>NC_052065.1:63778575-64378575 GCF_903992535.2 Arvicola amphibius
CAGATTTTTAGGCAGGCTTTATTTATTAAAATACAATTGAAATGCCACTACAGTTTTGTTTATGGCATAATGTACATGTCTGACTTCATTCTTGTGTATGTAGATATTCTGGAGACTGACCGTTCCCTTCTCACTGAATGAATTTCACACACTTGTCTAAAATCAACAGGCTTATTTGGGGACCCTCATTTATATTGAATTGTCTAACTGTCTATGGACCTGTTTGATTTCTGTAGCTTGTTAGTAAGGTTTACTGCTGAAAGCTGTAACCTTTTCTTTTTTAAACACAAGTTGGAAACCATAATATACAAGTAAAAGACCACCAAAAATACCTAAACAAAGCAATCTGAGATAAAAAGCCTACAAAACTATCATGGAGTTTATTTCGTGTTGGTCATCTACTGATGGTCTGGGGGCCTACCCTTAAGTGTGGTTAATATACCCAATGATACACTATGGAGAAAACTAATTTTCTTTTCAAATGGGTGTCAGCTGCAGACAGCTTATTGGTTAGGGATAAAAGCCCGTGTCTACTTTCCCCTCTCAATGCTAGGACCCTTTCTGGCTCGAACCTGTGTAGGCTCTGTGCACGTTGCTACAGCCTTGAGAATTGTCAATCCTGATTTGTTTAGCTCTTTGGGGATTATTTTCAAGGAGACTACAGGTTTACACTACTCTTTGTAGTGGTAGGTGGTTTGCTTAGCATACTCATGGTCCTGGGGTAGACTACCAGTACTTCAACCGAACAATGATTATTTTGGCCACTTGGACCCCTTACAATCCCTATATGAATCTGTGGAACAGCTTACTGATATTTGCAGAAAAAAACAGTTGGAATATTGATAGAAATCAATTGTGTCTGTGGAGTGCTTTGGCTAGCATCACCATGATGACAGTACTAAGTCTCTCTATCCATGAGGACTAGATGTTTCTCCATTTATTTATATTTTTGTTAATTTCCTTGCATAGTATTTACTATTTTTCTGTGAGTAAATCTTTTACCTCCTTAGATAAATTAATTTAAATATATATATTATCTATTTGATATTTCAAATGGAATTATTTTGTTTTGGGATTGCTAATTGATGATTTATTTATAGAAACAAAACTAATTCTCACAAGTAATTTTGCTGAAATCATTTTATTAATCTTTTGCTTTCTTGTGTATTCTTTGGTGTTTTCTATTATTTTTCTTACCTGTGAATGAAAGTAGTTTGTTTCACTTCTTCCTTTTTAGGTTTGTCTAATGACTATGGCTTAAATACTATCTAATTTCTTTTATGCTTTCTTGTTTGAACCATTTCTGTATAATAATGTAATGTTTACTTTCCAAATAATTATGAAATTTTTGGTTTTTCTTGTTGTTGATTTATAATTTTGTTATCTTGCCTTTTGTAGGTTCCCTGGGGGCAGAATACCATGGACTATTTGCCTTTAACAACATCCATTTCTTTTCTCTCAGTTCTGGAGGCCAGAAGTCCAGCAGCAAGGAGTGAGTGGACAACAGTAGGGTTGTTGTTTTGTTGAGGTCTGTCTTTCTGACTTGGAGAGAGCCACGTTCTTGTGGTGTGTCTTCTACTCTCCAGTCCCACAACCGACACTTCCACCCGCACTGGGGGTTGAACCTAGAGCATTTTACATGCCAGGCAAGTGCTCAACCACTGAGTTTCATCCCAAGCCTCCCTTTTAGTTTTTATTATGATACTAGATTTCACTAAATTCCCTACCATGACTGTGTAGTTACCTGTTTCTGTCTTCCAAGTAGCTGGAATTATAGGCCTGCAATACCCATCAGTCTTCCATTATACACAAATACAGCTGTTCTATTGGATGAGGACTCCACTCTTCTGAGACCCTATGGCCTTAATTTCTTTCTTTCTTTTTCTTTTTATCTTCTGCAATTCTAGAGACTAAACCAGGGGCCTTTTTCCATGCTAGGCAAGTGCTGAGTCTCACCCCAGTCTCCTTAATGACTGATTTTAAAGATTTTATTGCTAACTGTATTATAATTGAGGGTTTAGATTTTCAGCATATGAATTGATGAGAATGTGATTCAGTCATTGCATTAGAGTTTGCTAGTTTTTTTTCTGAAGTAGTTAGTCCTTTTGTTTAGCAACTTTCACAAACTAATTTTTGTATGTTTCTTGTTGCCTCTGATCAGTGAAGTCATTGTTTCTTTAGCTCATGTTTAGTTAATATGTCGACAGAGATTTTCCTCAATATTATGAGCTTAAAACTAAATGGAAGACAAAAGAAGCATAAAAGCAAAACCCAAACCAACCCAAATATCTCTTCCAATCTTTGCACATAGTTGTGGGTCATAGAAGCCCTTCAACTCATATCAGACTTGCACTGGGCCCAGAGATAAGTGTTATTCTTCTTGCATCTTTTCTGTCGTGTTCATCTTATCCTGGATATACACACAGATTTCTAAGTTCCCTATATACATGGGGGCTTTAGAATATTTTAATTTTCCAAACCATTTCCCCCAATTTCTGCCCAGGTTTCAGATAGTCTGTAGTCTCAACTGTGTTTTGCCTCAGTTATCTGTAACTTATGCATCTTCCTTGTAATATTTAGCAGCAGTGCCACGTTTCCTACATGAGTTCCAAGTTTGTTTGCAGTTTTGACTGGTGGCTTCTAGAAATCCTACATAAAATGAAAACAGAAATATGAGTTTGTGCGTAAGCACTATTCTGTTCATAGCTTCCATCTTCTAGCTAAGTTTGGGGAGTTTCCAGCCATTGTTTGTACAGTTTTTCTGCTTTTGATGTAGGTGTGTCTTCTATCTATCTGATGATTTCATTGGATAATTAATAAAGAAACTGCCTGGCCCATCTGATAGACCCGCCCTTAGGTGGGTGGAGTAGACAGAACAGGAAGAAGGAAGTGAGGTAGATGGCTCAGTCAGATGCCACGCCTCTCTTAAGTTAGGCAGACCGCCTTGCCTCTCCTCAGAGAGATGCCAGATGCGATGAAGCTCCAGCCCAAGATGGACACACGCTGGAATCTACCTGGTAAGGCACCACTTTGTGGTGCTACACAGATTATTAGATATGGGTTAGTCAAGCTGTGAATAAGAGCCTGAAAATAATGGGCCAGGCAGTATTTAAAAGAATACAGTTTCCATGTAATTATTTCGGGTGTAAAACTAACCATGCGGGAGCCGGGCAGGATGAAAAGCAGGCCTGCCCATAGCTCCTCACTACAGAATGGCGCCCACGTGGATAATTGAATCCACAGAAAGCCTGAGAAAGCTTGGGAAAGAATAGAGTAAAGCATGTTTTCTTGGTAGCAACTATTTCTCAGGTTTGGCTTTGCTTGCTAGAGGTAAGAAAGCACTCTCATCTAAGAGAGGCTTCCTGACTCAGCTTTAGCTGCAAAATGCTTTCCTTCTTTCCACTCCTGGCGTGTGTGTTCCATATAAGTTGGTGCACTTAATGATCTCCACATTCATGTGAATTCTTACTTTTCTCATTTTTTCCATCTCTAATCTTTCACTCGCATAATCTCTGTCAGCAGCTTCATTGAGTCTTTTCTCTTAGAGCTCAGACTGATTGTCAAGCATCTCAGGAAAACTTTCATTTCAATTTTTACTCTTTTCAATGTGAGCTTTCGTTTTTATAATTTCTGTTCTATTGATTTTGCTTAGTAATTGTGATATCATACTCATTACTTTACACATAGGTTTGTTTAATTCTGCAACTCTATTATAGATATCATTACAGATGTTCAGAAGTCTTTGTTAAATCTGACCTCTAGGCCCTCTCATAGGCCACTTCTGTTGCCCAATCCCCTGTTTGATTGTTTACACTTTCCTGCATCCTTATCTGTTTAATATTTTTATACTGAAGATTTGACATTTCATATAATATATTTTTTACACTCTGGGTACTTATCTCCATGCATTAGGGCCTTTTAAAAGAAATGCTTGTTTTGTAGTTTCAAAACTCAGCTAAACTTTTTTAGTGAAGTCTTTTTCTACTGCAATTTAAAACATATGATGTCATTCTTCAGAGGATTCAGCCTTGGGTATGCACACAACCGTCACTGGTTGATACAATTTTAGCTAAGCTCTTGTTCATTGTCATTTCCCCTGACGTCTTTGTTAAGTTGTCTCTCTGTAAGTATTATATTCAGCACTTTAGCCTCCTATTTTGATTGCTGCAACCTTGGTGATAAAAAGGTTATTTTTTTATCATCTTTGGTGCATTTGGTGGCATGCATATTGCTGGAGACTCAATCCTGGGCATCATGCATATGTTCTACTGCTGAGCTACACCCGCAGCCCTGGAAGTAATTGAATTTTCTTTCTATCACAGGAAAGCTTTTCTTTACTATCTCTTTCCCTGATTTTCTCTGGTCTATAGTTTCTTATTGATGGAGCGGTGGGGCTGTGTCCCACCACCCGGCTAGCTTTACACCCGAAATAATTACATGGAAACTGTATTTTTTTTTTTTTTTTTTTTTTTTTTGGTTTTTCGAGACAGGGTTTCCCTGTAGTTTCTAGAGCCTGTCCTGGAACTAGCTCTTGTAGACCAGGCTGGCCTCGAACTCATCAGAGATCCACCTGCCTCTGCCTCCCGAGTGCTGGGATTAAAGGCGTGCGCCACCACCGCCGGCAAAATTGTATTCTTTTAAACACTGCCTTGCCCATTAGTTTCAGCCTCTTATTGGTTAATTCTCACATCTTGTTTTAACCCATATTTAGTAATCTGTGTATCACCACGAGGTGGTCGCTTACCAGGAGAGAACTTAACCTGCATCTGTCTTAGAGAGGAGAAGCATGGCGACTGCCTATGGCGACTGCCTGAAGCATCTGCCTCCCTTCCCTCTTCCCAGCATTCTGTTCTGTCTACTCCACCCACCTATGTTCTAACCTATCGGGCCAAGCAGTTTCTTTATTAATTAACCAATGAAATCATCAGATAGATAGAAGACACGCCTACATCAGTTTCTTTCATTTCTCTCACTCTCAGCATTCCTTAGTAGCCTATAGTTATTTGCCTAGAGTTGAATCCTCATGAGCTTTTTCTCTTTTGTGTTAACATGTCCATTGGTGTCACCCTTTTCAGTTCAGGTTTAGGCAATCATAAAGGAGAGACTTTACAGGGATATGCAGTTTCACAAACAAACACCTCCTTCCTATGGCGCCTATGATTTTCCTATCCCCTCTTTCATGATGTTCTCTGAGTCTTAGGTTGGAGTTGTTATGTAACTCTATCAGCTGGGGCTGGTCTCTACAACTCTGCATTTTGTTTTGTTGTGGTTTTCTCTAATGATCTTGTTGTTGCAAAGACAAGTTTCCTTGATGTGGGATGAGAGCTACACTCATCTGTGGGTTGAAGGACAAATATGTAGAATGTAGTTAGGGGATTATGCTGGTTTAGTAAAAACACTGGCTATCCTCTAAGATCCATGACTTCACTCACTCTGAGTTATTGACTAGATCTCCAGTATTAGGCATGATTTCCCTGTTGTTGAGCAGCTCTGAAGTCCAGTTATAGAGCTGTTGGTTACTACCCACATATTCGTGTCACTTTGCCCTTAAGGTTATAGTGCCGTGCTGGTGGTTGTTGTAGTTCATGGGCATCATCACTGGGTAGGATTGTTAGTTGATTCCCTTCTTTGGAAACTTGCATGGCACCTTTTGGTACCTTGAAAGCTGGTCCTCAGGGGGAGGCTTTTGGGCCAGTTCAAGGTCAGTTGTCCCTGGGTTCTGTGTCTGAGGTACATGGTGTCTTCCAGTAAGGAACTTGAAGATATCACATAGCTCAGTGATGATTTTTTTCTTTTTTCTGTTGTATAGTTTTAAACTAGCACCTTCTATGTGATAAAATTCGCTGTACATCTTTACGCAGCTCTACACATCTAGCATATTTCATATCTGTAATTTTTGAACTCTTGAAGTTCGGTATTTTATTTTCCACGTTTCTCCTTAATGTGATTATATTTTCTTCTTCCATCTAGAGATTATATAATAACTTTGGTGCTTTTCTGCAAATCGATTGATTCATCTTTATTAGTTTTATTTTTGTGACTCCTTTGAATATCTAATAGTTGTTCTTGTGTGCCAGATGTGAATTTAATTAGGCAAGGTGCTGTTGTTTTTGTTACCATTAACATTCTTGAGTTTTGTTCTGAGACACAATACAATTGCTTGTGAATAATTTGATCCTAATAAGATTTGTTTTTAAGGTTTGCTGGGCAGATCCTGAACTCCTTTTAGCATATTTTCCCTGTTATTCACCATATAAAATCTTTGTGCATATTCAGATTTTTCCATTCTAGCTGGTGGCAAAATGAACTGTTTCTGGGCCCACATGAGATCCAGAGTTTGTTTCCCAAGCTTCCTTTGTTTAGTTCTTTGAGATTCCCACTCTGAAAATCATTGTCATGTAGTATTATTCTATGTACACTTTGAAAAGCCATTAAAATTCCAGGCATATGACTTCTACAATCCAGTAAGTGACAAGGAGTTGTTGAGTAAAAGTGAGTACAATGTCTATGAAGATTTTTCTTTAAGAAAACATTTCTGACATTTAAAAACCATTGTCAGTGTCACTAAAAATAACACTGACATGTGCAAAGTATTCCAAAAGCTGTCATCTTAAGATTCCTTTAATTTGATGAGAAACATTTGGTCCCCTGTTGTTGGAAGAGAGGACAGTATATAATACCTGCTGTGTACATAGCCCATCCCTCAGATAGCCTTAGAAACCAGCATGTTGCTACTCATCCACTGCTGCAGAGCCTCAAGTAATTAGAGTGGAGGATTATGGAAATAGAAAATTTGGAAAGTAGAATAAACTCAGTGTTCGGTTCACACTAATAGGTAACTGGTGGCTCAGTATGGTAATATAGTAGTGCTGGGTCACATTCAAGTACAGTTATTTGATTTAATGCATATGGGAAAATGGAATGCAGTTTAAAGTAGAAATTCTTTTTCTGTGTGTGTGGTGCTGAGTTGGAGTTCAGGGCTTTATTTATGATGAGCATATTTTATCACTAATTCAAGACCTAAGACCTCCCCACCCAATGTAGGAATTTATAACTACCATATAAATATATTTCAGAGCCACCTGGAAGCTTATGAAATTATAACATTATATGTGTTTCTCTATATATATATGTATTTTTATGTAAAGAGTTTTTGTAGCTTTTTCCAGATTCTAAAAGGTATTATGACCATACTAAGAGTTTTTCTCACCCCCTCAGGAAGCTCTTTCCTGCTTTGCTCTTTGTTTTAGACCCAGTGAGTTTAATTATGCTCACTTGCATGAGCAAATGGGTATTTACTGAAACATGGGCAACTTATTAATGACTATACCGCTTAAAAAATGACACCCCTTTCCCAGAACCCATTAACTGCCCATAGTCCATCAATGCAAACTTAGTTATTTAAAGTTAGCTTTTCATTTTTGAGACATGTTCTCATGTAGCCCAGTATTTGCTATATTGCTAAGGATGACCTTGAACTCCTGAAAGTGATACCTCCAAAGTGATAGGATATTAGCTGTGAACACGACGCTAATATTTAAAATAACCTCATAAGTTGGTTAGGATAATCAATGCTAATGTTTAAAAATAATTGAACTGCGGAGATAGCTCCATTGATAAAGTGGAACTCCATGTAAACATGATGAAGAAGGACTCTTAAAAGAAATCCCACGCTAGCTCAGAATTGAGTATAATAGAGGATTATTTATTTAGTGGTAGACTCACAGATCACAGTCCTCTGCTGGAATGGGGAACAGCAACCAAATCCCACAGCCAAAAAGAGGCTGGACAGCGCTGTACACAGGCATAAATAGTATAAGAGGCCACGCCCAAGTGGGCGGGTAACTTAAAGGCTACTGGTGGTAGGAATTCCTACAGCAGCATGAAGACCCGCATTCAGTCCCCAGAATTCATATACATAAAAAATCATGTATGGACACAGACACACACACACACACACACCCCTCATATGATTTCACCCCCTTCCCTTTTTCTCTCTCTCTTGTTCTCCTTTTCTTTCTTGTCAACAATTTTAACAAAAATGGTGGCTTCTTGCTAGTTAAAATTATTATGAAGACAACTATTCAGTACACTGGATCACACTAGATTTATCCTTTTAACAAATAACTTTTTTTAGTGATCAACTAGGACTATAGTATTGTTAAAAAGAGTAATATGAAATAAAATTGTTTCTGATGGTTCCAGCTGTCCAAAACTCTTAGGTGAATAAAAAGCAGAAAACATCATAAGCTTATGGCTGATAAACATATTTAAAAGTAACGCACTGGTATTATAGGTATGTGCCACCATATCTGGGTGCAATGCTCTAAGATGGGAGGATCACCTGAGCTCAGGAGTTGGAGACCAGCCTGTACTACACTGGGAGACCGTAAGACTCCTTCTGAAAAACAAAAAGCAGAAACACAAGAAATAGGCGCTTCTAATGGCCCTGTTAAGATGATCATACTGAGGTGGTGGGAGAGTAACAGAGCACAAATTGAAGTTGCCTCCAGGTCACTCGGTTTGTAGGCTAGGCATGGAGCACTAAGTGACTTTTACCCTAAATAGATGGCTAATTTTTAAAGGATTTACTTAT
Source organism: Arvicola amphibius (assembly GCF_903992535.2). NCBI lineage: Eukaryota > Metazoa > Chordata > Mammalia > Rodentia > Cricetidae > Arvicola > Arvicola amphibius. The sequence goes on from NC_052065.1 coordinate 63,787,172, forward strand.
TTGCAATGTTTACTTATTTATTCATTTACTTATGTGTACACATACATGCACACACATACACATACATACTCGTACATGCATGCATAAATATAGAGATCAGAAGACACCTTCAGAGAGTCAGTTCTTTTCACCACATAGGTTCTGAAGATTGAACTCAGATGGTCAGGCTTGGTGGCACCTTTTACCTGCTGGCTCAGAAGTGTAAACTTTTTTTGGCATAGAGTAAGCCCATGTAGCCCACCCAGGCTGGTCTTGAACTGGCAGTTCTTCTACCTACCTCAGCCTCTTGAGTGCTGGGATTACAAGCTTGAACCACTACACCAGCAAGAACTGCAATCAAATCATCTACTACTGTGCCTGCTGCTCTATGCTGGGGATTAACCTTAGGGCCTCTTGCATTTCACACCTGCCCTATATCCCCAACTCTCCAAACTCCCTCCCTCTTTCCTTCCTTCCTTCCTTCCTTCTTTCCTTCCTCCCTCCCTCCCTCCCTCCCTCCCTCCCTCCCTTCCTTCCTTCCTTCCTTCCTTCCTTCCTTTTTCTTAAGATACTTTCCCTAGGTTATAGATGCTGGCTTTGAACTTACTCTAGCCAGTAGCTCAGCCAGGCCTTGTTTTAGCAACCGCTTGCTTAAGCCTGGGATAACAGGCTTGAGCCAGCCAGGCCTGGCTTAAAACTGTAATTGCTATATCTTGAAAACACATATAGTTAGGAAATAACTTCCCAATTTAGAGGTAATAATAATAGGTGGAAAAGGGTTAAAAATGTTGGTGCTTCCTATTTCATTTTGGATGATTTGCCTGGTGTTTCCCCCTAGTTTAACATTTTATAGGGCACTCAACTCCAGCATCCTGTAACCCTGCTGCATGCAGATCCTTTGTGATCTCAAAGCAACTTTAGGTTTGCATTCTATTGGGTCTCTCTGAAACACATTACTCTAATAAGTGCTTTCTGATTGTTCAGGGTGTTTTATGTATGATATGAGGGTGGATTGGTAAGTGTAATTTAGTAACATTTTGACTAATTTGTCAGTCATCTACATTCTGTGATGTTCTAACAGCAAAACCTTTGCTTTCCTGTACAGTGAATTGTGTTTTATTTTCACTGAAAATTTTATATGCTACAGCTAGATTGATTTGAGAGTTTGCTAACACTGTCAGGGACAGAGTCTGAGACTCTACTTCATAAAGTTGACTTGAGTATTTCAGTGAAGGTTTATGAAGAAATTTCCTTTTATAAATGTATTCAAATATCATTTTAAAAAATGTCTGCTTAACTGGCTTTTTGGAGCCCATTCCCTATGGTGGGATGCCTTACTCAGCCTGGAAGTAGGGAGGAGGGGCTGGTCCTGCCTCACCTTAATGGGCCAGGCTTTGTTGACTCCCCATGGGAGGCCTTACCCTTTTTGAGGAGTGGATGAAGAAGTGGGAGGGAGGAGCAGGAGGAGGGGAAGGAGGGAGAATTCTGGCTGGTATGTAAAATGAATAAAAAATTTCAAATAAAGAAAATGTTTGCTTAAGATGTAGTGTTTTCAATCTTAAATTTCTGAATCTTAAAGAGTTGGTAGTCTAAACACTGAATCATGCTACTACTGTGCAAGAGTGAGTATTTTAATATTCAAAGAGGAACTGACAAGCTTTTCAATGTCACTGTATATGGTGAGAAAATTAGATTTGAAAATTTCTGTTGCTTATATCATGAAGAAAATGCATACTAATATAAAGCATCTATATATTTACATCTTTATTTATATCTATAAAGTTTCTTTGGCTATGCCTTAAATTTCCTTGGTAACAGCCTTAACTCAAATAAGATTCTTATATAGAAGCTTCCTTTATGTCTTTCTTAATCTAGAAAGAAATTCGTTTTCCTTTGTTTCTACTACATTGTGATGCAAATGAAAGCTGTTTGTAGCCGCTGCATTGTAATATGTCAAATAGCATTTGCAGCACAGATTTTTAAGGTCTTCACCTAGCACAACGGAAATTCATTTTAAAATACTAAATCTAAATAAAAGACTCCTTCCTGGGTTTCTGTTGAACCTGACCCATACAGGTTGGGCTTCTCTTAAGTGGTTCCAGTTTCCCACTGTTATTTAGTCAGGTGGTCACCAAACTTCAGCTAGTTGCATTCTCCATTTCAGTGATTTCTGCTTTCTTTGTTGGCTGATGGGAGGGGAGAGGGATTTTCATTCTTCCTGTAAATGATGCATGTACTGATGGAACTCTTTATTTCATCTGTGTGTGTGCGCTTGTGAGTGTGGAAGTTAGGGCAATGTCAGATGTCTCTCCCTTCACTTTCTACTTTGCTTTTCAGACAGGATTTCTCATTAAACCTGGAACTCACGGAGTCCTTGAAACTGGCTGTTCAGCAAGCCTCAGGGATCCTCTTGTATCTGCTTCCTTGATGTTGGGATTATAGGCAGGGCATTTGACTTTTTTAAAAAAAAATAACAGAACATAATTCTTTATTAATTCTTTGTGAATTTCACATCATTTACCCCAATCCTTCTCATCTCCCAGTCCCTCCATATCCACCCCTCACCCCTGAAGCATGTCCCCTAAAATAACACTCCCAAAGTAATTAAAAAAAAAACAAACACCCCCAACCCCACTCCTCTGTCTTTCTAACACCTCTTCATTCATCCTAGTGGCATCAGGAGCTGCGGTGTGTCACACAGTATATCCTTTTGTCCAATCAGCCCCATGCAAAATATTCATTGCAATGAGTCATTGGTCTGGTTCAAGGTCTCGGGCACCACCATCATCCCTGGACCCTCACTGAAACTCCTCTCAGACATTCTGCTGTTGCTTGGAGTCAGGGAGATCTTGCGGTTATACATCTGGCTTTTTACATGGGTGCTGAAGATCTGAACTTGGGTCCCTCACCTCAGTTACTTTATCAAGTAAGCCACTTGTCAGCCCTGAAGGAAAATATCAGAGAGCTTACTTGATGATGCCAGTTTCAAATATTTCTCTAAGTGTATAATGTGTGGGTTAGGAGCAAGTGGGCTACTACATTTTACTCTCAGTACTATTGCCTTTTTTTCTTCAGGTTATATACTTTTGGAGACCAATAAACACAGTTCTCAGTATGAGAAAAAGCAAACCAGACTTGAGAGCATGTTTAGACACATCAAGCAAGACTTTTCTTTTTTCCTTTCTTTTTTTTTTAACTATCATAATGGCAAAGTAAAAGACAGAAGGCGTGTGAGGCTGAGCAGAGGCTGAACACGATTAAGTGCCATTAGCCTGGTCAGTGTTCTATCAAAAAGCCATTACCGTTAATTTCTCAGCTCTACTCATGTAAAAGAAAAACACTGAAAGTGTAGGAGGGGGTGTTCACAAGATGAGATGGTACAGAGAAGTCTAATTGCCATACCTACCAACCCACCCGGGAGTGAGTAAACTAGTGTTTCCCTGGGAAATGAGAGGTACAGAATTTGCCATCAAAGTAGCCTGAAGCTCTAGCTTTTACCAACATTGTTTTACAAATTATGATATAGAAAAGACACAATGGGGGCTAGAGAGATGGCTCAGTGGTTAAGAGAACTGGCTGTTTTCCTAGAGGACCTGAGTTCAATTTCCAGCACCCACATGGCCACAACTGTCGGTAACTCCAAGATCTGACACCCTCACACAGACATACATGCACATCAATACACATAAGATATATTATTAAAAAAAAGACACAATAAATTTATGTATACCGTTTTAATAAAGGACATAGGAAGATAAAGCATTTTTCAGTATTTCTGCAGCAAGACACATGGTTTTCAGAATAGTATATACAGTCACTGTAAGCAGACTGATGGCAAAAGGGATTTATAGCAAATTGGCAACTTGAGCTTAACTGTTGAAGTCCCCCAGCGTTTTTCCTTTTTCTGGCTCTCCAATACGTTCCACACATTATCAAGACCCAGTTCCTGGTTTCCTGCTGTGCTCCTTTGCTGATTTAGACAGCGGGCTGGGAGCAATTACTCTTTGAATGCATCTTATCTTACTGTTCTTTTCTTTTAGCCATCCCCTACCAAAAACCTGTATCCTGATAGATTGAATTCACCCTGGGTTTTATCTCATTCTGTTGACAGATGTTAACTAGGCTACTCCAAAGAACACATTTAACAGTTTTGAACACTGTGGCAGGACACAGCCTTAGCTTTTGGGGGGAAGTAAACAAGTCAAGGGTTGCATGCTGGTAAGAGCCACCCATTCTTTACTATATTTCATAATACCCACATGCAAAGGCTACAGCATAATATGGTATATTATAGATATGGTTAAAGAAATGCAAATGTAGCATACACTGTCCATCATTTCCTCCTGACTGGACAGAGTGCATGAAATTTCTGCGAACATGGAACTTGCAATCGGGTCTGATAATCTTGTTAGATGTCCTCTGTGCCTGCCTCTGCACAGAGCATGTCTTTTGGCCCCACTGAGTATCTTAGCTACTCTGACAGCAGATATTTTAGAACAGATGCACGAAATGTTCACTTCCTGTGATTTTGGACTTCATTAAAAAGGAGAGAACAGAACAATCCCTGTAAAATATTTGCTCTAATGACCTAGCACTTGCCTTAAAAGAAGGGTGTGCATTCATGTCCATGTAAATGTCCACACATGTAGATATGCGTGATGAGAGTTCAAAGGGGTAGACTATGAGCAATACATTCCTGTCGTTGCGGCCTGGTTAAATCTTAGGTGTATATTGCAGTAATGTATGTATACACAGTTACTTAAAACACACCTGTCGGGACTGTGCTGAAATAGCCATTAACATAAATGCCTACACTCTGTGCAATTTGGCACGAACGTGAGGAAGCACATTGTTTTCCCTGGAAAAGTGAACCCTGAGATTGGGCTGTCTGGGTGCCACAAAAGATTATGGCACTGGCTGATGCCATCTAGTGAGAAATACATATGTCATATGGGGCTATTGAGGAAAAGAGGCACATTATTGCATTAGAAAATAAAGAGCTGTCTAAATCACAAACTTCAAGAATTTGGAGTGTGATTCCTTTCGGTTTGCTCTTGGTGTTTGTTCTAAGGTGGTCCCTGGCAATTCCTGCACTAGAAGTCTTTCTAACAGTAGGCTGTCCAAAGTATCTACCTGCTTTTGGATGGCACTTTACCTCTTTTATCTTCAGCTTTTGAAAAATAATTTCCATTCTATCTCTTTCCAAGAATATTATTGGAACAAATGGAAGAACATTAATAAAGTACTCTAGGCTCTGCAAAATAATACACTGCACTGAGAGTGTGGAAGGAAAGAATGGAGCAGATCTGGTGCTCAGAAATATGGTAATAGTTAAACCCTTCATTCCAGTCCTGCCAATAAAAATATGTAAGAGCACGAGGGAGTTACATAGCACCTTTCAACTGTGGGATATTAGCAACAAGTAGCTCCATTTTCCCACTGTGGAAGAAGAGTACCAAAGATTGGGGAATGAGATCCCGCAGAAGTATTGGGCAGGGTTCCAGGAAAAAAAAAGCCAATGAGTGAGGTCAGGGTGTTCTGATTATAAAACAAACCTGTCTTCTTGATCAATAAGTAATCACTTAGATGTCTATATACAGTATCCAATACACAAAGACTCTATGTATAGAGATATAATCAATGTCTATAAACTAATGGGATCAAGATACTAAAGTAAGAATAGGATTTCTTCTTTCTTCAAGCACCCAGAGAAACCCCGGTTTATTTGGCCTTTTGGAGATAGTATAAGTCTTAAGACACTGAACAATCAGCTTGCGTTAACCTGAGCTTTACCCTTCCACTACTTCCCTGTCGTTTACTAACATTGTCCTTTGTAACAGGATTTCTAGAAGGGCTGAATGCTAGCTAATACACTTGACAGAGGAGAAGTTCCTGATGCCTTCCTGACTTTGCAGCTTCTGGACCTTAGTGGAGACAATAGTTGGGGTTGGGGAAGGTTGCTTTGACACTGACTTGCTGTGAAGTGCTGCTTGCACCCTTTTAGAGAAACGTACATTTGTATAGGACTAGAAGGCAAGGCCTGTGGATCCTAGAGCCATGTGGATTGCCAAATATACTTCCCAGGGAAACCTAGACAAGAGGGGTGCTTCAGACGGAGCATGGAAAGGGGAAGTTCTTCCCATGTGAAAGTATACACTTTCACTATGAATCCAGCATGCACGGTCTTCTGGTTTGCTCCTTAATCTCTGAATTTTGAAAGCAGTCCCTAGGCCCTCTCCCTAATAGGCTTATTCATGTCTTGTATTCTCTCAAATGAAATGCAGACCACAGTCTATTTATTTGATGCTAAATGTCTCACCTTGGTTAAAATGACCTTGGGGGTCCAAATGGACCCATTTTGTGGTTGCTTTGAATAGCTGGATTCTTTTCTTTCCCAGTTGCACTGGTGCCCCAACACAGATTTGTTTGTGCCAAGAAACTCCTTTTCACTCAGAGACATTTTAGAAAAAAATAATTTAGTAAACCCAACTGTCTCGTAAGGAGTTCAATTCCCTGATAATTGTGAGCTCCCTGTAACTCCCACTGATCTCCGTTAAGAGTTGGGGCTTTTATTGTCAGCAGCTGTGCATTAGAGTGCTGGCTGAAAACTGAAAAACATCAATACTCTTAGGTACTATTATTATAAAGAAGCAGCATTAGTGTCCATCTCATTGATCCAGGCACCAGGACTGAAAGGAGGGCTGGTTATAAATAAGGGGGGAAATGGATGTAAACTCTCTTAATGGCTGAACTGCCACCAAAGCTTAAAGAAAGAGGACTGGAAGATCACTGTTCAGTTAACTCTGTACATTAACTCCTGCTGTTCAAAACACAGACCTTTAGCTAATCCTCAGGCTAGTGTCATATCTGAAACATTATCGTCTTCAACAGAATTTTAATTATACCTCAAAATCACCCTTAAATCCTTTTTATAAAATGGATGGTCTGTAACTTGGGCTTACAATACTTCTACCATTACAAAAGTAATTTACAAAGGCTAAAATAAAGCCATAGAGCAGAGAAATGAATAAAATCGAGATTTTGAGCATAGTCTGGCATTAGAAGTTTTTAAGAAAGTAATTCCTTTTATTTTTTTCTCAAGACAGGGTTTTCTTATATAACCCAAGCTGGCCTGGAACTCACTGTGTAGAACAACTTGGTCTTGACCTTGGAATGACAGGCAAGCACCATCATGCTTGGCCTTAAAATGCTAATAGTTATGCTTACTAAAATGTAAGTTTGATCTGGTCTTCCCTATTAGCTGTGGTGCTTTCTGAAACCTCTGTAATGGGACAGGTTTTGAATTGCTGTCCAGTTCTCCACAGGACCATGGTCACAGTCTATTTAATATCCTTCTTAAATTTCAGATGGATGATATAGGATTTGTTCAGAGTTCAGTGAATATTTAAATTGCTATTTAGTTGAAAAGAATGATTAAATACAATCCTCAGTTTTTAAACCTTGACTTTTGGCAGAATTCTGCTGCACACACACATGTTTATATATGCTAATGAACATAAGTCGCAAACCCATGCTGACTTCCCTCAAAACTAGAAAGACCCTGCAGACAGACATGGTTAATAGTCTTTCAGGGGGGGAATTAACTCCATGGTAATCTTCGGAGTTCCTTTTTCTCCAACTAGACGAATGTGTGTGTGTGTGTGTGTGTGTGTGTGTGTGTGTGTGTGTGTGTGTGTGTATTGCTTAGGCTTTCATGGATTGGGAGAGGGTAAGAAAGAAAAACTGGCTTGAAACAATTGTTTCCAAAATGAGTTCAGTCGGTAGAGTCAATTCGCAAAGTCCTGAAACATCTGCACAGCACATATTTGATGGAAGGCCCAAACTGTGAAGCTTTCTATCCAACGTGGTGACTTATTTTGAGGATTAGAGTGGTTCTCAACATTGCAGTCTGTAAGCCTTATGGGAGATGGTGGTTCCTGGGGACAAAAAGCAGAAATTTACAGGTGAGTTGAACAACTGTGAACGGTTGCATAGTGACACCCGGTTCATAATTATTTGTAACCATTAAAATCGTTTTATGAAGATATGTTTTAAAACGACAGAAATGGATCAGAGGGGAAAGGCACTTACTGCCAAGCTTGATGACCTGAATTCAATTCCTGAACCCACATAGTAGAAGGAGAAAATCGATTCCTACAAGCTGTTCTCTGACACCCACGTTTACCATGGCACAACTGAGCCCCACCCAAAACAAACAAACAAACAAACAAACAAACAGTAATTAAACATTAAAAATATATTCATATTAGTAATTTTGGTTCTGGATTGTGTCCTATGAAAATGGTTCCAATTGATTTCTTTTCAAGGACAGCATTCATAACTTTATTTCAAATAATGAAAAGATAGATAGAACCTTAAAGTTAGATTCAGTCTATACCACCATACACAGATGCACACATACACAAATAACTTCATTTATGCATGATTTTATATAATCCTGTTAATTGTTCTTTAAAATAACAATTTTAATCATTATAAAATATTTTTATAAATTTTAATAACATTTATTAGAATGATGGAGTGGTTTATTTCATCAGTCCCCTAATTGCTAGATACTTGGTTCTATTTAAAAAATTCTGGCATTACAATAAATTGATAAATAATTATATAGATCTCTGGTTAATTCATTTAAATACACTCCCAAAGAGCAGTTAGTTATCAGCTAAAATATCATGAACATGAAAGGCTTTTATAGATGTCATCAACTTGCCCTCTCACAAATGAGTAGTGTATGGATTGAAACATACTAGCAATGAATATGAATACTTGTCTCAGTGTGTCTTTGTCAACACGAGGCAGTATAATCATAAAACCAGCTGATTCAGTACACAGAAACCGGCAATTACATTTTGTTAATTCATACTTCTTTAGAGTGAAATTGAATAATTTTATTGATTGTATTGTTACTTCTTTTGTCCATTTTCTATCTTGTGTGGTTTTCTTTCCTTAATGAGTTGTAAGAAATCATTAAATTAAGGATGTTAATTTCTGTATGCTGCATATTTTGCCAATCATTTCCCCACATTTGTCCTTTCATTTTGATCAGTGAGTCTTTGTGTAAAAATCATGAAAATAATTTCTTTCTTATATACAAAAGGTGAAACAAAGTAAAATGTGTTTACTAGTTCTTTCTTTGAGATTTTAGTTTTACGCTATGTGTGGCTCTTTGGCCTGCACGTTTGTCTATGCGCTGTATGTATCCAGTTCAAATAGAGGTCAAATCTCCTGAAACTGAAGTGAGAGTAGGTTGTGAGCCACCATGTGGTTGCTGGGAACTGAATCTAGGTCCCCTGGAAAAGTAGCCAGTGCTCTTAACCACTGAGCCACCTCTTCAGCCCCAATAGTTACTAATTCTAAGTTACAAACTTGGGTATTCATTTCATCCTTTATTTTTTTCTTTATTTAAAAAATGTTCTTCAAAATAAAATAAAGGAAAATATATACAAAACTATAGTTTTAAACATATATATGTTTTCAAGTATTCTGTGGCTAGATAGTCAAGTTGATATCAGATTGGAGATTTTACCAATACCATTATAGTCACTATCTATACATATCTTAAAAGGTCTTTATAGCCCTGGCTGTCCTGGAACTCACTCTGTATCCCAGAGACCTGTCTCTGCCTCCCTAGTGCTTGAATTGAAGGCATGCACCACTGCAGCCAGAGTCTTGACAAGTTTATAATAGTTTTCCCACTGTTCCCTCAAACATTCTTTTTATTATCAGAACATGTATTTCTTTTTCCCATAAAACCAATCACCCAACTCATTTGGATAGTGTTCCTTGCAAAAGTTATTGATTGCTTAGAGGTCATTTTGGTTCCCTGGGGAAGTAGAAGTCATGCATTTCATGGTTTAGTATTCATTCCAGCTGTTCATGGAAGCTGAGGAGGAATCACATGGTCATAAATTTGGGAAATATCTTACCCCACTTTGGGGGATTCCCAATATTCCTTAACACATTAAAAATCTTAATATGTACTGCCAGAAGGGCAAGGTCCCATGACTTGGGTAGGACAGGACAAGAAAGGATTTGATAGTCAAATAAATCCAAAGGCTGATTACAACTGCTGCTTAGTGAGTCACAAAGCCCATAGCACATTGAAAGGCCCATGAATTTCTACATGTATTCCTAAGTGTACCCTTCCGCAACACTTTTTCATTAAGCAGTTAATATACCAAAATACTGGCATTTCAGACTACCTTTAGACACACATATAAATAAAGAAGCATCCTAGATAGCTGAAATGCAGGTATTACTAGATATTACAAGTCGCCTTCCCAAAATATCAAACATTTCATCAAGGGCTTGAATAAGTAAACAGACTTAACTGTTCTCTATTTTAACCTTTAGTTATAATTGAAGCTGCATGGCCAGAGTCCATCAGGCCTTTAAATGCAGCGTCATAAGGGACATGGCATGATTGGAAGCCATACAGTCCTAGGTTGCAATTTTAGGTGAGCCCCTTGGCAGCTGTGTAGCCTCAGTTTTCTCTCAAGAAAATATGAATTGTAACAGTCACCTTGGAGAGTCGCTAGAAGTGCTTGGCAAGCTAGCTGGCACACACGAGGTCTTTTGTAGCTTCTTTCCTTGTATCGGTCCATAGCAGAGGTTGTGCAGGGAAAGGACTGAGGACGGGAGAACCCACAAACAGCTTATGAGGCTTCTAACTGCTAGCCTTTTCATGGGAAAACCAGTTCGGAGCTTTGAGCACTGTGATACTTAGATAGCTAAAAGTCTCCTTTTACTATGGAATTACACTGGTTTTATTTACTCGTAAGTGTCGCAAAGTTCCAGAAGGCTGTTCATCTTTTCAACAGGTCAAAGACAATCCTGTGCAAAACGCTGCCTGCCCCTGATAAGAAATTAGTAGCATTTAGGATGATTGAAGTACAGGTAGGCTGCTCTTTGCTTGTTAGTGGGTAAGAGTAGCTTATTAACAGACATAATGGAGTCAGGCACAAATAACTTATTTGTAATCTGTATTGTTTCGGAGACCTGGAATGTACCACGACAAGGCTTATATAATTCACAGTATGAAAGTAAATAACCTGGACGGGATATTTGGCAGTTTTTGGATCCCCTGGGGTCTTTTAGCACAGTTTGAGTTCATAGGGGAAAAAGACATCTTTTTCAGTACATTGCACAGGGAAATTTTGCACAGAACTTCTCCTGTGTGCAACAAGGGCAAAGAATTTAGCACCTTGCTCACCAGAATGTGAACACACTCCTTTTCTAGTTCTGCTCCCAAGGGTGCTTAGTCCAGGTGGCACTACATGTGCCTCCTTCAGAGTACTGACCTGGTGGAGATGCAGAAAACAGGAAAACTGCTACGTTTCTGTTTCCACAGTAAGTGATGACGAGTCTCCTGAATAATCTGTAAGATTGAAAAGTACAGGTGAGTGCTTTGTGCTCAGGGTGTCCCTCAGAGGTTTGTGCTGCTTGGTTCCCAATGTGGTAGCACTGAATGGTGGAAACTTCCAGAAGTGGGGTCTGGCAGAAGGTACTTAGGTCACTCAGAGTTCTAGCCTCAGAAGCAATACTGTAGTACTTATGGAACCCATGATAACTCTTGTATGAGAAGATTGTTACAAAGCCAAGCTTCTCCCAGTGTTAGGTCCTTTCTGCAGCAGCCATTTCTCTTTCTGACTGTGGTGCAGGTGTTGGGAGACCACTTCATAAAGAACATAGCCTCTGATAACTTTTCTTAAAACAGTTTTTTTGAGACAGGGTTTCTCTGTGTAACAGCCCGGGCTGGCCTCAAACTCACAGAGATCCGCCTGCCTCTGCTTTCCTAGTCCTGAGATTAAAGGCGTGTGTCATCATGCCAAACTCAATAACTTTCTATATTAACAGAAAATGGACCAAAGTGGTATTCAAATTCTTATATGGATGGATATTTGTTCACTAACATTTTGTTCAGCCTCTGGATGTGGTCAGCATCCACAGAGCTCCAAAGACTGATGTTCTACACAGAAACCTTTAATAAGCATAGGCATTTACATACCAAGAGTTGCTTGATCTGCTGTACTATTAAGAATATTTTATTTATCAGCATAATCTGATCCATAATATTGGCTGGCACTGGACTTAAATAGCTGTGATAAGGCCTCAGGGCCATCTGTCTTTAATGAAGAGTTTCGGGTCTTGTTACTCACAAAATTACTCTCTCTCACTGTAATTCCACTGCACACAATGAGAGTGTTAGTGTAGTATTTTAGGTGTTTGTGTGTTTCTGAAAAGAAATGAGGGATCTAGACAAGAAGAGGTTTGGGGATTAATAAGAAACATCGGTTATGGTACAGATGTTTTGTTTCTGACCTGTAGCTTTTTGTCTTTTTTTTTTTTTTTTTTTTTTTTGGTTTTTTGAGACAGGGTTTCTCTGCAGCTTTTTTTTTCGAGCCTGTCCTGGAACTAGCTCTTGTAGACCAGGCTGGCCTCGAACTCACAGAGATCCGCCTGCCTCTGCTTCGTGAGTGCTGGGATTAAAGGCGTGCGCCACCACCGCCCGGCTACCTGTAGCTTTTTGGAAGTGGAAAATACCCTCTGATTCACCTTGCTTAATATACAGATACACACTTTCTTCACAGTCCCAGCATCAGAATGTACATGGCATTTTGAGATAAAAATGTTAACAGTGAGCCGGGCGGTGGTCGCGCACGCCTTTAATCCCAGCACTCGGGAGGCAGAGGCAGGCGGATCCCTGTGAGTTCGAGACCAGCCTGGTCTACAAGAGCTAGTTCCAGGACAGGCTCCAAAGCCACAGAGAAACCCTGTCTCGAAAAACAAACAAAAAAAAATGTTAACAGTGGTCACCCCCTACAGCATCCAGTAGATTTTCTTTCATAAAATCAATGTGCCATTTAAAGTGCTCCCAAAAGTGTGAAATCTGACTGAGGTTAACAAGCCAGGGTGGGCTACTTTTGCCATGGCAGGCTGGCAAACTCACGCTATTGAGTTAATCAGGCTGACTTCAGAGCCACGGCAGTTTCTTCAAGCTATAGCAGAGAGCAAAAGTGGTCCTAAAAATGTTTGCTTTTGGAATCAGGACACTCTTGTGGACACAAGATTCTGTCTTCTCTAGAATCTCAGTGTCCTCTCCACTCTCTCCTTTCCCCCCTTTTCCCTCCCCCACCCCTCCCCCTCCCCCTCCCTCTCCACTTGCCCCTCTTTTTCTCCTGAAAGGTTTTTCTGTGAATTTGCAGCCCGCAACTGCTTTCCAAGTCCTGGTCTAAGAGATGAGCATCACCATGCCTAGCTAGCTGCAGGGTAGAGTCAAGTCAGAACCGAAATCGGATAGGGTAGCCCAGTCTTCAGTGAGGGCTCCAGCATTGCTCATTTGTGAAAAAAGGAAAACAGACCTAGCAAGCGCTCAAGCATACGTCATGAACATTCCAAGAGAGTAATCACTGGCAGTAATGACAACTTTTAAGGGCAATAAGAGCACAGGCCTTGTTGTTCCGGAAAAGTGGTGCTAACAAACTCTTTCAACACTTGTGACTAGCTGCTAGTTGCCTGCCCTGAGACATTTTAGGTGTGTTTGGCAGGAAAATCTTCGAGAAGTTGATCTTCAGGATTTCGCTAAGTGGGTCTCTTATTTTTTTTCCCCAGAGTGACTCACACTCTGATTTGGCACAACACTCCCACCAAACAATTATTTGAATTAAAACTGTGCTCTTGTGGGCACTGGCTCTTCAGATGAAAAACCTGATTTTCAATTTCCTTCATGGCATCCTTCCCAGGGTGAGATTAAGCTAAGACTTCATAGGTGAGGAATGAATTGAATAAAAGCAGCAACTTCAAAGAATTGTGTTCTGCGTAATAGAAGACAAATAACAGGATTTAGTAAGTCAATTCAATGCCTCCTACAGTCTGTACCTCTGCTGCTTCCTCCATCCCCTGCTCTGGCTGCTTATGCAGTAGTGATTTTCCTATTATCCAATCAAAAGTCTGTCAATTCAGTCTTATTGTATGCTGCTCAGCTCTGGTTTCCTTATGTTATCTAAGATCTATTTCCTCCTTTACTTTAAAATCTAGGTTAGCACATGAACCCTTCAACTTGGTTTTGTGTCTCTGTGTGTGTATTTTTAGCTACTGGTTCTCAGAAATGAGAAGAGTAGGGGAAGCGTACAATGTAGAGAATTCAAGAACTTGAGTCATGATTGCTTCCTGACACATTACTCACCTGGAGTCATCTCATCCTTTGCCCCCAGCCCCAGCCTTTTCGTCTGTAAAACGCAGGCCCTGACCATAGGGTTGGGGAGTTTTCACTGAGCCCTCTACTTTCTCTTTCCCCATTGTCTTGGTCACACTGATGCATTTCAATGCACTTTATTCCTCCCTCCAGTCCTATTCTCTTACTCGATTATCTCCAGGTTGAATGACAATGCCGTGTCTACGCAGATAACTCCCACATATCTCTAGTGAGTGGACTATCCCTAGCTGTATAAAAGATCTCTTAGTCTTGATCTTTTTTTTCTCCCTTTCTATAGTTACTGCCTGCCGTGAAGCTAATATGACACATACCAAGCTTTCTGCTATTCTTCCCATTTCTTATTTCAAAATGTCAATTCGGTCTGTGTACCAGTGCCCCAGTGATTGTTCTAAAATATCATTCATTATACCAATACTAACAGGAAGCGATAATATGAATAACAACTCTTTTATGAACTCTACCAAATCCTCTACCATATTACCTCCGTTATGACTCATACCTGTTACCTATATGTCACTTGTTTCTTCTTAGTAGCCTTCTTGTGCCTCTTCCCTCTTCCTTACAACTGTCATTAGTACTATTTCCCCGTTATCAATTTACTGTAACTCTTCAGAAAAGGAAAATAACAAGCATAGCAAGATGTTCTCTTTAGAGGCCAGTGGTCAAAATACTGGGTAGAGGTGGCAAGTGACTATAGAAAGAAGACACAGAGAAAAAAAATGGGTCCTCAAATTAGGAAGCTATGTTAATATTGTAAGTTGAGCATGACCTTTAGAACATAATAGCATTCTTCTAAAAAGGGAGATAGAAACTATTTGGCAAAAATTTCAGGTTATTCAGCTTAACTTTTGACCCCTCAGTATCAGGTGGTCTCAGAGCTGTAGAGATCTTGGAGAGAATGGAACTGAAACTGAGGTACAGAGAAAAGGGGCTTTTCCGAAAGTCACACATTGAAACTAGCAACTGGAAACCCATTTCCCATGCCAGAACTTTGCTCGTGTTTCTTCATCCTTCTATTTCTGGCAAATGAGGCATAAGAATGGTTTCTTCTTAGTGGAGCCTTAACATGTATAAACTGAATAGGAGACGGAGAAAAGGAGAGATACTGAGGGGTGTAGTAATTAAGAGTTAGCTTTGGGAGACAGGGTCTATTACTCTGCTGTGTGACACTGAGCTTATCTGATCTGGAGTTTCTTTTTCTTCTATAAAATAGGGTTACTGAATATTTACAACTCACAAAATTGATTGACTATTAAATGAGAAAGTCTATAAATCACCTGGCATGTAACAGGCGAATGTTACATCTCTGACTTCAATAAGTTCTTATTTAGTACCCAACTGCCAAAACTCTGTACTGTAACCTGGCTGTTTTCTTCTTGCCGGTGTTTAAGATAGTTGGAATTCTATTTACATTATGATGCCTCACTTACCTGAGCAGGTAACCCATAGCAAATCACTAATCTTCGTTTTTTATAGCATACATTTTATTATTCTGCTTATATAATAAATAGCATATAGCTCATTAATCAGTGTGTGTGTGTGCGTACACACGTGTGTGTGAGAGAGAAAGGGGAGAGAGAGAGAGGAGAGAAAGAGAGAGAGAGAGAGAGAGAGAGAGAGAGAGAGAGAGAGAGAGAGAGATGGAGGTTCATTGTGTAGCCCTGGATAGTCTCAACTTATCATCTTCCTGTTACAGTCTGCAGAGTACTAGGTTTAGAAGCATTCCCCACCATGTTCAGAAAAGTATATAGTACTGTAATACTTGTAATTTTAAGCAACTTTTGATATGTCTTATCTTCCAAATAAATGAAAAGAATATTAGTTTCTTCTTCATTCTCCTTTTTTTTAAAAAAATGGTTAATTGTCTATTTCTTTTTTTTAATTAAAAATTTCCATCTTCTCCCCTCCTCCCACTTCCCTCCCCTCTCCTCCACCCACACCGCCACTCCCTCCCTCTCCAAGCCAAAGAGCAGTCAGGGTTCCCTACACTATGGGAAGTCCAAAGTCTTCCCAAATCCCCCCAGGTCCAGAAAGGTGAGTATCCAAACTGACAAGTTTCTCTACTATTTCTGATCAACCATACAGCCATTCTACCCTAGAATCACAATGGCTCTTGCATATAGGAATAAAAAAATAACCTGTTGGAAAAGATCTACTTACCTAATCATATAATGTCTATATAATAAGATAAGACTCACGTGAAGACTAATTTCGAAGGTCTTAAATGCATTTTTTTTTGAATTCCCATTTGAAAACTTGTAAAACAACTTACCAAGTCTAAGGACTTTTCCATAACTGTTCCCATGTATTGACCCTTCATGTCAAATAATGACTGTTTGAAGAAGTGTATTTATTTTTGAGGAAGACAGCATGGATTATATGAGACGACATACACCTCCTACTGTGATGTTTAAAGGTCTACAGGCATGAGCAGATAGCTACAGTTACACTGAAGAGGGAAGTGGTGAGGTAATGTTTTCTTCAAGCAAGAGTCAATAGCTGTCTCTTCCTGGAAGAGAACTGAACAGAAATTCACCAGAGAGGCATCTTCCAAGTAACTTGGCTCTTGATTGAAAGACCTCTTGTCTCCAAACTAGAGCTCTTGAATACAGGGTGTGCTTAGAGAGTTTGGGTTCTGATGAAAAGAAGGGCTCTCACCAGTCCTCTTAGAAGGTCCAGGGTTTAGAGCAATCTCTGCTACATGATGACAAGAAACTTTTTAAGGAGTATCACTTTATCATCTTCTGAAGAAAACAGTTTCCTCACATAACTGCCTGATCAAAAACTTCCAGTACGTCCCGACCACTGACAGAATACAGATTTTGGTCTATGGGCTCATACAATTTGATGCCAATTTACCTGCAGAGTTGATATAATAATCTACTTATTTGGTCAGTAACACTCTGTATAGTGTTTTGATGGGAAAGTTTTCATATTTGTATCTTATCTAACTCAAGTATTGCAAGACCCATGAGTTCAAAGATGATAGTGTTTAATGACATTATAAATCCAATATTCCAACTTCAGGACACTCTCACCACATGCTAGTTCATTTCCTTTTGCTATTCTTCCCAACAGGTGCCTTGTCATCACAGTAGAAACTAAAAGATTAAAAACAAATCAGAAGCATGCTCTACCTTGAGCAGTACTAATGGGTATCGTATAAAGAAAGTTTGTACAAAGAGTAGGAAATTAGAGACTCAAGACCATTCAAGACTTTGTTGACTTGCTCCTGAGAGCCTATATGTGAAGAATTTCATATACTAGGTATAAAATCCAAACTTTTCTGGATAACAGTTCAACAACCGGAAGGCAGGAGATAGATTCATCCAATTATTGATTATCATTAACACCAGAAGGTTATATTTGCAAATTCAAGCAAATTTTTGGTTTCATACTATAGGCTTTTTTTATAGATAAAAATATCCCTGAGGAAATAATTAAAAGTTATCAAATGAAATCCAAGTTTCATTTCTAGACTTGTTATTTAGAGATAAAAGCAGTTTTGACTAGTTAAGGAAAATGTGGGTCTTTTACTGCTGCATTCTTTGGAAATGTTCCTCTTATCACAGTTAGTGCACTAGTTAGAGGGCAAAATTACCATGTTCCTTGACCTGGAGCTCTCAACTGGATTGTCAAACAGTGTCATGGAAGACCTGGGTGAGAAGTCCTTTTGAACTGGCTTTACCTTCTTTACTAGGAAATAAAGGAACCAAGCCTAATGAATACAGCCACATATAATTACATTTGGCAAATGCTAACTTATTATTAAAGTCAAAACAGAGTTTAATACCTAATCTTTTTTTGAAGACTAAATTTGAGGGTCTAGGTGAAGGAATCAATTGAAAGGCCAATTACTATTTACTCAAATTTAGCATAAAATAATAGAAACCTGGAAGGTCTTATGAACCCTGGAACAACTTGAAGCTTATGCCTAGGCTCTGAAAAAGCCTCACAGATTCAGGACCTACTTGTGACTCACCTCCTAAGACCCTGGAAAAATCCATGCCTAGGATAGCAACCTTATGGAGACAGGATTAAGGAAGAAGTTAGATGATCAATTATGATATACACTATATAATTCATTTTGGGTTTCTCTGTGAGAGCAAGCACCCCAACATGAAAATTATAAGCCAAGTTGCTTATTTCCAACTTTGAAAGGAAACTTGCGTGTAAGATCTTCAGAGTAAATTTTTCTAACAAATAGGTTGAATTCTTATTTCTTTAAAAATATTTCTACAAACATTTCGAGAGCAGCTAATATCATTAGTCAATCATAGATGCTGATACAAGAGTTATTTCCAGGTGATATTAGCCAGATGGTGGAGTAAGGGATCTTGGCCTTCTTTCCTCCCACAAAGAGTAAACATTTGGAATCCATCCATTAATTAAAATAACTGTAAGAGCTCATGAGTCCAATTAAAAAGCTGTAGTCATAGAGTGAAAGAAGCAACCCAAGGAAGAAGGACAGTTTCATTTTGCCTGCATCCCTCCCTTCATTCTTTAAAGTGGCAGAACGCAACATAGAGAATAAACTTAAAACAATGGCGTAAGAAATTGAAGAGGACACAAATAAATGGAAATATATCTTGTGTCCACAACTTTGGAAGAGCCAACATGGTTAATGTGTCCATGCTACCACCAAAATTAACTTATATATTCAACATAATCTGGATCAATATTACAATGGATTTTTTTCATAAATAAAAAATTATAAAGAACTACGAAAGTTTGTAAATAGCCAGAACAATTCTGATAAAGACATCTTAAACTGTATTACAAACCTAGACTAAAAAACAAAATAGAATTCACATAAAGGCAGACACATAGGATGATGGAACAAAAGAAACAGCCCAGAAAGAAATTTAAGCATATTCTATCAAATATTTTAAACAAGGGTGTCATTAATACATCTGCAATTATAAAACTACCACAAAAATACGGGGGAAATGTCTTAAGAACAATGTTTAACATGACATTAAAAAGTAACAAACAATAAATAAATGGAGGTTTATCAAACCAAAAAGCCTGTTCACAGCAAAAGTAACAACAAAATAAAAAAGTGACCTATAGAACAGGCTAAAATAACTGTGAACTACAAATCTGACAAGTATCCAATAAGCAAATTGTATTAAGAACTTTATACCAGTAGCCAAAGCCAACAAATAACTGAATTTAAAATGATTAAACTATATAAAAGACATTTCCCCAAAGAAGGCACAAGTATTTGAAAAAGTGCTAAAATCCTTAATGGTCATGGGCATGAAAGTTGAAAGCACCACGAGATGCCACCTCATGTCTATTAGATGGCTGCTATAGAAAAGTCAAAAGACAGGACTGTGGTCAACTTGAGGGGTAGAATGATTGAATGCTTGCCAAGCATGCTCATGGCCCTAGATTTAATCCTAGACCCACGAAAATGTCAAAAAGAAAAACTATTGGTGAGAATGTAGAGAAAAGGCTACCTTTATTCATTGTTGCTGGGAATGCAAATTGTTACAACTGCTATGGTGGTTTCTTTAAAAATTCAAAATGGAGCTACAGATGACCATATGACCCAGATATCTTTCTTCTGAGATATATTCGCTCCCATGTTCATTGCAGCATTATTCACAATAGCCAAGAAATAACTGACCAAAATGTGCTCTCTCTCTCTCTCTCTCTCTCTCTCTCTCTCTCTCTCTCTCTCTCTCTCTCTCTCTCTGTCCCTCCTCCTCCTCCTCCTCCTCCTCCTCCTTCTCCTCCTTCTCCTTCTTCTTCTCTCTCCCTTTCATTCATTTTTAGGACAGAAGTGACTTCTCCCATTTACAACGAAATGAACTAAAATGGATGTCATGAAGGCAGACACAGAAAAACAGTAATGCATGGTCTTTCTGATAGGGAGAAATTTTTAAATGGAGTCAAATATACACCAACAGAATAGAACAGTAGTTACCTGAGGCAGGAAAAGGTGAGATGCTATGAAGAGGTATAGGCCAAAGTCTACAGAGTGGCCATAGAGAGAAATGTGGGGACTGAAGGGGTGGCATGAGGACTGCTAGAATATGCAGAACACCAGTGTTCTGAGATGCTGTATGCTACAGCCACCACTTCACTGTATGTATGCATGCATGCAAAACATCATACTGTATACCTCACATTTTTACAGTAAAATATGTGACTTATTCCTTTGTGCTATAGTTTGAATCTTTAATGTCCCCTAAAGGCTCATGTGCTAAAAGCCTTGGTCCATAGTGGGGTGGCACTAGTGGGAGGTGTCAGAATTATAACGAGCTGAGGGAAGTTTTTAGGTTACTGGGTGGGGGCATTCCGTTGAGGGATTATGGGGGTCCCAGTTCCTTACTCTTTATTTTGCTTCAAAGCCATGAAGGGAGTGGTGTTTCTCAATGTCAGACTGCCATAATTATTGGATGTCCTTGTTAACTGTCTAAAACAATAGGACCAGCTGATCATAGAGTGGAGCCTTCAGTGTGCCTGTTCTCTTCAAAAGCTGGTTATCTCTGGTATTTTCTTCCAGTGACAGAAACCTAGCCCATTTCACAGGTGGAAAGGAACCCGGCTCTGCTGCTGAATTCTTTGCCTCCATCGCTGTTAACTTCACTATCTACAGAAAACTGACTGTAGCTACTCTCCCTGAATGGCCACAGAGGCTGCATCTCCAACAAACATCCATGATCAAAGTGTTCAGCTACTAATGTGAAAAAGGCTAGCAGTGGAAAACGGCCCAGGCTTTGTTACCTACTGAAACGAAGACAGAACAAAGAGAGGCACCAGTGCCATAAAGAGAAAACATTAAGAAATCAGTTCTTTCAGAAAATAATAAGAGGCTCCTTCCTCTGAGAAAGCCAGAAAGCCATGGGTTTTTTTTAAATATCATTTTTACATGAAGGTCAAAGCTGGCTTACAGTAGTTTGCGTTTTAGCATCTCTTTGACAATCATGCCCACTTTATTATTCATGATACTTACAATAGGCAGGACTGTAGATGCTATCCATCCAATTTGGAGGAAATGGTTCCATTTGGAATAGATTAGTATAAAGACTTTTATTATCATCTCTAATTTTTTAATGTAAGATATAGGAAAATTTATAATGAGAAAAGGCAATAATGTAACAGGCATTTCTGGATCACTTCCCCAAAAAGCTAAAATGCAACTCCAAGTCTCTCAAAAATCTTTTTAAAAGATGCCCGTTTAATCTCTGCAGAAAATGACACAGATGTGCGTACTCATTTGTGCAGCTTCTGTGTATTTGTGCATTAATTAAGTACTTTATTTTTAAAAGCCTCTCCAGAGAAACCCATTTAAATGCTTTGATTTCATAAATGTGATTCTTTTAAACCTATTACTTTCCTGTATTAAATTAGGGTAGGGATTTCAAAGAACATAAACTTTTCTTGGCGTTAGCATCACATTTTCACTTATTGAGTTGCTGTTGCCAGATTTTATCATTTTATACATTGAGTATTTTACATTATGCTATTAATAAATACATAATGTACAGCAAATGTTATATTATTGGTTAACTATTAATTCTGACATAATTTCTAAAGGAACTAGAAATGTAATTTTAACTTCTAGCACCTTTCTTGGGAATGCATTGTTAAAAGACCATGGACTCAAAGTAGTTAGGAAGGGGCTGGGAGGGTGGAGAGGCCAGTTATGGAACTGGGGGATGGGTATGCTCAAATACAATGTGTGAATTTATCAAATAATTTTCTGGGTGGTGGAGCACGCCTTTAATCCTAGCACTTGGGAGGTAGAGGCAGGTGGATCTCTGAGTACAAAGCTAGCCTGGTCTACAGAGTGAGTTTCAGGACAGCCAGGGCTACACAGAGAAACCTTGTCTTGAAAAACTAAAATAAAAAAAAGGAAATCAAGGACTTAACCAAAGCATTGTTTAAAAAACATATAGAAACAATCTATATGACCACATACACACAGAAGACATCCATGACTGAGGATGACACACACTCAACTGAACAGAGTGCAGTTAGAGAAGCTGTGTTAGAGAAAAGCACCATTATATAATAAAGTTGGTAGACATAAGAATGGGTTTAAATCTCATTCATTTAAGATGGCATAGTGGTCTTGATGAAGTTTAAAGAGGTTTATGCTCTATGGTGTACTTTCTGATTTTAGAAGCAGTGGGATGCTTCAGATAACAAGATGGCACTAAACCACAGTGCCATGTCTCATATTTATTCTTCCAAATGACAGACATACTATCATACTGCAAAACTCTCAGGATTTAGAATCAGGACACCTTCATTTTATTCCAAGCACTGCCTGATTTCATGTTATGAGATACTGAATGAGTTAGTTAACTTCTCCCATCCTCAGTTTCATTAATTATAAAATATTAGTGTCTATACAACATGATTATTGAATTCAAAGGACATAAAAATATAAAAGTATTTTATAATATATAAAGTTATATGAAAATTATGACCAAATATGTTTGAAAAAGACCAAATTTAGAGGCTGCTTCAAAAGAGTAACGTCTTGAGTGGGGGAGATGGCTGAGTGGGTAAAGAGAGTTGCTGTGCAAATCTGGGAGCCTGAGCTTAATCCCTAGAACTCCTGCAAAGGTGGAAAGAGAACCACATTCACAAAGTCACCTTCTAATTTCCATACAAATACTATGGTAAGCACACCTACTGGGAATTGAATCTTTGTAGAAAGCCCTTTAGCAACTAAGCAATCTCCCCATCCCCTTCTGATGGAGGAGGGTCATCTGCCTATGTGTTATTTTCATTGGTTAATAAAGAAACTGCCTTGGCCCTTTAATAGGACAGAAAATTAGGTAGGTGGAGTAGACAGAACAGAATTGTGGTAGAAAGAAAGCAGAGTCAGGCAGAAGCCTCAGGCAGTCGCCATGCCTCTCCTCTCCGAGACAGACTCAGGTTAGGATCTTCCTGGTAATCTACCACCTCATGGTGCTGCACACATTAATAGAAATGGGTTAAGCAAGATGTGAGAATTAGCCAATAAGAGGCTGAAACTAATGGGCCAGGCAGTGTTTAAAAGAATACAATTTGTGTGCTGTTATTTTGAGTGTAAAGCTAGCTGGGTGGCGGGACTCAGCCCGCAGCCCGGAAGTGATTTCCATGTGATGTGACACTACATATATCTTTAAAGTGTTCTTGACAGCATAAGGCTCACATATGAACTGTTTTTCTATTATGGAATGATTTCAGCCAACTTTAAAATTAGGTATATCTTTAATTTCTGTTGGAAAGAGACAATACCAACATAAGAATTTCAATCTTTTGAGACTGCTAAAAGCTAATGTCTGCTGAGAGGGACTAATGGCAGGAGGATGGCACAGCAAACCACAGCCAGCATCTCATAATAAGCAGGGAAGTAAAAGACATTTGTGTGTGTGTTCAAAATTCTTTGGCTGGGCAAGAATTATCTTCTTTTGTAATTATACACTTGGGGCTGATTTCTCATTTTTCAATCCCAAACATGCTTACTTTTAAGATAGTACTTTCAGGCAGAGAGCCCGGGCTTTGTGTGAATATTTAGAAAAGCTTGTCTTTTGCATCTGACCCTCACTTGAAAGATTTTCACATCCTCATTCAGCTTCATTTGCCCCAGGTACAATTCATGATGACTATTAAAATTCCCTACTTAAAAATTTCTGTTGGATACTGCTTGACTTCAACAACTGTTAAAATCTGCTCTCTGATGGCTGGTATCAACAACATTTGCAAAGAAGGAAAATACAGGTTCAGTGATGGGCAGACACAAAGAATAGAACATGTATGACAGGAGACTATTATGTTTAGATCTTCATAAAACATCTCAAGATGACCCAATTATCTGATGGAGGAAATTGGGTGAGCAAAGTTTATGTTTTAAATGTTTTCTTTGCCCTTACTAGAGGCATGTAGAAATTCGCTCCCACATACCTTTTACTTTGTAGTGTATTTATGCCGTTCTACAGTGTATAAGATTTTAAAGAAAATTGAACCATTATGAGTGAAGGAGGGTAGAGAAAGGTGAACTGTTGCCCAGTGACGGAAGTAAATTTTTATAGTCAAGTAAAATACCATGAGTGATTATCTGGGAGGACTGTTTACCCCCAGGCACAATACTGTCTATTATATTCCTTGATTTATCTCTAGAGTTGTAAGTCATGGTATAATGAAGCTGGTAAGGAACTGCTTAAGTTACCATCTAATGCTTCTGTAAAGATGGGTTCTCTTTTTGGATGTGTATGTGTGTATGATGTGCAATCGTGTGTATATACATGTATGCATTGTGAGAGTGCATGTGTGTGCAGATGTGTATGCCTGTGTGCAGGGCAGAGACTGATGTTTGGTGTCCTTGATTATTCTCTACCATATATATTATTGCAGGATTTTTAACTGAACCTGAACTTCAATGTTTCTGCTAATCTTTCTAGTAAGCTTGCTCCAGATATTTCCTGTCTCTGCTTCCTGCATTGGGATTACGGGTGGGCCACAAACCAGCCCACTTAGCTTTTACTGGATCTGGGGATATGAATTCCCAATTCTCATACTTGTGTGACAAGCACTGATAAAGATTATGCTGAGCTTTCTCTTCAGATCCACCGGTTGGTCTTATTTGTCAACTTGATATGATTTAGAATCAACTTCTGGGTATGTCTGGGAAGGTATTTCCAGAGACCTATCTATCAGTGCTACTTCCATCCTCCCTGACACCAGCCTCCAGTTTCTTCATTCCTCCCATGCGGAATCAAAACCAGAGGTTCTGCAGGAATCTTTAGGGCTCCAGCAACAGTCTGGGATTGCTAAGGCTTTCAGCTTTGTGGACTGAGCAGCTGGGTTCTTCTGCATCTCCATCATATGGATGGCCATTGGTGGACTATCCAGGCCCTATCACACTAGCCATTCTAATAAATTTCTTTTTATAATACATAATATATACAAGCATTTTATTGGTTCTGTTCTTCTAGAGAACATTGCTTAGCATAGCTGCCTTGGCCACCAACATTTGTTAAACAAATCTGGCTATACTTTTCCTTCTCCATCCAGAAGGTACCTATGATGTTGTCATCCTTATAAAACCTCTTTGGACACTTTTATGTTTTTTTTGAGACAGGGTTTCTCTGTGTAGCTCTAGTTATCCTGGAACTTGCTCTGTAAACCAAAATAACTCACAGAGATCCACCTGCCTCTGCCTGCTGAGTGCTAGGATTAAAGGCATGTACCATTACCACCTGGCTCTACATTGTTTTTTAAAACACAGATAATGTAGTATTGAGTCTGCCATGCAGCGACAAAGCTTTCTTCTGAGTCTACTCACCTCGACTGTCATCCTCATTGTCTTCCCAGCGTTCCTCATTTGCCAGCAGCGGGTTCTGAGACTCATTTATAGACCTCATAGGGAAGGAGTGTCCATCACCAGGGCTGATGGGAAAGAAAGGTAGAGTTTGCATCTGACATAAACTTTCTTTTTTTATTCAAACTCATTCATATACAGAAGGAGGGAGCGGTGAGGGAGAGAGCAAGAGAGAATGAGAGAGAGCAAGAGAGAATATGAGAGCGACAGAGAGACAGACACACACAGAGACACAGAGAGAGAGACAGAGACAGAATGTGTGTGTATGTATGCATGTGTATGTGTGCATATGTGGAGGACAACTTATAGGAATAGGTTCTCTCCTTTCACCATGTAGGTTTGTTGGCAAGCACATTTATACCTACTGAACTATCTCATCAGCTCAGGCAGGGTCTTATTTTGTGACCTAGGAAGATCCAGAACTTGCAATCTCCTGTCTCAGTATCCTGAGTGCTGGGATATAGGTGTGTGTCATAATGTCCATGTAATATAAATTTTGAGACAGTGATAATCTTCTTAGAAATGAGATATAATCATGGATTTGGGTTTGTGTTGTGAGAATTCTCTGGTCCAATTCTTTACCACTGAGCTATACAACACAAGACTTGCGGATTCTTAGTTCTTTTGTCTAAAGCCATGATCAAATAAGCTCTTATTATCATCCAAGCATTATCATTTACTTGCTAAATTACCCTCATTTTCCATGTCTTGTTTGTCTGTACCAATGCTGACTATTTTTGTTTGTAAGACATTCTTTAATTTGCTTTCCACAATGCCCAGTAGCAATATGCATATGCAATTTCATAAATATCACTTAACTATGATAGTCCCAATTACATCCCATTATCAAACCGTTTTGATTCTAAATTATAAAGTGAGGTGAGAAGACTCACCGTCACTAAACATTGTGGGAAAAGCTGCTATGAAGGGTGAGAAGGATGCTCCTGCACCCAGTTTTGTTTTTTACTTGTAACATAGAGTGGAAAAGAGAAATGGCAAGGTGTCTATAGTGTGGATTCCAGGGACGATTTATCTACGTGAGTCTACTTTGTGGGTCTGTAACTCTATGGTAATCTAGAGCATGTCCCTGATTAATTTCTGGCCATTCCCAGATAGGAGGCCATGGCAGGAATCATGGTGGCCCTTGCCAGATACTGTTATAGTTTCAGCAATTGAGTCTATATAGCTGAGTGTATTCTGAGTTTAACTTTGGATGGCTTTTGGATTATTTATTTGATGCTGTATATACTTTTTTTGTCTTGTTTCTGAATGATGGTCAATAAAAAGTTTACAGATTTTATATATATTGCTCTAAAGAAAATGTTAGAATAATGATTATGTAAGTAAATGGGCTTTGATTTTTGGTTTTGTTTTTATACTAGAGTGATGTGGTAATGGACTTTGACTATCTGTGTGCCTCAGTGTGTGATCAGAGAATATGTAGCTAATTCTTGCTAACAGTTATTAATCAATATTACCCATTGACGAATATTGTCTTGGTATTTATAGTTAGAAGAGTTGACTATACCACACCTTAAACAAACAGCCCTATAAAACATTAACTGGCATAGAGGAAGTATTGATGCAGCAAGGGAGGAGAGGAGAAAATTTAACCATTATTATTACATGACTCCAGCAAAGTTTTTTTTTCCAGCAAGAGAATATGGATATATGTTGTTTGAGCAGCGAACCTAAAGGATACAGAAAGGTCGAGATATTCTCTACAGTTCCTGTAGCTTGTGGTGGTTTCAATGGGGTCAAAAAGTCACCCAAAGGATATAAGTCTAGCTCTACAAAAAAAAATTGAAACAGGGTTTCTCTGTGTAACGCCCTGGCTGTTCTGAAACTCACTCTGTAAACACAGGCTGATGTCAAATTCATGATTCTCTTTCCTCAGGCTTCCAAATGCTGGAGTTATAGGCATGAACCACCATGCCTAGACTGTGAAGAACATTTTTGTGTGTAGTCTATTCTCCAGCTTTAGGGTCTATTCCAAGAAATATAATCACTGGGATAACGGATGTTTTTAATATGTACTGTCAAATTTATTAAATATGGGTGCCAGTTTACCTTTCCACAAATAAATCATGAAAGTATCTATTTGATCACATATCCATTTCATGATTTATCTTTATAGACACACAAGTGAGAAATTTGGGGAATATCATACCTATAAGACTGATACCAATCTGCATTTGCAGATGGGAATGGTGACACATGCCTTTAATCCAGCAGTGAATTGGGAAAATCAAGTGGACGGCAGCAAGTTCATGGCCAGTTTGGACTACAAAGTAAGTCCAGGCCAATCAGGGCTATATAGTGAGGCGTCATCTCAAAAGAAATTGAGTCTAATTTGCTACTGTAGGTGCTCAGTCGTCATCAGAGAAGCTTGTTCTGAAATGGGAAGTGGTTGATGCAAAAACCCATAACTGGCCAAGACGGTGAGAATGAGTGATGGCAGCATGCTCGGCCCTAAATTAGGCAGCTGTAGTACCCCTCCCAAAGCTCAGGGAACGTCATGGAAGAAATGGTAGAAAGATGATCAGAGCTAGAGTGTAGAGAAATGGACAACAACAACAAAAAACTACCTTCTGGACATGACACAGCCATTACAGCCATGAACTCACAGAAGATATGGCTATCTGCACAACACTTGTACAAGACTGGGCCCATCAACACTGCACCATAAATAGGGGATGAACCCATAAGGCCTCTCCCTCTCTGTGGTATTATTGGTAATTAACAGTTATTGGGGGAAGTATTGTTTTCTTCAGCAGTGTAGCCATTGAGAAATTGTCCTTGCTCCAGTAAATAGCCGTTCATCCATGCATTTGCCAGCAACACTAATTTAAGTGAGTGAAAAACACACAAAAAGAAGATAGGAAAGTTGACTTGTTGAAAAGAAGGGTTCCAGCAGGAGAGAGGAGGGATGAGAAAGGGGAACGGAGTGTGAAAATTACCAAAATTCATTATAAATGTGTGAATCTCTCAAACAAGAACATTCAAAAATAAATTTGCTGCTTAACTGCATGGCTCAGCATTAGCTGCTTCCAGTGGTAATAATTACCTACCTGGACCCAACAGGTATTAACCAGAACTTCTTATTATCGCCAAACACCTGCTGGATATTCTTGATGAAGCCAAGGTTAAACCCATTTTTCTCCGGTCCACTTGTAAATACTGGAGTGCAAAAGGCCTCTAAGACAGTGCAGGAGAGTTTGCAAAGAGGAAGAAAATAAAGAAATACATTTCATCACTGTGATGATTTTACATCTCTCCAAAAATGTGTTCTGGATTTGTGACATCTTTTTGCTCTTTAAGCATAGGTCCATGTTCTTAATTATTGCTAAATTACTTAGTAAAACTCAGTTAAATTTAATAAAGGGTGAAATTGTTATTGAAAATAAGGAATTTATACTCATCATTTTATGGCAGAGTAAATACACAATGGCAAAAATAATACAGCATTCAGGAGGGGCATGTCTTTGGGCTGTAGAATTTAAGGAGTGCATGAATACATTTAAGTGTGCTTTATTGGAATCAAAGTGGCAACAACAGCCAAATGGTCTCCATCTGTAGATCTGGGACCAAAGTAATGACACATAAAGAGATGGTAATGACATTGATTTGGTTTTGAAACATTTCAGAAATGAAGATGTTCACAATGAAACCTGCAATGTAAAAAACCTAGTTTTACTCCAGATGAAATGTCAATGGGTGAACTGTAATCACCTCAAAGCCTACGAGGAATTGGGCCACATTAGTGCACATTATTTTTAGACACACATTTATCCCATTAAGCAAACACTTTCACTGTTGGGCTCTGGCTGCATCTCACCATTTCCCATTTGTTCTTTGTTTTCAGACCCTGTTATCATGAAGCTTTTAGTACTTTTCTACTTTTGTAGCTATCTCTCAACCAAATGTGCTAATTTACTACCCTAAGTACTAAGTGCTATACATATATTTGATTTAGAAAAATGGGTGCAAAGATTTCCCTAGCAAATGAATTCTCAAAGTGCAGTGGCTTTTACACTAAATTCCTTTCAAATCTAAATCATCCTAGTTAAACGTTTAACACTTGAACGCTTTCTTCCTATTCCTTGTGTACTGACTTGTAGACCATGTAAATATTCACCACAGATGAAGTAATTATTGCACTAGAATTCTTTCGTTCTATATATAATAAGTCTAGAGTACTAATTGACAGCAAAAAAGAGAAAACCCAACTCATTTAGTGTACTGCTTTTCTGCAGATTTAATATGCATATCTCATTTGTATGGTCCTTTTATGTACTCTTTTGACTGTAAGTATCAATCTGATTCTTTATAAAAAGAATTTTACATTTTTAAATTTCCTTATTCATTTTGTGTGTGTGTGTGTGTGTTTGTGCGCACACCTGTGTGTGCATGCCATGGTGTGAGGACAGAGCATAACTTGTGGGAATCAGCTCTTTCATTCTACCATGTGGGTTTCAAAACTTGAACTCAGGTTGTCAGGATCTTGGAAAGCACCCTTTCCTGCTGAGAAATCTTGATGGCCTGGATTTTCGCATTCATTTTTGTTATTCATTTGGAGTCTTTTTAAGGTCCCTGTTTTGGGCTAAGCATCATCAACTAGATTATTGTTATTTAGTGTCCTGTCTTCCTTCCTTCTGATGCTCATTTCTTCATGTGAACTTTTTAGAAGTCAGATTGTAAATTTAGGGATGCATTATCCCAAATTTACTATAAAGAACTGCGATCATTTTGGGTTCTCTATGGGATGTGTCTCATGGATGCTCTGTGTAGTCCATAAGCTTTGTTCACTATTGTTGTCCAGTTTAGTAAAATATATTTCTATTTGTCTCAGAGGATATCACTAAAGCTAAAATACTTCACTATTAATTTTTCTCTCCTTAGGGAACAGTGATATACATTAATATGCATTTTTCTAATCATAATATTCCATCTTACCTAAGGTCGTTTTGTTTCTGCTGACAAGCCAACAATGGTAACCAAAGAGAATCACAAGGCTGACAAAAAACATGCAGGCCACAAAGAGGAGAAAGAGGACGTGGAACTTAGAGCGAACACTGGGTAATTCCCCCTAGAAAAGAAACAAGAGACAAAGAAAACAAAACGTTAAAGTGGGAATGCTTAGCTATCTTTTCTATACAGATTAGTAGTGTTTCACATGTTAAAATCCAGCTTCAATTTTAGAAACAAATGTTGTAAGCTTAAATTTTTATTACATGCATTTATTTATTTTGTGAGTGCATGCATGTGTGTGCGTATGTGTGTGTGTTTGTGTATGCACATGCCAAAGTGTGCAGGTATGGAAGTCAGATGACAACTTGTGGGATTCAGCTCTCCCTCTACTATGCAGATTCCAGGGACCGAACTCAGGTCATCCGACTTGCTGACAAGTGCAGGTCCTGACGATTATTTATTTATTTTTACAAAATTGTTGATCAATGTACCTTATTATAGATATATTCTTAGCTTGCAAAGCTTAAAATGGATTCTTGTTTAAGTGCAATATATAAATGCACCAATTAGAATAGAGTAATATGAAAAGGCTATGTATGCTCAGGTCACAATTGGTGTGAAGCCCATATTTCATTTAGCTTGAGAATTATGAATCACTGTCTACGGGATCATAAGGTTAGTACTATTCATCCTATTGTATGAGGGTGGCTATAATAGAATCCTTTTGTTTTTTAAATAAAACGTCATACAAAATGCGTATTTTTAATTATTTTGCTGTATTTTGTGTGTGTGTGTGTGTTGAGTCTTCATGTATGTCTGTGTACCACATGTTTGTTTGGGACCCACAGAAGCCAAAGACGGTATCAGATCCCTTGGAACTGGAGTTATAGAGGCTGTGAGCCACCATGTGGGAGCTGAGACTGAACTTGGGTACTCTGGAAGAGCAGTCAGTGCTCTTAACTACTGAGCCATTTCTCCAGCTCCTTATACTACTATTCTTTATACATCATGTGTCTTTGGCCGTCTGTGTGTTAAAAATGCTAGATTATTGAATATAAGAAATTAAAACACAGAATTTTAAAATGTCTTACCAGAAGTCATGAGCTGATTTTAAAGCTGTTGAAATCTTGTAGTTTTTTTTTTTAACAGTTGATATAAAATTTGCTGGTATACTACACCCTGTGGAGTAAGTAGCTGTTTGGACAGTAAAAAATCAAGCAGGATTTTACAGGTAATTGTGAAAGTAGGACATTAAAGACTGTTAGAGTTAACTGGACATCTGATTTTCCATGCAGCCCCAGTTTTTGTTTGATATGCAATTCTAGAGCAGAATGAATATTCTAAAGTTCTACAGCATTCATAACATGTGACATTTTGTCTTCAGAAAAGAGACGTGGAAAGCATTTTGAATTTTAGAATGAACATCTGGAGGAATGATTATGGCTTATTTCCTCCTTTCCCTTAATGGTCATTGTTTGGCATGATGAATTGGCTTGAGGCATTTCCAGATGCCCTCCAGTGATAAAGTTAAAGTGATTCTTAAGTGAAGTGGAACTTAACTTCCTCACAATCCTATTCGACTCCACTTACTGAAGGTTAGTGCTTGGCAACACTTGCTAAGTTCAAACACTATAGGTTTCTTTCTTTCCTTGGAGGCTATTTTTATTCATTTTTACATAAGGAAATGCTGGACCTCTTCCAGGACGGATATGTTTGCAGTGCAAAGATAAGGGGAAGCAAGCACATCAGATGCTCTCAGCTGATGGGTGGTCTGGGTGAAGCGTGTACAGGGCAGAGCAGTCCAGGAAACAGCGGCCTCAAGGACTTCAACTTTCAGGAGCCTTTATCTGAAACTCTCCATCTTGAAATGCTCCTTCTGACAAAATATTGACCTAAGTACCCAGACTGGACTAGTTTGGTTCCTGGCTGTTCTGATTCACGGTTACTTTTTCCTTCTAATTTTTGTTTTTGCTGTTCTTAGGTAAGATTTCCAATAGCACTTCACAGTGCTTCTCACCTTCCCTAAGACTTTGATCTCATGGGCTCTTCTTTCTGAGCCTGTATTTAAAGTTCTAAAAGCTCGCATTGACTTTCCCTTTTTACATGAAAATGGTCACTAGAAAATGGCTGAGCAAGTGAGCTTGTTCTGAAAGTCTGCTCCCATCATGAGTAGCTGTGCTCCCAGCCTTTCCCCATCATTCTTTCTGAACTCACCTGTCTGTATGGTTTAGAATATCTGCTGTGCTGTACTTTCATAGAGTTCACAATATCAACTTTTCCTGTGCAAACAGTTCTGTGTTCAAAAATGCATTTCCGGGAGACGACCAAGCTAAATCCCTCAGAGCAATGGTCATCAGAGACAGTTCAGAGGAAGATTTGTAAAATAATATAATTACTAGGTTTCTAAAATAATAATTCATCACCTTTGTAAAGAGGTCCGTAGCCTAGCGTGGTCGGTGTGCATTATTAATTTTGCAAAAGGCAAAGATTAATCTCTCTTTTGAGAGCAGAATTTGCTTAATTTAATGCTGAAAGGAAAGAAATGATGTGATGGTCTTCTGAATCCTTCTAAAAGAGTTAGAGCCTGTCTATAGCAGAACCATCATAGGCAGAGTACATGGAAGATCACAGAGGCTTATGGGCAGACTTATGTTCAAGTTCTCCCTTTGAAATTTACAGCCAGGTAGGTGATTTTTGACAAGTCACTTCTGCTGGAAGCCTTAGTTGTGTCATCTTGGGATGTGACAAATAGTTTTTGCTTTGGCTAGTTCACAGGGTTGTAGTGAGGATCAGATGGGATCAGAGATATAAAAATACTCCAAGAACCATAAAGTACCATATATTAGAAGTTGCTGTTCTTGGGAGTACAGCTTGTCTCCTTGATATGGCTTTAAAAATATATAGCAGTGTTTATTTTTTATTTTAAAAAGAGGCTCAATTTAAACCCAGAAAGCCATGGATCCCTAAGCCATACTAATGTCATTTAGGCCGGAGTGACTGCAAGGAACCTTTTCCCCAGTTGTGAATGCCCTTTTTAGTGTAAGGACAAGCTATGACAGGCCTCATGCCCTCTCAGATGACAGGCATAAGTTAGGCTATTGAGGAGGAGAAACAGTGAAGGAATAGGAAAAGAACAAGGTCATGCTCACCGTGGATTTGCTTGTACTGCTGGTACATTTCTCGTGATGAATTCGTATTCAGTTATCATCTTTTAAGAGTGAAGGAAGCATACAGTACCTGGCTTGCATTTTGGTATTTGATTATTGGCTGGCTCGGGGAGTTAAAGGCAAAATGTTGTGAAATGCAATGTTGTTTACTTTGTGATAAAGGTAAAGAGTCGTGATTAAATGGTAGCCCGCTGTGTTAGGGCTCAAGAAAAGCATGTAAGAAAGATCAAGGCTCACACTTCCCTGCTGATTGGATGCAGCAGATTTTCTTCATATTTATAGAAGTAGCTCAGCATGCAGATGGAATGCCAAATAGGTCATGGGAACCTGAGGAATGGGGAATAGAGCTCGTGCTGTGGAAAGGGGCCAAAGAGGAGATATCAAGATGTGTAGCTTGGTGAAGAAATGTTTCCTATTTGAAGAAAATGCACAAGAACACCTCATCATTTCTGCTTGTGGTTTGTTTAAATTAGGAATTTTGATACCCAATACATTGCTCCTGTTTCTTACAGCTATTAATTATCTGAATTTATTAAGCAAGGTGAATAGAAAGTGTAATTTTCTACATTACTAGGAATAAAAGCACTGATTCATAATTTAAATATTTTAAAATTTAGCTTCTTAGTGTCTTGTCTTTTTCTTTCCTCCAACTCATTATTATTTCGATTCTGACCATGTGATTTACATTCTTTCCCTGCTGGTTTACT
This sequence comes from Arvicola amphibius, assembly GCF_903992535.2. Classification (NCBI taxonomy): domain Eukaryota; kingdom Metazoa; phylum Chordata; class Mammalia; order Rodentia; family Cricetidae; genus Arvicola; species Arvicola amphibius. The sequence continues at coordinate 63,821,564 of NC_052065.1, forward strand.
GCTCCAGCTTAGATATGACATCCCTTGTTATATAAGGCTTTTGCAAATTTTCTAAAGTAATAAGCAGTAGCTCTCACATTTGTGTTCTTCTATTCATTTCAGTATAGATAACTCTCATTGTGGATGCCTTAATAACTGGATTATAGTGTAGAAAAGAGATTTCTTTGAAAGTTTAACTGGCACAAGTTGACAAAGGGCATATTTCATAATATTTTACCTATTCACATATGCAAATCTACCTTAACTTTTTAAAATAGATGGGATATGACTGATATCTCCAAGTAGGAGAAAGATAAGATTTTGAGTTTTTAAAATTTTAAGGTTTTTTTTGTTTTTGAGATTTTGTGATAATTTTTAGAATCACTGTATGTTTCATTGGATCCTAGCAATGAGACAAGTGCAGCAAGTAAGTAATAGAGCCAGTATTAGCTCTGCCGCTCTCACTTCCCAACCCACTGGCAATCACACATGCTCAAAAGAGAGGCTGGCTGTGGGGGCAGATGCCTCTCGTCAGTCCCCAAACTCGAGACAGATACCGGCAGATCTCAGAGTTTGAGACCAGACAGGTCTACAGAGTAAGTTCTAGAACAGCCAGGGCTACGCGGAGAAACCCTGTCTCGGAAAAAAGGCACCCCCCACAAAGTTCCAAAGAGACTCTCTGTTTCATTTTGTGCTTATGTGCAAGTCAGTTTCTCTTTCTTCACAACAGAAACTTTGCAGCTCCCATCTGAGCATGAAATTACTAAGTATTTTCTAATTCCTACTAACTTTTTTTTTTTTTTTAGAAACTAGTGATTTGTAATTAGTTTCAACTGTTTTTCAAATATAGAGCTGGAAAGAAAGGTCTTTAAAACTCAACCACAGACATAGATTTGAAAGAGTGGGTCAGCTGAGAGGTTACTCTCCCGAGCACTAGCAAGCAGTCACAGATGACACAACTCGTTTAACTGGAATCTTTACTCAACAGTTTCTTAAACTTCAGAATATTCAACACGGAAAACTAGTTTTTACTGCCTTGCCTTCTGGTAACTTCATTAATGCCAAAGGCTATAGGGTGAGGAGTGCTACATTTAGAGTGACTGTTCACTTCCTTTGGTGGGAGCCGATTGGGATTTTTAAAAACTTACTCTCCAGTATTTGATGAAATAGCTGAAGACGGTTGTCACAATGTACAGGCAATAGAGAAGGGAATAAGCTAAGAACTGGAGGAAGAATTTGTAGTTGGAAAATCCAATGCAGTTATTAACCCTAAAAAAAAAGAAGAAAAGAAAACTAATTTGAAATCAGGACCTATTGACTGAGAACACACTGATAGTTAAGTGGACTAACCAAAGGAGGCACGTGACTCCTGCTGCTTCATTACGTGTTGTGTAGAAACCCAACAGAGACTGAGGTTCCTTAACATAAACAGACTGGAAAAACAAGTTCACACCTCACTAGTTTCCGTTTGTATTTACCAGCAGAGTCACCTGCGCTACCTAATAGCTTCAGAATGGCTCCTGAAACACCCAAGCAAGCCCGGATTTTCATTGCTAAAAACATGTCTGCCTTAGTAGCTGCACTTTGACGCGCTCTCTTTGTAATTAGGTGATTCCACACTGGCTTTTTAGGTCAGACGCACAATTTTTATAGAAGAATCACTGAATTTAACTATCTGTAACATTTCAAAATCAAGTCGTCTAGAAACAGAAACAAATTGCATGATGCTGAAGAAGAGAAATACTTGTGCCGTATTTCATTACTGGCTCAATGGCTAAAGTTAATGGATAGGAGACTATCAGCTTTGCGACCTCAGGAACTCACTACCATACCTTTACTGGTATTTTCATCTTTGTTTAAAAATGTTATCCTCCCAATAAAAACAAAGCCCAGTGAACTAAGGTAGCAAAAATGGGCACGTTGCAACTCAGCTTAAAGAAGTGGATATATTAAACAACTTTGACCCTTTTAGAGGCTAGAAATGAATCAAAAGGACTTACCATGGGCAGTGATGGTCCATTTTTAAAACACACCTACAAAGAGGACAAAATAAAGTATGATAAATATGGCTATGGAAATGAAGAAACACTTCCAAATTGAACTCAAGTTTTTAGCAGTATTTTTACATAGTTCAGCAAAATTATCTACAGATTCCACTCTGGCAAGTCCAAAGTTACTGCCTCCTAAATGACTCACGGGATGATCAAGCTCCAGCACCGTCCTGGGACTATGCTTGCAGCAAGTGACAACTCCAGAAGTGTAGTCTTGAAAGGGATAGGGAACGACCAATACAGCGAAAATCTTCAAGATGTCACCGTTAGCTTTGTTTACTTATTTCAATCACAACGCAAGGAAATATAGCCTGTGTCTGAATCAAAGGTAAGTGAAATATGGGTGGGACAGGCACTCGGGAACAAAGGTGTGACAGTAATATACGCTAACACAAAAAGGTATGACAGTAATATGCGCTAACACAAAAAGGTATGACAGTAATATGCGCTAACACAAAAAGGTATGACAGTAATATGCGCTAACACAAAAAGGTATGACAGTAATATGCGCTAACACAAAAAGGTATGACAGTAATATGCGCTAACACAAAAAGGTATGGCAGTAATATACGCTAACACAAAAAGGTATGACAGTAATATGCGCTAACACAAAAAGGTATGACAGTAATGTACGCTAACACAGAAAGGTATGACAGTAATATGCGCTAACACAAAAAGGTATGACAGTAATATACGCTAACACAAAAAGGTATGACAGTAATATACGCTAACACAAAAAGGTATGACAGTAATATACGCTAACACAAAAAGGTATGACAGTAATATGCGCTAACACAAAAAGGTATGACAGTAATATGCGCTAACACAAAAAGGTATGACAGTAATATGCGCTAACACAAAAAGGTATGACAGTAATATGCGCTAACACAAAAAGGTATGGCAGTAATGTACGCTAACACAAAAAGGTATGACAGTAATATGCGCTAACACAAAAAGGTATGACAGTAATGTACGCTAACACAAAAAGGTATGACAGTAATATGCGCTAACACAAAAAGGTATGACAGTAATATACGCTAACACAAAAAGGTATGACAGTAATATACGCTAACACAAAAAGGTATGACAGTAATATGCGCTAACACAAAAAGGTATGACAGTAATATGCGCTAACACAAAAAGGTATGACAGTAATATGCGCTAACACAAAAAGGTATGACAGTAATATGCGCTAACACAAAAAGGTATGACAGTAATATGCGCTAACACAAAAAGGGGTTCTTACAAATCGGGAACAGTTTGAAAGACAAAATAAAATACAATGTTGGTTAGTAACTCAAAATAGAAAGTAAATATCTATATCTCTGTATTGATTCAAATGATTGAACAGACAAATAAGTGGGGCAGAAGGGACACATCTCCTTATGCAGATGTATTCCAAATAATTTGTGCATCTATTTCAGGGAGAGGAGACATAACTTCCTATTACGTTAGTTTGGAGTTATGTAGAGTGACTTTCATGCAAAGAGTATAGTTCAGAAATGAGAGGAGGACAGAATAATCTCACACCGGAAACACCTCACAAACATCAGCTGAGAAAGATGTTCAGTATTATTAACACTGCAGTCAAAAGTCATGTTTATATGTACCCTTAATACCATGTAGTGATATTAGTACATTAGCTCCATGGTCTTCTTCCACATTATCCCATTATAATGATAATGAGAAAAAAATAAACACATTTTAACTGAAGGACAATTTATAAAATATCTGATTCTTAATCCCCCAAACTGTAAACGTTGTCAAAGCCAATTAAAATCTGAGAAATTGTCATAGATAACACGACCTACAGAGTAGATGTGACTAGTTAATGTAATGGGATATGCTGGATGGAATCATGGAACAGAAAAAGAATATTAGGGGGAAAGTGAAGATATCTAAAAAGTATATTCCAGTTAAAAGTTATAGATAAGTCACCCAACAGAAACACTCACATACATACAAAATGACATCTGGACAAAGATACTTATATAGCATTGGTTTGAATAGTAAAAGCTGTAAATTACATAGAGTTTCAATAGTAGAACATTTTTATAATTAAGCTATATTACAATAGAATACAATGAAAAGCAATGTCTTCATATTGGTTTATTAATCTTAGAAATGTATCATACTAATGGAACATATTAATAATAGGGGAATGTGAGTGTTGGACATATGAGAACTCTCTTCACAATAAATCTATAAATCTGAAATCATTTACAATGAAACGTTTCTTTTGAAAATGCAGTATTAGTTTTCTATCTTTAGACTAGAATGATTATCACCCCTGTGAAAGTGTTTGGCATGTGTTCATTATGTCTCAAAAGAAATGCTCTTATCTAGGCATGGTTACACGTTAGGATCAGTCATTTCGTTGTCTAGGCAACCATCAGTGGCCAGCATCAGCACAGAGAAAGTATAGTTGTCACTTACATAGCACAGACAGAACAGTGATGGCAGCGGTCTGGCTTGATTAGATGGCACCGGTCACAGAACCGCACAGCTATAGGAAATAGAAAGTGGTCAGTATGAGTTCAGGGTCAGTATAAGATCCCACCGTTCACTAGTTTGTGGTTATATCTTGTTACACACTGACTACAGATGGTCAGATGTATCTCAAGCTACTAAACAAAATGTAATAACACAGCAAATTGTGGCATTTAAATTTCTTGTTTGTTGGACCAGTCTTAAGAGAACTTTTAAGGGATGAAAGAAGCGGGGAAAGTTTCACCTTTGGATAACTGACAAAAAACGTTTTGTATTATAAACTAACTGCTATCAACTGTTTCCATGATTTGGGAACTCATTTAGTCTGTTTATTCCAACTTTCCTCCCTGAAAATAAGAATTTATCTCCTATTTCCAGAGGTTAGATTGTATAAGATAGATACAATTCCTACAGCATGATAAAGAATGTGGTTCTCAGTATACCAATTTGGAGAACAAAAGAGACATTTTATCTAGGACAAATTGTTGAACTCCCCATTTTACAGATAAAGAAATGGACACCCGTGCCACATCAAGTGCCATGATCAAGGCCATGTCACAGCAAATGAATGGTAGGGCTCTAATCTATGCAGTTGTTTTTCTGACTTCTTAGTTTTGGGTTCTATTCACACACACACGCACACACACACACACACACACACACACACACACACGGCTCCCTAAGTGATGGAATGTTACCTGGAAGTGCAAAATAAACCCTTTCTTCTCCACACACACACACACACACACACACACACACACACACACACACACGTGTGTGTGTGTATGAGTGTTTATGTGTATGTATGAATCTTCCTCCTTCCTTTTTTCTTTTCCAATTAAAGGCATTTATTATTCTTTTTTCTCAGTTTTCACCACATTTACTGTTAGAGTATTGCTATGTATAATTTCATAATGCTGTTATTTTTGTCTAAAACCTGAAGGTACAGATAATTTGAGAAATATAACAATTCTATCTAAAGTGTACATTGGACACATATAAACGAGTTAACACAATAGGCTGCAAATTCAGCAGAGACCTGTGTTCATTTCTGCTAATGAGTATTTGTGTGCATGTGTGTGACGGGGGAGGGAGGGAGGGAGGAAGGGAGGAAAGGACAGGGAGAGAACGAGCATATCATGTCTCAATATATGCCTGCAATAGTTCTGTAATTGATCATCTGCCCTTCATTGTTGCTGCCATACAGTACTTAATATACAGAGCTGCTAGATGATTTATTAAAAAGTAAATCAAACATATTATTATTCACTTGACACTCAGTGAATTTCCAACATGCTAGGAATAAAATCCAAATTCTGTATCAGAGCTTGGGGTCTCTGCCTAACTTTTCAAATGTCCTTTGTACCACTGTCTATTCTCTATGCTCCAGTGTCATTGACTACCTCTCTGTCCCTACAACCTTTTGCCTATCTTGTGGCCTTTACAGTTCTTTATGTTCTTAGTGATCATCTCTCTATGCTCTTTGATCAATGGCTTGATGGCTAGGGTTTTTCATAAGACACTTTATTTTTATTTTTTTAGAAAAGAAAATAGACTATCTTTTTTCATTTTATTTACCAAACCCAGTTCCAACTCCTTCCCCTCCTCCCATTCCCTCCACCTAGCCCCACACTCCCCATCCACTCCTCAGAGAAGGTAAGGCACATTGCTTTGGGGAAGGTCTAAGGCCCTCCCTAGGCTGAGCAAGGTATCCATCCAAAGAGAATAGGTTCCCAAAAAGCCAGTACAAGCAGTAGGGATAAATCCTGGTGCCACTGTCAGTGGCCCTGCAGTCTGCTCCAGCCGTGCAACTGTCAACCACATTCAGAGGGACTAGTTTGGACCTATGCTGGTTCCTTCCCTGTATGGCTGGAGTTGGTGAATAGTGTGGGAGAATTCTCTGTATTCTCTCAATCATATTTTAAATAAATGCTGATTGGCCAGGCAGGAAGTATAGGTGGGTCAACCAGACAGGAAGTAGAGGCTGGGTGAAAGAACAAGAGAATTCTAGGAAGGAGGAAGTCCATTCCTCCCTCTCCTGCCCAAACCACCTAAGAAGCAGGATGTGATCTACCCCGCTGAAAAAGGTACTGAGTCGTGCGGCTAACATAGATAAGAACAATGGGTTGATATAAGTTACAAGAGTTAACAAGAAGCCTGAGTTAATGGGCCAATCAGTTTATAATTAATGCAGACTCTCTGTGTGATTTTCTTTGGGGCTAACCAGCTGTGGGAACTGGACAAGACAGAAACCCAAACAAGCCCAGCCGTCATGTTACAGGTGAACTCTCATTAGCTCAGGAGAGCTAATTAGTGGGAGAGTGTTAGATTGATGGCTAGTTTTATTTGACAACTTAGTTGGTCTGCTGGTTAGTTTCTGCCAGCTTGAAACAAATAGGAATCAACTGGGAAGAGGGAACCTGAACTGAGGAATTACTTCCATCAGATTGGCTTGTGGTCATGTCTGTGGAGTATTTTCTTGATTGATGATGGATGCATTTGGGCCCAGCTATCTGTAGATAGTGCCATCCTTGGGCAAGTGGTCCTGGGTTATGAAGAAAATTAGCTGAGCAAGCCATGGAGAATAATCCAGTGAGCAGCATTCCTCCAAGGTCTCTGCCTCTGTTCCTGCTTTGAGTTTGTGCTTTTTTTCTTGGTGATGAAATGATATTTAGAGTGTAAGATGAAATTAACCCCTTCCTCTTCAAGTTGCCTCTGTGCAATGTTTTATCTTAGCAACAGTGAAGACAGCTTGGTGTTTCTGCTTGTTCCTGGTGTTTGCATGCCTGCTTTGAGTCACTGCTTTGACTCCCTAAGTGATGGAATGTTACCTAAAAGTGTAAGATGAAACCCTTTCCTTTCCAGGTAGCTTTTGGTCAGTGTTTTATCACAGCAACAGAGAAATGAACCAAGACAACTGGGTACCCACTATGTGAATATGTTTTATATCTGTATGTCAACGGGGATGTTTCCAGAGGAAATGGCCTTTGAATTGGTAGACTCAAGAAAGCAGATCATCTGCAGTGTGGGTTGGCTTCCTTCAACCTGAAGAGGAATTTAATAGAAATAAAAGGGGGACTGAGAAAGGGAGAATCTGCTCTCTTCCTGGCTGCACTAGCGGGGACATTAGGCTTCTGCTTCTCTTTGACTAGATCTTAAGCAATTTGGACTCCTTTTCTCCAGGTCTTCAGAAATGAACTGAAAATTGCACCATCAATCCTCTGATTCTCAAGGTTTTGAATTTAGCCTAGAATGTACTATCTTGGTTTTCCTCATGCTTAGGCCTTTTACCTCAAACTGGAGTTATACCACTACCTTTTTTGGGGACTGCATATGTTTTGCACTTTCATATGTTGATAGTGGGAGTTTTCAGCTTTTGTCATTGCCTGAACTAAACACTAAATTCTCATAATCCTCTCTCTCTCTCTCTCTCTCTCTCTCTCTCTCTCTCTCTCTCTCTCTCTCTCTCTGTGTGTGTGTGTGTGTGTGTGTCTGTCTGTCTGTCTATCCATCTATCTATCATCTAGTCATCTCTCTACCTTATCTAATCTACTGGTTATCTTTCTTCAGAGTGCCAGGAATATCCAGGAATATAGCTTTTGGTACTGAAATTGAGTCTAGAGAAAAAATTTAAATGATATTTTTTAATTTGTCTCCAGTTTGACTTTCTGAACATGGGTTGCTTGTGCTATTCAAATTAAATTCTTAAAAGTTAATTTAATTAAATTAAACTAATTACTACACTTCAGTAGTAAAGAGCATACTGATAATCCATGCCATGCTCTGGCAGGACAGTGTGTAAAGTATCTCCAATAAATGCTATCAATAATCACAAGAAGCACGGAGATAGGTGACTGTATATTTATTTTGGAACATTTTAAGAAAACTAACAAAATAATGAGGTTGGCTTGCTGTTCCTAACAGCGCTGGAAAAGTAATGAAAGAAAAGAATGAGATATGGGTTTCAAATTTCCTGCACAAGAACTGTGTAAATGACCTGTAAGCGACTGTGCTTCTCCTGAAGGAGATACTTATCTCAAAGCCACAGGACGGGCATCAGTGAAAATCAAATACAGAATTTCATCTTGAGACCACTTAAATTACAATGCAAGTTGAATTTCTGGTCTTGTAGGATGTTTACTGTTAAACTGGGGGCACTGACTGTGGAACAGTAGGACTCTGTAAAAAGACCCGGGGAAGCCAGGAATATCAAGATTTTGTTGACTGCTTCTTGCCAGAGGAAGATGCCTCCCTATTACCAGTGGAAACCAGCCTCTTCATTATCAATGGCATTAGCTTTTCCATCCCTGAATGAAGGGATGTGCCGGGAAACTGTAGCCACCATACAATACAATGCTGATTCTCTCCCGGACCCTCTCTTCTCTGACTCTAGATCTACAATTAGACCAAAGGATCAGCATGCACATAAAGGTGATGCGCAGAGTATGACCCATGAGGATGTACAATATATTTGAAAAGAACTACTCGAGTTTTGTAATATAAACATATAAATCCAGAGAAAATGTGTGGGAGCAGATATTAAGACTATAGGGCAATGTTGGAAGGAATATGAAGTTAGATCTGGGTAAATCTAATACAGTATAAACCTTAGCAAGTAGCCTGGCTCTTGAAAAGTTCCCAGGAGTCCATAGGGATGACCCCAGCTAGGACCCTGGGCAGTGGACGAGAGGTTGCCTGAACTGGACTTTACCTATAGTCAGACTGATAAATATCTTAAATATCACCATGGAACCTTCACCCAGCAAATGATGGAGGCAGAGTCAGAGACCCGCAGTGGAGCCCTGGGCGGAGCTCCCAAAGTCCAGTTGAAGAATTGGAAGAGTGAGAATATGAGCAAAGAGGTCAGGACCACGATGGTTGGCACACCCACTGAAACAGCTTATCTGAGCTAATGGGAGCTCACCAACTTTGGTCAGACAAAGAAGGAACCAGCATAGGACCAAGCTACACTGTGGGTGACAGTTGTATGGCTGGGGCTGACTGCAGGGCCACTGGAAGTGGCACCAGGACTTATCCCTACTACTTGTACTAGCTTTTTGGGAACCCATTCTCTTTGGATGATACCTTGCTCAGCCTATATATAGTAGGGAGGACCTTGGACCTTTCCCAAAACAATGTGCCTTATCCTCTCTGTGGAGTGGATGGGGGGGATATGGAGGAAATAGGAAGGGGAACTTGAATTGGTGTATATGGTGAAAGGAGATAGTTTGTTTTCTTTTTTAAAAAAATTAAAAAATAAAAAGTAAAAAATATGTATAAGTTGAGATTCTGCATTAAGGTTGAAGATTAGTGAAGTTAAGTATTACACATTCTTGCTTCTGTGTGAAAGCTAAAAATGGTCCATAGATGAAGAATGTAGAATAGTGGTCACTAGAAGTGAGGAATAGTTGTAGGGAGCAGGATACAAGAAGCACATAGTTACTTTTCTATTTCTTTGATGAAATGCTATGATCAATGCAACTTACTGAAATGTTTATTTAGGCTTATAGTTCCAGAAGCTTAGAGCCCATGATGTTGGAACAAAGGCATATATAGCCTTTTGTCTGGGCTGCGACCCTGGGCTGCCTGGAATCCCTGATCCTGTGCCCTGACATTCCATCTGAACTGGCCATCCACCCAGAGGAGTCAGACTCTGGCCTCCAGGCAGGTCTGAGGATTCCTGCAAGGGAGTGTGGGCTTCTTCAGATTGTGCTGCTAGGTTCACTGTGTGGTATTCCATCCCGCCCTGCCCCCACCTTGGCCCTTTTGTCTGGGCTGCGACCCTGGGCTGCCTGGAATCCCTGATCCTGTGCCCTGACATTCCATCTGAACTGGTGAGTGAATGCGGACCCTGGGGCAACCTGCCCTGGAAGAGAGCACAGACCCCCTACCCCCACTTCCCTCTGCAGGCTTGTGTCGGTTTCTCCCTTCCCTGTGTGTCTCCCAAGCTTTCCCTAGTGTTCTCAGGTGTCCTGCTCCTGTTCTAAGGCCATCCACCCAGAGGAGTCAGACTCTGGCCTCCAGGCAGGTCTGAGGATTCCTGCAAGGGAGTGCGGGCTTCTTCAGAGTGTGATGCTAGGTTCGCTGTGTGGTATTCCATCCCGCCCTGCCCCCACCTTGGCCCTTTTGTCTGGGCTGCGACCCTGGGCTGCCTGGAATCCCTGATCCTGTGCCCTGACATTCCATCTGAACTGGTGAGTGAATGCGGACCCTGGGGCAACCTGCCCTGGAAGAGAGCACAGACCCCCTACCCCCACTTCCCTCTGCAGGCTTGTGTCGGTTTCTCCCGTCCCTGTGTCTCCCAAGCTTTCCCTAGTGTTCTCAGGTGTCCTGCTCCTGTTCTAAGGCCATCCACCCAGAGGAGTCAGACTCTGGCCTCCAGGCAGGTCTGAGGATTCCTGCAAGGGAGTGCGGGCTTCTTCAGATTGTGACGCAAAGAATAGGTCCTCCTCTGGCACTGGGGAGATCCAACCAGTTTCAGTCACAGCAAAGATTGGTCTAGGACACCAAACGCCTCCGGGCTCCTTTTGAAGGAAGAGATGGGCAGGCGCCAATGCAGGAGCTCCTCCAACAACATGAAAGGCAACTTGACATCACCACAAGCCAGACATCCTGAAACAACAAGAATTGAACACCCTACCCCAGAAGATATAGAAGAAACCGACCTTAAACAGTACTTTATGAAAATAATAGAGGACCTTAAACAGGAGGTAAAAAACTGCCATAAAGAAATGGAGATGACAAAAAGGTAGACGAAATAAATAAATCTCTCAAAGATACCCAAGAAAAACAAGAAAAAGCAATCAAACAGGTAAGGGAAACAGTACAAGACCTGAAAAATGAAATGGAGGTATTGAAGAAAACACAATCTGAGGGACGACTGGAAATGGAAACTCTGAGTAAACGAACAGAAACTTCAGAGACAAGTATTTCCAACCGAATACAAGAGATGGAAGAAAGAATCTCGGACTCTGAAGATACTATAGAGGAAATAAACTCACAGATTAAAGAACTAAACAAATCTAACAAATTCTTAACACAAAACATTCAGGAAATCTGGGACACCATGAAAAGACCAAACCTAAGAATAATTGGGGTAGAAGAAGGAGAAGAATTACAACTCAAAGGCCCAGAAAACATATTCAACAAAATTATAGAAGAAAACTTCCCCAACCTAAAGAAGGATGTTCCTATGAAGGTACAAGAAGCCTACAGAACACCAAATAGACTGGATCAAAAGAAAGCATCCCCACGCCATATAATAATCAAAACATAAAACATACAGAATAAAGAACAGATATTAAGAGCTGCAAAGGAAAAAGGTCAAGTAACATATAAAGGGAAACCTATCAGAATTACACCTGATTTCTCAATGGAAACCATGAAAGCCAGAAGAGCTTGGATAGATGTGCTACAGACACTAAGGGAACATGGATGCAAGCCTAGACTATTATACCCAGCAAAGCTTGCATTCACCATTGATGGAGAAAACAAGATATTCCAGGACAAAAACAGATTTAAACAATACGCAGCCACAAATCCAGCCTTGCAGAAAGTAATAGAAGGAAAATCACAAACCAAGGAGTCCAACAATGCCCACAATAACTCAGGCATCTAGCGACCCTTCACCAGCACAACTAGAAGAAGGGAAACACACAAACTCTACTACTAAAAATGACTGAAGTCAACAACCACTGGTCATTAATATCACTTAATATCAATGGACTCAATTCACCTATAAAAAGGCACAGGCTAAGAGACTGGATACGAAAACAGAATCCAACATTTTGCTGTTTACAAGAAACACACCTCAAGCACAAAGACAGACACCTACTCAGAGTAAAGGGTTGACAAAAGGTTTATCAAGCAAATGGCCCTAAGAAACAAGCGGGTGTGGCCATACTAATTTCCAACAAAGTTGACTTCAAACTAAAATCAATCAGAAGAGATGGAAAGGGACACTTTATACTCATAACAGGAAAAATCCATCAGAATGAAGTCTCAATCCTGAATATCTATGCCCCTAATATAAAAGCTCCCACTTATGTAAAAGAAACACTTCTAGAACTCAAGGCAGCCATCAAACCACACACACTAATAGCTGGAGACTTCAACACTCCTCTCTCACCAATGGACAGGTCAATCAGACAGAAACCTAACAGAGAATTGAAAGACTTAATGGAGGTAATGAACCAAATGGACTTAACAGACATCTATAGAACATTCCACCCAAATAGGAAGGAATATACCTTCTTCTCTGCGGCTCATGAAACCTTTTCGAAAATTGACCATATACTTGGTAACAAAGCAAACTTCCACAGTTACAAAAAAATTTTAGTGACCACCTGTGTCTTATCGGATCACCATGGATTAAAATTAGAATTCAACAACAATGCTACCCCCAGAAAGCCCACAAACTCATGGAAACTGAACAGTCAACTACTGACCCACACCTGGGTCAAGGAAGAAATAAAGAAAGAAATTAAAGTCTTTCTTGAATTTAATGAAAACCAAGACACAACATACTCAAACCTATGGGACATAATGAAAGCAGTGCTAAGAGGAAAGTTCATAGCACTAAGTGCCCACTTAAAGAAAACGGAGAAAGCGCTCATTGGTGACTTAACAGCACACCTGAAAGCTCTGGAAAAAAAAGAAGCAGACTCACCTAGGAGAAGTAGAAGACTGGAAATAATCAAATTGAGGGCAGAAATCAACAAAATAGAAACACAAAAAACAATCCAAAGAATCAATGAAACAAGAAGCTGGTTCTTGGAGAAAATCAACAAAATTGACAAACCCTTAGCCAAACTAATCAAACGGCAGAGGGAGAACACGCAAATTAATAAGATCAGAAATGAAAAGGGGGACATAACCACAGACACAGAGGAAATTCAGAGAATCATTAGATCTTACTACAAAAGCCTGTATGCCACAAAATTGGAAAATGTAAAAGAAATGGACAGTTTTTTAGATAAATACCATATACCAAAGTTAAACCAGGACCAGGTAAATGCTCTAAATCGTCCTGTTAGTCGCAAAGAATTAGAAACTGTTATCAGAAACCTCCCTACCAAAAAGAGCCTAGGACCAGATGGTTTCAATGCGGAATTCTACCAGAACTTCCAAGAAGACCTAATACCTATACTCCTTAAGGTATTTCATAATATAGAAACACAAGAGTCACTGCCAAATTCCTTCTATGAAGCTACAGTTACCCTGATACCTAAACCACACAAAGACTCAACCAAGAAAGAGAATTACAGGCCAATCTCACTCATGAACATTGACGCAAAAATTCTCAATAAAATACTGGCAAACCGAATCCAAGAACACATTAGAAAAATTATCCATTACGATCAAGTAGGCTTCATCCCAGAGATGCAGGGCTGGTTCAACATACGAAAATCTATCAATGTAATCCATCATATAAATAAACTGAAGGAAAAAAACCATATGGTCATCTCATTAGATGCTGAAAAAGCATTTGACAAAATTCAGCACCCTTTTATGATAAAGGTCTTGGAGAGATTAGGGATACAAGGGTCATTCCTAAATATAATAAAAGCTATTTACAGCAAGCCGACAGCTAACATCAAATTAAACGGAGAGAAACTCAAGGCTATCCCACTAAATTCAGGAACACAACAAGGCTGTCCACTCTCTCCTTATCTCTTCAATATAGTGCTTGAAGTTCTAGCAATAGCAATAAGACAACATAAGGGAATCAAGGGGATTCGAATTGGAAAGGAAGAAGTTAAACTTTCATTATTTGCAGATGATATGATAGTATACATAAGCGACCCCAAAAACTCCACCAAAGAACTCCTACAGCTGATAAACTCCTTCAGTAACGTGGCAGGTTACAAGATCAACTCCAAAAAATCAGTCGCCCTTTTATACACAAAGGATAAGGAAGCAGAGAGGGAAATCAGAGAAGTATCACCTTTCACAATAGCCACAAATAGCATAAGATATCTGGGAGTATCTCTAACCAAGGAAGTGAAGGATTTATTTGACAAGAACTTTAAGTCTTTGAAGAAAGAAATTGAAGAGGATACCAGAAAATGAAAGGATCTCCCCTGCTTGTGGATTGGGAGGATCAACATAGTAAAAATGGCAATTCTACCAAAAGCAATCTATAGATTCAATGCAATCCCAATCAAGGTCCCATTAAAATTCTTCACAGAGATTGAGAGGACAATAATCAACTTTATATGGAAAAACAAGAAACCCAGGATAGCCAAAAAAATCTTATACAATAAAGGTTCTTCTGGAGGCATTACCATCCCTGACTTCAAACTCTATTACAAAGCTACAGTATTGAAAACAGCTTGGTATTGGCATAAAAACAGAGAAGTTGACCAATGGAATCGTATAGAAGACCCGGATCTTAAACCACAAACCTATGAACACCTGTTTTTTGATAAAGGAGCCAAAAGTACACAATGGAAGAAAGAGGGCATCTTCAACAAATGGTGCTGGCATAACTGGATGTCAACCTGTAGAAGAATGAAAGTAGATCCATATCTATCACCATGCACAAAACTCAAGTCCAAATGGATTAAAGACCTCAATATTAATTTGAACACATTGAGCTTGATAGAGGAGAAAGTGGGAAGTACTCTACAACAAATGGGCACAGGGAACCGTTTCCTACGCATAACCCCAGCTGCACAGACTTTAAGGGCAACATTGAATAAATGGGACCTCCTGAAGTTGAGCAGCTTCTGTAAAGCAAAGGACATTGTCACTAAGACACAAAGGCAGCCTACTGACTGGGAAAAGATCTTCACCAACCCTGCAACTGACAAAGGTCTGATCTCTAAAATATATAAGGAACTCAAGAGACTAGACTGTAAAATGCCAATTAACCCAATTAAAAAATGGGGCGCTGAACTGAACAGAGAATTCTCAACAGAAGAAGTTCGAATGGCCAAAAGACACTTAAGGTCATGCTCAACCTCCCTAGCTATCAGGGAAATGCAAATCAAAACAACTTTGAGATATCATCTTACACCTGTCAGATTGGCTAAAATCCAAAACACCAATAATAACCTTTGCTGGAGAGGTTGTGGGGTAAGGGGTACACTCATCCATTGCTGGTGGGAATGCAAACTTGTGCAACCACTTTGGAAAGCAGTGTGGCGGTTTCTCAGGAAATTTGGGATCAACCTACCCCAGGACCCAGCAATTCCACTATTGGGAATCTACCCAAGAGATGCCCAATCATACAACAAAAGCATATGCTCATCTATGTTCATAGCAGCATTATTTGTAATAGCCAGATCCTGGAAACAACCTAGATGCCCTTCAGTGGAAGAATGGATGAAGAAACTGTGGAATATATACATGCTAGAATACTACTCAGCGGTAAAAAACAATGACATCTTGAATTTTGCATGCAAATGGATGGAAATAGAAAACACTATTCTGAGTGAGGTAACCCAGACCCAAAAAGATGAACATG
The DNA here is from genome assembly GCF_903992535.2 of Arvicola amphibius. NCBI lineage: Eukaryota > Metazoa > Chordata > Mammalia > Rodentia > Cricetidae > Arvicola > Arvicola amphibius. The sequence continues at coordinate 63,837,554 of NC_052065.1, forward strand.
GGATGTACTCACTCATAATCGGTTTCTAGCCATAATTAAAGAACATCGAGCCTATAAATTTGGGATCCTTGAGAAGATAATAAGAAGGTGAACTCCCAAAAAAAGATATAGTAATCCTCCTGGATATTGGAAGTAGACACAATCGCCAGGCAAAATTGGGAACTTGAGGGTTGGGCAAGACTGGGCCAAGGGAAGATGGGGAGAGAAAAGTGTGAAGGGGAGAACGAGGGGAGCTCGGAGGAATGGGGTGCTTGGGATATAGGAAGGGTGGATATGGGAGCAGGGAAGCATATATCTTAATTTAAGGAGCTACCTGAGGGTTGTCAAGAGACTTGACCCTAGAGGGGTTCCCAGGTTTCCAGGGAGACGCCCCCAGTTAGTTCTTTGGGCAGCTGAGGAGAGGGAGCCTGAAAAGGCCAGTTCCTATAGCCATACTGATGAATTTCTTGCATATCACCATAGAACCTCCACCTGACGATAGTTGAAGAAAATGACAGAGCCCCACCTTGGAGCACCGGACTGAGCTCCCAAGGTCCTGATGAGGAGCAGAAGGAGAGAGAACATGAGAAAGAAAGTCAGGACCGTGAGGGAACCTCCATCTGGCGACAGATGGGGAAGGTGACTGAGCCCCACATTGGAGCACTGGACTGAGCTCCCAAGGTCCTGATGAGGAGCAGAAGGAGCGAGAACATGAGGGAGAAAGTCAGGAACGAGAGGGGTGCGTTCACTCATGGAGGTGGGACAGAACTAATGGGAGATCACCAACTCCAGTTGGAATGGGACTGATGGATCATGCGACCAAAGCCGTCTCTCTGAATGTGGCCAACAGCGGGGGCTGACTGAGAAGCAAAGGACAATGGCTCTGGGCTCTGATTCTTCTGCATGGACGGGCTCTGTGGGAGCCTTCTCAGCTTGGTCGATCACCTTCCTGGACCTGGGGGGAGTTGGGAGGACCTTGGTCTTAGCATAGAGTGGGGAACCCTGATGGCTCCTTGGCCCTGAGAGGGAGGGAGGGGAGGTATGGGTGGAGGGGAGGGGAGGGAAGGGGGAGGAGGAGGGGAGGGAGGGGGGAGGAGGAGGGAAGGAGATGGAAATTTTTAAATATAAAAAAATAAACCATGAGAAAAAAAATAAAAAAATAAAAAAAAACAAAGGCATATATATATATATATATATATTGGTTTTTCGAGACAGGGTTTCTCTGCAGCTTTAGAGCCTGTCCTGGAGCTAGCTCTTGTAGACCAGGCTGGTCTCGAACTCACAGAGATCCGCCTGCCTCTGCCTCCCGAGTGCTGGGATTAAAGGCGTGCGCCACCACCGCCCGGCCTCAAAGGCATATATTTTGAAGCACTATATTGAAGCAGAGAAAACAAATGTGAAATTGTGTGAGTCTTTACTCTCTCGAAGTCTGCCTCCAGAGGTGCACTTCCTCCAACAAGGACATATCTCTTAAGCCTTCCAAAACAGTACTACCAACTGGAGATCAAGTATCCAAATGCAAAAGACTGTAGGGGACATCTTATTCAAACCACCACAAAAGGGTGAATAATGGGCATCAAAATATAGTCACAATAGGAGGAATAATTTCTAATGTTTTACAACAGAGAGCGTTACAGTAATTTATTATATATTTCATAAAAAATGAAGAAAAGAACCAAAAGTTTCCTAATGAACAAAAATGATAAATACTTAAGAAGAAAATTCTAGTTATTCTGATTTAGTATTGCACACTGTATATTTGTTTCAAATACCACATTGTACCCCATAAAAATGACCAATTAGTCTTTCTTGATAATAAAAAGAATAAGACATTTTAGAAATTAAACAAATATATCTCTGAGTATAATTTACCACATATGCATCTAGTTCAAATCCTCTGTTTTTATCATATTTTCTATGCTACTACTTAAAATTATAAAGTTTTCTATGTGGTTTTGTTAAAAATTTCCTAACCCAACCAATGTCTCTACCTACCCAGAATCTAGCCAGCTGAGTTGATCTGATCCATTCCTCCACACACTCCAACCACCAAATGAAGCTTGAGTCCCACACCTAGTGGCCAATCTGGCTTGTGTGACCCCCAACCTCCAGGCTCTGGCCAGGACCTGTGTCATCTACTATGAACCTACAAACCCTTTATGTATCCATCTAGTATTTCCTCCCAGCCAGGCCCTGCAAAACATGCAGCAAGGTCTAGACAGGTGAGTTTGCCTGATCCTCCTCACATCCCCAGATCTAGCCTGGGCCCCACATCCAGTGTCTAGCCCTATTTATGACAATCCTGATCTCACTGCCTACAAAACCATAGGCTCCAAGAACTACATGCAGCCTCTCTTCCTAGTCATGTGCTGCAATCTTCTTCCAGGGACTAGTCAGGTGAATCCACCTGATCACTCCCTTCAAATACACTTCTCAACTTCCTAGAATAGATGAGGGAGAAGAATCCAAAGTCAACAGCAAAGAAAGATCTTCAATAAGGTCATAGAAGAACAATTCCTGAAACCAAAAAAAACCCAAACCAAACATATTCATACAGATACAAGAAGTACACAGAACACCAAATTAAGAAGACCAGAAAGAATATCCCCATGGCATAACATAAAATGATGTGGGAGTCACCTCTGTGTGCTATGATTACCATTAATGAATAAAGAAACTGTCTTGGCCTATTGATAGGTCAGAACTTAGGTAGGCAGGAAGGACTGGACTGAATGCTGGGAGAAAGAAGGGCAGAGTCAGAAAGACGCCATGCATCTGCCACTGGAGATAGACATGCTAAAACTTTGCTGGTAGGCCACAAACTTGTGGTGATATACAGATTAATAGAAATGGGTTAAGTTAAGATATAAGAGTTAGCCAATAAGAAGCTAGAGCTAATGGGTCAAGCAGTGATTTAATTAATATAGTTTCTGTGTGGTTATTTTGGGGATAAGCTAGCTGGGCAGCTGGGATGAACAAGCAGCCTCCCTGAAACAATTGGTGCCCATGTGGCCTACTAAATCCACATAAAATCTGAGAAGGCTTGAAAAGGAATTTTAGATAAAAAAATACAGAGTTTAACACAGCTTATTGCTGTTTGCTGGTGGCAGGCCGCAGCTCCAGTAAGAGAGCTTTTCCTGATTTAGCCATAGCAGAAAAAAGGCCACGCGGTTTTAAAATGTGGCTTCCTGAGCCATGCTGCTAGCACAAACTCTGGCTATGGAGCATTTGAATGGCATTTGTGGGCTCAGGTGTTTGTGTGCCCAACTCAGGCTTGGGAGAAAAGTAGCTGAGACCATGGCCATGGCTTGGTGCTCTCTGCCTGAGTAGGCAGTGAGATCAGGTCTACTAGGCTTACACAGGCACAAGGGCATGGCAGATGCCTGCTGCCATACACAGAGATGTTTCCAGACTGCACAATGCTCTGCATGGCAGATTTGGCTGTTACTCAGATAAAGAGGGTTTATCAGCTGTACGCTCATTCTCGGGGTTGGACTGCTGAGTGCAGCTCCTGCCTGATGGCCGCAGAGCTGACAGTGGTGTGCTTCCACCATTTTAAAACTAGAGAGAGGCAGAGCCAGCATCCAGAGCAGCTGAAACCAAGCTGCTTAGCATTTTAAAAGCTCTTAAAGATAGTAGAGAATCACAGGTAATGCAATAAGGACAGATTCAGACATAAAAAACTCTAAATGGGTCACAGTGTTGGATAAATGTATGTAGGCTTGGGAGAGAGATGAAAAAGAGTATTGAGAGTTTTTAAAAAAAGTAAATGGTTTATAAAAACAAAAAAAAACAAAGTCTTTAAAGAGACAGACTACAGATAGTCATAGATTAAAAAAATTAAGAAAAATAAGCCATGTAAAAATGGAAAATTCACAGTCTGGATTATGTATATTATTGTGTTATTTTTGAATTTTTCGACTGTGAATGAGCTAAGTACAGAGAGACATATCATTGTATGGGCTGCTAAGCTAAACCAATGTGTATATTTTTAAAGGTATCTTGACTTCAGAATTTGGGTCTAAGGATATGTTGCTTTGGAAAAGAGATTCTTCTTTTGTTTCTACAGAAGATGAGAACCTATGGATTGCTTCCAGACCAATATGGTTTGATGGAACAAGACCCCCTGAAAGGTTGCTGTGAAAACCTCCACAAAGAAAATATTTCACCCAATAAACAACAGGAACTAGTTTGGAGAGAAATAACTATACCCATATTCCCAAATATTGTTTATAAATGCCTGTTTACATTTAAAGGGTGATATGCTATAGAGATAGATACTTTGCATTGGTATGGATCTTGGTTTATTTATATAAGCTTTACATGAATTGTGTTATATGTATAATTGTGCTCTTGATTAAGGTATTGTGTTTGTACAGCTCATTTAAAAACTGTAATGTATAATTAAGAAATATAGGTTAATATATAATCATCCATAATAGTCAAGCTTGTAGTCATGTTAGTTAGATTTTTCTCAGTGTATAGAGATATATTTCAGTTAGATAGATATTCTTCAAATCTTTCAGAGACCTTCAGAATATGGCATTTAGAAGGTTTTCATAACTTAGGAATTTTCATGACAATGAGACACATCTGCTTTGGGCAGCACTAGCTACTTCAAGAGGAAGATGGGCATCGAAGAGGCTCCTTATGGAGTTTGCTAGACATTTGGGCAAGAAACTGCTCTTGATTGAACTGTTTGACTGGACATGCAGGACCCGCAGACAAATGACTGCTAAACTTGTCTACAGGTGAGATGGTCCTTTGTGGTTCTTACTTCATAAAAGACTCTACTAGACATTCTGCAGGATACAAAAGAAAGTGACTGGCAAACTGCCAATATAGGCAGACCTGTCTTTGAAATTTTCTGCTTCATGAAAAAGTCTGCTGGATACTATGGATCAGAAGGCTGAAGATGGATGCCCCAATGGTACAGAAAAACTTTGGGTGACCATCCAGACAGTGAGATGTTTCTATCAATTCTAGAGTTTTGGAAGTTGCTTACAATGCACTTCCTGTTTACGTAGGTAATATTATATCCTTCTAGAGTCTTTGGTGGAGTTGAAGAATAGATATTTATAGTTATAGTTTTCCTTAATTATGATAAAAGATAAAGTAGGTATAAATATTGTAACTGTAATTCTTGCTTGATGCCTGTTTTGTTATATGTAATTTTACTATGTTAAAGTTAAAACCTTCCTTTATTATTTAAACAGAAAAGGGGAGGTGAACTGGGAGTTCCCTCTGTATGCTGTGATTACCATTAATGAATAATAGAAAACTGCCTTTGCCTATTGATAGGGCAGAACTTAGGTAGGTGGGGAGAACAGGACTGAATGTTGGGAGAAAGAAGGGTGTTGTTAGGGAGATGTTATGGAGCCGCCACCAGAGTCAGATGTGCCAGAACTTTGCTGGTAGATCACAACCTCGTGGTGATATACAGATGAACAGAAATGGATTAAATTAAGATGTAAGAGTTAGCCAATAAGAACTAGAGCTAATGGGCCAAGTAATGATTTAATTAATACAGTTTCTGTGTGGTTATTTAGGGGCTAAGCTAGCTGGGTGGCTGGGATGAACAAGCGCCCTCCCTGCAACATTAAAATACAGAATTTCAAAAATACAGAAGAATTTCAAAAGCTATAAGAGATAAGACATGTAACATGTAAAGGAAACCAATGAGAACAATAGCTGATTTCTCCATGGAAACTCTGAAAGCCAAAAGTGCCTGGAGCAATGCATTCTAAGTTCTAAAGGAGCATGACTATCAACCTAGACTGTTGTAACTAAAAAAATTATCTTTCATAGTTGAAGGGAAAAAAGCAAAACTTCACATGATACAAAGAGCTGTAAAACTTTTTATAACCAGCAGACCAACGCTAAATACAGGAAGCAGTACTTCAGCTGAAGAATAAACATAGCCAAGAGACTGTAGAAAGAAAACAAATGAAGCTGTAATTACTGAAAAATGAAGGACTACTGAGAACACAAATAGCAACAAGAAAGAAACAAAAACACAATGGCTGCAATCAACACACATCTTTCAATAAAATCTTTAAATATCAATGCCCTCAATTTTCTCATCAAAAGACACATGCTGGCAAAATCTTTCTTTTGTTTTTAAGAAACTCATGGTAGCTTTAAAGATAGGTACCAATGTAGAGGGAAAGGATGGACAAAAGTACTTCAATCAAATAGGACCAGGAAGCAAGCACACATTTGTAGTGAGGAGCACAGCTAGCTTTACACCCGAAATAACAACACACAAACTGTATTCATTTAAACACTGCCTGGCCCATTAGTTCCAGCCTCTTATTGTCTAATTCTCACATCTTGATTAACCCATTTCTAATAATCTGTGTAGCACCACGAAGTGGAGTCTTACCGGGAAAGATTCAGCATGTCTGACCTGGTGGCTGGCTTCATGGCGACTGTCTCAGAGAGGAGAGGCATGACGACTGCCTGAAGCATCTGCCTCACTTTCTTCTTCCCAGCATTCTGTTCTGTCTACTCCACCCACCTATGTTCTAACCTATCAGGCCAAGCAGTTTTCTTTATTAATTAACCAATGAAATAATCAGATAGATAGAAGATACACCTACATCACACATTGCATCCTAATATCTGACAATAGACTTCCAACTAAAACTAATCAGAAGTTATAAAAAGGAATCTCATTTTAATCAAAGAAACAATTAAACAAGAAGCTATTACTATCTTAAGTACATATCCAACAGATTCTACTACACCTAATTTCATTTTAAAAATGCTACTGAAATTAAAGACACAGACTAACATCATTCGTAGGGGATTTCAATGCCCTATTTTTTTCCAATACACATGTCATCTGGACAAAAAATAAACAGAGAAACATCAGAATTAGTTGGCCTCATACATTAAATGGACTTAACAGACATCCATACAAACACCAGAGGATATATAGTCTACTCAGCAGCCCATGGAAACCCCTCTATAACAGACCACATTACAAACCACAAAACAAATCTTAACAAGTTCAGAAAGACTGAAAAACACTTCATGTGTATCTTACCATAATACAATAAAACAAAATTAACAGCAAATTTTAGTAAATATACAAAGTCATGGATATGAAACAACTCATTACTGAATGAGTGGGTCAAATGAGAAATAAAAGAAATTTCTTGGAACTAAATGAAAATGAAAACACAACACAAAAACATCTGAGACGTTTCAAAAGTAACCATAAAATAGAAATTTATAGCTTTAAGTGCCTACATTGAAAAATATTCATAAAAGCAAACCCCAATTTAAATAATCAGAAAGAGCAGAAGTAAATAACTTACTGATGTAACTCACAAATTTGGAAAAACAAGAACAAATCAAACCCATGCTCAGTCTATAGATAAATAATAAAAACCACAGCAGAAACTAATAAAATAAAAGCAAAAATATTTAGAAAGAATCAATGAATCTAAGAGCTGATTCTTTGAGAACATAAAAAAATTGACAGACCCTTGGTCCAACTAAACAAAAGGAAGAAATATATGAACCAAACTAGAAACAAACAGAAAAACATAAAAGACCCACATAAAGTCAGAGTATTATAAAGGAATACCTTAAAATATTTACTCCATTAAGTTAGAAAATCTTAAAGGAATAAATGAATTTCTTGATTCATCCAAATTATTAAAATTAAATCAAGAAGAGATCAACAATCTATACTAAACAAGGAGATTGAAACAGTAAGCCTTCTGTCTTAAAAAAAAAATGTTCAAACCCAGATGGACTCACAGGAGAATTCTACCAGACTTTCAAGATCTATAGGCAGTAATTTTTAAATTATTCAATAAATGGAAACAGAAGGAAACTTCTTTTAGGAAGTCAGTATTTATATATTACAAACACTAAGGAAAGGCACAAAAAAAAAACCCCTACAGGCCAAATTCCCTGGTGAATGTAGATTCAAAAATCATAAATAAAATATTTACAAATAGAATACAGACATACATCAGAGAGATTGCTCACCCTGACCAAGTTGATTTTATCTCCCAGATGAAGTTATGGTATAACATATGTAAGTCAGTAAATGTGATAAACCACCTAAGTGAACTTAAAAATAAAAATCACATTATCATTTCAATAGATGTCAAAAAAGCCTTTGAAAAAGCCTATCATATCTTCATGATAAAAGTCCTAGAGAGAAGAGGACTAGAGGGAACATACATCAACATAATAAAAGATATGTATGAGAAACACAGCCAACATAATTCTAATAAAAAGGGAGATCCATACAGAAGGAGAGGGGGTAAAATTAATATTAAGGATGTCTGAAAAAGCCATAAAGAATTATATTATTATTTATCTAACATTACATATCATACATAGAAATCTCTCTCTATATGTGTGTGTATAGGGTTTAAATGAAAATTTTCCTACCTGGGCATATAACGCAGCCCTTGAGCTATAAATTGTCTGATAAAAACTTCAAGGCTAAGTATAAGAAGCCCTCTTTTGAGTTGTTGTCAGGGTTGTCCAAGAGACTCTCAAAACATTATAGGCTACAGATCTTGCCCTTGGTTGCTTCCCAGAGGTTTAAGGCAAGTCCCTATTGCTGAAGAAGCTATATAGGACTCAGAAGATTCAAACTGGATCTGACCCGAAAGTCTCTGCCTCCTGCATGAAGACCAGCTTCTGGTACCATGCAAGTTTCTAAGGGAAGGAAGTAACCAAGAGTCCTAGCCTACTATAGTATCTATTAACTACAATAATGACTAGCATGACATAAAACCCTAAGGGTGCAGTAGTGGCATGCATACTTTTGCACTAACCAGTAGCTCTCTAATTAGACTTAAGACCTACTCAACAATAGTGAAATCATGCCTGGTACTGAGAACCTACCCACCAACCCAGGGCTAGTGACCACGGATCATGAAGGAGAACCTACAAACTTCCACTTTACTAAAGAAGCCTATTTCCAAACTTCATCCTAAATCTTTATTCTTATATCCGCAGACATGCATACTTCTCAACCCTCATCAATGAAATACCTCTGTGCAACAGACAGAGAATGTTACAGAAAAAGCTGATCAAAATGCAGAGTTGTAGAGCTCAGTCCCAAGTGATACATCTGTAATACAACTCCTGGAATAAAAATTCAGGGAACTTTACAGAAGGGGTGACAGAAAGACTGTAATAGAGAGGAAAAGGAAGTCCTGCTGTGAGACTGTGTGTCTCTTCGAAAAATGTCAGGGTAGCTATGTCCACGAAATCTCATCAGCAGGACTGCCTGAACAAAACCCGAACAAGGGCAACATGCTAACATGAAAGGAGTAAATCACATGGGGCTTCAACCATAAACAAAGAACTACAGGTAACTAAGGAATGCTGAGAACAGGAGAAATTGTCATCCCCGGAGAAGAGAACATTAATTGGCTAGCCACTACCAAGTGTTCTGCCCTGAAATCATATACATACAAGTATCATTGTATGGAAGGAGCTGGTTGTATTTACATATTTAGGTACACACACACATACACTGTAGTAGGAGAGAACAGGCCCTTTGTTCATCCCACCCCTTTGTTCATCCCGCCCAGCTAGCTTATGCCTGAAATAGCCACACAGAAATTGTATTAATTAAATTACTGCTTGGCCCATACACTCTAGCCTCTTATTGGCTAACTTTCACATCTTGATCTAACCCATTTCTATTAATCTGTGTTCACCACAAGGTAGTGGCTTACCAGCATGAGTCTAACCAGTGTCCGTCTTAGGCAGGAGAACCATGGCGTCTTGCCACTCTGCCCTTCTTCCCAGCATTCAGTTCTGTCTACTCTGCCCACCTAAGGGCTGCCCAATCAAAAGGCCAAGGCAGTTTTTTTATTCAACCAATGAAAGCAACGCAAATACAGAAGGACCTCCTACACCAATACACACACATGTGCGCTTATACAGTTAAAGAAATAGAAGTCACGTATTTGAGAGAAAGCAAGGGGCTGCATGAAAAGGGTTAGAATGGAAAAGGGGGAAATGATGCAATGATGTAATTTAATAAAGAATTTCTGCTCCATATGCGACCTGGCTTATCTAGATCTGTATTCCTATTATTCGGACCAGTGTCTCATGCCTATCAATCACTTTAAAAATTAGCATCATGGAAGTTTTTTATTAGCTACGTTTCTTATCTATGTGATAAAATACCTTGATAAAACAACTCGAGATTACAGATTCTGGCTTAAAGGGATATAGTCCAGCAAGGAAGGGAATGCATGGAGGAGTGGCACATGGCTGTGGTGGTGGGTGGACCAGGGGACAGAGAAAGAGAAATCCACAGTGGCTTTTTCCCCCTTTTCTCTTTTTATTCAGCATGGGACACCAGCTCATAGGACTGTGCCATTCACATTCAGAGCAGGTCTGTAAGAGCCCCCAGAGTCATGCCCAAGGTGTACCTTAGTATTGTGCCTTGCTCTGCACCCTCCTCTTTTTTTCAAGATAGCCTCACTATGTAGCCTTGGCTGGCTTGGAGCTTGTTCTGTAGATGGGCTAGCCTCAAATCCACAGAGATTCACTTTAATCCAAGTGCTGGGATTAAAGGTGTGCACCACTACACTCTATGCTTTTCTTAATCCAATTAAGATGACAACAAAAATCAATCATCACTATTTCCAAACACCCACTGACAGGGTTAAGATTACAATGAACCACATGTATCAATACCTAGAGTCAACAAGTTCGATAATGTGCCATTTTTCTTTATTCTGCTCCTTCCACTGGCTCTGTTACTTCAGCATTTAAGACAAATATTGAAACAAACACAGATATTTTAGTGTGCATGAATACTTTGAAAAATAACTACTATGACAGTACCTCTCTAACAAAATTAAGTCCTTAATGTTTTCTGATTAAAATTCCCTCACCTGTCACATTGAATCTTAACAGATAGCTGCTGAATTAGCAAATGGTGAAGAAATGAACCGAGTGCCTGGCAGCACCCTTTCCAAAGCATGATGCAGGAGAAGGGCCTTGCTTTCCAAACCTTCAAAGATAGAGAGCCATCTCTGCAAGTACAGCTTCATTCATCCAAATGAAATCTGAGAGGAAAACTCCAAGTGTATTTATTTAATCACAGAAATGGTGATTCAACTTCCTTTGTTTATTACTATAAGGATGTTCATAGCAAACTGATTCATACTAGCTAAGCATTGGAAACAACCCAAATGTGTATCAGCCTCTGAGTAGATAACCAAGCTGTTATATTCACACAATGTATTACTACTAAGCAATACAAAGAATGAAATACACAATAATATGAATATCACAAATATTAGGCTGACTAAAAGGGTGCATACTTGATTCCATCCACTTATATAAAAATTCTAGAGCAGGCAAAATTATCAGAGTAATCATTGTATGTATATGTGAGGATTGACTGGGCAGGGGTATGGCAGAACTTCTTGTGGTGATGGTAATTTTTTCAGCAGCTTTGATTACAGGCATGTATAATTTCCAAAGCGTATTGAACTGTATACTTAAGACTTTTGCATGTTTCATATGCAAATTTTACTCACAAAAGAATACATATTTGGTGGCTATATACTGATGTTTGCTATTTGTTTTTAAATGAATCAGAAAAAAATAAGATGATCCAATGGAAAACAGAAGGAGGGTTGAATATAAGGACAGGAATGTGATAAAGCTGTATAATAAGATGTTAGTGGTAGAACCCAGGGTATTACAGCTACTTACAATTCTCCCAGTTCTGATAGTTGTTTGAAAGGTTTTCTAATGAAATGTGAGTTTGAGGAGATGGGAGGAAAAGGATGCTAGCCTGCCAGCACAAATGACCTGTTCCTTACATTCCTGCTAGCTGACTCTCCCAACTGAGATGATGAACTGACCTCCACTCCCGGTCCTTGTGTACACTGGTAGCTTCTTGGCCATATCCACAAGCATTTGCTTCTGAACCTCAGGTCTCTCTTCATTTTCATAGCGTTCCTTGTCTGTATAGGACAAGTGGAACTGGAAGCAAAACAGGCAAGGATTTACTTTCTCAGGTTCCCAGAAAGGATTAGAAGCAACTATAACTACCTAAATGAAAATATTTATGATCTGTCCTTGAACTCCAAATACCAATTTGTCTTATACATTTCTTTGGCTAAGAATCTTATGAGATAGGTGGCATTCTTTTTTAAATAACAAAAAAACCCAGAATGCTTAGACATATTAAGTATCTTATTTATTGTTGCACTCAATCAACTTATAAGTAGCAAAGCTGGTCCTGAATGCACTAATGTAATTCCAATACTTACACGCTTTCCACTCCATTATACCATGTATGACAGTATATATAGTTGTGTAATACATTGCTGCCAGGATCCCATCAATGAGTAGGCAGACTTATTGAGTGTCAATTGCTTTTTCATAGGTTCATAATGCTGATGACACTTGCAGGAAAGCTGGATGAAATGACTTGTGATATTGGCTGCATAATTATAATTTTGCAAATGGGTAGAAATTTGGATATCCTCACTAGTTGGTACAGAATATTTTTTGCCAATTTAATGCTACATTTTGCTAATCTTGCCTAAGAAAGCCCAATTATTTTTTTCCAAGTAATATAGATCTGAAAACTTTTCTTTAGTCTACACAAAAAAGTAGACAGAGGTGAAAAAGGAAAGGCTCTATCGTGGGAATTTCCGGTTTAAACCTTATTATCATGGACATAAAATAAGAAACCACTTTGGAAAATGAGACATTCTTGATCTAAACTTTTCAGCCTTAAAATAAAGGAAATGATACACACTTCAGAAGATGAGTGCAAGATTGCTGGGTAATAACAAGTAACTCAAGGTATCATTTAGAACTCTAATTATTAATTTTTAAAATCTATTTGATATTCCAGTCATTTGAATTTTAATTCTTTTTTATTTTTAAAACAATCTTATTTTGCATACCAATCCCAGTTCCCTTGCCCTCCCATTCTCCCACTTCCCCCTACCCTCTCCCCACCCCACCCCCATTCACTCCTCAGAGAGGGTGAGGCCTCCCATGGGGAGTCAACAAAGTCTATACATGACTTGAGGCAGGATCAAGGTACTATATTGTACTTTACTGTGCTGTCACTCAGTACTTTCACAGCTACTAGTGATAATGAACGTCTATTCATGACTTCATTGGGCCATTTGGGGTATTCTCTTGAAACACCTATTTGAGTATTTTTTTCACTACAATAATTAGGTTTTTAGTCAGTTTCCTTTGAGGATGAGGTCTGTAATGGGTTGGCCATGGTCCAGTGAAGGCCACACATCCAAGAGTATATGAGTAACATAAGCTATACTTGATGGGTTTAATAAAAAGAGGAAATGAGTGAGTGGGTGGGTAGGTCAGGGATGATGGCTCTGGGAGGAATATGGGAGGTAGTAAATATGATCACACTTGTATGAAATTCTCAAACAGCTAACAAAAATGAAAAATATCTGGTTATTTTCATTTTATGCTGCATTGTGGCAACCTTTCATATATTATAGATTCTACTTTTTGTTGAATATTTTTCTAACAATCTATACCTTTCTTTCAGTCCTTTTATGGCACAGTTTGAGGGACAGAAGATCTTGGTAAGAGTGTGAATTTATACATATAGTTTGGAAAACTTATGTACTATCTAAAATTAAATGCAGGTCCGCACTATGACCTAGCAATTCCATCCCTAGTTACATAGTCAAGATAAAGAAAAGTGTGTGAGTGAAACATACATTTAAATATGCCAAAAGACACATACAAGAATGCTCAGACTAGGTGTGTGCATATACATACATACATACACACACACTAAATAGATGTTAATAAATAAAAAGTGAATTTAAAATAGACCCATACCTAGGGCGCATTTGTTGCCATTCTCAATCAGAGTGAGGATTAAATGGCCTCCTGAGGATATGTGGAAAGGCATTTGAAGCTGTCACAATAAATATGGTACATTTATAAGCATTTAATTCTTAGCCCTGAGTTCTGCTGTGCACTAGGTAGATGCATCCTAATAAGAATGCCTTAAGTAAATATTGTAAATTGATAAAAACAAAACCTGTTTATTTTGTTAAATACAATTATACTAACATGAAAATGCAAATTTTTTAGATTTTCATTTAAATTTTGATAATTGAAAGTAGTGCCTTGTGGCAGTGCTTTAATCTTTGAGGTATCCTATGACTGTGACTTTCTCATGGGACCCTGCACTACTTGAAGGGCACGAGCAGAGTTGTTTCCATTTAGACGTGATAAACACACTGTGGTCATTCAACAGATAGTTTAGAACAAGATGTCTGGCACAGAGAGCATATTTCTGGCACTAACGAAGCCTTATTAAGGATTATAAAGCAGCGAGCTAATAAGAGCATTCTGGATGAGACAACTAATGACAGATTGGAATGTTGTGATTATTACACAAATTAATATTGTGGCTATTAAGTAGACCCAAAGAACTCTCCTTCCCTTTTTTTTGCAAATTGTAAATGATAAAGATGTAGTCATAAGCATTAGGCATGTGCAGTACTTGATTAAAACCTACCATTATTTCATCAAGTATAGGTCTACAAAATTCTCAGCCACTTAGCCTTTCTACTGACCCCAAAGCTTTCATACATAACATGAAGGGGATACTTAATTTTTATGAAGCTAAAATTAATATAACATGGTATTTTGTTTATAAGGTACATTTTATACTGCACAATTTTGTGGCATTTAACTTACTCATGCTGTGGTGCAAACAAAACTACCTAATTCCAAAACCTTTAATCACTCCAAGAGGAAATCCTTTACTTACTAGGCTAGCATTTTTTTTTATTCCTTTATCTCTAGGCAGACTACAACCAGTATCTGCTGTATGGATCTCTGTCTATGAATTTGCCTTCGAAACAGTATGGCCTTGGGTGTTTGGTGTCTCTCAATTACCACATTTCAAGGTATATCTATGCTATATCATATTTCAGTACTGCATTCCCTTTTATGGCCAATGGTATTCTGGCATGTGTGCATATACAGTATACATACAGATATACCGATATACAAGACAGGCATACAATACTTCCTCCATCTATTTTTTTCATGGATGAATATTTGGGTCATTTCAATTTTTTGGCTATAGTGCTTACAGTTGCCATAAAGATTTGCAAGTATGTATTCACGTGAATGCTTACTTTTAAGTATTTAGAGTATATACCCATGAATGGAATTTTTGGGTCACATGGTAACTCCATATTTAACCTTGTGAGGAAAAGTATAGGTATTTTGCATAGCAGATATACTGTTGTGGAATACTAGTTTAGGATGCATTCCAATCATTTATGATGTGAATATTTGTCTAACAATGCAAAGATGTGCTGCATTCTTTTATGTTGCAATTGTTTAACTCTGTGAAGCTGTGTTACTTTGCCTGTCTAAAACACCTGATTGGTCTAATAAAGAGATGAATGGCCAATAGCCAGGCAGGAGAGGGATAGGTGGGGCTGCCAATCAGAGAGAATAAATAGAAGGAGAAATCTAGGATAGAAAGAAGAGTGAATATCGAGAAGAGGAGAAGGAGAGGAGGACACCAGAGGTCAGTCACACAGCCACACAGCCAGCCATGGACTAAGAAGGAAAGAAAGATAAATAGAATAAAGAAAGGTAAAAAGCCCAGAGGCAAAGTGTAGTTAAAGAGAAACAGGATAATTTGAGTTACAAAAGCTGACTAGAAACAAGCCAAGCTAAGGCCTGGTATTCATAAGTAAGAATAAGTCTCCATGTGCTATTTGGGAGCTGGGTGGCAAGCCCCCAAAGAGGAAAACAACCTAACTACAATCTACCATTTTATATTTCTAGTCAAATTTGGAAGAATTGTGAATTCTTTGCATTCTTACCAATATATGCTATCTTTCATTCACTCATCTGTTCACTTAATTGTTTCCTTCTTATGTGTGGTTTTGGTGTCTAGATTTGTATTTCCTTAAATTAGTAGTGGTGCTCATAAACTTTTCATGTCCTTAACAGAAAACTGTATATATTATTTGGAGAGAAATAGCTAGTTAAGACCTTTCTGTATTTTACAAGTGGGTTATCTTTAGTTGCTGAATTATAAGAATCTTTACGTATTCTGAGCACTGAATACAAGAGATGTATGAAAATACTTTCTTTAACATTTTGGGTGTTCTTACTGATTGGTTTATTTTCATTCTGCTAATTTTCTTGTCTTTCTTTTCTTTGATGTTCACCTTTCTACTCTTTATTAAACAGTTCTCTAAAAACATCAAAATAGATTATTGAGATGTTTATTTTTTTAAATGCATTTCCAACTATAAATTTTCTTGCAAGCACTACTTGATCACCTCCTACAATTATTATGACACGTCTCATTTTCATTACCCTCAAAGTATTTTTAATTTTTCCTATAATTTCTTATTCAATCCATTGGTTCAGAATATACTTAATGGTCAAGGTGCAGAAAATAAGAGACTGTAGAATTCGCAGCCCTAAATGGAACATCTATATTAAACCCTCATCTCCCAAGGCTCAGGGGTCACTGAAGAAGAGGTCACAGAAAGACTGTAAAAGCCTGTGTACAAGGAGATACAGACATTAAAGCAGCAATTTCACACTCAACAGGGTCATTGCACATATGAACTCACAGCTCTTCTGGTGGCATACACAAGACTGTGAAATCTCAAGACAGACAAAATCACAGCTTGGAGAAGGGAATGGAGTAAGAAGTCCTACCTGCAGCTGAGGAAATATTGGTAACTGATAGCTTCTGAGAGGGGGAAATCAGTTGTATTTAAGGGTGTGGCCCTTGGTAGGTTGAATACCTTCTAGTGAACACTCAAACACTAAGGAGTAGTACATGGGTAGCACAAATGGACCCGATGGCTTTTTTTTAAGTATAGGAGAGTATGAGGACACAAAGTTGGGTGGATAGGGGAAGGGAGAAGGGTCCGGGAGGAGCTGGGGTGGGAGTGAATACACTCAAAATGCAGTATATGGAATAGTCCAAGAATTAATAAAGTTAATCATTTCCCCACACTTGTGAATCTGTAGCTTTGTCTTATTAATTTCTAGCTTTATCCCACTGTACTTAGAGAAAATACTTGGTATGGTTTCAATGTTTTAAATATATGAACTTCTTTGGTGGCCCAACAGACTGTCTATACTAGAAAATGTTCAATATGTAACTCGGAAGAATGTATATTCTGCTATTTGGGTGGGGGGGAGTAGATTGCTTTATATGCGTCCTCCCAGATCCTTCATTTACTTGATCTTCTACTTGTTCTATGCACGACTGAAAATGTAGAACTGATGTCTTTTTAACTATGATTGCAGAACAGAATTTTCTCAGGTTTTGCTTCTATTTTTCAGGTTCATTTTAAAAATAGCTTTAATATATTGGTGAACTGACTCTTTAAATTTTTTTGTGAGGCGGGAGATCGAATTCAACAACCTGCTAGTCAAATGCTCTACCACAGACCCATATTTAGCACATTGACCCATTTATCAATATATATCGTATTTCTTTTTCCCTTATGTTTGACTTAACTCTGTTAAAAATATTTATGTTGTGATGGATCATAGAGCCTCACAGATACACTGATTTTCTGAGCAACAATCCCAGTCCCTGTCTTCCCTCCTTCCCTGCCTTTCTTTCCTATGTAGTCTCATGTTTGAAATTAGCATAGATACCCTTGCTTTTTGATTAATATTTGCTTATATTTTTCTAATCATTTATTGTCAACCTGTTTATGTCTTTGATACTAATGGTAACTCTATTATAGATAGAACAAAAATATATTAACTAGACTGAAATCATGTATATATAATATATATGATATATAATATACATATATATGATCTGATATCATTCTAGTTAATCTTGTGCTTTTATAATATATTTTCTTGAAATGGGTCTCATTATGTAGCTCTAGCCATGGAACTCTCTATGTAGTGTAATGCTGGACCCAAGTTCACAGACATATACCTAACTCTGCTTTAGAGTGCTGGTATTAAAGGTGTGTTCCATAATATTTTAAGTGTTATTTATTATTGTTTAAGATAAGTCTTACTCTATATCCCAGGCTGGCCTCAAATTTGTGGCAAATACTCCTAACTCAGCCTCTAGAATTCTGGGATTACAAGATAAGTGACCATGTCCCAGAAATTTCAGTCTTTTAAATGGATAAATTAATGCATTTAATATTTAAGCCTTTTATAGAAAAGATACTTGCCATTTTGGGCCCATTATTTTCTTTCTGTATTACTATCTTTCTCTGTGCTTTAAATTTTTTCTTTTGTATTACTTTGGCCATGTAGGAGATAATATAAAATAGTATTTTTTCCTGTGTTAATAGTTTTGGTAAGCTCTCTCCCATTGTTTCTTTCTACTTCAAAATCTAATTTGTTTTAAAGCAGTTACAGACAATAAATGTCTAAGGTAACCACTTTTCTGAATTCTTTCAAACAGTGCAAGGAAAAAAAGTGGATTCAAGAGAACACAGCTAAAATGGGTTGGATTAACTATTGAACTTTCTTAGCATTGCCCCTTCTAGTTTCTTGCTGAGTACTATTTTAAAATAATACAATTTCTTTCTTAATTTCTTTCTTTCTTCTTTTCCCTTTTTTTTCAAGACAGGGTTTCTCTGTAGCTTTGGAGCCTGTCCTGGAACTCTCTCTATAGACCAGGCTGGCCTTGAACTCACAGAAATTCACCTGCTGGGATTAAAGGCATGAGCAACCACCGCCCGGAAAAATAATACAATTTCATAGAACTGAACTAAATGAGGTCTCAAAATCAAAGTGGCAGAGACAAATCCCAGTTTTCTTGCTAACCCCATAATGGCTCCCTCAATCAAGATATCTCTTTCCTTGCTCTCATACATGTCCTTCTTCCATGATCAACCTAGATAGTAGGGAGGGCCTTGGACTTGCCACAGGGCAGGGTGCCTTGTCCTCTCTTAGGATTGGAGGCGGAGGGGTGGGAGGGTGTTTGGAGGGAGTGGGAGGAGGGGAGGGTGTGGGAAATTTGGAGTGATTTTTTAAGTAATAAAATAATTAAAAAATCAAAGCAGCTTTTTTTTTTTTTTAAATAAGATTTCCCACTGTAGATAGTGGTATCCTAGTCTTAAAGATACCCAAGTCTGGTGAAACTCACAAACCCCTTCAATAGCCAATTCTACCCTTAATTCCTCTGAAAGAATCCCTTACAGCTTTTTCTTAGCTGGGCTAGGTGGTATGCCACTATAGTCCTGGCTGTTCAGGAGAGGTGAGACAGGGTCTCTGGAGGTTAGGAGTTCAAGGCCAGCTTGGCAACACAGTGGGACCTTATTTGAAAAAACAAAGACAAAGAGCCTGAGTTTCTTTTAATGGGAAGGTTTTTTTCTCCTTTGTCCTGTTCTTGTTTTGTTGTTATCTTTAGATTCTTTGTTCTTAACGTTGTGAAGCAACAAATCCTCTTACCTTCTGGTTTGGTTGCTGTGGGAGTGTGAAGACAGGACTTCCAGTAGGTCCATGCAAAGAACACAAAAATGGAATGATAGAGTAGGAGGTAGATAACTGAAATTCAAACAGAGTTTACAACTTGTAATCCATCTTCAGAGTTCAAAGAAGAAAACTAAGCAACACATGTCTATCTTTTTCTCCTATTATATACTCCGTAGTATTATTATGAAATGTTGATTGCTACCATTTTCCCATGCAGAGATAAGAATACATGCAAAACACCAAATTTTGTACCAGAGACTTTCTGGAAATTATATCCTTTTAAAAGCTGTTATGTGATTCTTCGAGTAAAGAGAGGAACTGGCCTTTGTGACAATATATGAGACGCTATTGTTAGCCAGTGTCCATTATGTCTGTCACCATGGGGTGCTAAAATACTCTGATACAATTTGCACTTCATTAGAGTTTACAATATGCTTTTTCAAAAAAAAATAATTAAGCATGCAGTGCTTATGTGTATGTGTGTGGTGTGCATGCTACAGCACACATGTGGCATTCAGAGGACAACTTGTGAGAGTCAGTCCTCTCCTTCTGCATATGGGTTCCAGGGATAGAATGCAGTCCATCAGCCTTGTCTGGAAGCACCTTTACACACTGAACCAGCTGGCCAGTCCAAAACAGACTTTAAATGTCCACCTCATTTATTTTCTCAGTAACATTGTTGAGAAAGATAATGCAGAAGGCAGGTGATTATCTGTCAAAGATAGTTGGTTAATCAAGGTCACATAGTTTGTAATGGTAGTCTGGCATTAAATACAGGACTACGGCATCTAAGCCAAAGCCATTTTCCGTAGTTTCATTGACTACACAGTTAGAACGCATAAGCTGTGCCTCTAAACAGACGAACGCATGACTGCCCATCTTCTCATTCCTTTTTTGCCTTTTATACAGCTCAGTTTGGGTAATCTCCACCGAACTGGGTTACAAGACGGAAAGTCACTTCAGTGTTTCATTCCAAGCCCTTGAATGGCATGGTCTTATTTTAGTCCATTAAAAAGACTCGAGAGGATGAATAATTCAGACCTAATTAGCAGGGTTCCGCCTCTCATTGAGCTAGGCTTTCAGTCCCAGTCTCTCAATACGAGACCTTTTAGGTGGGTGTGATGAAATCTCATTTTAAAATTCCAGAAACACAGAGTAAAAGACAATGTGTACCCCACATATGCATCTCACTTCCGCCTGTTCATGTCCAACTGTGGACTCTTCCATGGAGAAGACAATCTCTCCGCTCTCAGCATTCCTTAGTGCCTGTAGTTCCTTGGCGCAGGGTTAAGGCCTTGTAAGATTTCCCCACCTCACTTTGGCCTTGTCAATTGTTGTCCTTGTTCAGCTCATGTTTAGGACAGTCATGTTCATGAGAAACACTAATGGGTAATAGCTTCTGGGAATTTTACTAGAGACACAACCTCAATAGTAAACCTCCTGAGCTTCTGACTCTATGATCTTTCTTGCCCCTTCAATTCTGCAAGGTTCCTGAAGCCTTAGCTACAGGAGTTGTTTGTAGATTCGGTCCTTCAAAACTGGGCTCTCCACGGATAGGCAAATTTACATTAGTAAAACTTAAAATTTTATTTACTTCTAGCACTAATAATAGAGTATCTCTTTCTCCACAGTATAGCTTTCGTAAAGAATTAACATATTTTTTAAAACCTGTCTAAGATTTTAAAATATTCTCTTTAACATGTTATTCTTTGCCATTATGGTTTTGTTTCTGTCTTAGTGAGACGGGATGCATTCATTCATGTTAATTCAGAATGGAATGGGAGTATGAAATCTTTGGTTTCAAAGACATCAGAATAAGATAATTTTATGTTTATATTGTCACCATGAACTTCAATGGTAATGAGATTAAACCAGTTTGGTTACATGAACAGATGAGCGTATTCTAAGGGTATTTATCATATCTTTTATTTCAAATGATTGAGATGGAAAATGTGGCACTTTAACTTGGTCCAAGTTCTATTATACATTAATACTTGGCTTAGCTACGGAATTGGAAACAGCTGCATCTCATTCCTCTATCAAAGGATTAATATGGTGTGGATTCTTTTTGATAGATAGAAAATAAGAGATCGTGAGGCTAAATAACAAAGCCACAGTTATTCAGTAGATTGATAAAATAGGGACTATTCTGTATATTTTGAAACAATCTAAGAGAGTTGGAGGAGACTATAGCAACCATCTAGTTCCGCCTCGTCAATTAGCTATGTAACTGAGATCCAGAGAAGGTAAGTGATTCAATCAAGGTTACCCATGGAGGGTATGGAAGCAATGGAATCAGAAGTGGGGTTTCCTCACTTCCAGTCCAGAGCTCCATATTTAGAGCAGTAAATATCAAATTAGCAGTGTGCAAGGTGGTTGAGATGGCCCAGTGGGTAAAGGCATGTATCAAGTCTAATGCCTTGAACTGTATCCTCGAGACCCAGGTGACAGAAGAAGAGAACCAACTCCTACAGGCTTTCTTCTAATATCCACATTCTCAGTATGACACATGTGTGTGAGTGCATGCATGTGTGTGCGCACACACACTACATTAAAATACTTAACAAAAATTCAGCATATATCCTTTACCAAAGACTGAATCAGTGTCTGAATTATAGAGTGCAAGAATTTAGCAACCCACCCTCAGGTCATTCTGAAGAACCAGGGGGGCACTGCCTTTAGGCCATCTAGTTGTCCAGCCTACCATTTCAAGGCGAAAGATTGCCCCAACATACCTGGCAGACAATAACTTCTTCTCTGCCAGTGCTGTGAAGTGACTCTTGTTGAAATACAGAGAGAAGTCATGAGTCTTATGTTTATGCATCCTTCTGTGCAGACAATGCTCCCGAGCTTTGCTCTCGGATATGTGCCAGTCTGGTTCTTTCTGCATTAAAAGCATGCAGTATATTTCTCTCTTGTACCCCTCTCTCTTTGGCTATTCCTTGAGACAGGTTCTCACATGTAGTTCAAGCTGGTCTGAAACTCACTACATAGCCAAGAGTGGGCTTGAACTCTTGGCAATTTTCCTGCCTCACCCTCCTAAGTGTTGGAATTATAGACACAAGTCACCACACCCAGTAGGCGTACTTTTGTATAATTAATTTTTGTGTCTAGAATACCCATCCTTGTAAACCACAGGGACACTGAATCTTTTTAAAACATGATTGCTCCAGTGAGGTTTCAAATCACTAGAGAAATCAAATAGCGTATGAACAACCCTGAGCTGTCACTACTCACCGACACTGAAACGAAATGGGAAAACATCTTTTATTCCTTCAGAAAACAGGCA
This sequence comes from Arvicola amphibius, assembly GCF_903992535.2. Classification (NCBI taxonomy): domain Eukaryota; kingdom Metazoa; phylum Chordata; class Mammalia; order Rodentia; family Cricetidae; genus Arvicola; species Arvicola amphibius. The sequence continues at coordinate 63,860,298 of NC_052065.1, forward strand.
CAGTGCAGCCCTTCACTTATCTGGCAGTGATTAGTTGTGGGGCATCAGAAGCTACTGGAGTTAGGGTTACAGCATGAAAACCCAAAGTCTTTCAAGTTTTTTCTTTCCTTTCATCAGATGCAGAGGTTTGCAAGATGACCAGGCCGTGGCCAAATGCCAAAGGAAAAATTCCTTTAAGCATGAAGTTGTCCTGCATCTCATCACTGTGCTGTAATGTGAAAAGCCCATTATGGGAACAGCTTCTGAAATGAGAATGACTACTTAAGCATTTTCCCTAAAATAATGCCTCATAAACACCTTGATAAAAATTATGGAAGCTGAAATTGCATGCTGGAAATAGCATTAAAAAGTTGTTATTAGCAACATCTTGGACAGTAGGCTGCCTGTTCTGTTTTGCTCTTAGGAGGTAGTGGGAAATATGTGTGTGTGTGTGTGTGTGTGTGTGTGTGTGTGTGTGTGTGTGTCAGGGGTGGAGACTTATGCAGACATTCTTGTATGCTTAAAAATGGATGGCATAGACTGTTGTGAACGCGGCAATATGAGAAGCAAGGTGAGAAAGGAAAGCAGCCTCGCTCCACATTCTCAGACACACAAATGCCAAAGCTGTTACTGTGGCAATTATCTAACATACCTTTTCTTTTTTCTTCTTTAAAAGCTATTGTTAGAGACTCTTTAGTTTAAAAAAGAGATTATTTTCTGTAACATCTTTCAGACCAGTTGATGACTAAAAGCATTTGTGTTGGTAGTGAGGGAAAATTGGGAGAGAGGAGTATCTTGCAATTATGCACTGTAATTCAAATAGGAACAGCAGTTGTAGATCTGGCAATTGAGCGTCCTTATTAAAATCCCCACTTTGGCTCAGGATAGAAATCCTCAGATTATGATAAGGGGGAAATTTGCCAGCTAGGCAGTTACAGCTGCGTTTGAGCAGAGCACGGAACAATGAGGTGTTGGTGCTGATGTTAAATACATTGCCTTACTCTGCTTGCACTGCCTTGTGCACGCCAGCAGAGCTGGATCTTGTGTGGCAGGTATTTGTAGTAGTGAGGATGAGGAAGGAGTCCCGGAGGTTTTTTTTTTTTTTTTTTTTTTTTGCCCAAGGTTCTGAGAATATTTGATGAAAATTGAAGAATTATTCATGTTATTTCCATGGTTTAGCTAACCCTAACATTTGAATTTTTATCAGTTGGTTCCAGGGTTTAGCTAATTAACCCCTAGGAGTTTCTCTGATAGTGGTATAACGTTCTGGTGACATGTGGCACTATATTTTGAAAAGCATAGTTTCTTTTTCATTAGTGTCAACATCAAAAGTTAGGCTTTCATCCAGAGTATACTAATTACCCACTAGGCATCTACTGCTCATCAATTTTATATAAACCATTTATAAAGCTGGCTATGTTACCAACTCTTTTGAAAAAGATTTATGCATTTTATGTGTATGCTCACCACATGTATGCTATGTCTGAGGAGGCCAGAAGGAAACATCTCAGCTCCAGGAACTGCAGTTACAGTTGGTTGTGAGCCACCAAGTGGGTGCTGGGTATTGAACCTGGGTCCTCTGTAATAGAATATTATTTTCAGGTGTGTTAGGCTAGCAGCAGGTGCTGTCAGAGTTCCCTATTGTGCCTAGCCAACAAGGGGTGACCACGCAATGCCAACGGAACAGAACGACTGGATGCTGAGAGGTAAATAAGTTTTTCAGCTATTGCTAAATTAAATGAGTCTTCCCTATCCCTTTCACCAGACTGTGTTTGTTGGCACTGGGGAGATGGCTGACTTGGTAAATGTGCAATGCAGTTGCCCAAGCATAAGTGCCTATAATCCCAACATGCCTACAGTATGGGAGGTTGAGACAGGATATCCAGCAGTTCACAGACCAGCTAGTCTGTTTCTTTTTAAAGATTTATTTCATTTTAAATGTTATGTGTGTTCCTGAGTATATGGATGTATGTGCACTACATGCATGCAGGTGCCCCTAGAGACCAGAAGAGATCATCTAGAACTGGAGTTACTGTGTGCGACAAAATGTGGGTGCTGGGAACCAAACCTGAGTCCTCTGTAATAGTAGCAGCAGGTGCCTTTTTATCACTGAGGCATCTCTCCATCCCACCAGCTAACATATGGTTAATGCAGCATACGAGACCTTGTCTCAACAAGGTGGAAAGGTGAGGACCAACAGTTGAAATTTGTTCTCTGGTCTCAACAGGTGTGTTGTGGTATGCATGTGCCCACAGGCACATACATATATACCCCAAAGACTCTAACACAAAACAAATCTATCATAAAACAAAGCATTCCCTCCAAATTATGTGTCCTTGAGAAGCTAGTTAACCATAATATGTACATATAAATACACATGTATGCAATATGTACAAAATATGTTTAAGTGTACCAATAAACAAAATTTATAATACACACAAAAAAAATGCTTCTCACACAAGGTTTTTATGTGGACTTTTTTTAAATGCATGGATACATCTGACAGTTTTTTAATAAGTTACCAGTTTATTCTCCTTTTTTCTTAACTCTTGGTGGTTTATATTCTAAGAAATACTAATAAAAATTACACAGACTTTAGGGGCAGAGACACCATGGGTTTGCTAAAAATGAAGAAAATGGTTTGCTTCTAGTTCTCTACTTGATGTCTAGCCAATATTTCATTGATTCATTCATGTTGGGTATACAGAAGTAAACAGGGCTAATCTTTTGGGTAACAGTATTTGGCTTCCCTCATAGCTCAAAATAGATAACTGGGGTATCATTATTCCACACTGTCAGGAATATTCACAGCAGACTTTAAAGGAAGCAGATTACCTGTTGTCTACATGGTGGCTGGGGGTTTATGGATCAATTCTCTCCGGCCAGAGAAGTGACAGGAATGCTAAACGGAATCACAGGTTGGTTCCCTTAGAATGTATTACATTTTGTTGTTGCCAATCTATAAAGCTATCTCAGTAACATGATGCTGACTTGATTTAGTATCATAAAACTCTGAAGTTTTAAAGCATCTGGGATGTTATTTGGGCACAATAGTGTAGAAGACACACATCTGCGTTACAAACCTTTTAAAATAACCAGGTGTGTCTAGCTTTGTTGACGATGTGAAGCAATATGGAATCAATCACTCTAGGGGGTCAGTGCATCTTATTGCTGGAAACCTCTGTCACAGTTATTTTTCTCATACAGAAATATGCCTTCCTCTGGCAACATCCTCCCATTGAATTCTTAATTTTGTTGTAAGGAAGGAAAACAGAATTGTTTAAAAAACTACGGCCTGTACATACCAGAACATTTAAAAAAGATTCCTTCACAACTCAATAAAATGGGCAAAGACTTAACCAGATATTTCCCAAAAGAAGAGTTAGGGTGGCAATGAGATGTGAAAAAGATACTTCGCCATCAGCCATCATTACAGAGCTACAAATTAAAGTCACAAGGAGACATTGCTTCATGTGCCGCAGAATGATAAAAAACAAAGCTGCAAATGAGCAGTGACAGCAAGGATTTAGAGCAATCAGCATTGCTATAGACATTGCAGGGAAGTCAAAAGTCAGAAGCATAGATGTAACACTCTGACAGCTCTTTAGCCAGTTTAAACATATCACATGAGGACCAAAATCTAATCCTTAGTAGACTTGAGTCATTGACCAAATAGTGTTATAATTAATATAGTGTCTGTGATTATTTGGTCTGGGCGGCTGGGAAATGAACGGAATGCAGTCTCTGTTTACAAGCCGGGGAGGTGTGGTTTGTGCACTATGAAGTGAGGGAAACTGGAGATGCAAAGGTGGTTGATGTTCTTGCTCCTTGGAAAGGTGAATCACACTGCCCATCAATAGAGCTGGTAACAAATACAAGTGCTAGTTTCTTATGCCTTCTTTTTTTGAGAAAACCGACCAGTTTATGAGTCACTGTGACTCCCCAAAGCTTGCGCTCTAACCCGAAAGAAGAGGCAGTACCTGCAGAACGGAGACCCACAACTTACTGTATGTGTCCTTCTGTGTTTACTTCTCATCATTGGCTTATCTGGTAGTCTCTCTAGTTGGTGTGTGGTGGCAACTCAACCATGAGATTGGATGGCTCTGTGTTTGAATTATAGTTTTAACCGTGCTGTGTCTAACTTTGGCCAGAGATTTATTTCTTTGGAAGCTCCAGGTTCGACAAACACTTGGAGACTCCAAAGGCCCCACCTGCCACCACACAGAGTGGGCAGGAAAAAATACACACAGAGACCTGTTTGTGGCATGAGCTACTACAATGTATAACTATGGGGTAGAGAGATGGAGAGAAAGAGAAGTGGAACAGCTATGACGAGAGGTGATCTGGAGACACAAGATAGAAAGGAACAGTCTGATGTGAGCAACTGTGGAGCCACCTGAGGTCATGGTGAAGTCCCAGTCTATGCTACCTCTGACCATGTCTGAGTCCATGACTTGGCTGCATCACAAGGGTCCTGGTGTCAATTTCCATGGCTCATAAACACCACCAAAAGCCATGTGGTATGTTCCGGAATCTGGACTGCTTCCTGGTGACCATGTTGAGATCCAAGGGTTGCACAGAGTTGTGCTGGGCCCCGCACTGGATGGCAGCACTTGGGAAAGCTGCCTTTTCTAATTGCCTGGTCAGCCAGTAGCGGTGAACCCATTGGTGCAGGACAAAGTAAGCCACCCCCACGGGTGTGAGAGGCTGGCCCCACTTCTCATGCTGCCAGTGCAGCGGTGGTGGGGCAAGGGAGAGATTTGCTCACCCTTTTGTCCACTGTGGCAAGCATGACTGCTGGCCCTGGAAGGATGAGAGGTGGGGAAGTGGGCTATGGAACCCCACCTGGGCAGGACAGTAGAACTGGGCCTGGTGGTGTGGGTGTAGATGAACCAGCCCCAAGGGCATGACAGCCGGAGAACTGGCCCCGTCTCTTGCTCCTTAATGCATAGGGTGAACTAGCCAGGGCAGTGCTAGAGAGTTCAACTAGGTGGTGAGCATGGGAGAGAGCAGTCAGGCTGACCAACCGCAGCTATCACCCAGGCCCAGAACTAGTGCAATAAATTTGCCCAACTGAACATCTACCCCATCTGTGAACTGGTAAAATATGTGAAGGGGCCGGTTCTTCAGATCCAAAGCTATGGGAATCTCCATGACATAGGGCAACAACAAGATATCCAAGAGGAATTCCAGTGAAGGTCCAGTATTGCTAGTATAGCAGAAGCCAGAGGCCTCGAAGCAGACCAACAACTCATTTCAATGAACACTTGCAAGTAAAGTTGTACTGACTAAAGAGTATACTGTGTGGAACTCTGAAACACAGCCTGCTACTACACAGAGGGGATCAAGAGATGAGTTATCAGCCATCCAGAAGGACACCCCACTCTCTAGGCCCTCCATACTGGGGCAAAACCCCAGCCTCCTCCCACACCTGCCTTGGCTTCTTTAGCCAGCCAGTAGGTGAGTTTCCTGCAGGTAGGCTGCTCCAAAACCCCTGAGACATAGACAGTGACAATACACAACAGAACAAGAACAGTTCCCAAGAAACAGACAACCACTGCAAGGATTGGGCCCAGATGCAAAGACACTTGCCAGCATCAATTGAAGAAAAAGATGTGTAGGTGCCAATGCAAGAATTCATTCAATAACCTAAAAAGCAACATGGTAAAACCAGAACCCAGTGGTCATACAACAGGAAGACTTGATCATCCTAAACCAGAAGAAGCAGAAGAAAACGATTTTAAATGTAACTTTATGAAGATGATGGAGACCTTTAAAGATGAAATGAAAAACTCCCTTGAAGTAATAGAGAAAAGGACGAACAAAAAATTGGAAGAAATCAACAAATCTTTTAAAGAAACACAAGAAAACCAAGAAAAGACAATCAAACAGGTGAAGCAAACAGACCAAGACTTGAAGACTGCAATAGAGGCAATAAAGAAACATAAACTAAGGGAATTCTGGAAATGGAAAATCTGGGTAAATGAACAGGAACTACAGAGGCAACCATAACCAACAGAATACAAGTGATGGAACAGAGAATCTCAGGGGTTGAAGATACTAGAGAGGAAATAGATTCATAGGTCAAAGAAAACATTAAATACAACAAAATCTTAAAACAAAACATCCAGGAAATCTGGGACACCATGAAAAGACCAAAAGGGATAGAAGAAGGAGAAGAAATCCAGCTCAAAGGCACAGAAATATATTCAACAAATCATAGAAGAAAACTTTCCCAACCTAAAGAAGGATTTCCCTATGAAGTAAGCTTACAGAACACCAAATAGACTGAATTTTAAAAAGTCCCCTTGCCATATAATAATCAAAATGCAAAACATAGAGAATAAAGGAAGAATATTAAGAGCTGCCAAAAAGGTCAAGTAACATATAAACGTAGACAGACCTACCAAAATTATGCCCGCCTTTTCCATAGAAACCATGAAAGCCAGAAGGTCCTGGGCATATTGCTGTAGACACTAAGAGACCACAGATGCTATCACAGACTACTATACCCAGCAAAGCTTTCAATCACCATCGATGGAGAAAACAAGATAATCCAAGACAAAACCAGATTTAAACAATACCTATACACAAATCCAGTCCTACAGAAAGTACTAGAAGGAAAACTCCAGCCCAAGGAAGCTAACTGCACCAACAAAAACACAGGCAACAGATAAGCTCACACCAACAAAATCCAAAGATAGGAAACACACACTACCACTGAAAAATAACAGAAATTAACAATCTCTAGTCATTAATATATTTTAATATCAATGGATTTAATTCATCTATAAAACGACACAAGATAAGAGAATGGATATGAAAGCAGGATCTAGCCTTCTACTGTATACAAGAAACACACCTCAACCTCAAAGACAGACATTACCTTAGAATAAAGGGTTGGGGTAAGATTTTCCAATCAAATGGACCTAAGAAACAAGCCGGTGTAGCCATCCTAATAGCTAACAAAATAGACTTCAAACTAAAATCAACCAAAAGAGATGGATGGTGTGGGAAGTCCTTCTGTATGTATGTTGCTTTTATTGGTCAATAAAGAAGCTGCTTTTGGCCAATAGCTTAACAGAATATAGCCAGGATGGAATCTTTGGAGGCGCCACCCCTGTGTCCACAAAGCCTTAACCCCTTCCCTGAGGAGTGTCAAGGTAGCCCGCCAAAACCTTGACTCCTCCCCTGGAGGAGGGGTAAGGCAGCCCACCAAACCTTGACAACCTCCCAAGTCTATTTAAACTGCTCCCCAGAAAGTCCCTTTGTGATCTTCCCTCTTTCCTGCCAGTCACTTTGGTGGCTTCCCGGTTCCCCTAGGGGCCACCTGAGAGTGCAGGAATCCCATTAAACCTGGATATCTTTTATTCCAGCTTGTGATTTAGCTTGATTGGGATTTTTGCATCGGCAGAGAGCTCACATTAGGAAATATTCCTAACAGAAAATTTGGCAGATTTATACTCAGGGGTAAAAACAATGACATCTTGAAATGTGCATGCAAATTGATAGAACTAGAAAAAAACATCCTAAGTGAGGTAACCCAGACCCAGAAAGATGAACATGGTATGTACTCACTCGTAAGTGGATACTAGATGTAAAGCAAAGGATATTGATCCTATAGTTCGTGATCCTAGAGAAGCTAAGTAACAAGGTGAAACCTAAGAAAAACATACATTGACCCACCTGGAAAGGGGAAATATACAAGATCACCAAACAAAATTGGGAGCATGGGGGGGTAGGGAGGATGAAAGGGGAAAAGAAATGGAGAAGGGGAGAGGGGAGAAGAACTTGAGGGAACAGGATAGTTGAGATGGAAGAAGGACAGAGACAGAGAGAGAGCAAGGAAAGATATTTTGATTGAGGGAGCCATTATGGGGCTAGCAAGAAACCTGGCACTAGAGAAATTCCCAGGAATCCACAAGGAAGACCCCAGTTAAGACCCTAAGCAATAGAGCAGAGGGTGCCCTGTAGTCAGACTGATGAATAACTTAAATATCACCATAGAACCTTCATCTAGCAACTGATGGAAACAGAGGCAGAGACCTACCTGTATTGGAGCACTTGGCTAAGATCCAAAAGTCCAGTTGAAAAGTGGGAGGAGTAAGAATATGAACAAAGAGGTCAACACCATGATGCGTACACCCACTGAAACAGTCTACCTGATCTAATGGGAGCTTACCAACTCCAGCTGGACAGGGAAGAAAACAGTGTATGTCCAAACTAGTCCCTCTGAATGTGGGTGAAAGTTGTATGGCTGAGGCAGACTGTGGGACCACTGGCAGTGGCACCAGAATTTATCCCTACTACTTGTACTGGCTTTTTGGAACCTATTCTCTTTGGATGGATACCTTGCTCAGCCTAGATATATTAGGGAGGGCCCTGGACCTTCCCCAAAGCAATGTGCCTTACCTTCTCTGGAGTGGATGGGGGAGGGTTGAGAAGGGAATGGGAGGAAGGGAGGGGGTGGGTACTGGGATTGGCATGAAAAATAAAAAATGATAGTATGTATTCTTTTTTAAAAAGTAACAAAAAAGTAAATAAAGTCTGAGCTACAGAAAAAAAGAAAAGAAAAAGAGCATACTGTGTGACTCGCTATATCACAATACAGCTTCCGTGATAAGACTTTTTTCTTTTCAATTTTATTTTATTTTATTGGGGGGGGGTGTAAGGGCAGAGAGCAAATATGACGGGATGAAGAATATGAATGGGATCGGGTACATGATGTGAAATCTATAAAAAAATTTTAAAAAATATTTGCATGTATTACTAGAGAGAATATAATGGTAAGTAAAAAACTAAGTCACAGAACCATAGGTACCGATTTTCCAAAGTATAAGGAAAAACAGCTATAAGAGTACAAATCAAACTAAAGAGCAGCCAGTGCTCTTTAACCACTGAGCCACTTCTACACTTTTTTTGTCTTCTTAAGAAGAAAACAGCAATTCTTATTGGAGTGAAATATTTCATTTCGGCTTCATTTTCATTTTCCCTAATAGTCACAATGAGCTTTATAAAATGTACCCACTGACCATTTGGCTGTCTTCCTTGGGAACAATGTCTATTTAGATCTATTTCCCATTTTCAAACTGATTCTATTTGGGATTTTGCCTTTCTAAAAATTATTTCTTATATATTACAGCTATCAAGCATTGAACAGATGCATATCATGCCTCTTTCAAAAATCATGCATTATTAAAACCTCTACCTGGGCAATGGTGGCACATACCTTTAATGCCAGCATTCAGGAGGCAGAGACAGTTTATTTTCATGAGTTCAAGCCCAGTCTGGTCTACAGAGTAAGTTCCAGGAAAGCTAAGTCTACATAGAGAAATTCTCTCTTTAAAAACATATCACTGGCTGGGGACATAGTTCAGTGGCAGAGTTTTTTCCTATCATGTCCTAGGTTTAATCCTCAGTGCCATAAAGACACAAAGTTTGAGTGTGTGGTGGTTTATAAGTGAAGATCCCAACACTTGGGGAGGCCTGAGGTAGGAGGAATCATACTTCCAGGGCAGCTTGGGCTATATACCAAGACTCTGCCTTGAATAATTAAGTAAAATATTAAACAATAGCTCGACAGTGGTGGTGCATGCCTTTGACCCCAACACTTAGAGAAGGCAGAGGCTGGCAGATCTCTGTGAGTTCGAGGCCATCCTGGTCTACAGAGTGAAGTTCCAGGACAGCCAGGACTACACAGAAAAATCCTGTCTTGAAAAACAACAACAACATAATAAAATAACAATAATGAAAAGAATAACGTACTCGAAAACTCCTCAAAACGTGCTGAGATTTCTTATAAGGTCTTTTCTCTTAGCTCTCTCTTGCAATCATGGCATATTTTAATGTATCAGCTATAAATTAAGATTAGCATAACTGTGAAGCTGACACAAATCAGATATTTCCATGCTCTGGGTTTTCAAGACATTTGATTAAGCTGTTGTATCAGTTTTCTTAGGCTACAATGAGATATTACAGACTAGATGCCTTCAACAATAGAAATTAATTTTCTCACATTTCTGGAGACTAGCCAAGACAAGGTACCAAAGGAGTTGCTTCCTTCTCAGGCCTCTTTCTCTGGCATGTGCATAGCCATCTTCTTCCTCTGTCTTCAATATGGTCTTCTTCTATACCCATCTGTGTCCAAATTTCCTTCTATTTTGAGGACACCAATCATACTGAATTTGAGCCTACTTCAGTGAACTCATTTTAACTTGATTACTCCAAATAAAGTTATATTCTGGAGTACAGGGAGGTAGACACCATCCATCAATTTTGAAGGTACTCAAGTCCACAATAGCTTTAATATGTATAAAGTACATCCATTTCTGAGAAGGTAAGTAATTGCAATCATTTAACTTTAAGGAAGAACCCAGAGAATTTAGAATGTAAACCTTCAAAAATCTAATGAATCTGCAGAGGATGCACTGAACTTTTGTTTACAATGATTAATGGTGTTTTGCAAAGATGAGCAACTGTGAACAGTGTATTACTTTTAATTATAATTGGACCGAATGATGGATCATTCCTAATGTTCATGTCATTCTTAAGTTTATCTTTAGCCTTACTTCATTCTTGGTTCTTATTAAATTTCCACTTGTTAGCTTATCTCTGATCCTTGTACTGGTTCTGTGTGTGTCAACTTGACAAAAGCTAGAGTCATCAGAGGAAGGAGCCTCAGTTGAGGAAATGCCTCCACAAAAACCAGCTGTAGGGCTTTTTCTCAATTAATGATAAATGGGGGAGGGTCTAGCCCATGGCATGGTACCATCCTGATGTGGGATTCCCCTCTGTATGCTATGAATATATTTTATTACCACTGGTTAATAAAGAAGCTGCTTAGGCCTATGGCAGGGCAGAATAGAGCTAGGTGGGGAAAACTAAACTGAATGCAGGGAGAAAGAAGGCAGAGTCAGCCATGTAGCTTGTGAAAGGGAGAAGATGCAGGAATCTTACTGGCAGGCCACAACTTGTGGTGATATACAGATTAATAGCAATGGGGTTAATTCAAGATGTAAGAGCTAGCAAGGAATACACCTAAGCCATTGGCCAAATAGTGTTATAGATGGTCTGGGTGACTGGAAAAACAAAAACAGCAGTCTCTGCTTACACCATCCCTGGTCTGGTGGGTCCTAGGTTCTATAAGAAAGCATTCTGAGCAAGCCAGGGAAAGCAAGCCAGTAAGCAGCTCACCTTCAAGGGCCTCTGCATTAAAACTCCTGCCTCCAGGATCCTGTTCTGTTTGAGTTCCTGTCCTGACTTCCTTCAGTGATGAAGAGTGCTGTGGAAGTGTAAGCCAAATAAACCCCTTCCTCCAACTTTCTTTTTGGTTATGGTGTTATTCATCGTCAGCAATAGAAACCCTAGCTAAGACAATCTTCATTTCAGGGTTACGGAAAGGAAAAATTCGCAATTAAGATCTTCAACATAGTATCATTGTGAGGAAGAGCATCTTTATAATATACTTATAAAAGCAAAATAAATATATTATTATCAATTTTTAGTATAAAATAAGATAGAGTGTTATGTCTTTAAAATTTTTTCAGAGTCCTGACGCACCAAAGTTGATACAGTATCTGTAATGATTGTTCTGTCTCTTCAAGAGACAAGCCACGCCCACTCCCTCCCCCACCCGCTGAGGCAGGATGATCTTCAGCTTCCGGCCTGAGCTCTCTCTCTCTTCCATCTTCCTCTCAGAGAGGCAGCTTCTACCTCTCTCCCCACTTCTCCCCTTTCCCCCTCTTCTCTCTCTCTCTCTCTCTCCTCTCTCTCTCTCTCTCTCTCTCTCTCTCTCTCTCTCTCTCTCTCTCTCTCGCTCTCTCTCTCTCTCTCTCTCTCTCTCTCTCTCTCCTTCTCTTTCCCCTTCTCCCTTCCCCCTCAATAACCCCCTGAATAGATATCCAACCTCACTCTGCATGGTGTGCCTATCCATGTCTTTGTCTCTTGCCTTCCCGCCACGTGTCTCCCAACCTGGGACCAGCCATGGCTCGGGGACTGACAGCCATCTCTGCCTGGGACTGGCTGCTCTCAGCGCCCCCCCCCCCCCCCCCCCGCTGCCTGCCACCCATGGCCTACTACCACTGCTTGGTGACCTACAGCATTTCTGCTGCCTGCCTGCCCACCTGGGATCCTGCAGCATTTTTAATTTTTTCATTACAGTATCTATCATTGTGATATTTGTTGCAAATGACCTGGACATTAGCCTCTATTCTTTTTTATGAGAATCAACATGACTAAGTAAAAATATTTTATTTCTTTAAATCTCAGCTGTTCTACAATATGAATACATGAACTTTGACCATGTATTCACAAGTGGAATCATGAGGAATTATCGTCCTAGAATATGGCATACTTCTTAAAAGAACCTTCCAGTTCCTTTCCAATGTTAGTACCATCAATTATTATCATCAAACAGTAATAGTACCTACTACTACTTCTATTTATCATATACCAGGCACAGTGCTAAATTATTTGCTCAGAATAGTCATAGAAGATAAGCGTTATCTTCATTTTACAAAAGAGGAAAGTGAAACCTAGTTTAATTTCCCCATGTCATACACATGGGAAGTGGCAAAGTCAACTAATTCCAGGAAGGTCCGACACCAAAGTCTTACTTATCTGTTACTGTTACAAGTCTCCTAACTTCTAAAGCACTGTTAAAAGAATTTCGAAATTTGAAATTTACTAGGCACATTATTAGTTTTCTGGGGCTTTAGGAAACTAAACTTGGATGGTTTACTGTGGAGCCTATTTCCACATTGTCCAAAGGTCAGAAAGTTGGAACTTACCTCTATTCCTTCAAGGTTATTGTGTTCCTACCACAAACAAAGGTCCCACCTAGATTTAGAGAGTTCTGCTCTAGCAAGGTTATTGTCAACAGGTGTGGCTAATATCCAGACCTTGTATTTAAGGAATAGAGAAGTAGATATGCTTCTACCTCAAACAAAAGTCTAAGGATTCAACTAAGTTCCAGCCCCTTTTATGGAGATAACAATGGATTCCACCCAAGGAGTGGTTTGCCTACAGAATGGTTTGGTCTAGGGTGTGGGCATGACTTGTTTTTTTCTAGCAACAGAATGTTTAACTATGGAAGTAGGCCATGACCTTCAATTTGTATGTTCAGAGTCCTGACGCAACAAAGTTCTTTGTATCATGTTAATGCAGGGTTTTTGGTTTTGTTTTTTGGTTTTTGGGTTTTTTTGTCTTACTCCTACATTTTGGGGCCAGGGGTATTTTAAGCAATTGGAAATTAATTCGGGTGAATTCTAGTACTCACTGAAATTCCCTCCCGATACTATTCTATGTTTCTCCATTTTATTATTTTCATTTGCATCTTCATGTTCTTTACTATATTTCTAAATCCCCACACCTCTACCCTGGCAAGAAGTATTTTTGTTTTTGTTGAGTCTGGTCCCCGACAGTTTATAAAGTAGAAATGTATTCCCTCAAAGTTCTAGAGTATACTCTTGCTTAAAGCTCCAGTACCAAACACTTCCCTGCTTTTCCCTAGCTTCTTTTGGTTGCAGATAATCTTTAATGCTCCTTCAAGGGTACCATGACCACTCTTCCTCCTGCCAGTGGGTCTTTTATCTATCTGCAGATGCAAATTTACTTTAGAACACAAATTACTGAGGCTCAGACTAATCTGGTATGACTTCATCTTGACATGATTACGTACATGACCCCAAATCCTATTACAAATACGGACATGCCCCAAGGTTTCAAGTGGCCATGAATTTTGCTGGAAGACTGTTTAACCCAGTATATAAGTCATAAAGTGGACCAAAAATACAAACCTTTTCCAGTATGTTTGACTATAGCTTTCTTTAACTTTGGAGACAATGAAAAGTCAAGTAATTTGAACATTTCCTTTCCGTCTGACAGTCACGTTACTTATTTAATTCTACTTTAGAGATTCAGTGTTACTGGAGACAAGTCACAAATTTACAGAGTTTTTAGGGACGTCAGATAGTCATTAGCTTACTGTGTATAGCAAGTCTGCTTTGTTAGGTGTTAATGTTGCTGTTGTTACTCTTTTACATCAGGATTCCTAACAAGCAGACTAGCTACAGATATTTATTAGTTTACAGTAGAGCCTTGAGATATCAAAGTGCTGCTGCTTTTTATAGAAATTAAAGTTCAAAGAAGGTGAGTTACCCAATGAAGGTCACAGAGGTAGCAAATGGCACAGCTAGATCCTCAACCTATACCTTCTCTCTCCTAAATTCCACTATACCCCAGTACAGAATGTAGAGGCCAAATCTAATGTCATTGATTACTGTATGGATAAATTTAAGAATTGTCAGGGGAAAAGGACTTTGGACTCCTAAAGTCAGAACAGACAATAAAATTATACACTTTTGTATTAGCAGGATACAAAGCACAATAAGTTATTATTATTATTTGGAATAATAAGAACATTGTTATGGTTTCTTTGGTAGAATATCACTTAAGTTAACCCCATCCAGCTGGTATTGAAAGTTTGTAATGGAAAATATTTATAATTATTTAATATTTATACAAGATGATTTCTGACTATAAGAACCATACATAAGAATAAATGGCAACTTAAGACTTGCTCTATTGCTGTCACAATAACAGTACATGTTTATTGAGCTTTTAGGATGTGCTCTGTTCACCTTTGTTCTAACTGCTTTATGTGCAATTAAACTGTCTTCATAACATCTTCACAAATTAGGTAGTATTATTGCTTCTATTATGTATGCAAATAATAGGATGAGGGTAAGATATTTTATTATGGAAAAAAAAACCAAGCTGTAAATTCAATCTGGCTCTAGAGCCCACACTTTTAAGTACTATTATTCATTGTCTCCCATTCCTACTGCTCTGTTATCCATGTCAAATGACCAATAAATAGCAAAGCAGAATGGTAACACAGCAGATCTTGAATGCTGGGAAGGTCCATGAATTCTAACAACAAACTCTCAGAAATGAGAATTAAAAGTGGCATTATAAACTACACTATATATACTTTGGATCTTACTTATAAAATAATATAGAGCTAATTGTTCATGGAGAGTTATGATTCACTTAGACATTTTAAATGCAAAGTGCCTCAGTGTTTTTAAAAAATGTATGTAGATCAAACTAAGATGGTGATGATCTGTTGAGAGGAGCACAAAAATATGCAGGAGCTGCGATGGTCAAGGTCTGTGGGATCCTCACTTTATATCTTAGAGAGGGGATGGGTTGGGAAGAAAGGCCAGGTATCTAGAACAATAATGGCAGAACAAGAGAGAGCTCAGGAGTCACTATGGAAGATAATGTGATTATCTGTGTCCATCTAACGATGAATCTTGATCATTTCTAATTGCTATTTTATAGCCAAAAGGGTCACCGAAAAATATGATTTGCTCTATATCTGAGTAAGCTTCCTTTAATAAATCTCCCTAATTGTTCCAATAAACCAAGCGTATTTTTGGTAAAGTTGCTCAGTTTATAGACTTTATATAATTTGCTTTTTGAAAAAGAAAAGGATACATGATACATTTCTAACCAACACAGTTCACAATATACACTTACCTTTTTCTGCTGGGCTCAAAATGGTAACTGTGGAGAGAAAAGAAAATGGGAGATAGAAAAGAGGACAGGAGAGAGAGAGAGAGAGAGATAAAAATTAGTGAAATTGATGATGAAGCTACATCCCTGTTAACCCACTCTGAAAAATATCATTAACCTAAAAGTGCTCTGCTAGGGATATAGGCCAACTAGTAAAATATGTGCCTAGCTTCCTTTTGTTCCCCAGCACCACATAAAACTGGGAATGATGTTGCATGCCTGCAAACTCAGAACTTGGGAGGTGGTAGAAGGAGGAGTTGGCTGACAGTAGAGATCATCTGCAGCTACAAAGTGAGTTGAAGGGCGATGTGAAAAGAAAGAAAGGGAAATGAAATTATTTTAATATATCTAACCTATTGAATCTCATAGCTTAGCTTGCCTGACCTACTGTGCTGGATAGTGTTATGTCATCTTGGCATAAACTAAAGTCATTTGGGAAGAGGGACTCTCAATTGAGAAAATATCTCCATAAGATAGGGCAGTAGACAAGCCTATGGGGCATTTTCTTAATTATTGATTGGTGGTGGAGTGCCTCGGCCATTGTGGTTGGTGCCATCCTTGGGATGGTAGTCCTACAACTGGGTGCTATAAGAAAGCAGACTGAGAAAACCACGATGAGCAAGCCAGTAAGTATCACTCCTCCATGGCCTCTGCATCAGCTTCTGCCTACAGTTTCTTGTCCTAATTTCCCTCAGTGATGCATGACAAGCTATAAGATAAAATAAACCCTTTCACCCATAAGTTGATTTTTGGTCATGGTACTTTATCACAGCAATGGAAACCATAAAACACCTATCTTATACATCCTTAGAATATTTAGGTAAGCTACCATTGGGTAAAAGTCACCTAATAAAAAGTCTGTTTACAATAGGAAGTCACTAGCTTATGAGTCAGTGATTGCTGTACTGAAAGCAGAAGAGTCGGGACTAGAGTCTAGTCTCCAGAGATTTCCCCATATACTACATCTAGCTACTCTAGTCATCCCTTGCAGGTTTACTGTGAGTTATGTATCACTCCTGTTTAAAACACCATCATACAATGGGACATATCGTCTTAATCATCACCATCTGGTGTACTTGATGCTAGGCAAGCAGAATTCCAATCTTACATCTTTTTTTTTAGTCAGAACAGTTAAGAGTGAGAGAAATGGGGGATGGAGTCAAAACAGTGAATGAGAACATATTTTAGATGCTATTTCTTCAGGCCTTCATTAGTCATACTTTTCCTTTCTCTTTACACACAAGCTTGTGTTTTTAAAGTTATTCTTTGAATGAACAGTGAGTTTTTTCTAAATGATACATTTGGTCTGTGTTACAAATCCAATAACTGATTTCTTCTTTTCTCTAATATAGGGTTTGTACAGATATGATATAGAATTCTATTCAGCTGAAAAGAAAAATGAAATCATGAATTTGCAGGCAAATGGAAGGAACTGGAAAATAATATACTGAGTGAGGTAACCCAGAAGCAGAGAGACAAATACTGCATGCTCTCTTTTAATTCTTGTTACTAGTTCTGAATCTTTAGATTTGCATATATAACTTGAGTAACAAAAAGTCAAGAAAGTAGAAAAAGACCACTGAGTAAGGGAGGAGGAGTACTCGAGAGAGGGCTAGTGAAGCACAGGCGCTGGGAAAGGTGCAAGGAGAAACGGGAGGGGCTTGATGCAGAAGGAAGGGTAATACAGAGGGGAAAGGGAGGACGGAGAGATAAGAACACTAAGAATGTTTGGAAACCCCTGTAAGAAAACACATTATTTTATAAGTTTACTTAAAAATGCAATTATATACTGAGCGGTGGTGGCACACGCCTTTAACTCCAGCACTGGGAGCAGAGACAGTCAGATCTCTAAGTACAAGGCGGGCCTGCTCTACAGAGTGAGTTCCAGGAGAAACTCTTTTAAAAAAAACCCCACACACCATTATATGTGAGATATATGTATACATACTTTGAAAGAGTTACATGGGAGTGAGAATGCTCTCCCAAGAGCTACAGAGTATCTATCAAAAGCCCCCCTCAGGGCCAGGAGATTCCTCAAAACAATATAGGTTATTTCCATTCTTCTTGATTACTTCCCACAACTTTAAGGCATGGCCCTACTGCTGAAGACACCATGCACTTTGGTTACAGTCCTGACTTGGAAGCCTCCTCTCTAATGGCTAGTTCTCAATGTATCCAAAGGTGTTATGCAAGCTGCCTAAGGAAGAAACGTTATTAACAGTCCTGACCCAGTTTCAACCCGAGAACCACAATAACAACTGAACTGACAGGATTCCCAATAGTGCAAAAGTGGCAGTTAGGTCTGAGGACTAATAAACAGTTATCTAACTGGACTTAAGACCTATTCAGGAGGAGGTAGCTAATTCCTGTTCCTGTAAACCCAATCAAGAACCTGTGGTTGCAGAAGTCATAACCCTAAAAAAAATACAGCTTCAATATTTAGATTCTACTCAAAAATAAGTGTGCCTTTCAGCCCTTATCAAAGAAGCATCTTTTATCAGCAGAGGGGGAGTGCTACAGAGATCCACACCTGACCAAAGAGCGGAGAGCAACTGATTGTTGAATGCCCACACCCAACTGAAATATATACAACACAACCCCTACAACTAAAGTTTGGGGATCATTGTAGAAGAGGGGGCACAAAGACCGTAAGAGTTAGAGGACCAGAAACAACTGCAGGGAGAGATTGTCTTCCTGACATGACTGGGGTGCTGCACCCATATACTCTAAATATGGTTGCACAGGACTTCACAGTGGACATGGAAATGAGGATACAGGAAATTTTCACAAGGCTGCTGCACATCTAGATGAAGAGCCGCAGGCAGTCAATAGCTGCTAAAGGAGAAAGAATTAGTTTTCCTCAGAGATGAGCCCCCTGACAACAGATTTCCCAATCCTAAGTGGTCACTCCTAAACATACACATATACATGCGGGCAACACTAACTGGAGTCGTTATTTGTAGTTGGTTCTTCTTTATTTTTTACACTTTGATCTTTGGGGACCTGCCACGGAACTCCCAAATAAATACACAGAGACTTATTCTTACTCATGAATACCTGGCTTATTTCTAACCAGCTTTTCTTAAATTATCCTGTCTACCTTTTGCCTCTGAGCTTTTTCCTTTCTCTAGTCTATATACCTTTCTTTACTTCTTACTCCGTGGCTAGCTGTGTGGCTATGTGGCTGTCTGGCTGTTCCCTGGTGACCTCCTTTCCTTCTCCCTTTCTCGCTCCTTTTGTTTTCTCTCTCTCCTATTTATTCTCTCTGCCTGGCAGTCCCACCTATTTCTCTCTCCTGCTTAGCTATTGGCTGTTCAGCTCTTTTTTAGATCAATCAGGTGTTTAGGCAAAGTAAACACAGTTTCACAGAGTTTAAACAATGCAACATAAAAGAATGCAACACATCTTTGCATCATTAAACAAATGTTGCACAACATAAACAAATGTAAGACATCTTAAAATAATATTCCACAACAATTTTTTGTTTTGCTTTGCTTTTGGTGTACACAACAGCAATAATTATCAAAAAGGTCACGAATTGTAGGGAGTATGGGAAGGGGACACAGGAGGAGCTGGAGGGACCTATAACACCAGTTCCAGGGATTCTAGCCTTCGTGGGCACATGCACACATGTGTCCATGAATGTTCTCACACACACACACACACACACATATACAACTACATCCTAAAAACGTGAAAATCTTAAAGAATGAAGTGAGTAAGAGGTGAGTTGCCAGGAGACTAATACTAATAAAGATTAATTGTTCTTTGGTACATCAGGTGGAATGCTCTTGTTCTCTTTTATTTACTTTAAGTGAAATTCATAAATAAAGCTGTACTTATTAGTGAGGTACCATGTAATGTTTGGTGCATGTATATGATATGTTTTAAGTCCAGGTAAACAGATTTATGAATTCTTTATGCATAATTGCTTTTAAGTTAATTGGAGGCCCTATTTCTCATTTTTTTTTGGCCATTTACTACAAGACTATGGTGGGAGGGGAAGTTCACTTGTCGGTACTAGGAATGAGACAATGTACATACAGAAGATGGAGCACAGGCAGCTTTAAGTACTGTACAACAATTACCATGAAATGAGATTAGATCACACAGTCCACATGCAGAAGGAAGTAGATGGCCAAATAAAACGAACATCATAGCATTTTTGTCTGGTTGTTTCTCTTGCTTGTATGCTTTCCAATTTTGTGTTTTCATGGATTTTGGTGTGTGTGTGTGTGTAGTGTGTTGTGCTTTATTTTCTTTCTTTTTTGATTTGTTTGTAGTTTTTCTGTTTGTTTGCCTGGTTTGTTTTCTAAGATAGAAAGAAAAAGTAGGGGAAGGGATAAAATGTAGGGAAATTCTGGGAGAAGTTGGAGAAAAAACTGCGATCCAAAAACATTTTCAGAAAAATTATTTTTCAATAAAAAAGACACTAGCTTCAGAAAATGGAATACGAAAAGGAATAAAAAATATCTTGTTAATAATTGTATATTGATAATATGCTGAAGTGGAAATGTTTTCATATATTAGATTAAATAAATTCAAATATTTAATAAAATATTAATTAAAAATTAATTTCACTTGTGCTTTTCAGCATTGTTTCCTTCTAAAAATTTAAATATCACCACTATTGTTATGTTTCTGTTTGACAGTCATGACACAGAGTTTCTTCCATGCTCTCTCGACCATATTTGTTGATTATCCCATTAAGTCTCACGTACTCCACTTTTTGAAATTTGTCTTCATGTCCAGTTACAAACAATCAGTAAATACGGAAGAGAAACGAGAACAAAAAGCTGTTGGATGCTAACTCCAGTCCTCTCTGTGAACTGAAATTTGAAGAAACAGCAGTTATAAACTTGTCTAACCATATCATTCTGTAATCATGCATGGCAAATTTGTCATTGAATTAGCTAACTGTACATTTATCCAAGAGATTCCTGATAAGAGATTCATTTTGCAAAAGTTTCAGATGACTCTTACAACACTTTCATTTCAATTATGACTAGAATGTTTTAGTCTCTTTCTAAAAAATTCAGTTCTATGAAAATAAGTGTCATGATCTTTTAAAATACAGTATTTTCCCATCAAAGGTTTGTAATTCTTAACTGGAAAATTTGCAAGAAATGATTTTTCCCTTATACTGATTGGTTCTTTAAAGAATTTCAGGTGTAAAAATACTTTTGAAATCAAGTTCATTGTCAAATTCGCATCTGAACGTCTTCTTTTCTGCCGCATTTTCAAGTGTTTGTAATCCAGAGCTCACTCCTTCCCTTGGCTGGTGGCCATTGTTCCCCTTTCTGCTGCTGCTCCTGCTCCCCATACTCCTCCTTCTCATTGTCGTTTTTCAGGTGTTGAACTGCGCTATGCTAATGTGCAGCTTTCAACCCGTAGAACTGCGCTATGCTAATGTGCGGCTTTTAACCTGTATTTGACTTCTGCCTTCTGCGTGTGGCTCATCTAAACTAATCTCATTACATATTGAATCCTGCAGTAAAGCTGGCCATGCTCCATCTGGAGAACTAACTCACTGTCCTCACTCATCCTTCTGTGTACACACTGTCTCATTCCAGTCCTGACAAGTGATCTTCTCTCATCCATAGACTTTGGTCTTTTCCATGCTTGGTCAAGAGAAGGTCGACCAAACAGACAGCTGGTGGAACGAGGATAATTAAGTGCTACCATGTGTACCACAGAACTGAGAAGGGCGTGCAGACATTCAAAAATGTGATGCCCTGGTCTTAAAAGGTTGCAAAACTCCAAGCTTTTACTTCTAGGTGGACTTCGGAAATTGAAAAAACAGGAAGAGATGGCTTAGGTATAGTTGTAAACAGCGTAATTAACGATGATTAAAGGAAATTCCAACACAAAGCCAATCTGCAAAGACTGAGACATTATACTTTTACACATATATTTTACTCCAAGCATCCATGAAATATGTAGAGGGTACAAAGTCCTTGCGTACACAAATAAGCACTAGGAAAACCAGGAAATTTAAACCACAGGCTTATCTCTTCAAAGGAAGTAGATGTTTGTCTGTGTTCCACATGGAATGCTGGGGAAGGATGTAGTTTATGACCTGCTAATCTTTTGCTATCTGTAGGGCCAGGCTTCATCAAGTACTGCAGACTATTATGTTTGTTTCTCCCAGATTTTCTCCCTAGACCTTGAGCATTGTTTCTCAGCCCACTATCTGTAGGGCCAGACCACACCTGTATCCCGAAGCCTATTATCCCGAAGACTCTTCCTCCCTTAGACCTTGAGCATTGCTTCTCAGTCCATAAAACTCATCCTTCTGGGAGACGTCACTTGTGCTTTACAATAGCCTAGGTAACCTCTGTGCTATCCTAGGGTCAGGCCACTTCTGACTCCCACAGGCATTGCATTTACCTCACTCATTCTCTCTAGACTCTTATCTTGAGCATTGTTTCTGAGTTAATAGAACCCATCTTTATGGAAGAAGCGATATGGACTTTGAAATGAGTTTCAGTGTAAACAAGTCTTAAACTTTGTTGTGCACACAGGATTCAGTCAGTTATCATCAGGAAATATACTTAAATATGGCTAAAATAAACTGCCTAGTGTCTGACTTTAGAAGTTTGAACCATTACTGGTTAACTAAGTCACAATGAACCAGATTTCCTTCTTGTTTCTCATAGGTCATTTCCATGGTGGCTGTAAGCTTTTGTAGGAACCCCTACACCACAAGCTGAACACTAAGGAACAGAGAATGGAATAGACCATGGCTGGCAAAGAATATAGTCTTTAAACTATAGGTTAGTGTGATGATTTGAATGTACCCAGTAGTTTCAGGCATTTGAATACCTGGTCCTCAAGTTGGTGGTGTTGTTTGGAGAGCCTTAGGAGATGTGACCTTGTTGGAGGAAGAATGGCACTGGGAGTGCGCTTTGAGAGTTAAATGACTTGTGCCGTTTCCAGCTCACTTGTTCTACTTCCTTCTTGTGGATCAAACTGTGGACTCTTGGTATTCTGCTCCTGCCACCATGCCTGCTGCTTGCTGCCATGTTGCCCACCACGAGTGACTCTTATACCTATGGAACCATAAGCCCAGATTAACCTTTCCTTCTAAGTTGCCTTGGTCATGGTGTTTTTCACAGTAATAGAAAGGTAAAAAATACAGTTAGTAAAGTCATTAAGGAGCAAGCAACTCAACAGGAAATAACAGATTCCATAGGAGGATCTGATTTGCAGAGGTGCCATCAACAGATAAATGGAAATCAAATAGCTATAAAGAAAAACAAATATTCATAGGAAATGGATGAACTGGAGTTGATTATGTTCCGTAAAACAAGCCAACTTAGACAAATGTTGCTTATTTTCTCTTACATGCAGAATATAGATTTAAACTCCTATATACCTATATATGTGGAAGCTGGGAAGAGTGGCACACTCCTTTTATCCCAGCTTTTAGGAGGCTGAGGTAGGTGGATCTCTGTGAGTTTGAGACCAGCCTGGTATGTATAGTGAGTTCTAGGGCAGCCACAGCTACATAATAATATCCTGTCTTAAGAAAACAAGAATAACAACATATATATGGGGGCTAAAGTAGAATGAGAGAAGATGGTGAAGTCTAAAGAGAGCAAACAGTAGGATGTAATACGGTATACATGTGACATGAGAGCAAGAGAAGGGACTATTTTGTGGGTGAGTGACCAAACAAGAGTAAAAGATTGAGAACTGGGGAGGATGGTTAGGGACAAATACAGTATAATGACATACTTGTGAAAATGTCACAAAGAAACCAAATTCTGTGAGTGCTAACTAGAAATTTTAATAAAATAATATATAAAGAATGCAAATATCTAGAAAAAGAAGAGATTAAAATAATAATAGAGTCTTCTAACAAAGAAAAGCACAGAATAAGGCAGATTTACCACCACATTCTGCCAGATCTTTAAAGCTGAACTACCAACTATTAACAATGATGCTCAAACTATTTCATAAAATAGAAAAATGAGAAACACGACCATCCTCAACCTCATTATGTGAAGCCAGTATTACCTTAGTAACAAAACTAGATGTGTTCTCTGTTTCTCCCCTCTCCCCCTGTCTCCCACAGCCACTCTACCCTCCACACACTAAATTTACATAATGAGCAAATAACACAAAAAATCTTAATAGAATAAAGGGATGATGCAACATATGCAAGCTAATAAGAGTAATACAGAGCATAAACACACTCAGGGACAGAAATAACAATCATATCAATAGATGAAAAGGCCTTTCACAAATTCAATGTGCCTTCATGATAGCCCCCGGAAAGCTATGCATAGAAGGAATATGCCTCAGTATAATAGAGGCTATATACAACAAACCCATAGCCAATGTAATAATAAATGTGGGAAAATTTGAAAGCGTTTCTTTTAAAAATGAGAAGAGTAGCCATTTTCTCCACTCTTAGTTAACATTGTGCTTGAATTCTTAGACAGAACAATAAGGCAAGAACAAGAATAAAAGAGATACAAATAGGAAAAAAAGCAAATTATCTCAGCTTGAAACCACATGAAACTATACTTAAAGACCTTAAAAACTCCACTAGAAAACTCATGCATATGATATTTTCAGCAAAGTAACAGGACCTAAAATCAACATATACAGACTGTAGCTTTTCTTTTTTCTTTTCTTGTGTGTGTGTGTGTGTGTGTGTGTGTGTGTGTGAGAGAGAGAGAGAGAGAGAGAGAGAGAGAGAGAGAGAGAGAGAGAGAGAGAGAGAGAGAGAGAATGTTATGTGTGTATTCGTGCCTGTGTGTGAAGAACAGTGGTCAACCTCAGGTGCTATTACTATCCACCTTGCTTTTTTTGTTTTTGTTTTTGAGGCAGAATCTTCTCATTGCCCTTGAGCTCATTAAGCAGGCTGGAATAGTTGGCCAGTCAGCCCCCAAGGACCTGCCTGTCACTGTGTCCGCAGTAGTGAATACAGATGTGCATCACTCTGCTCAGATTTCTTTATGTGGGTTATGGTGGCTGAACTTTTTCAGGCTTATGCAACAAGCACTTTACCAACAGAGCTACCTCTCCAGTCCATCAGCAGCTTTTCTACAATGTAATTAACCTGGTAAGAACAAAATCAGGAAAATGACTCCATTCACAAGAGCTTCAAAAATGTAAAGCACCGAGGAAAACACTAACCGTATGAAAAGCACCAGACCTCATTACAGATGGTTGTGAGCCACCATGTGGTTGCTGGGAATTGAACTCAGGACCTTTGGAAGAGCAGGCAGTGCTCTTAACCTCTGAGCCCTCTCTCCAGCCCCCTAACCGTATGAAAAGACTGCTACAGCCGGGCACGGTGGTGCATGCCTTTAATCCCACACTTGGGATTAAAAATCAGTTGGGCACAGATCTCTGAGTTCAAGGCCAAACTCAAAAACTCCAAATAATGCAATCAACAAACGAGCCAGAAAATTTAACACATAGTTTTCAAAACAATAAGTACAAAAAATGATCAATAAATATTTTTAAAAGTGTCCAAATATTTTAACCTCCACAGAAATGTAAATTAAAACCACTTTGTGATTCCATCCGACTCCCGGCATAATGGTTATTACCAAAGGAAGGAAATACCAACAAATGCTTGCAAGGATTCTGGGGGAAAAAAACTGCATATATCACTGGTTGGATGTAAACCAGTGCAGCCACTATGGAAACCAGTACAGACATTCCTCAAAAGAGTAGAAATAGGAAAGGAGGCTATCACTACGATGGAATGTCTATCCTAGATTCCTCAGGTCCAGACATGAATAAAATTTGTGTTCTCTGTTAATCTCTTTTTTGTGGTTTTCAGGAAAGCAAAAGGAAGTGGAGCCTATGGGTTTTGGCAACAGTTTTGTAAGCTTCAGTCAGGACAAGAGCCTCAGAAGTTCAGGTGACACAGGCTTTGTTGGTATCCAGGAAAGACCACTTTAGAGAAAGGGACTGAAGAAGCTATCATGCCGAGTCAACACCATGGATAAGATCCTGAGGAAATCCTGCCACCTGTCATGACCACACTAGCTTCCTGTACTACATCTCAGGAGTGGTTTTGCTCGTTTGTCTGTCTCTCTGTTTGTGCCTCCGGAAGAGTGATTATTTTGCCAAGTATACCAAGGTTTGACATTTTGGACATCTGTCTCTTTAGATTTGAGTTTAATCAGTTTTCTCTACTTTTGAGACAGTACTACCATTTGATCTCTCCTGGGTCACTAAGCGCCAGTTGGTGTGCATAAACCACCTCTGCTATCTAAGACATGAACAGCCATTCTCTTAGGTTTGGGGTTATTACTGTCATGGGGTAAAGATTCAGAGGGCCCAAATCCCCAGGAAACTGTGTTTCCATTTCCATTTGAGTCAATGTTTAAGAGTGTTCTATAATAATTTGTGTAAGCATGGGAAATACTAAGTCTAGCTGTCTAGTTCTTTTATGAACCAAAGTAAAATCTGAATTAATCTATCCATTCTTGTGTGTCATTTCAGACATTAGTTTTTCAGTCTGTGCTTTTGAAACTATCTTACTGCACACTAAAATTGCTATTCATAGCACATCTCACTAACAATGAAAGGATGTTGCTTTCAGAGAAACTGATGGAACTTGAAATCACCATATTAAGTGAATTAAGTCAGATCAGAAAGAAGCACATTTCTCTCATATGTAGTATCTACATTTAACAGTATGTCTATCAATTTATGCTTATATATGATAAGGAAATCAAAGGGAGTATTATGGAAAGGGGCCAATGGAAACAAAGGTGGTAGTGGGAGAAAAAAGATACCCAAAGTTTTCTCTCATATATAGAATTTGTTAGATATGCATATAGATTATATATGTATATTTGCATGCACAACGCATGAAAACAGACTACTTGGAGATGAAAGGGATCAACAGGAGAGGGAGGAGGAGAAGGGGGAATAAGGAAAAGTAATGGGAAACCGAATATGAACAAACTATAAAGATGTGTGTGTCTTTGAATTACTTTGTATAGGAACTAAAAACCAATGATAAAAAGCCTCGAAAACAGAACTAACATATGACTCAGCATTACCACTCTTGGGCATATAGGTAAAAGAATCTGTGTTGGCATAGCATGCAGATATTTGTGCATTCATGCTTACTGCAGCAGTTTTCATAATAGCCCAAATATGGAATTAGCCTACATGCTTACGAACAGATGAGAAGATAAATGTGATAAATACACATACATACATACATACACAAAATGGATATTTGTCCAGCCATAAAAATTAATAATTTGTATAATTTGTAAGAAATCATCGGAATTGGAGATCATCGTCATGTCAGGCAAAATAAGCCAGACTCAGAAAGAAAATTAGCACGCTTTCCCTTCTTTGACAACTCTAGCATTTAAATACACACACACACATACACACACACACACACACACATATACATAAGAGTAGAAATCTACATTTAAGCAGAAGGGAAGCACATGAGGAGAAAAGAAGGGATCAGAAAGCAAGGAAAAGGGAGTGATAGGAGGGGAAGTAAATCTCTCTCTCTCTTTCACACACACACACACACACACACACACACACGACACAAAAGCAGAAGAGGGACTATTGGAGGGAGAGGAAGGGGACAAACAACACGGACAAGCAGCATAGGTGACTATGCACAAAGTTCAATTATATACATATATGAAGATTTTAGATTGAAACTCATTTTGTATGTTAAGACATTTTAAAAAAGAAAATGAAAAAAATGAAGACATTTTAAAAGATGGGAAAAATAAATAGTTATTTTTCTTTTTAATATATCCTTTATTTTTTCAGATTATATCATTTCCTCTTCCCTTTCCTTCCTCCAAATATGCCCCATCCCTTGTTCTCATCCATTGTGTCCTTTTTCATTAATTGTAATTACATGCATATGTATATGTATATTCCTAAATGCATAAACACAACATGCTCAGTCTTCATAGATATTTTTCAAAGAAGATATTGATGGAGGACTCCCATTGGCTAATAAAGAAACTGCCTGGCCCATTTGATTGGCCAGCCCTTAGGTGGGCGGAGTAGACAGAACAGGAAGAAGGAAGTGAGGTAGATGGCTCAGTCAGATGCTACGCCTCTCCTAAGTTAGACAGACCACCATGCCTCTCCTCAGGGAGACAGACACTATGAAGCTCCAGCCCAAGATGGACGTAAGCTAGAAACTTCCTGGTAAGACACCACTTCGTGCTACTACATAGATTATTAGATATGGGTTAATCAAGATGTGAGTAAGAGGCTGAAAATAATGGGCCAGGCAGTGTTTAAAAGAATACAGTTTGTGTGTTGATATTTCGCGTGTAAAGGTAGCCGTGCAGGAGCCAGGGCAGCAGGAACGCAGCCCGTCTGCTCCTCACTACAAGATATAAAAATTGTCAAGTGACTAAAATATTCTCAATACATTTACTTATTTAGGAAATGCAAATCAAACCACAAAAGATACTGTGTTACCTTATACCAAGGTAGTCATTTTTAATGGAAAAATATTGGTGATAATGCCAATAAACTAAAACACTTTCTCTTCATTGTTAGATGAAATGTAAAATGGTTTAATCACACTGAAAAACAGCTTAGAGGTTCCTCAAAAATTACAATACAGTTCAATCATTCCCATCTTTCTCTCTGGTATATATTTTTAAAAACTGGAATGCACACACACATATGTATATAAAATCATTTCCATACAACTGTTCATAGTAGCCTTGTTCAGAACAGGAAAAAAAGGTGAAAACATCCCAAAAGTCTTTGAACAGATGTATAGACACACTCAGGCAAAGACAGAGAGTAGAATATTACTAATCTATTAAAGGAATGGTTTACTGTCAGATGCTGCAATGTAGGTGGATTTTGAAAACATAATGCTAATTGAAAAAAAAGCCAGATACAACTGGACACAGATACACACACACACACACACACACACGCACGCACGCACGCACTCACACATGCACACACACGGGGGGCGGGGAGAGATTACAGGATAGGCAAAGAGAGCTCGAATATAGATGAGTGGTTGTGACAGAGACTGGAGGTGAAGGGAACAGGGAGTTACTTCTCTTTAACTTCTTCCAAATACATCCCCATTGTTCCTAGTTTAATATCCTTTTATTAAATAACCCACTGACTCTAATTTGTGTTACCCATACACTCATGGATGTGGTGAGGTCACCCACTGTGTTGGTGAACTACCATGTACCACACCCTTAGAGAAAACTGACTTTCTCTCCCCTAGAAAGGGAGTTATTTGTTAATGTCTATGTGGTTTTGGGGGGATATAACAATAATAATTTGGGAATTACATTGAAGTAATGGCTTTACAACATTATAAATGAAGTAAATTACTGAATACTTTAAAATGATTGCTTTTGTCACATAACATTTGCCTAATGAAATGGATATTATTATTTTCTTTCTTATTAAATATGTAAGTTTCTAGGGGGAACTGGCTGTAAATACTTCATGATTATTTATTTGAAATTCAAAGGGGAAAAGTGATGGTTTTAAGGTCAAGTCTTATTTTCAAGCTTGAAACTTTCAAGGCTTTTAAAATGTTTGATACAAAAATCAAATGAACACATTACTAGTCAATACAAAAAAGTAAGCTTTTTTTCTTGAAGGAGGTAGAATACTTTATATTCTTATTAATGTACTAGTTGGCATCTAATACACTCTAATAATGTGTTGTGACTACAGTTCGTAGTTTTCAGGCACCACATTATTTAAACTTTGCAATAGCAATGCTTGGTATATATTAAAACAGAGCAAGTATTTATGATATGAATTAACAACCATACTAGTGAGATGCATACGAAAACAGTTGAGGTTGAAAGAGATTAGGTGACATGTCCTAGGTCTTCTGGCTTGTGAAAGCAGAATTAAAAGTAGAAGGAATCAAAAAATTATAGCTCAACTGATATATCTACAACACAATTCCTGCACCTAAGGCTCAGAAATCATTCTAAAAGAGGGAGTGGAAAGACGGGAAGCACCAGAGAACAGGAAGTTTGATGTGAGATTATGTGTCCTAGAAACGTCAGAGAGGTTACATCCGTGCATTTTTTTTTTTTTTTTTTTTTTTTTTGGTTTTTCGAGACAGGGTTTCTCTGCAGCTTTTTTTTTTTTTTTTTTTAGAGCCTGTCCTGCTGTCCTGGACCTAGCTCTCGTAGACCAGGCTGGCCTCAAACTCACAGAGATCCGCCTGCCTCTGCCTCCCGAGTGCTGGGATTAAAGGTATGTGTGCCACCACCGCCCGGCACATCCATGCATTCTTATCAACAAATCTGCCTAAACAAGATCCGAATGAGGATGACAACAGTAGACATGCTAATATGGAAGGGGAAACCTCAGGATGCCTCAACAAAGAGCTCCAGGCAACTAAGGAGAGCAGGAGATATGGTCTTCCCAGGGAAGAGCACATAAATTGTTTATGCAATACACAATGGTCAGGTCTGAAAACATATACATACAACTACATGATACAGACGGATCAGGTTGTACCTATGTATTTACAAGTGTGTATGCATGTGTGTATATGTATGTATGTATGCATGTGTGTGTGTGTGTGTGTATTACAATTAAGGAAAAAGCCATGAATTTGAGACAGTACAAGGGAGTGTGTGGGAGGGGTTGGAGGGAGGGAGGAAAAGGAAGGGGGTAATTATGTAATAATTTTATAATTAAAAATATTATAAAATAAAAAATAGAAGTACAAAATTATCACCTTTAGTTTCAGTTATAGCCTGATATTTAGGAGAGATGAGGTTCTCTTTAGAAAAAGTTAACTCTTTCATATTACTTTTTCAGTCATCTCAAAACCCCAATTTACTGTTTTTGTTGCGCTGATAAAAGAATGGCTTTTTTATCAGGTAGACTTGGCTTACAGTTCTCAACTGTATACTAAGGGTAACTTTAGGAAGTTTTGATTCACCATTTCTGAAATCCAGGTCATACATTTGTTCAAAGATTGTAAAATGACCAGCAAGAGGGCTCAAAGAGGGTATTTGCCACCAAGTCTGAGGGCCTGAGTTCAATCCCCAGAACTCATATGCTGGAAGGACATAACCAAGTCCTACACCTCCTCTGACTTCCACAGCATACTGTGGCATATCACTCCAAACCCCCCTCCCCCGCACACACACACACAAACACACACTCCATTTAAAACTTTAGAAAACATTTAACATTATAAAGTGAACATGGCATCAAAGAATGGTGGAGCCAGAAACAGAAGTCAAGGCCAGGCCACTTATATTACTGATTTTTATTTTTTGACATGGGTTCTACCTATATTCTAGAGGCTTGTTTTGAACTCCTAGACTCAAGTGATCCCCCATCTCAGATTGAGAATCTTTGCTGGGCTTAGCCTAGTTTAAAGAATGCTAACTGATACTAAAACGTTAAACAAACAAATGTCTGACTTCAGACTCTCCTGGTAGCTGAGGATGTCCCTGGCCTCCTGCTCCTCCTGCCTCTACTTCACAAATACTGGGACTACAAGTATGTGCTGTCATACTGATTTGCTCCCACTCTTGGTTTTACCTCAGCTTGCTGACGCAGTTTACATATCTGCCCAGTGGGGATACTAATGGCACCTACCCTATATATCTGTGAGGATTGAATGAGGTGATATATAGACTGGTAATATAGCTACAGTAATGAGGACATTTTTTTTCCTGGCACAAAGTAAGTACTATGTAAGAGCTAACTCTCACCATTACTGATTTTAACATGATTTCTTGGGGAACTCATATAAGTCAGTACTAAAGGACTTTAAAGTAGGTTTAATAGTGTTTACAATGTGGCATTGTTCCTAGGAGCAGTGTACATACAATAACAATGGGGCTGAACTTTTGATCTCTTAGTTAATCATTCAAAAAAGCTCAAGGTCAGAGAACAGGACAACCTCCCAGTCTACTTCATGTACCTTAATATTGAGAGGAAGAAAGGGGAAACAGCCTAAATATTTATCCATGAAAGCAACAAACAAAATTTATTTTTAAAAGTCTTTTCTGTATTTCCATAACATTGTTAAGAAGGCCAGATAAAAGTCAAATCTTAATGTATAGAGTTGACTAGAAGTATTATATCAGAAAAACATGGTAACTTCTTGCCTTCCTACTTTACCTAAATCTGTGTCAGGGTGGAGTTTACCAAATATGTAATAGAAGGAGGTTTATAAGTGTAGTTGGGTCCTGGGACTGAAAAGTAGCGCAATAACTGTAGTGTGTTAGGTGTGAAGTTAAGATATGAGGAAATAAATGAGTCTTGGGAAAGCAAATTTGAGATGTCTGATGGAGCAAGTGGGGTGGCAATAAGAAGCCCACACTGAATAAAGAGGAGAGATTGTTGGCCACAAGTGTATGGATGCTGCTGGCAATGGAATTCTTGTGCTGACGTGATAATAGGTATTAATGAGTTCTCATTTGAAAAGATATGGGGACTCGTCAATGATTTGTGAGAAATTTCTCTTGAGAGGAGAAAGGACATATTATGAAAATTAATTTGACTTTATGACTATGTTAGAAGGCCATGTGCAATAGACAAAGGACTTGGGGCATAGGAATCTAAGTGCAGGGGGTGGGTAAATACAAGAAAGGGTCTTGGATTTTGTGTTGAGAAATACTGTAGAATTCTGAGTTTGAAAGAACGAAAGATATGGTGGGAAACATATTATAAATAAGGAGGGACTAGAGTTCTTGGGGTGGCCGGCCACACCATAAGAAAGGCCCAGCATCATTAAAGGGGGTGGTCTAATAAGAGGACATGAGAAATGATATTCCCATTGGAAAGGGGCAGAAAGTGTTACAGACTTCGGCAAGAAGGAACTGAATTTCCCAGGCTTGGGAAGGCAAGGGGGCAAGTGCACTCCTAGAAAACAAGGACAAACACCAGAGACAGTTAGTGACAGAATGTGGTGGGGGCAATGGGAACACACTGGAGGGGTGGAGAATGTCTCTCAGAAAAGATAACAAGGAAAAATCACCACTCTTATGACTTCTCAGTATGCTCTGTTCTACATGTGGTGTGTCAGAAAAATGTGGGACCTCTTGAGGAAGGAGTTGAACGCTTCACAAAGGTGGAAAGGGAAAGATGGAAGGGCACCCTAAGTGGTACATGAAGAGCCCTAAGAAATGAGATAATAAGGTTGTGTAGAACCCCACACCACTGTAAGACCTCTGAAATGAGGAAATTCCCCGGGGAAGGAAAGAGGAAGGCTTATACCACTGTGTTAAACCGTGAGTAGAACAAGCATACTGAGAAGTCCATAAGAGGTAACATATGAAGGCTGCCTCTCTCTCTCTCTCTCTCTTCTCTCTCTCTCTCTCCTCTCTCTCTCTCTCTCCTCTCCGTCTCTCTCTCTCACCTCTGTCTCACTCCTTCTCTTCTCATGCCTCTCTCAATGGTACCTACGATCGTCCTATCTCTCCGTCAGCAATCTCGCCTTCTCTCTCATCCACTCCTCTCTCTCTCTCCTCTCTCTCTCTCTGTGTGTGTGTGTGTGCGCGCACTCCGGGATCTTAGGGAAAGGATGGATATCACTGTAGGAAAACTGAGACTGAACAGAATGCTCTGATGGGAGAGGGATCTTAAGTGGGTGGAGATGGGAAACATGTCAGCCTGTGTGTGCAGAGAGAAAGTATGGGTCCCAATGTGGGAAAAAGGTGAGCTAATGTTAGAGTAAAGGAAATAGTTTTGGATTCCTAGTAGGGAATCCCTAGTATGGAAGGAATCCTAGTAGGAGGGGAAAATGGTGGGACTCTTAGTTGGATGCATTGGTGGAGCGGGCACTTTAAGGACACAGGATATGGTGCTTCCTCAATTGATTGGGTGGGCTCAGAAGGAGAAGATACAGCCTAAGTGGTTACCCTGTACAGGAAAGGGGGTTCTAGTGGGAAGAGCCAGGAGATTATCGTGGGGAGGGCAAAGAAATAAGAAAACCCAGAGGAGCAGTGAGGGCGACGTGGTGGGACCCTCGTGGGAGGGCACGTGGGAGATATTGTGATAAGCCCAAGGTTGTAGACTAGTTTTTCCGGGAACGAAAGGAAAACCGCAGAGTGAGGGCTGAGCGCACTGGGGACATCAGTGGGAAGGATAGGGCAAACGATTATGCTAGAGCATAATTTCCCCACTTTTTGTGCCCAGCCCCACTTACCGAGACAGAGTTCAAAGACGTAGGCATAGTAGGACCAGAGAACGACGAGGACTATAACGAGCACTGGCACCCAGGACAGTACCCGGCGGCAGCACCACAGCCCCCAAGACAGAGCCATCTTCCAGCCCCGCCGCATCTTCGGCTCGAAGATCGACCGAGCAGGCCTGCTGGCGCCGGCCGGGAACTGCTTGGGCGGCGGCTGGGAGGCGGGAAGGCGCGCTGTGCGGCGCTCCACTGCCTAGCCTGGCGGGAACCGTCCCCAAACCGTAGCCACCTGTGGGGCTGTGCTGCCCAGCGCGCCCCGCCTTGCACTGTAGGTGTGAGTCAAGGCCGGAGGTTCCGGCCGTGATGGGACAGAAGGGGGTCGCCAGGCAGTCCAGGCCGGTGGGCTCAGAGGGATTGAAGTCCCTCCCCTTTCCACCTTTCCCCCCACCCCCAACCCCTTGCTCGGCTCAGCTTGCAGGGCTGGACCTCTGCAAAACTGTAAAGCCTAAGAATTGTGGGTCCGCCCGTCTGCCCTTACTGCACTGCGTCCACCTTCTCTTCAATTCCGCTTTTCCCTCTTTTCCTTCCCATCTCCCCTTTTCTCTGCTGTCCCAATCCCCAGACACACAAGTACACAGAACTGTGTGAAAGATGCACACCACACAGTAGCATCTCATAAATTAAAGGTCATCCATCCCCATCCTCCACTGCTGCTTGAACAGTATGCTTAACACGTAGTGCCGCAGTCTCTGCTGGGGTGAATCCCTTGACAGGACACTCCTTCCTCCCTTTCTGTCCTCCCTGCAGAATGAGCTTAGTATAGTTTCAGAATAAACACAATGGTGCAGAAGTCAAGCGAGGGCCACAATGATTCTGTGCTCAGTGAAAGCTCTAAAGGTAGTGAGTGCTGTTTCATCTAAGCTTTATTAATAAAGGCATTTTTTTCAGGCAGAAGAGAATGGATGACCTTTCAAACCAGAAACATGTTTGAAAAAACATGGCATAATGAGAATTCCAAAGTGTTCCAAGAACAGCTGGTGTACCTTGAAGAGAGTTTATAGGAAAAGGAGAGAGTGGGGAAGAGACGGAAAATACAGTGACGCCAGGGTATGAAGGCTCTTCTGTGCCCTGTCAGAAACTGGAAACACTGTCCTGAAAAGCAGAGCCTGAATGTCTGCAGAGGTGGAGGGGCGCTGGAGAGGTGTCGCAGTGGTATTTTTGTAAAACAATAGGCAGAATTTCTGAAAGGCAGATAGCCTAAGGCAGGGAGACCAACCTGCAGGCGATTTCATTCAATAACTAATTTTGGAGTAGTTGCTTTCTGTTAGGTCAACTTTAATATAAATAAAAAATGACAAAGCGGGGACTGCCTGCCACCCAGAAGCTCATGTCCTCATGGTGGCAACAGGTTGTTGTTTTTGACACAAGTACAATAATAGAAGTGTGGTAGGTGGGCATCTATGTAATTCACACACATTGTTTAAATGATTTCCAAAGGTCTAGTACATGAAGAGATTATAATTTCGCTGAGACCCAGTTTTGACTTACATTCTGTGTAATTGATGTGTGGGAGCAAGAGGTTTTAAGAGGTTGTTTTGTGTTTGAAATGTGTGGTTATACATGCAATAATGTTCCTAAAGCTTTATTGTTGCTTTTCAGATGAAGATAAAGATTGATGTTACCAAAGTAATAATGTAATGAAATGCAGTGTATATTTTAGTTACAATATTTAATAGCCCAATAAGTTCTTTAGCTCTGAAGTTCTGACACAAATACTTCAGATTTCCATTAATCATGGATTTGAGGATCTTAGAACTTATATTTTGAGATCATCGCATCTACTTTGTTTAATTCAAGTATATTTGTGGAGGAAATTATTAAATGTAGAAGAAATTCTGAGCTAGGCTGAGTACTGACTAGCATACTATTAAGGTGACGGGCTTAAAGAGGGAATTTGGGGGAAAGGAATTCCAGGTAAAGGAAACTATATAATGGTGAAGATGTATAAACCTTTATGGCATATTTGAAAAGACTTTAAGACTGTCTCGTTGGAAGGTATCACAGTAGGCTAACATCTTGATTAATATTTTGACAGCAAGAGTTTGGGCATTAAGAGTTGGAGAGCTGGCTCAGTGGTTACAAGAGCTTGTTGTGCTTCAAGAATTTGGTTCCTGGCACCCACATCAGGTCCCTTCTACCTGCCTGTAACTGTATCTCCTGGAGTTCTGGGGCTCCCTTCTGATCTCTGTGAGCACCTGCATACCTTACACACACACACACACACACAATTTAAAATTTAAAAAGACTGTGGGCCAGATGGTGGTGGTGCATGCCTTTCATTCCAACACTTGGGAAGCAGAGACAGGAGGATCTTTGTGAGTTCAAAGCCAGCCTGATCTACAGAGCAAGTTCCAGGACAGGCTTCAAAGCTACAGAGAAACCCTATCTCGAACAACAACAATAACAACAACAACAATAAAGACTTTGGGTCCAAAGCAGGGGAAGAAGAGGCACATGGAACTGTTTGGGGAAATAAGCAATAGAATTTGTTAATCTGCCGCGCACTGCGCCCCCGTGTCTGCGCTCTGTACGCTATTACCCAGTTACCGAGCTTTGGGCAAGGGGCTGGAGGTTAAAAAACAGCGACACGGGTCATCCTTGAATTCCCCAAGAATGCCCCCTTTATTGTGTTCAGGGGCAGATTATATAGAGATAGCCACGCCCCAGCCAAACCCACCAGAATCCACTCTGCCATCGGGTATTCCTGAAGGTCTCGTGCTCAGAGCAGCTGTAGGCACTCGGATCAGGGGCTTACAAGAAATTCAGGATCTGGGGTCTCTCTGCTCTCAACATTAATCACTTGTAACAAGTGAGGGGTGAAGTAAGTCAAGCTAACTACTAGATTTCTTCCTTCAGCAGCTACAACAATGTTGCCTGGCAACCACCACAGAGGCCACTGTGAAAGGAGGAGGTTGGGGAGTGAAATTTTTGGTAATGGTGAGCTTTGCCAAATTTTCCTTTTCTAGTGTAGATTGGGCTCTAATCAAATAGCTTGCGGTGAGGACCTATTTATAGTGAGAGTTCACGTGCAGATTAAAATGGATGGCTAAGAACCAAGCTCAAGAATATATCGCAAGATTTAGCAAAGTATGTTCATGGACAACATATGGACTACTGCCTTGTTTTGGTTTGTTTTCCCGCCATTTTAGACTGAGCATTGAAGCCTAGTGGTGGCTGAAAAGTCCTAGAGATCAAGGTGCCAGCCAGTTCAGTTTCTCATGAAGACTCACTTCCAATTCATAGAGAACTCTTTTCACTGTCTTCGCAGGAAGTATTTGGGAAGTTCTTGGAGGTGGAAGTGTCTCTTACTTTAACACTAATCTCATTCACAAGGACATAATCATTTTCCAGTGCTTTCCTCCTCTGTTTTATTCTTAGTTTATTGATGAGCATAGTGTTACATGAGTGCAATACTAACATTAGCAGGTAAAGGCAGGAGGCTTGGGGGAAAATCATTCTCAGCTGTGTTCCTGATCTAGCTCAGCTTCAGGCTGGGTTACTTGAGATCCTTCATCAAAACTGTAGTGATATTTTAACTGTATTTTAATAAGGCTTGCCTGAAGAATCAGAATGCTAAGCAGCCACACTAGTCAGTCATACAGGCCAGGTAGTGGTGGCACATGCCTTTAATCCCAGCACTTGGTAGGCAAAGGCAGGTGGGTCCTCAGTGAGTTCGAGGCCAGCCTGGTCTACAGAGTGAGTTCCAAGACAGCCAGGGCTGTTACACACAGAAACCCTGTCTCAAAATCCAATAAATAAATAAATAAATAAATAAATAAATAAATAAGGTCTCCCTTCCTCATGGACAGCATGGACAGGGAGAACTGGAGTGGGAGAGAGAGAGAGAGATGAGAGCGAGAGAGAGAGAGAGAGAGAGAGAGAGAGAGAGAGAGAGAGAGAGAGAAATAAACCAAAACAGTGACTTTTGAAGTAAGGAGGATGAGGCCCCACAACAACAATTTTCCAGGACTGTGATAATATCACTAAGCTGAAAAATACCACCTAAAGATCAGCTTTGGACTCCAAACTACTCAGGACCATTTCAAGGTGGCTAACTGAGAGGATTCAGCCTCACAGACTACTCTAGCCAGGACTTGAGACAACTCCTGCACTTTCCCATTAGGCAGAGACTGGACAACAAATGATACAGCTACCTCTCTCAGGACTTGACAATTAACCCCAATTTTTCTTCTCAGGATCCCCAAAAGATGCCATCACCCACAGACAGCAGGAAGTAAATTTAAGAATACGATGTCCACATTCCCAAGAAGTAGGGTGGGTGGTTATTGGTCCTTCAATGGATTATGGATATTTGTCATTGTTTTGAGGGGGTTGGATACAAGTTGTTATTGGTTATGGCCAGGAGGAAAGTTGAACAAAGGAAATTAGATTCAAGATTCTTGTTTTGAAACGAAAAAAAGGGATATAAATGTGATGGGATTAAAGGGTAGATTATTGAATTTACTCTGAAAAGAAAAAGGGAGGATATAGATAAAAGATAAAAAGGTAGGTTATTAAATCTACTTTTAAAAAGCAACTACTAGTTTTAAGTCTTTTTCAGTGGATTAGACTTTTGGATATTATAAACAAATTTTGTATATTATTACAGATTTGAGGTTAATTTTGTTAGAACATACTGTACATACATTTCTACTTTTGTTCAAGCTATTATATCCATACAACTCATTTAACAATGTAATGCAAATTTCTAGTCCTTAAAAACTATTATCACCAACTGTTTGGAATAATAAGGAAATGTGGGTTAGTAATTAATCACCTATTATAATCAAACTTGTAGTCACATTAGATATGTTTTCAATGTCAAACAAAGATATATTTTAGATAGACAGGTCATCTTCAAACACTTATTGATTTACAGAATATGCCATTTAAGATGTTTAACAACATAGGCTCCTTTTTTATAACAATGAGACATGTTTGCACTTGCAGACCCAAACTACTTCAGAGAAGATAATGGGCATCCACGAAACTCCACATGGAGTTTACATTCTTTATGGCAAAAGTAAGCCAATGGACAAGAAAATGCCCTTGCCTTGACTGATGACAGTATGCTGTCCAAACTGGACAAGCAGGACACAAAAGAAAGTGACTGCCAAATATTTTCAAGACAAGTAGGGACAGTCCTTCAGAATTTCCTGCTTCATAGAAAAGCCTGTAAGATATACTAGGCATGTAGGCCAAATATGGATGCCCCAGTGCTGCAGAGGAACTTTGGGTGACTGTTCAGGCAGACAGCCGTTTCTGTCATTTCTCACATTTTTTGGAAGTCGCTTGTTTGCACTTCTTGTTTACTCAGTTAATATTATTTCCTTCTTGGGTCTTTGCGGAAGTTGAAGACTAGATAGTTATAGTTTTCCTTATTTACCAGACTCAGAAGTTATTATAGAAAATAAATTATGTACAAGACATTAAACTCACCAAGATAGGATAGATATGGAATATTTTCTCTGAATTTGTAAAATGCAATTGGACTAGACATTGTTGATGTATTTATTGCCTGTATATGTTATATATACTTATTGTACTTATTGTATATAGTTTTTCTTATATTGGTTATAGCCTTTTTTATTCTAGATGAAAAGGGGGAAATGTAGTGATATTTCATTTGTATTTTAATAAATAAAGCTTGCCTGAAGGTTAGAAGGCAAAGCAGCTATACTAGTCAGCCATACAGGCCAGGCAGTGGTGGCACACACCTTTAATCGCAGTAGCCATACTAGTTAGCCATAAAGACTGGGTGGTGGTGGTGCACACCTTTAATCCCAGCACTAGAGAGGAATGTAAGGTGGGATGAGACAGGAACTCACTTTATTTCAGTCTAAAGATTTCATAGAGGTAAGAGCTCTCTAGTGGCTTGGCTGCTTTGCTTTTCTGATCTTTAGGTTAAACCCCAATGTCTGTCTCTAGGTGTTGGTAAAGGTTTCTGTCCTACCTGATCCCATAATAAACACACAGAAGCTATATTATTTAAATTACTGCTTGGCCAATCACTTAAGCGTGTTGCAAGCTAGCTTGTACATCTAGAATTAACCCATTTCCATTATTTTATATTTCACCACAAGGCTCATGGCCTACCAGCAAGGTTCCAGCTTGCAGCTCACATCGTTTTCCTCTGGTGGCTCCATGGTGTCTTACTGACTCTGCCTACTCTCTCTCTCTCTCTCTCTCTCTCTCTCTCTCTCTCTCTCTCTCTCCATATATATATATATATATGTGTGTGTGTGTGTGTGTGTGTGTGTGTGTGTGTGTGTGTGTGTGTGTGTGTGTGTGTGTGTATATATCAGCCTGGCTATATTCTGTTAAGCCATTGGCCAAAATCAGCTTCTTTATTCATTAAACAATAAAAGCAACACATATATAGAAGGACTTGCCACACCATCTGGGTTTTTATTATTCGTGCTGCACAATTTTTTAAGTTATATTTAATTAGTATGTCTGTATGCATGTACATGTGTGTACATGTGTGTGTACATGCCACACAGTGTGTGTGTGGAGGTCAGAGAACAATATACAAGTCATTTCTTTTTTCCATCAGGTCATCATATAGGTCCTGGAAATCAAACTCAGGTTGTCAGGCTTGGCTGTATGCTTTTACCTGCTGAGCCATCTCCTAGTTCCTACCCTATTTATTGAGATATACTAATTGGACATGCTGTTATATTTCACAGATACAATTTCTTCCAAGTAATAATGTACTTTGATCATATTAATTTCCCTTGATTTCCTCACTTTAATTTATATACCTACAAAGAATTCTAGGATTTACTAATGAGGAAAAACATGTGGTATTATCTTTATGCATGTGATTTGGTTTCTCTTAATATGATTATCTCCAGTTTTGATTATTTTAGCAAATGGAATTATTTCATTCTTCATTACTGAATAAAACTCCATTTATGTTGCAAGGGAGAGGCTGCTTGTTAATCCTGTCCACTCGGCTAGCTTACACCCAAAATAACCACACAGAAACTGTATTCATTAAAACACTGGTTGTCCCATTATCTCTAGTTTCTTATTGGCTAACTTTTACATCTTGATTTAACCCATTTCTATTAATCTATATATCACCATGTGGCAGTGGCTTACCAGGAAAGATTCTAACTGGTGGTGTCCATTTCAGGCAGAGGATCCATGGCTTCTCTCTCTCTCTGCCTTTCTTCCTCCCAGCATTTAGTTCTGTTTTCCCCACCTACCTAAGTTCTGCCCTATCAAAAGGCCAAGGCAGTTTCTTTACTCATTAACCAATGAAAGCAATTCATAAACAGAAGGACCTCCTCCCTTGCAACACATTTGTGTATATATACCATATTTTCTTTATTCATTAATTTATGGATTGATATCAAGGCAGATATGGATTGATATCAAGGCAGATTCTATATGTATGTCTATCTGTATGTGGGTGCACACATGCTTGTGTGTATGCATATGTGTGCACGTTGAAGAACAACCTCAGGTGTCGTTCCTCAGGCACTTTCTGTTTTTTGGCATGCAAGTTCATTAAGTAGGCTAGGTGTAAAGTAAACTACAAGGCTGTCTCTGCCTCCCATCTTGCTATCTCTGTATATCTCCATATCTGGATTTTCTGTGTTCTAAGGATCTGAACTCACAAATGCTTTTCTGAAT
Source organism: Arvicola amphibius (assembly GCF_903992535.2). Classification (NCBI taxonomy): domain Eukaryota; kingdom Metazoa; phylum Chordata; class Mammalia; order Rodentia; family Cricetidae; genus Arvicola; species Arvicola amphibius. Next base: position 63,901,702 of record NC_052065.1, read on the forward strand.
GAGCCATCTTCCCAACCTTGATTCCATAACTAGACCGTAGTGAACAGTACTGTAATATACATGGATTTGCAAGCATTTCCTTAGAGTCCTTTGGTTATCTACCTAGGAGGTGTACAGCTGGGTCATATGGGAGGGAATTCTATTTTCAGTTTTAGAGGGAACTCAATGTAGACTTCCATAGGAGCCAGACAAATTTACATCCCTGCCAACAATCTATAAGTGTTTACTTTTATCCATATTCTCACCAGAACTTTTTTATGGTAGGCATTCTGAGTTGAGTAGGGTAGAATCTTAGTGTAGCTTTAATTTCACTTTCCTGATGGCTAAGGGTTGTTGAACATTTTTAATTTTCTTATTTTTGATAATTTCTTATTTGTATCATGGTCTTCCCTATACTTATTTAGTTTGATTATTTAGTTTGGTTTCTTTGTTGTCTAGAGTTAAATACAACATTCTCTTTAATATTCTTTCTTCAGTTTGTTCAAATTATTTGCTGATGCTTTCTGCTTTGGTTTAAATTTGAATCATTGAGGTTTTCATTTTTAGCCTTTCTTTTTTCCCCTGAAAGGCCTTTTATTTGCTTCATTTTTCTTCCATGTTACAGGATGTACTGTGCACAATTCTGGTTTTGTTAAATTTTCTTCTCTATTGCTGACTTTCTGCTCCAGGTCTTAGATTGAATTCTGTTTGGTTGGAAGCATCACCCCAGACCCTGACATTCATTTTGGAATGTTTGGTGGAAAGTTCAGTTTCAATCCTCCTTACCTGGAAGTTGCCTCAGTCCAAACTCCACCTCTAAGAAAGCCCGCCAAAGGGTGATGCCTCCCCTGGGAGGGTCAAGACCACTCCCACAGACTATTTAAGCTGCCCCCTAGAGAAGGAACACGTGGTCTCTCCAGTTGTTCTTCCCTCTCCCCTCTGTGGTTTCCTGGTCTGGGGGAGGAGGGCTGATACCAGAGTGCTGGCATCCATTAAACCTGGGCTTTTTCTAATATGGTTTGATTTGGTCTGATTTGGATTATTGCCTTGGCAGAGAGGTTTGTCAGGCCAGAAAAACTTTACAAATACATATTTCATGTACATATTTATATATTCTTTGAGGTCATTGATTATTTTTACTAGTAGACTTTAGAAATCTTCACACAATGTTTTACCAGTTTCAGTATCTTTGAATTCAGTAGTTGAGAAGTTATGATCTTCTAGAGGCTTTGCTTAGCTTTCTTTTTCATATTTTTATGTGGATGTTGATTTGGATTGCTATGCCTCTTTTGTTTGTGTACCTTTTTATTGAGTTACCTAGTAGTTTTCCTTTTTATTTGGAGTATTTAGTAAGGACATTTCCATATAAATATATAACTTTTCATGTATTCCTCCTCATACCCTCAGTGCCATATCCTTTATGACTCTTTGATTATTTCCTTCATTCCATTACCAGTTTCGTTGCAATTTTCATGCCATATATTCATCCATAATTTTATGTTTCCTTCTGAATTTAACATTTACAAATGAGAAAAATCATATTTGTTCCTTTGAGTCTAAATTCACTTAATTTTAGTATTTCTAATCGCACCCATTTTCTTTCAAGTGGAAAATCTTCATTCTTTTTTATACCTGATTAAAATTCCATTGTGTCCCTATGGTGGGGTACATTGCTCAGTCTTCACACAGGGGGAGGGGCTTGATCCTAATTCAACTAGGCTTTGTTTACTCCTTAGGGGAGGCCTTACCTTCTCTGAGGAGAAAATCGGGGTGGGATAGGAGGAAAAGGGGGTGAGAGGTAGGGAGGGAGGGGTAACTGGGATTGGTATGTAAAATTAAAAAAATTTAAAAAAAAAACAGAATACAGACACACATTACCAAAAAATTTCCATTGTTTTTGTATACCACACTTTATCTATTACCCTGTTTACAGACACTGAGATTGGCTTCATAACTTAGCTATTATGACTAGCACTGCAATAAACGTTGATGTTTTATGAAGTCTCTGAGATTTAAGTTCAGAGTCATTATTAGGCATATAGGTGTCCTTTTGTTCTAGCTCCATTTGTGCAAAAGTCAATCTTCCCTATGTATTATATTTACTCTTTGGTTCAAGGTCAGTTGACAATATTTATGTGTGCCTACATATGAGCCCTCTGTTCTGTTCAATTCTATCTCTTCTTTGATCTATTACTACTACCCTGTCTCAATTACTACAGCTTCACAGAATGTCTTGAAAGTATTGTTCTTCCAAAGCAGTTCTTCTTTAATATTGTCTTCACTATTTTAGGACTCTATAAACTTATAATTGTTTTTATACCTATCAATAATTTCTTGCAATTTTGATTGTGAACACATTTAATATATAGATTTAATTGGCAAAGACTAACATCTTAGTGACATTCTGACTTTTATATGAACATGGTGAAACCTCTCCATTGTTTTAGTTCTAATCTGCTTTTGTTCATCAGTTTTGGGGTTTTCTTCATGTAGAATATGTACACATTTATACATTTTATTAGATTGATACTTAAATATTTCATTTTGAAAAATACTAATGTTAACAGTATTATGGGTTTTTTTAGTTCTTTTAGGCAAGGTTTCTCTGTGTATCTCTGGCTGTGCTGAAACTCACTCTGTAGACCATGCTGGCCTCAAATTGTGAGATCCTCCCTTCAGCCTCTGCTTCCTGAGTGCTGGGATTAAAGGTGTGCACCTCCACTACCCATCTCAATATTGTGTTTTCTTTTTTTATTACTTAAAAAATACCAATCCAAATTCCCACTCCCTCCCCTCCTCCCACTCCCTCCACAGACTCTCCCTCACCACCCTGTCTAGTCCTAAGGGAGGGAAATGCACCACACCCTGTGGAAAGTCCAAATCCCTCCCTACTACATCTAGGTTGAGTAAGGTATACATTCAAAGAGTAGGATCCTAAGAAGCCAGTATATGCAGTAGAGACACATCCCAGTGTCACTATCAGTGGCCCCTTAGTCTGTACCCACTGTCAACCACCTTCAGAGGGACTTGTTCGTTCCCATGCTCATTCACTCAGACCAGTTGGAGTTAGTGAACTACCATTAGCTCAGACAAACTGTCTCAGTGGATGAACCCCTCATTGTCTTGAATTCCTTGCTCATACTCTCACTCCTTCCACTCTTCAACTGGCTCTTGGTAGCTCAGTCTAGTGCTCCAATGTGGGTCATTGCCTCTGTTTCCTTCTGTTGATAATCATCACTCTGCCTACAGGGTAAGGCCAGTTCAGACACCCTCTCCTGTATTGCTTACGGTCTTAGCTGGGGTCATCCCTGTGGATTCCTGGGCATTTTTCTAGAGCAGGATTTCTTGCTAACCCATAATGGCACCCTCAATCAAGATATCACTTTCCTTGCTCTCATATATGTCCTTCCTCCATCTTGACTATCCCAACTCCTCAAGTTATCCTCAACACCCCCTTCTCCCCTTCCTTTTACCCCCTGCCCCCATGATCCCAAATTTTTGTCTCCAATTTCCAGGTGGGTCTATATATGTTTTTCTTTGGGTTCACCTTATTACTTAGCTTTTCTAGGATCATGAACTATAGGCATGATGTCCTTTGTTTATGACTAGTATCCACTTATGAGTGAGTACATACCATATTTGTTTTTTTTGCTCTGGGTTACCTCACTCGGGATAGTATTTTCTAATTCCATCCATTTGTATACAAAATTCAAGATGCCATTATTTTTTACCGCTGAATACTCTAATGTGTATACATGTGCCATACTTTCTTTATCCATTCTTCAGTTGAGGGGCATCTAAGTTCCATGTTCTGGCTATTACAAATAATGCTGCTATGAACATAGTTGAACAAATACTTTTGTAGTATGATTGAGCATCTTTGGGGTATATTCCCAAGAGTGGTATTGCTGGATTCTGAGGTAGGTTGATTCTCAGTTTTCTGAGAAACCACCACACTGAATTCCAAAGTGGTTGCACAAGTTTGCATTCATACCAGCAATGGATGAGTGTTCCCCTTGCTCCACATCCTCTCCAGCATAAGCTATCATTAGTGTTTTTTATCTTAGCCATTCTGACAGGTGTAAGACAATATCTCAGAGTTGTTTTGCTTTTCATTTCTCTAATAGCTAAGCAAGTTGAACGTGTCCTTAAGTATCTTTTGGCTATTTGAAATTCTTCTGTTGAAAATTCTGTTTAGTTCAGTACACCACTTTCTAATTGGGTTAATTAGAATTTTAATGTCTAATTTTTTGAGTTCTTTATATATTTTGGAGACCAGTCCTTTGTCCAATGTGGGGTTGGTGAAGATTTTTTCCCATTCAGTAGGCTGCCTTTTTGTCTTATTGACTGTGTCCTTTGCTTTACAGAAGCTTCTCAGTTTCAGGAGGTCCCATTTATTTATCATTCCTCTTATTGTCTGTGTTACTGGGGTTATATTTAGGAAGTGGTCTCCTATGCCCATGCATTGAAGGCTACTTCCCACTTTCTCTATCAGGTTCAGTGTGGTCACATTCTATTGAGGTCTTTAATCCATTTGGACTTGAGTTTTGTGCATGGCAACAGATATGGATCTATTTTCATTCTTCTACAGGTTGACATCCAGTTATGCCAGCACCATTTGTTGAAAAGGCTTTCTTTTTTCCAATGCATAATTTTAGCTTCTTTGTCAAAAATCAGGTATTCATAGGTATGTGGATTAATATATGGGTCTTCAATTTGATTCCATTGGTCAACATATTTTATGCCAATACCAAGCTGTATCTCTGTAATAGAGCTTGATGTCAGGGATGGTAATGCCTCCAGCAGTTCCTTTATTATACAGGATTGTTTTGACTATCCTAGGTTTTTTGCTTTTCCATATGAAGTTGATTATTGTTCTTTCAAGGTCTGTGAAGAATTGTATTGGGATTTTGATGGGGATTTCATTAAACCTATATATTGCTTTTGGTAAGATTGCCATTTTTACTATGTTGATCCTTCCTATTCAAGAGCATGGGAGTTCTTTCCATTTTCTCATATTTTCTTTAATTTCTTTCTTCAAAGACTTAAAGTTCTTGTCAAATAGGTCTTTCACTTCCTTGGTTAGTGTTACCCCAAAATACTTTATGCTGTTTGTGGCTATTGTGAAAGGTGATGTTTTTCTGATATTCCTCTCAGCTACTTTCTCCTTTGTGAGTAGGAGGGCTACTGATTTTTTTAATTACTCTTGTATCCTTCCACTTCACTGAAGGTATTTATTAGCTGTAGAAGTTCTCTGGTAGAGTTTGGGGTCACTTATTTACACTATCATATCTGCAAATAGCAAAAGTTTGACTTCCTCCTTTCCAATTTGAATCCCCTTAATCTTTTTAAGTTGTATTATTCATATTGCTAAAACTTCTAGAACTATGCGGAAGAGATATGGAGAGAGTGGACAGGCCTGACTTGTTCCTGATTTTAGTGGAATCGCTTTTAGTTCCTCTCAATTTAATTTGATGTTAGCTGTCAGCTTGCTGTATATTGCTTTATTATATTTAGATATGATCCTTGTATCCCTAATCTCTTCAAGACCTTTATCATAAAGGGGTGTTGAATTTTGTCAAATGCTTTTTCCGCATCTAATGAAATGATTATATGTTTTTTCTTTCAGTTTATTTATATGATGGATTACATTGATAGATATTCATATGTTGAACCAGCCCTACATCTCTGGGATGAAGCCTACTTCATCATGATGGATGAGTTTTGGATGTGTTCTTGAATTTGGTATGCTAGTATTTTATTGAGAATTTTTATGTCAAAGTTCATGAGTGAGATTGGTCTATAATTCTCTTTTTTGGTTGAGTCTTTGTGTGGTATTGGTATCAGGGTAACTGTAGCCTCATAAAAAGAGCTTGGCAGTGACCCTTCTGTTTCTATTATGTGGGGCACTTTGAGGAGTATAGATATTAGCTCTTCTTTAAAGCTCTGGTAGAATTCTGTGCTAAAGCCATCTGTCGCTGAGCATTTTTTGGTTGGTTTTGTTGGTTTTGTTGCTGTTGTTCTATTTCTTTATTTCTTTATTTTTTTCAAATTGACATTTATTTACTTATTTTTATTGATACTTATTGAGCTCTATATTTTCTATGCTCTGATCCCTGCCTTTCTCCTCCCCTTTAACCCTCTCCCAGGGTCCCCATACTCCCAATTTACTCAGGAGATCTTGTCTTTTTCTACTTTTCATGGAGATTAAATCTATGTATGTCTCTCTTAGGGTCTTCATTTTGTCTAAGTTCTCTGGGATTGTGATTTGTGGGCTGGTTTTCTTTGCTATATGTTTAAAAACCACTTATGAGTGAGTACATGTGATAATTGTCTTTCTGGGTCTGGGTTACCTCACTCAAAATGATGTTTTCTAGCTCCATCCACTTGCCTGCAAAATTCAAGATGTCGTTATTCTTTTCTGCTGTGTAGTACTCCATTGTGTAAATGTACCACATTTTCCTTATCCATTCTTCTGTCAAAGGGCATTTAGGTTGTTTCCAGGTTCTCGCTATAACAAACAATGCTGCTATGAACATAGATTAGTACATGTCCTATGGCACGATTGAGCATCCTTTGGATATATACCCAAAAGTGGTATTGTTGGGTCTCAAGGATGGTTGTTTCCTAATTCTCTGAGAAATCACCACACTGACATCCAAAGGGACTGTACAAGCTTGCAATCCCACCAGCAATGCAGAAGTGTTCCCTTTACCCCACAAGCTCTCCAGCATAAGTTGTCATCAGTGTTTTTGATCTTGGCCATTCTTACTGTTATAAGATGGAATCTCAGAGTTGTTTTGATTACACTTCTCTGATGACTAAGGATGTTGGAACATTTCCTTAAGTGTCTTTCAGCCATTTTAGATTCCTGTGTTGAGAGTTTAGGTCTGTACTCATTTTTTAAATTGGATTATGTGTTATTTTAATGACCAATTTCTTGAGTTCTTTCTTTATTTTGGAGATCATACCTCTGTCTGCTATGGGGTTAGTGAAGATCTTTTCCCATTCTGTAGGCTGTTGTTTTGTCTTGTTGACCATGTCCTTTACTTTACATAAGCTTTTCAGTTTCAGGAGGGTCCATTTATTAATTGTTTCTCTCAGTGTTTGTGCTACTATGGTTATATTTAGGAAGTGGTCTTCCATGCCAATGCGTTCAATTGTACTTCCCACTTTCTCTTCTATAAGGTTCAGTGTGGCTGGCTTTATGTTGAGGTCTTTGATCCATTTGGACTTGAGTTTTGTGCATGGTGATAGATATGAGTCTATTTTCATTCTTCTACATGTTGATATCCAGTTATGCCTGCACCACTTCTTAAATATGCTTTCTTTTTTCCATTTGATATTTTTTGCTTCCTTCTCAAAAATCAGGTGTTCCAAGATGTGTGGACTGATATCCAGGTCTTCTATTTGGTTCCATTGGTCCTCCTTAACACTGCTTTTATTGTGTTCCATAAATTTGGGTATGTTTTGTGGTCATTTTCATTGAATTTTAGGAGGCCTTTAATTTCTCCTTTTATTTCTTCCTTGACCCATTGATGATTCAGGTGAGCATTGTTTAATTTCCAAGTGTTTGTGGGTTTTCTGGAATTAGTATTGCTGTTGACTTCTAATTTAATACCATGGTGATCTGATAGGGTACATTGGTGAAAGTGTTTATGAGTTGTAGAAGTTCCTTTGTAGAATTTTTGGGGTCGCTTATGTAAATTATCTTATCATCAGCAAATATTGAGAGTTTGACCTCTTCTTTTCTGATTTTCATGCCCTTGATCTCCTTTTGGTGTCTTATTGCTCTAGCTAGGACTTTAAGAACTATATTAAATAGATATGGAGAGAATGGACATCATTGTCTTCCTCCTGATTTCAGTGGAATCCCTGTGAGTTTCTCTCCATTTAGTTTGATGTTAGCTGTTCTGCCTTCAGTTCTTACCCTGACTCCCCTCTCTCGCTCTTGCTTTTTTCTTTTTTCCCTTCCTTCCTTCCTTCCTTCCTTCCTTCCTTCCTTCCTTTCTTTCTTTCTTTCTTTCTTTCTTTCTTTCTTTCTTTCTTTCTCTTTTTTCAAGACATGGTTTCTCTGTATATATCTGGCTGTCCTGGAACTAGCTTTGTTGATCAGGCCAGCCTCAAACTCACAGAGATCCACCTGCCTCTGCCTCCCTGAGTACTGGGATTAAACGCTCTGACTTCTCTCAATGATGGACAATGATTGGGAGTTGTAAGCTCAAATAAACCCTTTCCTCCCCAAGCTGCTTTTGGTCAGTGTTTTAATTATAGAAATAGGACACAAACTAGATCAACCTCCAAAATCACTTAGAGATTTTTCTATACACTAAACATTATTCCTGTACAAGATAGTTGTTGAATAGCTTGCTTAACTCTTCACAGGGTCTTTTGTAGAGTGAACTTTATAAATTAGGATGAGGTCTAATATCTTTTTTTTTAAATTTCTGGACTCTACTATTGATGTTACTACTTTCTAGAATGCTTTTTTCTACTATTTTCAAAAGCCTAACTAAAATGTATTTTGATATGAAGGTTTTTTTGTAATATTCTATATAAGATTCCCTCAGCTTTTTTAATCTATAGTTTATGTTTTTTGACTAGTGAGTTTCTTGGAATTACTTCTTTAAATTTTCAATGCTACTTTCTCCAGTGTTGTGATTCTGATGACATGACTATTAGATCTTTAACAATAGCTCCTCACTATGCCTCAGGTTTTGTGTATGTGTGTGTGTTATTAAAAATGCTAGGTAAACACTCTACCGCCACCAAAATATTGCCATTTCATCCTTTTGCATTTTATTTTAAGACAGTGTATCATTAAGTTGTCTAGGCTGACACCAAACTTCTAAGTCTCCTGCTTGAATGTCCCAAGTTGCTGACTGCAGGGATGCACCACCACCATATCCACTGTCTGCGGTTTGCTTTCTAACTATTTTTATCTTTTTGTTTTAGATTGTTAAATTTCTTACTTTTATATTTCTTTCTCTTTCCTTTTTTTGAAGACCAGAAACACTGTCATATTGAAAGAGGGACAGAGATCCAGTGACCCGTAAAGTCAATCTTAGGGATCCTGACATAAGGAAAATTTATTAGAGGCCACCCATAGCTAAGCAGTCCCTTCCCAGTCAAGGTGTGGTCTCACCTATCATTGATCCATCATTGTCTCTGCCTGGCCCATTAGTTTCAGCCTCTTATTGGCTAACTCTCACATCTTGATTAACCAATTTCTATTAATGTGTGTAGCACCACGAGGTGGTAGCTTACCAGGAAAGATTCAGCATGTCTGACCTGGTGGCTGGATCCATGGCATCCGACCCAGAGAGGAGAGGCATGGTGATTGCCTCACTTCCCTCTTCCTCCCAGCATTCTGTTCTGTCTACTCTACCCACCTAAGGGCTGGCCTATCCAATGGCCAAGGCAGTTTCTTTATTAACCAATGAAATCAACACAAAACAGAAGACGACTGACTCACTTCCCTTCTTCCCAGCATTCTGTTCTGTTTACTCTGCCTACCTAATTTTCTGTCCTATCAAAGGGCCAAGGTAGTTTATTAACCAATGAAATCAACACAAAACAGAAGACCCTCCCACATCACAAAGGATGAGATTCTTGGGGTGGGAGGTATTCCAATTTCTTGGAAGTTCATTGTTTCAACAGTATGATAGTTAAAGTGAGGGTCACAATATCTCTTTAGAATATCTTCATCTCTGCCATGCTAGTTACAGTTTCCCTCTTTCTAGTTCAATGACCCAGTCTTGAAGTTGAATGTGTCTGTATCTTAACAGCATGAACAGAATGCAAGTGTGGCCAGTCCAGGGTCAGAACACACTCAGTTTGAGTAAGGTAACTGTGCATAAGAACTATTCCTTTATTATCTCTTAGCTTTTAGCTACTTTTAAAAATATTTTTTTAATTTTTGACTATTTCTATATGTATATCTGTGTGAGTGCTATGTATATATGAGTTCCTATAGATGCCAGAAGTAGGTATATGGTCCCCGGGGACTGGAGTACAAAGCAATTGAGATGCACCTGACATAGATACTAATAATGAAATTCAGATCTTCTGCAAGAGCATCGAGTGCTTTTAACTGCTGAGCTGTTATCTCTCCATTTCCCCCTCATTACATTTTGGAGGGCTGGCACAAGCAATTCCATATTGTTGGACTGAGGCAGGATCTCACTATGAAGCCTAAGCTGGCCTCAATCTTAACAGTCTGCTTACAGCTTCCCAATTGCTGTGATTTGAAGCAAACACTACCATGCCCAGCATGACTTCATTTCAATGCTTACAAAATCCTCCCTTCTCTCTGAACAATATTCCTGAAGACATGGCTGATTGAGCTTCTAGAAGTTTGCTCCCTACTGTCCCTCATTGCCAGAATAAGATTTTTCCTGGTTAGACTGATTTGATCCCACACTGCAGGCTGTGACAGACACTAGGAACTCCAAACAGTGCTGCCTGATAATTAAAAGGTATTGGATATCAGTAAATCAGTAAACAAGTACTTAATTTAGGCTTATTTTTGTAAAACTTGGTAACTAATCTATTAATACTCTGCAAAAATGTTTTCTCTTGATGTGTGTTTGTAGGGCCTTCTGACTACTGTCAATATTCTCCAGAACAGGTTCTCTTGAAAGGAACCTGATTAATGTTTTTAGATGCTAGGATATTATATGCAGGACAAACAGAATGAACTCCAGGTGCGCCTGGCCTAAGAGCCACTCCTTTTGTGCCTATTGCAGGCTTTAAATAAATCATAAAGCATTTGTTGTACTAACTTCTTGCCATCTGGATTGTTTAATTTCTATTTGGTTTTCCAGTACACTGAATCTTTTTTTATTCCCTCTGTTCTGCTGTTAAGCCCATACACTGAGTCTTTAACTTTTGTTATTGTATTTTCCACTTCTAAAATTTGAATTTTATTCTTATTAACATCTACTGTATCGTTGCCGAGACTCTAGTTTTCATATCTCATGGGTATTTTTAATTGTTTAGTGGAACATATTAATCTTGTGTGCTTAAATTTTATGACAGGTAATTTTAATGTATCTCACCTCAGTGTTTAAATCAATTGATTATATTTTTTTAAAGATTTATTTGTTTGTTTGTTTGTTTATTATGTATACAACATTCTGCTTCTATGTATGCCTGCATGCCAGAGGAGGGCGCCAGATCTCATTACAGATGGTTGTGAGCCACTATGTGGCTGCTGGGAATTGAACTCAGGACCTCTGGAAGAGCAGCCAGTGCTTTTAACCACTGAGCCATCTCTCCAGCCCCCTGGTTGTATTTTTTTTTTTAAATTTATTTGAGATCTTCCTGGTTCTTTGTATGAGTGAGAATAGATCAAAACTGGTATATTTGGACATTATGTTGTGAGGCTGCAGATATTGTTTCAACCCCAGATCTTAGCTGCTTTCCTCAGACAACATCTTATCAGGGAAACAGGCAATGGTGACACATGTTACTAGTAGGATCACTACCAGTGGAATGAAGTCTAGGCTCCTCACTTGGCATCTATTGCTACCTGAAGGAAAGGAGTGGGAGTTTCAGGTACTTATAGCTCCCCCACTGATGTCCACTAGACTATGCGGCAGAATTAAACCTTGCTACTGCTCCCAACAATGACAAATGAAAATATGGAGGACATATGGCTCATTATCAATGGGTCCTAATGTTAAGATACTAACATCCAATAGTCTTCTGGCATCTTTCTAGAGTGTGGAAGTGAGAATATCATGCCCCATTCCTGCCTGCTATTTCTGAGTGCAAGTATTGATCTATAGTGATACTACAGAAGGGAAACAACATTATTGCTTCACAGGTACTACTTGATCTACAATATTGTTTGAGTGTGGAGAAAGAAGAATCCTCATTATGTCAGGGTTCAGGCATATACCCTGGGTTTATACTGTCTCCCCAGAAGACACCATGGAATGGAAGTATGTGTTATTTAACACCACCTGGTTGGGATCAAATCTTGGGCTCCCTACAGACAGCACACTGGCAGAGAAATTGGTACACACTGTTCAATCTAGTAGGAGTCTAGATTCCTGGTCTGTCTGTCTGTCTTTCTTTCTTCCTTCCTTCCTTCCTTCCTTCCTTCCTTCCTTCCTTCCTTCCTTCCTTCCTTTTTCTTTTTTTTGATATTGACTGGGTATAGGATTATGGTTTTTCTATGGCTTTTAGCTGACATAGAGATGTTATTATCTAAGATGGTGATCAAAAGACAACTTTTGGGAGTTGATTCTCTCCTTCCACCTCATTGAGATGAGGTCTATGTTCAGTTTAATTTTTATGTATTTATCATTATTATTATTATTAATATCATTATTTGTATATGTGCATGGATGCATGTGTGTGAACATATGTGGAGGACAGAGAACAAGTTTGTGGATCTGCTTCTCTCAATCCACCTCCACATGTGTTTAAGGGATCAAACTCAGGTCATCAGGCTTTCCAGGCAAGTTCTTTACACACTGAGCCATCTCATTGACCCAAAGTGGGTCTCTCTTGTTTCTGCACCTCCATACTCCAAACTAGCTGGCCCACGGGCTTCTGGCCATGAGCACTGGGAAGAGAGATGAGTGCCTCTATATTAGACTTTTTTCCTGGGTCAAGGGATCAAGCCCAAGTGATCAGTCTTGTATATCAAGTATTTTTACCTGGAAAGGCATCTTTCTTGTCCCTAAGAGATATTTTTTGTTTGTCTGTTTGTTCTTTAATCTTACTGGCACTCTCTCCTGGTCCTTTAGTTAAAGAGAATATTTTCCTTCCTAGGAAAAGCTTTTTATCAGGTTTACAAAGACAATAATACAGCATAACTGAAAACTTAAAAATCAAATTAGCAATAGGCCAAGGGTTTTTTTTTTTGTTTTGTTTTGTTTTTTAAAGAATCCAGGGAAAGTTAAAAGTAGATTTAAAGAATAATCTAAATTTTTTGTTTTTAGTCTCTTTTCCAAAGTACTGACAATATAGAAATGATGAGTATGATCATCCTATGAAAACGTGGGCAAGTAACATTTTTAATTCTGTGCTATTATCTGTCAAATGGGGGAAGTAATGTCTGTCTTGTGGAGTCCTAGTGAAGAGAACAGAATTTTTATATGGTACACTTGTTTTATTTTATTTTTGATCTCCATGTATTTCTGTTTACAAGTTGCTGTTTTTTTCTATAGCTCCAAGCCTAGGATATATAAGGCAAAAAGAAATCAGAGAATTAAGCACCCCCCACTCTAATCTGTCTCCAAGGTTCCAGCACCCTCTTTCTACCTTAAAGAATCTGCTTAGCTCGTTTGAGCTACAATGCCTATCATTGTTGATACACTTGTTTTTGAACTCAGCAAAAAATAGTGGAAAGTATGTCTACTATAACACTAGGAAGTCTTTCATGCACATTAAAAAAAATCTATGAATACTCATCACATAACTGACTGCTTTGCCTACACAAAGTCCTGAAGGTCTCTGCTTATCACTTCCCAGTTAAAATCAATATTTCTTGTACTGTTACTCTATTTCCATTTGTGCTGAAACTTGGGCATAGTCACCATCCCCTAAGTTAAAAATCAGGGTTTTTTTTTTTGTTTTGTTTTGGTTTTTGGTTTTTCAAGACAGAGTTTTTCTGTAGCTTTGGGAGCCTGTCCTGGAACTAGCTCTGTAGACCAGACTGTCCTTGAACTGGCAGAGATCCGCCCACCTCTGCCTCCCAAGTGCTGGGATTAAAGGTGTGTGCCACTACTGTCCGGCTTTAAAATTCAGTTTCTTAATCCCCATTCTTTCACTGGTCTTCATTCTAATGGCTAAAATTATCACTTTCTTCTTTGAATGATAGTCACCTAGACAAGTTTAAACTGCCTAGATTTTAAAGCACAGGAAGTTTGATATTATTCTCTTTCTCTTGCACTTCCTCTTCTTGTTGTGGGAAATTAATGGGCCTTGATCATATTGAAAAACCAACACTTCTGGCTCTCTGCAGTCACTCAGTAGAACCAGCAGTAAGATCCCAGAGGTTCCATATTAGTTAATACATTTAAATAAAACCAACACTGTCACCTTCCCTGTTCTTTGGTCTATCTAGGCTTAACCTTTAGCCAAGGCCACTATTCTGACAAGGGTAAGAGGAAGCATTTGATAAGTTTTGTCTGATAAAAAGAGGGGAGATGTACTAGAGCAGTGGTTCTCAACCCTCCCAATACTTCAAGCTTTTAACACAGTTCCTCATGTTGTAGTGACCTCTCAACCATAAAATTATTTTCATTGCTACTTTATAACTCAAGTCCATATCACTCAACATTGTACCACAAACATAAGCTTTCAATCACTTCCCATTGACTACAGAATACACTCAAATCTCCTTTGGTAAACAGAGAACCTTTTCTAGGCAACAGAACAGTGAGCTACCTTACTTGCTAGGTCTCTACACATCCCTCAGTTGATCTACCACTCATGAATGGCTCTCCGCAGACAGGCCTTGGCCTTAGAAAAATTTCTTCCCACACTTGAATTAGTTCTTCAATCCATGTGAATGTCTTATCCCTTTTCCTAGACGAGAGATTCACAGATGTCATAAGGTTGGAGTTTATGTTATTTTAAGACCACATTTTTGTTTTGTAGGTAGGGAAATGTTTAGTCCTTAGTTGCTAAGGGTGAAGAATTTGACCATCCAAACTGCAAAAGGAGAGGGATGTTGGGACCGTCAAGCTGCCTGCAGGCTGTGTAGAAGGCTTCAAGGCTGCAGGCTTTTAGGAGTTATCACTCAGCCTATAGTGGGCTTTCTGGTGATGGGGCTGCTTTTGAGTTATCCCCTCTCTTTGTAAAAAACCCTTAAATTGCACAAATGGAGGCAGGATTATCCATAAATATGTATATTTGCACTGAATATCATTAATATATAGAATATATGTGGGGCTGGAGAGATGGCTCAGAGGTTAAGAGCATTGCCTGCTCTTCCAAAGGTCCTGAGTTCAATTCCCAGCAACCACATGGTGGTTCACAACCATCTGTAATGGGGTCTGGTGCCCTCTTCTGGCCTGCAGGAATACACACAGACAGAATATTGTATACATAATAAATAAATATATTAAAAAAGAATATATGTTAATAAAAATACTTTTACATGGGAACTTTTCCCCAAACAACTTGTGATCTGTGGGTCATTTGCTATGTCCTTTAATAAATCTTGCACATTTCCTTATTGACTCCTTTAACTTGGTCTTTTTGTCCTCCATAACTATGTCATTCCAGTCCATGATCACATCTTATCCTTGACATAAGGAATTTTGTCTTTCCTGAACTGACAATTTTATCACTCTCCGCCTGCATTGAAGGCTATATTTTTCATAAGGCTTTTGTCATTGGCACTATATCTAACAATCAGCTATATGACTATGGATTTGAGGACACCAAAGAACCACAGAACAGAGGATATTAGTCACTTTTCTCACTGCTGTGATAAAATATCTAACAAAGCAAGTTAAGGTAGAAGAGGCTTATTTTGGCTCAAAATTCAAGGGCACAGTTCATCATGGTGAAGCAGTAATGGTAGCAGAAGCAAGAGGTCACATTATGTCCACAGTCAGGAAGTGGGGGAGTGGGGAGGAGCGCTGGTGCTCTACTTGCTTTCTCCTTTTTCATTTCTCCAAGGACACAGGCCCATGGAATGGAGCCACTCAAGTTTGCGATGGCTGTTCCCAGCTTCATTAACCCAAAGTAGAAGCTCCCTCAGAGTTATGTTCAGAGATTTATCTCGTAGGTAGTTGTAGATCTTGTCAAATTGATAATCAATATTAACCGTCGCACAAGAGTTATATGATTTGTTCAACTGAACATCTTGTAGACACATAAAATACTGTGGTGCACAAACTAGAGGCATGATAAACTTTTATTTTTATTTCACAAAGAAAATTTTGAAAGCAGAGATGTTAGGAAATTTGTCCACAGATAACCAGTTCACAGATAATAGCAAGAGGAGGACCGGGATATAGGATATTTAGCCTTCCAGTGTAGCAGCCTTGCTATTCTCTGTGGACTCATCATTATACAAGAAAGATTTGAATAATATGGGTTCAAAAACAGAAACAAACACCATTTTTATTAACCAGTTCCCCTGGGAACTGGTCTAATATAAATAGGGGGATACTAAGAGAAGCCTTCTTAGAATCCCTGACATCCAGTTCAAAGCCTTTTTTTTATCCTTTTCTACAGCCTTGTTGAATAACTTTGTAGAGCACCAATTTCTTCCAAGACCACCAGATCTTTCCCTTATTTTCTCAATTTTTTCCTACAAGAAGTTAAATCATTCAGAACTGTGCCACAAGCATGAGCTTTTAATTAAGACACTTTCCTTGTGCTAAATAATATATTAAACTTCCTTTAATGAGTATTTGTAGCACTATTACTAAAAATCCAGACACAGATATTGGGATTCAACCTGAAGATCAGAAAAGAAAAAAAAAAATGCCAGCCACTGCCACTGGCTCTTACCTCTACCTCAGTCTGAAATGGCCATCTTACCTCCAGGAATCTCAGAAGAAGACTGTGTCTGAGAGCTGTTTCTTCCCATCTTATATTCCTATCTGGGGCGGGTGTTAATGGTGTGAATCACTGCCCGGTCTGTAAGGCTGACCATTGGAGCTGTTTTACTCTCTGATCTTCAGGCAAGCTTTATTTATGAAAATACAAATGAAATATCACCACAAGTATTCAGTGTTTTTTTTCCCCAGAAAACAGCACCACTAGCACATACCAGATATCTTCACATTTCTGAGCTCTCTCTAATGTTGATTTTTGGGGAAGGGAGGGCAGATTCATCACTAGAAAGATCTTACCCAAGTCTTTTAGTCTGACATCAAATCTTACACATCTCACAGTATTAATATCATCTAGATAAATTAAATACTGTTAAGTTTTGTCTCTGATATTGGCTCCCAAGATCTCCTGTACCATGTTCTTTACCCTTGATAAATATTACAAAATCCACACAGTTTCTCAAACTTTGCAGACCTTCTATTTCTACAACCTTTGCACATGCCAAACGACACTGGAAAGAATATTATCTCTCTTCTCCTGTTGCCTGTGCAATAATTATTCAAGCTTTAGGTTTCAGATTGGATGTCACTCCCTTGAAGAAGCCTACATTGAAGCACAAATCCTGGTCATGTGTCCCTTTTATGAGTTTCCAGTAAACTCGGTGTAAACATCCCACTTTTCTGATAACACAGATCATACTGCATTACATTTTCAATTTCCTGTAGTTCCCACTGGAGCATACGTTCCCTGAAAGAAAAATATTCTGTCCAACATTTTCAATATCTTCCACAGTACCTAGATGGAATATGTAGGCTGTTTTAAAATAAATGAACGGACAGAAAGACTGATACATGTGTGATAGATCTGTAGATGACAGTATAGTATTACAAACTCTTTATTTTGATCTATTTGAATCTCCAGCAAGTTTACCCAGAGCAGACCTTTCCCATACCCAGGATTTCACATTTGCATTTTATCTTTGATACATAAGATTATCTTCCCCAGTTTTCCCATAGTTTCCTAACTGAGACTTCTCTATCAGAAGGCATTGGGCTTCTTTAGTTTTCACATTCAGTGTAACCTACAGCATTTAATAATCAGAATCCTAGAAGGCTGATATAAGAACAGGTGCATGAGTGGAGAGGTAGGTGGTGTTTCAAGTGGTGAAAGTGGACTAGTGAGGGTTAAACATTAAGAAAGCAGTGAACAGCAGAATAACTTCTAAATCATGAATTAACCTTTAAGATCTGTCGTGTGAATTCTAGCCTACTCCAGTATATGATGTGATTTGAAGTCAGGAGATAAAGAAATTGGAAAAGTCTGAAAACATTTCTTTGTGAGAAGACTTATCTTTTCACATGACCTGAAAAGAGGTGTCAAAAAGTGTGCCTACATCACACACACCTTAGAAGTTTGACTAAAAGTAAATCAGGATACTTTTGCACTGATATTAGCAGTCATGGACGATTTAATACTATTTCTACATAGGAAATGTACCCAGCTGAGTATGGGTCAGTGTATGGGTTATCCAGAAGAATGGAGTATGATTCAAACCTTATTAGAGAATGTGGATGACTTGCTGACTAGAGACCAGTCAGGCAGAAATGTTTTGAGCTTAAAGACTCCCCAATGTGTCTTTACTTATTTTCTTTGAAACATTTGGAGAATCAAAAGACACAAAGCTTAGATTAATGTGTGTTAATGTATATGGTCCAGTAAAGACAGAAAAGAGAATAATGACCTACATTGACTATTCCCATGACAACCCATTAGCTAGAATTTACCACCACCAGACTGGTGGTACAAAGTAGGCGAATAAAGAAATCTCATAGGATTATGAGTTGCAGAACAGATTCCCAAGTTTCTTCATGTTTACAGTCAAGGAAAAAATTCACACTTGTCTTTTTATGCGATTATTTCCTTGGTGATAGAAAACAAAAAGCAGTGAAAAGGTTGAAAAGCAGCATCATTTGGACTTATTCTACAGCTTTCATGCTCACAGTCCTTGAAATCAATAGTGATGTGAAGAAGCCAAACTGGAATGGTACTTGGAGTCCTTGACTAATATGTTACAGAAATGGAAGGGGGAAGCAGGTCCTTGTCTTGGAAGAGCATTTAGCTCAGGCTGAGGAAACAAACTGTCACTCATGGATGGCTACAGTAAGCAATAGGGAGAGGAAATACACACTGACTCTGGTTTGTCAGAGTCAGGTCTTGGAGACGTCCTTTTCCCTTTAGCCCTATTCTATAGGACTTGATAGATACTTGGAATAGTGTATAAAAATCAGTTTGAACTTAAAGAATAAGTAAATTTGAAAACTATCCCATCAAATAATGAAACATCTGGAAAGGGGCTTTCCCCCCAAGTGTAAAAGGACTAGTTTATTTAATATACTGCAAGGGATCTGAAGGCACAGTAATGCTAGAAGGGACTGTAGAATTAATTGCCTGTACCAAAGCCATGGATTGTTACTGCTTTTGTAAAATGTCACTGTGTATATTCATTGTGCATGCACTGTGTTACATTGGGACATTTTCATTTTTAAAATATTTACTTTATTTGGGGGTTGGAGAGATGGTACTGTGGTTAAGAGCACTTGCTCTTTTTGTAGAGAATACAGGTTGGGTTCCTAGCACCCACATGGTGGCTCATAACCATCTATCTGGTATGCACAAAAAATGTGTGTTAGCAAAAACACCAATACACATAACAAATAAAAATAGATGCTGTTAAAAGATTTATTTTATTTTTAATGGGGTGTGTGTGTGTGTGTATGCACGCATGTGCCTATGTATGTGTTTGTCTCTGTATGGGTATGGGCACATGGCGAATTCAAGAGCCCACAGAAGTCAGAAGAGAATACCAGATCTTCCAGAGCTGTAGTTGCTGACAGATATGAGCCACCAGACTTGGATGCTAGGAACTGAACTTGTGTCCTTTGTAAAGAGCAATTATGCACTCTTAAAAACTGAGTCATCTCTCCAGCCACATAAGGCCATTTTCCTAAAGGCATATCATACATATTGAGCACATTCCTCCATACATCCATACTCTCTCCTTTCTCACCCCAACCTGTTCTTTTAGTACTATTTGTTCCCCTAGACAGTTTTTCTTCTGCTTTTACATCATACATACATCTTATTTCAAGTATTTATAGAAAGTCTAAGATCCACAGATAAGAGAAAATGTGATATTTGTCTTAATCTGAATATCTTCAACTATATCAATTTTCCTGAAAATGACAGTTTCATTCTTCATGATTGAAAAAACTCCATCATGTGCATATAGCCATTCCTCTGCTGTGAAATACCTACATTGCTTCTGTATGTTACAGCTGTAGAAAGTACAGCAATAATCGTTGATGTGCAAGGATCTCTGTGATATGTTGGAGTTGTTTGGGTAAAGACTCTGGAGTGGTATAGCTGGGTTATGCGATAGATCTATTTTTAGTTTTTTGAGAAATCTCAATGCTGTTTTTTTTAGTAGTCATACTAGTTTTAGCCTTTCGAGAAAGCTCCACAATGATTTCTGTAGTGGCCACACTTATTAACATTTCAACCGGCAGAATAGAAAGGCTCTTTTTTTGTGGTTTGTTTAACACAAAATTTAGAAATTATGCTAGGGGTTGATGCTATATTACTGTTCAATATTACTGTTCAATCCTCAGTAGTTCATAGTGGGTTTGTTTCTGGGCTCACTATCTACCTCCCAGTCCCCTCTCATACACCTGTACTTATATGTACTACATCAGCCTCTATGTCGATTATGTTGACCAGGTTTTTTTTTTTTTTTTTTTTTTTTTTTTTTTTTTTTTTTTTTTTTTTTTTGTCAATTTGACAGAGGCAAGGATCATCTGGGAAAAGGAAAATTCAATGGGGAAAACACCTCCATGAGATTGGCCTATCAGCAAATCTTTGGGGCAATTTTCTTGAATGATGTGGAAGCGCTACCCCTGAGCAAGTGGTCATGGAAGGTGTCAGGGGTAAGAAAGACAAATATGAACAGTGCCTCGCTCAGCCATCATCAGAGGAGCTTCCTCCTGCAGCAGATGGGAACAAATACAGACCGACATTACACAGAGATCGTGAGTTCTTGGAACACTTCGCCCTAAGTGGGATGTCTCCATCAAATCCCTCCCCTCAGGGCTCAGGAAACCTCACAAAAAAGAGGCAGAAAGAATGTAAGATCCGGAGGGGATGGAGGACACCAAGAAAACCTGAGTGAGGCACATGTGAACACACCGACACTGAGTTAGTAAGTCCAGGGCCTGCATAGGTCTGCACTAGCTCTTCTGCATATATTTTATGGCTCAGGTTGAATGTGTTTATGGGATTCCTGAGGGTGCAAATGAGTGGGTCTTTGATTCTTGTGCCCTCTCGGGCTCTTTTCCCTTTATTCATTTGTATTGTCCAACTCTGATGTGTTAGTTTTTGTTTTATTTTATAGTTTATTTTGTTGTATTTTATTATTATCTCCTAGAAGCCTGTTCTTTTCTAGTGAGAGACAGAAAGGGAATAGATTCAGATGGGATGTGAGGTGGAAAAAAAACTGGGAGGAGTACAGGGAGGGGAAACTGTAGTCAGGAAATATGTGAGAAAATGATCTATTTTCAAAAAAAGGAAAAAATAGGTAAATTGAGGAGAACCCAGGTAGTAAGCCAGTGAGCAGCATTCCTGCATGGTCTCTGCTTCAGTTTTTGCCTCCAGATTCCTGTCTTAAGCTCCTGCCCTGACTTCCCTTTATGATGGGTTATCAGCTGTAAAATATAATAACCATTTTCTTCTCCAAATTGCTTTTGGTAATAGTATTTATCACAGAACAGAAAGGTGATTTGTGTGTGTGGAGGGTGTGTGTGTGCGTGTGTGTGTGTGTGTGTGTGTGTATGTGGGTGTGTATATTAGAGAAATGTGTGTGTAAGAGAGATGTGTGTGTGTGTGTGTGTGTGCCTATGTGTGTGTTTTAAAATGAAGTTAGTCTATAATGTGGCAGCAATGCCACTACTAGGCCCCACATGCTAACAAATAAGCCAAGTACAAAGAATGGGTTACTTCTTTTGGAGTTGCTAGCCAGTGAGGTCCCATAGACATTAGGGGGTATTTCCATGCTCTTGGTTACCCTCCAGAATTTAACGATAAGACCCTGTTGATTAAAAAATAAAAGCACATGCTTGAGTTGCAGAACATGTGGAAATCAAGCTGGTACCCACCTAGAAGCTTCATTTTGTTAATTTTGTACTGTTTGCTATTTGCTATTTGTTTAACTACTGAAAGAGTATGATTCATTCCTCCTTGTAGCCTGATTATCTTTCTCTTTAATCTGAGGTATTCCTTCTAGTATCTTCTATAGAACGGGTTGTTTGGTCATAAATTCCTTCAGCCTGCTTTTACCATGGAGAGCTTTCTTTCTCCTTCAGTTATGACAGATGGTCTTGATGATTTACTGATATTAGTCTGGGTTGGCAGTTGTCTCTTAGAACTTGAAATACATCATTCCAAGTCCTCTTGGCTTTTAAAGTTTCTGTTGAGAAACATATCTGCTGCTATTCTAATGAGGCTGTTTTTACATATGACTTGGTGTTTCTCTCTTGCAGCTTTCAATATGTTTTCTTTGCTTTGTATATATAGTGTTTTAACTGTAATGTGACAAGGGGGCTTCTCTTATGATTTTGTCTGTTTGGTTTTCTAAATACCTACTGTATCTGGATGATCATCTCTTTTCCTAGATTTGAGAATTTTTATTCTATAGATTTACTGAAAATGGTTTTTGTCTTTAGCATACTTTTATGCCCATGATCCACACATTTGCTTTTTTCATAGTATTCTACAGTATGTTCTGTTCATACTTTCTTATTTAGTTTACTGTGTGATGTTCCAATTCATCTACTTTGTCTCCAAGCCCCGCTTTTCTGTTTCTTCTTGTTCCATTCTATTGAATAGCTTTCTATTTGACTGACTAAAATTTTTAACTTTCATTTCCAATATTTCAGTTTTGTTTAATAGTTGAGTATTTATCTTTTCATTGAATCCTTTATTGGCTTCCATATTTTATTGTTTGTTCTCTTGGAATTTATTCAGGAGTTTGTCCATGTTAATTGTGATTTCTTTATGCACACTTTTAAACATTCTTTTGAATTCTTCTCTGAGATTTCATCTAACTCACTCATTACTTTGGGATTAATAATTATTGATGGAGTCATGTTACCTTGGTTTTTCAGGTTTCTTATGGTTTTTTTTGCATATTAGGACTTGTGCATTTCAAGTTAGGTAATTTTTGGATTTTATTTTTTTAAATCATTCTTTTTATATTTTTATTTATCTTTTATTAAGTTTGGTTTTTGACAATTTCATGGAAGTATATAATGCATTCTGATTAGTCTTACCTCCCACTCTCTAGACTCATTCTCCCACACCTGCCAAATATCCCTCTTTTTTCAAACTTTTTTCTACATCCATGCTATTTGTTATGTTTCATGACCAAATAATTTTTAACCAGGTCTATCTTTGTAACTACATGTTTGAAATTATCCATTGGAGCCTGGTGTGTTCACCAGTGGATAAACAACTAAACACAATTACTGTTGCCCCCAAGAATCCATCCATATTCAACAGTTCAGCAGAGCTAGGGCCCCAGGAGTCCCTCCCTGATTTATGATGAACTGTTGACTAGTGCAGTCGTATATAGCACCAATACTGACAAACACAGCTGCTGTGAGATCATGATTGCCTACTGCATCATACCCCGAGTATAGCATTTGCAGAACTTCTCTCTATTTTCTGACTCTTACATTTTTTTCACTCCTTCTTCTGTGAAGTCCCATGAGCCATAGAGAGGAGAGTATAAATATCTTCTTTAGAACCGGACGCTGAACTGTCAATTATTCTCAGTCACCTTGTGTATCTGAGTCTCTGCATCACCACCATTGACTGAAAAGAAGACTCTCCAATTTAGGCTGAAAGTAGCATTTGTTTCTAAATATAAGCATAAATACATAGAGGGCTGTTTCATACTATGATAGTTTAGCTAAGCAAAAGTAGTAAGCCCACCACTAAGGCCTATGATCTTCTTTGCTGTGGGTTTTCTTTTTAACCCAGTTTACAGTACCAGGGATGAATTTCTACCTATATAGTAAGTGATGGAGGAGAGTTATCTGTCTGTGTTTCTTTCATTGGTTAATTAATAAAGAAAACTGCCTTGGCCCTTTAAGAGAGGTGGAGTAGACAGAACAGAATTGTGGGAACAAGGAAGTAGAGTTAGGGGGAGACGCTTCAGGCAGTCGCGTGGTGAGGCTCCATGCTGCTCCTCTCCGAGATGGACGCAGGTTAAGATCTCTCCTGGTAAGCCACAACTCGTGGTGCTACCCAAATTACTAAATATGGGTTAAAAGAAGATGTGAGAATTAACTAATAAGAGGCTACAGATAATGGGCCAGGCAGTGTTTAAAAGAATACAGTTTCCGTGTAATTATTTCGGGTGTAAAGCTAGCCGGCGGCCGGGTGGCGGAAAGCTAGCCGGTTGCTGGGAACTGGGCGGCGGGAACGCAGCCCGCCGCTTCCCACTACAGATTGGTATTGTAGTTTTTAGGGTTCATATATGGGTAAGACTGTTGGTATCTTTCTTCCTCACCACCATGCATAGTAGGTACTATGAAAGCTAACCAGGAAAGAAGAAGCTTCTAGTTCACTTCAAGATGCAAGCATCCTTACTCTTTCAGTGAAATTATTTGCAGTGTTCATAAGGGACAAGGTTATCATAGGCTAGAGATAAAATTTTTCTCTGATATGTTGGTGTTTGGTTCACCAGGCTCAATGCCCAAGACTCCCCTGAAAGTAGAGTACTGTCTGCCAAAACAAGCACTAGTAAAGTATAGGCCCACGATGAACATATAGCAATAGTCAAATAACAATCACTGTAAAGAAGAAAGGAAATCTGATAGTACTGTATATACTAAAATACTATCATGAAGTTTGTGCCCCTTGAGATAAAAACC
Source organism: Arvicola amphibius (assembly GCF_903992535.2). Classification (NCBI taxonomy): domain Eukaryota; kingdom Metazoa; phylum Chordata; class Mammalia; order Rodentia; family Cricetidae; genus Arvicola; species Arvicola amphibius. Next base: position 63,926,202 of record NC_052065.1, read on the forward strand.
ATAGACTCAATCCGAATTATAATGAGGTAAATCTGTTAAGACTACTAACAGGACAATAATCTCTAGGCTAAACTTGAGATTGCTGTGCAAAAGGGAAGGGTGGAAAGGGAAGGCTTTCAAAAGGCAAAAACCACAAGATCTTGAGTATCTGTGCAAAAAGCCAAGAACTGTTTTGTTGTGCCAAGATTAGGTAATCAAGGCAATCTCAAAAGAGTCCTTGGCTGTCTGCATGAGCAGGTTACAGAAACCAAAAAGCAGTTAGTTATATCATTAACAAGTAGATGATCATGGCCGTGCATTTCTGGATGGAGGGGTGTCAGTGAGTCAGGGTTACTGGGAATTAATCTTCCAGGCTGGAGTCAGAGGCAAATGGCTAGTGGGTGTTAAGATGGATGCTGAGCATAAAATGGAGTTGCTTTAGTCATCACATTCCCCAGTGGGTCTAGAACATAGGAGTCAAATAATCGATTCACATTTATGTGCAAGGGTCTGAAGAAATGGCTTAGTAGGTAAGCATGTTTGCTGCCTTTCCAGGGGGGCTGAATTCAGTTCTCAGCATCCACATTAGGCAGGTCACAACTCCAAGTGGCCTCCGAGGGCACCACCTCCACCCACACAGTACATGTTTACACAGACATATATACACAAGTAAAAATAAAGTAAATCTTAGAGCACATTTATGTAGAGTTTTGCTGATATCTTATTTGTGTTGACTGTGTGTGTGTGTGTGTGTGTGTGTGTGTGTGTGTGTGTGTGTGTGTAAGTAGCCAGTTTACGATACAAGGGCCTATGGTAACATCCAGAAGTAACAGGAGAGAATTTTAGTCCTTTACATTCCCAATTATCTCTAGGAGAATAACTTGGTAAATTTGACTTTAGGGCCACTGGCATCTATACTACTTGATATTAATATTTACAAATGAGCATTAGAATGTATAGGCAAGACAGAGAAAATAAGCATTTGCTTTACCCAGGTAAAATTCAGTAACCCTTAAGTAAGTCATTCAATCACATACTAGCCCCCCCCACCATCTTGAGAAAATTATTTTGTAAGTTTTTGTAACTCTCCTACACTCCTGTTTTAACAGGTCTTTATGATAATGAAGGAGCCTGGGGCCCAGCATGAGCTTTGGCATGCTAGTTGGCCTTACAGATAGCTATTTGTCCTGTTTGAAAGAAAGAAGGTAAGCAACTCCTTTTGGTAGAAGGGAACTATTTTCTTTGAATCTAATGTTAATGTAACTGTTCTCAGCTGAAATTAGCATGTCATTGTCAGGGCCCAGGAATGCAGGAGTGCTGGTCAAAGGCAGGGAGGGGGCAGGGGACATCTGGTTTGCTGGCTTGTTTCTGTTGGACCACCTCGGGGTAGCAAAGGGCGGGTAGATCTGGAGTAGTTTGGAATTCTAAGCTGAAGCAGAGGCTCACACTGGTAGACATTCCAGCAGAAGCATCTGGTTTCCCTCTGCTTCCCAGCAAGGTCAGGGATCTCTGGTCCTGCAGGACACCTGAGGTTGGGGTTTGGAGCAGTTTGCAGTCTTTAGTGGATTGGAAATCTGCTGGGACAGATATAGACGAAGGACAGAAGGGAAAGTTAAGCAGTTTCGGGGAAAATCTTTATCTTGGGTGTACATTTGAAATTTCCAGTCTTAGGGCCATGGGAGATGTCTCAAGACCAACGGGAGCAAAGAGTTCACCCTCAGGAATAGACAATATGTAGATAAGCTTAGGCTATTGACTGACATGACAGGAGTACTTATCTCGAATCTGTTTGGCCTGGTCAATTTAAGTCGTGATTCCCTGAAGCTGTTAGGATTTTTATGCTGGCCTCCCTTTCACCTGGGTACCATGTCCCTGTAAGAGCCAAGCTCCACCCACTCCCAGTCCTCCCCCCCTCCCTCCGAGGCAAGCTGCTCTCTCCCCCCTCCCTCTCCCTCCCCCTCTCCATCTCCCTCCCCCCTCCCCTCCCTCTCCCCTCCCCCTCCCCCTCCCTCTCTCCTCCCTCCCTTCCCTCTCCCCTCCCTACCCCTTTCTCCCTCCCCTTCCCCCTCCCCCTCCCTCCCTCTCCCTCCTCCTCTCTCCCTCTCCCTCTCCCTCTCTCCCTTTCCCCTCTCCCTCTCCCTCTCCCTCTCTTCACTGTCATTCTGAAGAGGCAACTTTCTGTTTCTCTACCTGTTTTCCTTCTTCTCTTTCCTCTTCCCCCACCCCTCTATTTCGATCTCTTTCTCGCTTCTTCTCTCATACCTCCCCTACATTTATACCCTTCCAATACACACTAAATAAACTGTTCATACTCACGATCTCTCTGCATGGCATATCTGTCTGTCCCTTATCTGCCATTATCCTCCACCTGTCATGGGATCCACAAAGGTCTCACTCAAGAAATAAATCATAACAGAAGCTTACATGAATTTTTAAAGTTTACAAAAAGAGATAAAAGTTTTAGATATATATTAGCATTGCCACTGTTTGTAATCTGGACTGAAAGCTTCACTGTAGAAAAATCAGTTAATAAGTGTCTGTAAATAGCTTGAGTAGACTCAAGCCTTTAAGTACTAGCAAAGGGGTGGGGGACCCAAAAGCTGATTCTGGATTAAAGGTTGTCTTTCCTCTGCCCAGAAGGCTGGATATATATAGATTGAACAGAGATGTTTTCAGCATAATGAGAAGCACTTTTAAGTCAATATTTAGAAAACAACCAAAGGAAATTTAAAATCTTGAGCTTGTGACAGTGATAATAGTAGTCAGTGCTTTACCAGAGCTAGATTAATATCTTATCCAAACTCCATCGATTAATGTTAAAATCTGAACTTTTGAAGTCTTAATAAAACAACAGCATAGTGAGAAAGAAAATATAAAATATGTCTTTACTCTTAATATACTTTAAGTTATTTTTTCAGATATTTACAACTTGAATTCAGAAACCTGGAATCACTTCCCTCATAGCCTTGTCAGTAAGGTAAACTGTATGTTTGCCATTTTTAGTAGGAGACCTAGTTGCTCTAGAACAGACAAGTCCTGATTTTTGTACATAAAATGGGCTGACCAGGCAGCTTCCACTGGGGGTAGGGGAAGGGCCTGGGTGTTTGCTGCTGTTAAACTGATAAAAGTCATCAACGTCATGAGATACCAGGTAGGATACATTACAGAAAAAATTATAAACCAAATGGCCTGTATATCAATTAAAAGGCTACATAGACAGTTATTCTAGGCTTCTCCATGGTGATATTGATGGTTTCCTAGTGAAGGGCAGATATATTCGGAGGCTGTTTGTTCATTCCCAACCACCCACCTGAAATAATCACACAGTTACTGTACTAATTAAACACTGCTTGACCAATGACTTGGGTGTATTGCTAGCTAGCTATTCTATCTTAAACTAACCCATCTCCATCAATCTGTGCATCATTACGAGGTCATGGACTACTAGCAAGGTTCCAGTGGGCTCCTGTGAGCATCTTTCTTCTCCACCAGCCACATGGCATCTTCCAGACTTTGCCTTCTTTGCTCCTCTCTCTGCTTGGAATTTCTGCCTTGCCCTATTTTGTGCCACAATAGGCCCAAGGCAGATTCTTTATTAACCAATAGTATTAACAGCATACAGAGGGGAATCTCATATCACCTCCCCTTTTCTGTCTAAATAAAAAGGAAGGTTTTAACTTTAACATAGTAAAATTACATATAACAAAACAGCTATCAAGCATGAATTACAGTTACAATATTTATATCTACTTTATCTTTTATCGTAACTAAAGAAAACTATAATTATAACTATCTATTCTTCAACTCCATCAAAGACTCCAGAAGAATATATTATTACTTAAATTAACAGGAAGTGCCTTGTAAGCAACTTCCAAAACTCTAAAATAGACAGAGATATTTTGCTTCCTAGACAGTCACCCAAGTTCTTCTGTATCATTGGGGCATCCATCTTCAGACTACAGGCCCATAGTATCCATCAGACTTTTCCGTGAAGCAGGAAATTTCAAAGACAGTTCTGTCTATTGTGACAGTTTGTCAGTCACTTTCTTCTGTGTCCTGTAGAATGTCTGGCAGACTTTTTCATGAAGCAGGAACCCTGAAGGACTGTCTCACCGTTTGCAAGTTCACCTGCCATTTTTTCTGCAGGCCCTGCATGTGCAGTTAATACAGCAAAACATCAAGCAGTCTAGGCAAGAGAAGTTTCTTGCCCAAATTGCTAATAAACTCCATAAGGAGCCTCTTCGATGCCCATCATCCTCTTTTTTTTTTCTCCATAGTTTTTTTTGGTTTATTTTTTTATATTTAAAAATTTCCATCTCCTCCCCTCTTCCTCCCCCTTCCCTCCCCTCCCCTCCACCCATATTCCCCCTCCCTCCCTCTTCAGGCCAAGGAGCCATCGGGGTTCCCTACTCTATGTTAAGACCAATGTCCTCCCAACTCCCCCCAGGTCCAGGAAGGTGATCAACCAAGCTGAGAAGGCTCCCACAGAGCCCGTCCATGCAGAAGAGTCAAAGATCAGCGCCTTTGTCCTTGGATTCTCAGTCAGCCTCCACCGTCGGTCACATTCAGAGAGTCTGGTTTGGTCTCATGTTCCATCAGTCCCAATCCAACTGGAGTTGGTGATCTCCCGTTAGTTCTGTTCCACCATCTCCATGGGTGAACGCACCCCTCATGGTCCTGACTTTCTTTCTCATGTTCTCTCTCCTTCTGCTCCTCATCAGGACCTTGGGAGCTCAGTCTGGTGCTCCAATGTGGGGCTCAGTCATTTTCTTCATCTATCGCCAGGTGGAGGTTCTATGGTGATAAGCAAGAAATTCATCAGTATGGCTATAGGAACTGGCCTTTTCAGGCTCCCTCTCCTCAGCTGCCCAAGGAACTAGCTGGGGGCGTCTCCCTGGAAACCTGGGAACCCCTCTAGGGTCAAGTCTCTTGACAACCCTCAGATGGCTCCCTAAATTAAGATATATGCTTCCCTGCTCCCATATCCACCCTTCCTGTATCCCAAGCATCCCATTCCTCCAAGCTCCCCCCATTCTCCCCTTCACGCATCCTCTTGAAGTAGACTGGTGCTGCCAGAAGCAGATGTGTCTCACTGTCAATGAAAATTCCTAAGCTCTTAAAACATTTTAAATGCCATATTCTGTTAGTCTTTGAAAAATGTGAAGATTATCAATCCATCTGAAATATATCTTTGTACATTTAGAAAACCTAACTAACATGACTAGAAGTTTGACTATTATAGAGGACTATCTATTAACCTGTATTTAATTATACATTATATTTTAAATGATCTGCATAAAAACAATACCTTAATCAAGAGCAGAATTATACATATAACAAAATTGACCTTAAATTTGTATCAATAAACCAAGATCCATACCAATGCAAAGTATTCATCTCTATATCATATCCCCCTTAAATGTAAACAACATTTATAAACAACATTTTGGAATTTGGGCATAGTTCTCTCCAAACTGCTTCCTGCTGTTTTTTGGGTGGAGTATTTTTTAGGATTCATGGAAACCTTTCAGGGGGTCTTGTTCCATAAAACCATATTAGTTTTTATGGAATACACCAGTTCTCATCCTTTGTGGAAACAGAAGCAAAACCTCTTTTCCAAAGCAACATATCCTTAAACCCAAATTTTGAAGTCTAGATAACTTTAAACTATATATGTTGGTTTAGTTTAGCAGCCCATACAGTGAAATGTCTCTCTGTACTTAGCTCATTCATAGTCAAAAAATTCAAAGAAAACATAATAATATACATAATCCAGACTCTATGTATATTTCATCTTCACATGGCTTATCTTTTTTTACTCCTTTAATCTATGACTGTTTTTACTCTGTCTCTTTAAAGACTTGTTTCTTTTATATTTTTTTCTTCTCTTTCTCCAAGCCCACACATATTTATCCAACACTGTGACCCGTTTAGAAGTCTTTTCCATCTGTATTTGTCTTTATTGCTTATCTGCAATTCTTTTCTGGCCAGGACTGCTTCTTAAAATGTTAAATGGCATGGCTAGGACTAAGGCTGCTTTGCCTTTTGGCTCTGCCCAGTCGAACATGGCAGAAATCTGTTTACTGCCTGTTCTGTGAGCCGTTCTGTTTTCCCCAGCTTCTGGGACACAGTGGGTCCACTTTGCCATCTATTAACCTGTAGCATTCTGCTCAAAAAACCCCATTCAAATGCTCAGCCACGCAGTTTTTGCCACTACAGCTGAGTCAGGAAGACTACTCTTAAAGGAATTATGCTTCTGCTTGCTTCTAGCAAACAGAATTTACCCGAGAAAATGCTGCTACCATGTGATTGTGTGTCTAGAATTTTTCTTCAAGCTCTCTCAGGTTTTATGTGGATGTATTCAGCCCAAGTTGGCATGCCAATTTTAGTAAGAGGTTGCTTGTTTGTTCCTGACTGCCCAGAACCAAAATAATTACACAGAAAGTATTCTAATTAAAATACTGCTTGGCTAATCACTTAGGTGTATTGCTAGCTAGTTCTTAAACTAACCCATCTCCACCAATCTGTGTATCACCACGGCCTACTGGCAAGGTTCCAGTGGGCTCCCACTGGCGTCTTTCTCCTCCACCAGCTACAAGGCACCTTCCTGACTCTGCCTTCTTTCTTCCTTTCTCTGTTTGGAATTTCTGCCTTGCCCAATTTTGCACTGCAATAGACCCTAAGCAGCTTCTTTATTAACCAATGGTATTCACAGCACACAGAGGTCAGGGTGGTGTCAGTCTTCAGTCATTACACAGGACAGCATTAACTCTTCTACTGTCACACTGGGCAATATCAGGTGCCATGCCCACTAGGTCTGAGAGACTTTGCTGAGGATGAGGAACTTGAGATACTAGCCTACCTTGGTGAGGCAAATGGGGATAGTCACTTCTCCAGTGTCCTGCTTGTCTATTGCTTGGGGAGGGGACTGGCAGTGGGTAAGGCATATGGCAACTCTTCCCAATGGTTACCATTACTTCAATTCACTTGGAGTCCTTTGTTCCCAGTAGTCTTCTTTGGAGGAGACCTTAGGGCTGCAGCTAGGAACTAGCAGCTTTGTCTATCACAGGAAGCATTTTTATTGAAAAATTTAAATCTCATATTCAGCAGACTGCTGAGGAGTTTAAGGGCTATTATTTTAACTTATTAAGCATAGTTTATTTTAAACAAACTCTTCTTGTTTTTAGTTACTTGCTTTAGGGCTAACCTTGAAAATATATGTAGAAGACTATAGAAAGGGAGGTATAAATTGGTCTCTTTCTCTAAGCTTGTTTTTGTAAATGAATTACATTTCTACTTAGCGTGACTATAAATATAGTTTTGAGCACATTAACGAATGTGATCATGTATAAGCTGACTGACCATTAACTGGCATATTTTAGTTATCTTTAACAGTTTATAACGAGTTAGTAGCTTTTATAGGATTAAGATATAATACTTTTATTCCTATTAAGTTTTAGCCTTAAAAATTCCATTTTTAAACTGAAGCCCTTTTAGTATCAAAATTAAACTTTAAATAATAAATGCAGTCCATAAAGAGTCTGAGAATCTTTTAAAAAACATAAACACAGTCCACAAAGAGATCAGGAACCTTAATTTTCTGATTCTTTTATATAATTAACAGTACAGAGTGTTACAGGTTGTTTTTTTGTATGGCTCAGTTTATTCAAACAGCTAAAGCTTAACAAAATTAACAAAGACAAAGAGGCTAGACATGTATCTTTAAGTCAGTTATTGCTAAACAGAGTAGAAATTGTGAATTTATAAACCTTATTCATCAAATCTAGTTTATTAAACATACATTTTTACTATATTTTTTGATTTTCAGAACAACAAAATCATCACATAAAAATCCATCCTAGTCCAAAAATATCTTGGAGACTGTTATTGCCTCCTTAGTTTAAAAAGGAGATGAGTTGATTTCAATTTATGTATAAGCTTACAGTTGCAAATTAAGATTACCTGTGTATAGATTTTTAACTATTAAAGTTTTTGCTACACGTTTTAAGGAATTTTAAAGGTTACCCCATGGGCCCCACCATGATCTTATAGATCCTGAGAGAAAGGAAGTTTACATTTCAGCAAGAGCTTTGAATATCAATGGCCTTCAGTGGCCTTCATATTTGTAAACAAGAACCAAGAGAGGATACATCAAGGGCTAGATAGCTGTAATTACATTTAGCCATCTTCATTTTATATGAATCATTTGATTAAAAAGATTTAAATAACCAGGTGGCGGTGGCACATGCCTTTAATCCCAGCACTCAGGAGGCAGAGACAGACAAACTCTATGAGTTTGAGGCCAGGCTGGTCTTCAAGAGCTAGTTCCAGGACAGCTAGGGCTGTTAAACAGAGAAACCCTGTCTTGAAAAAAGATTTAAATAAAGAATATGAGACATAAGAGTAAAAAAAAAATACCATTTGTTTTAAGAAAGTTTTCCTAAGGGGTGTGCTATACAATCTCTGGAGCCTTTACCCATTGTATATATAAAGCAACTTTTTCATTGCTATATAGGTAGACGCCCTCACTATTCTTTGCTTTTAGCCTGTATACCCATAGCTTTTCCAGAAAACCATGAAGCCTCATGCAATTAAGGCCTAATTGTATCAATTAGCTAGGAGGAGTGACTAGATGCTTAGGTGAAGGTCCAATGACCTTGCCTATCTCCTTCCTTTTTTGTGAAGAAATATCAACTTTAAACAAGCATAGTTCTGACTATTTTAAGTGGACATATCAAGAGTTATTACCGAGAGATTTTAGATGGAGAGTGTTATTTTATTTTATAACCAGTGTGTGTGTGTGTGTGTGTGTGTGTGTGTGTGTGTGTGTGTGTGTGTGTGTGCATATGGAGGCAGACAACCTGAAAAAGCTTAATACGTACTTTTTCTTATAAAATTATCAAACTGTAGAATAATATGTATCTGTAACCTAGAGGACATTCAACAGAAAAGTATACAAACCAGATATCTATGGGAACTCAGACAAGGTTGGCATCAGGTTGTTTTTTGTTTGGTTGTTTGTTTTTTGTTGTTTTACAAATTTATAACCACATTTAATAAGCTTATAAAACATAAGGTTCAGAAAGCTTATACAAAGGTCTTACAAATCTTGAGATGAGTCTATATTTTAACAAATGTTTCCTGGAGTTAAATAAAACCAAGAAAAGTAGTATGAGGTAAGCAGCAGTAAATCTTACTGAAATAGTCTTCTTTTTCAAAGCTGTTTTAAAGCACATAGTGTCTTTTCCTGGGCTGTTTTGTTTTTCTTTTCCCTATCAGAGCCAGAAGTGCCTGTCTGACCCAACACAGAGATTTTGAAGAAACCTTTTAAACAAGCTTGCTTGGGGCAGGAGACCCATAAGGAGCAGATACCATAACCCAGCTCCAGAGCCAGCTTTTTGTTTGTCTGTCTGTCTGTCTTTGTTTTGTTTATTTTATTTTTGAAACAGGGTTTCTCTGTGTATCCCTAGCTGTCCTGTATTCTCTGTAGACCAGGCTGGACTCAAACTCAGAGGTCTGCTTGCCTCTGTTTCCTGAGTGCTGGAACTAAAGGTGTGTACCACAATTGACTCAGGGCCAGCTTTATTATTTAATAAATAGAACAGCATAAAACAAAACAGTGTTTCAATATTATCCATACCCAAAGGGCACCTGAATCCCTGTAAAACCAAACCCAGTAATCAGAGAGATCAGAGCAATCAGAGACCAAAGAAGGCTTAGAGAAAAGCAATTCTCAGTGTAGGCCAGCTGCAACATGTCAGAGAGCAGCAGGCAGCAGAATAAGGGACTTATGATGTCCAGGAGGGCTGCATATGGGTGGGGGGAGAGAGGAGGCTCCTGCTTAGCAGTGCATAGGGTGGTGCCAGCTAGAGCTCCATGGTCAGAAACAGGAGCCAGCTGGGAGATAGAACCAGCAAGCAAAAAACAGCCTTCAGAAACAGAAGAAGCCAAAAGGATTGCAAACACGAGGGCTTAGAGAAATGCCTGGTATATACCAGTGGAACTTAAATAGCAGGCTCCAGTGAGCCAGTGAGAAGCACAGAGACAGAGCAAGCCCCAGGAAGGAACTAACATGGAGTCAGTCAGAAGCAGCCTGCCTCTTGGAAATCCTCAAAATATTATAGCATGCAGCTCAGGGGCTATTTGGCTGGGCTCAGTCCAACTCCCATCTCTGCAACAAAATTGAAAACACAAGTCCAACAAACAAAGATAACACTGTAAAAAAAATATAATCAGGGAAGACCAGAAGACCCCAGACATGTGGTGGCCACCTTCATTTATACACCAAAACCAGTATGGTAGGATGGCTTCTTTGCCTTAGTTACTAGGTCTATGATAGCATTTGACCTCCCTTTTGTCCTTCCAAGTTTGTGGCCTCCAAAACAGAACAGAACAACTGACTGATTTGTCCAAGCTTCAGAAGCAAGTTTACCAGCAATTCTTACTTTTGCTTTGCTTTCAATTTGCTAATATGAGGAGGTCATAATCTGGACCTATCGACTGTATCTTGGACTTGTTTCTACTTGGATCCTATCCCTGACTAGTGACCATTAATTCGTAGCAGCTGTGATCTTGAGATCTCTAGGGCCTATGAAGTTTGCCTTGGATTTTCTCCCACTTGGGGCCTATCCTGAGTCTTGGGGGTCTCCCAGGGATCATGCTGGGGCCTCCAAATGTTGTGGAGTTTGTGACCCCCGAGAAAAGGCCATTAACTCAATCTGAATTATAATTAGTTAAATTTATTAAAGCTAGTTTAAGAACAATAATCTCTGAGCAAAATTTGAGATTGGAATGCAAATGGGGGTGAGGGAAGGATTTATAAAGCCTAAAACCATAAGAAGACCTTGAGTATCTATACAAGAAACCCAAGGGCTTTCTGATCTATGTTCTGATTTGCCAAGACTAGGTAGTCAACGTTACTTCAAAACAGTCCTTGACTGTCTACATAAGCAGATTACAGAAACCAAAGGAAACAGTCATATTATAACAAATATATGGTCATGGTTGTACATTTCTGTGTTGGGGTCACTGAGTGAAGGATACTGGGAACTTCTTGGGACTGGAATCTTCTAGGGACTGGAGTCAGAGGCAAATGACTAGTGGGTACTAACGTGGATGCCTTGCATAAATGGAGCTTTTCTAGTCTTCACAATACTACTTACTGTGTGTATGAGTGGAAGGGGAAAAGTATAGTAAGATGAATGATTGGTATTGGGTTGATAGACAAAATATAGGAGAGAGAAATGTAAGTAGAAGGGTGGGACAATAGGGACAAGGTATGGAGATGATGTAGTTCTGATTAAATGTAGAATAAAAAGGAGAGGTAAAGGAATGCAATCAGACAATCAAAAACAGTCTCAGCTCTCAGGGGCACAGGTATAGGAGTCTCACAAATCAGGCCAACTTATATTCTTTGGGAAAGCCTTTGAAAAGGAAAAGAATAGAGAAAATAGATAAGGGAAGAAAGGGGCAATGGGGAGAGAGAGAATGAGCATGAGAGAGGAGATAGCAGAGTAGGCCAGCACTGTTTGGACAAGCTGACCTTGGGTACTGAACAGAGATGGAACAGATGTGAAAGGCAAGAGGTAATGCTTTAGAATTTGAGTAGAGTCCTGCCTGTTTGTTGGTAACAATCTCAAATTTCAGTATTCCTTCCTAGACACTCAGATGCTTATCAAATATCTGCCAGGCTGGACCACAAACGCTGGTCCTGTCAATGAGTTATCCTTCATGGGTTGACTTAAATATGCTAATTAGACACTTCGTTCAGCAGTCTGGTTGTAAATGTTGGACCTGCCCCTGGTTGGTCCTTCCCATGCCCAGCATGTAGCATGGAAACTGTGTCCGTGTTCCCCTGTAGACTCTGGCTCCTACCAAGTCCCTACCTTGATGAATATTGGGCAATTATGATGCAGTTTCATCCCTGCATTCTTCTGGCAATATTTCAGCATATGGTCTTGCGACACACAGTCTGAATTTCATGAGTGTGTGGTTCACCAAGGTCTGGGGCCACCAGACCAACAACTTTTGAGTTTTTTTTTTAATGGCATTCTAGAGCTGCTCTCATTCAGTGTAGAAAACACAAGTCATTTTTTTTCTTCTGTCTCTTTTTTCCCCTGCTACTGCTACATGTAACTTTTGTCTCCTTTTCTCTCCTTCTTTCTATTTGAAATGTTCGTTACTGAGAGAACAGTCAATTTCCTGGGGCTCTCTTTTTAAGTGTGGTTCTGGTCACTCCCTCTCACTAAGAAGGGGAAGCTCCCTGAACTCTTTTAATATGTCTAAGACAAAATTGTAAGTCCTATATGCGATCATTGTGCCACAGACTCACCTGGTAAAGTACTCTTTGAGGTATTAAATAACATCTTGATGCCAATGCCCTCCCCTAATAAAGCTTAGGTCCATTTCTGGTTGTGTATACCAGATACCACATTTGTTCAAATGACCTTGGCTTTTTGTTTGAAGATCCTCATTGTGATGATCAGAAGCAATACAGTTAAACAATACAAAACCCAGAGCCAGAAGTCCTGGAAAAGATTCTAGAATAATCGTCTGTTCACAGGTTCCACATTCCTGGTATAATCCTTGATCATACCTTATCTGAACTCCTGACATTCTCCCAAGAGACTGACATGCCAGCAAGTCACTCTGTTCCCCAATTCATCTTCAAGGTTTAACCATCTCCAGAGAAAGTCATCTGTCTAGTACATAAATATGAACTCTGTAACAGTCCACTATTCCAAATCTCATTCATTTACTTTAGAAATTATTTAGCAAATACATGTTTAGTGTGTGCTGAGCTAGGCAGTCTTCTGGCTTTAGAGAAAATTATTATTGTTCAACTTCTAACATAAATTTTAAGAAATAAATCTTGATTAAAAAGGCAGGAATTACCAAAGTCTGACTCTTGATTGTTTTCTAGCACAAAAGTATGTGTTCCAGCTACAGCAGACTCTCAAACTCCAGTTTCCATCTTTAATATACCTACAGAAACTATTTCTAGATAAGTTTACCTAGTCTCCTAGTGTTTCTCTCTACAGATTCATTACTAACTCCCACACACTGTTCTAAGACCTTTACATAATTAACACATTCAACTGTAACAAATTATTATTTTATCTTCATTTTACATATGAAATTGAAGCTCATAAAAATAGCATTTCTAAATATCTAGGTGGTGGAGTTTAATTTAAGCCCAAGAAACTTAGTTTTAAAACTTTTTTCTTAATGGATTCAAGATTCAAGCTCAAGCCTCTAGCCTAAAGTCATGGTCTTCTGCATTCAAAGCATGCTCAATTCTTACTTTTCCCTAAAGGCTCCTATAGAAGTCATGAGTTAAAATGCATTCTCCTTGTGTCTCCTCTCACTAAATGATCTCTACTTATCACCTCCACTGCCTCCTTTCCTTTGTTGTGAACTCAGAAGAATGTCTATGTATTAAATGTATCGTAAACAGATTTGCTCTCCTTTGTCTTCTTAGTTGTTTAGAATGGACACACTTTCTCTTTAGCATGGACAGGCACAAAACACCCCAACTGTTTCTTGATAAACTATCTCTATTGCTGTCTCTGAAAGCCAGTCTTTTTATTTATTTGTACCAGGTCCTCTATTATACCATTTTGATAACTTCGTTTCTGGCACTCACATCTAGATTTACAGGACCAGATATCTCCGGTCATGTACGATGCTCCATTTCATGTACCAAGGATTGGTAAAATGTTTCTGTAACGTGCTCAAACAGAAGATACCACAGATTGTAGGCCATAGTCTCTATTGTAGCTATCTAATGCTTTAGACAATCAGTAAATGAATGGGTATGGCTATGTACCTTGACATTTTATAAAATTAGCAATGAGGTAGATTTGGTTTATTGGCTGCTGTTCTTTTGTTTTGTTTTGTTTTGTTTTGCATTTTGGCCCATGATTAGTAGACATAGGCTTCATTCCTCAAAACTACCAATTTCCTCCTAGATTTCTGGTATGTGCCTGGGTCTTAACTGTTCTTTCTTTCTCCTCACAACTATGAACTATCTCTAATGAAAAGGAAATCTTGGTTTAGCTCAACAATCTATCAGTCCAGCTCATCTTCTAACACTGAAATAAATAAGAACAGAGTTTAATATTAAGATAAACTAAGAAGCTAGGCGATAGTGGCGTGTGCCTTTAATCCCAGCACTTTGGAGGAAGAGGCAGGAGGATCTCTGTGAATTCGTGGCCAGTCTGGTCTACAAGAGTTAGTTCCAAAACAGGCACCAAAGTTACACAGAGACACCCTGTCTTAAAAAACAAAAAACAAACAAACAAAAAGATAAACTAAGAAAGAAATACCAGAAGGGTAACACAAGATACTAGCAATGAGACATGAGGACTAATAAGAAGATATTTGCTTCCAATTGGCTGTGAAGGACTTGGTAATAAGATAGTATTTAATCATAGACAAATGGGATTAAAAATTAAAAGTAACAATAATTATAGCCACAGGTAACACAGAAAAGAGAAAAAAATTGAAGAGAACTAGTCAAGTCAGAGAAATCTACTAGCAGGTATTTCTTTTTACTCACCTGCATTCAAGGAGCCATGGTCTCTTATGAGGTTGTACAACATAACGTTCATGAGTTTGGGCCATGGAGTTAGCTGTCTAAGGTTTGAATAACCATTTACTTTCTGGGTGAATGCAAGCAAGTCAATGTCTTAGTTTTCGTATCTCAAAAATAATTCTACAATCTAAGAGGTTATTGACACTAGGCAAACAGTGTGCACAAAGCACATTAAAATGAAGCCTACTATAATATATATATATATATATATATATGTAGTCCATGTGTCAATTACTATTACAGTAGGAATCTGGCACATAGCCACCATTAGCAGAATTCTCACGTGGTTACAAGTCTAAAAACTTAGATATAGGTAGTTCTGTTATTCTGTCCCAGGGCCTGCCTTCCAGAACTTCCATCTGACACAAGATAGAGTATTTGATAATTTATTCAAAGGTCTAATGTGCTACATTTTATGCAATTTGCATCGTATTTACAACACAGATCAGAAGAGTCCTTTCAAATAAAAAAACTTAGTAGCAATGTATTTTCTTCTGCCAATCAAATTAGCATCTAATTCCTGTAAATTTGATAATGTATAAAAATATTAGTGCCACACTAAACAGCTCCCATTCTTTATCTTTTTTGGCTTACTTTTATGTGCTTTCTATCTTTCAACTACAATATTTCTTGTTCACTTCACTCCCTTACCTATCATCCATTCTTTTCAGAGTGCTCTTCGTACAAACTGTATCTCAGTATACTTTCCAGTCATCCAACTTACTAACTTTTATTTCTTCCTAACTGCCAAATTAAAAAAATCCTAAATTCTCTTGCTGGGTATTCAAGGTACATTTACATTCTGGTTTCTTTCCATTGTTTTTAGGCTAATTAAATTCATATTTTATTAATGTTTATACTAGATTTGTTTATTCTTCCCATTAAAACAAAAATGTCATTTTAGGTAGACAGTTCTGTGACTCTACATAGGCATAGATTCATATAATCAGTATAACAATCATCAGAAAGGACAGTTACATCATCCACAAATACTCCTTCATCCTACCACTTTGTAATTATATTCTAATCACTAGCCTTAAGCTCTGGCAACCACTGATATCTTCTTTAATAATTTAATTTTATATTATGAAACATTATTATTTTAAAATTATGTGTATTGTGGATGGGGGTTATATACATGTAGATATCCTTCAGGTCCAGAAGAAAACATTGGATTTCCTGGGGCAAGAGTTACAGGTGATTGTGAGCCATCTGATGTTGGTGTTGGCAACTGAACTCTGGTCCTCTTGAAGACCATTATGAGATCTTAACCATTAAGCCATCTCTTCAATCCCTACTTTTGTCCTTTTAAGAGGGACATACAAATAGAATAATACTCTATCTAACATTTCAATGCCTTTGGGAATTGTTCAATTACTTAAATATATAGTCCATTCTTATTTATTGCTGAATAGTATTCTATAGTATGCATGCACTATACATTGTTTAGCCACTAATTTATTGAAGGGTTTCTACATTCTTGTCACTTTTTAGTTAATATAAAAAATCACTATGAATTTTCATGTACAATTTAACACTGGAACATACATTTTCATTTCTGTGTCCTCTGGTGTTAATCCATTTTCTGTTACTATAAAACAAAACCATTTCCATCAATTTGCCTGCAAAATTCAAGATGTCATTGTTTTTTTACCGCTGAGTAGTATTCTAGCATGTATATATTCCACAGTTTCTTCATCCATTCTTCCACTGAAGGGCATCTAGGTTGTTTCCAGGATCTGGCTATTACAAATAATGCTGCTATGAACATAGATGAGCATATGCTTTTGTAGTATGATTGGGCATCTCTTGGGTAGATTCCCAATAGTGGAATTGCTGGGTCCTGGGGTAGGTTGATCCCGAATTTCCTGAGAAACTGCCACACTGCTTTCCAAAGTGGTTGCACAAGTGTGCATTCCCACCAGCAATGGATGAGTGTACCCCTTACCCCACAGCCTCTCCAGCAAAGGTTATTATTGGTGTTTTGGATTTTAGCCAATCTGACAGGTGTAAGATGATATCTCAAAGTTGTTATGATTTGCATTTCCCTGATAGCTAGGGAGGTTGAGCATGACCTTAAGTGTCTTTTGGCCATTTGAACTTCTTCTGTTGAGAATTCTCTGTTGAGTTCAGTGCCCCATTTTTTAATTGGGTTAATTGGCATTTTAAAGTCTAGTCTCTTGAGTTCCTTATATATTTTAGAGATCAGACCTTTGTCAGTTGCGGGGTTGGTGAAGATCTTTTCCCAGTCAGTAGGCTGCCATTTTGTCTTAGTGACAGTGTCCTTTGCTTTACAGAAGCTGCTCAACTTCAGGAGGTCCCATTTATTCAATGTTGCCCTTAATGTCTGTGCAGCTGGGGTTATGCGTAGGAAACGGTTCCCTGTGCCCATTTGTTGTAGAGTACTTCCCACTTTCTCCTCTATCAAGCTCAGTGTGTTCAGATTAATATTGAGGTCTTTAATCCATTTGGACTTGAGTTTTGTGCATGGTGATAGATATGGATCTACTTTCATTCTTCTACAGGTTGACATCCAGTTATGCCAGCACCATTTGTTGAAGATGCCCTCTTTCTTCCATTGTGTACTTTTGGCTCCTTTATCAAAAATCAGGTGTTCGTAGGTTTGTGGTTTAAGATCCAGGTCTTCTATACGATTCCATTGGTCAACTTCTCTGTTTTTATGCCAATACTAAGCTGCGACCAAACCCGTCTCTCTGAATGTGGCCAACAGCGGGGACTGACTGAGAAGCAAAGGACAATGGCGCTGGGCTCTGATTCTTCTGCATGGACGGGCTCTGTGGGAGCCTTCTCAGCTTGGTCGATCACCTTCCTGGACCTGGGGGGAGTTGGGAGGACCTTGGTCTTAGCATAGAGTAGGGAACCCTGATGGCTCCTTGGCCTTGAGAGGGAGGGAGGGGAGGCATGGGTGGAGGGGAGGGGAGGGAAGGGGGAGAAGGAGGGGAGGGAAGGGGGAGGAGGAGGGGAGGAGATGGAAATTTTTAAATATAAAAAAAATAAACCATGAGAGAAAAAAAAAACAAAAAAGAACAAAAAAAAATAAAGTGATATATCTGATTATAAAAAAAATAAAACAAAACCATAATACTGATAACTTAGGATGAACAGAAATTTATTTGGCTCATGGTTCTAGAGACTGTGACATTCAAAAGCATGGCACTCATATTTTGTGAAGAACTTTGTGCCTTCCTAACATGTTTCCTAACATGTTAGAATAATAAGAATCATGTAAAAGACATACAGAGAAAAGAACCAGGCTGTGCTTATACTTTTAAAAAAAATTAGAAATTCTCTCCTTCAATAACTAACCTAGTCCTGTGATGATGGCATTAATCCATTCACTAGAACAGAGCCTCTTGGCCTAATCAGCTCTTAAAGGTCATACCTTTCAACACTGTTAGAATGACAATTAAATTTCAACATGAGTTTTTGATAGGGGTTCAAAGCACAGCATACAGTAATTGCATGTTTAGACTTTAAAGAAACTTCCAAACTGTCAAGAAGAAGGCAGCTACAGGACGTCAAAGGCCAGCCAAAAAAATAATAATAATGTAAGCTCATTCTAAAAGGAACCTTAATGAGGATTCCGGAAAGAACTTGACAGTGGAACAGATAAGAATGTATAAAAACAAAAGCACTGTAACTGTTCATTCTTAAGTTGATCTACAGTCTAGGAAGTGGAATAGTAGCATCCCTTCACTGCCTTCTAAAAATGACTTCCAAAACATGAAGTCTTACTATCCAAAGATGGCGAGTCTGCCAATTTTTAGCATTGGAGGTGGTCAAAAAGATTGTGAAATTGGCTTCTCCTCTTTAAAATGGAGGATATGGGAAGAAAATTTCATAGCAGAGTCTTAAAAGCAAAGACTTTCCAAATCTACTAGGATTGTGCCCCAGTCTGTTTTACCGACCTCCACTCTCCTACTACTAACAGATCTCCATAGGAACGTGGATGGAAAAACACGATACTGTGATGGCAAATTGAAAGGATTTCTACTGCACTCAAAGAATTCCATGATAATTATTTGAGCTATCTCTAATAATAAAGGTAAATGGTGTTTAAGTGGATAAACGTCTAGAGCAGAGAAGAAGAACTGGTGTGTAATAGATAAGCATGGGTAGTGACAGACAAGGGCTGATATACCTAACATATAAAAGCTCCTAAGAACTGAACAAATAAAACAAAACACCCAATAGAACAGTTAGGGAAAGATATAAATAAGTAATTCACAAAACCTATCCTCAAGCATGAAAAGATGTTCAAGCACATTCAGAATTTTGAAAATGCAAAGTAAAAAAATGTACAGAGACACCATTTCTCACCTATCAGACTGGCAAAAAAAAATATGACAACACATTCAGAGGCTGTGAGGAAACAGCACTCTCCTACACTGGTGGTGGCAAGGCAAACCACTGCAGCTCTTCCGGCACTAAACTGAAAAAAAAAAAAAAACTAATAAAGCCATGCATACCCTCACTTCTTAAAAAGTAACAGATTTATATGGGTATGATTCATACACCATACAATTTGCCCAGTTCTGATGTCATTTTGTAAATTCAGAGTAGGTTGCCCAGCACCACACTCAATTTTAGAACATTTCATTGTCCCTCCCTTAGTAACTCAACCCATATTAATGGTCGTTCCTCATTCCTCCTTAGTATTCTGCCCAGTCTTAGCATTCGACAACTACTAACATCTATTTTTGGTTTCTCAATAGCAAAGAGGCATATAAGAAGATATGATTGAACATTCAAAGAAATCATGAAAGCGATGCAGGGACTGTACAAGTTGTGAAATTGAGGAATCAAGCTATGTTTAACTAAATTCCCAAAGGAAGAGAAGCTCTAATTGACATCTGAGTTAAAAGTAAATCACACTCTTGATTTTAGACCAATTACAGCAACTACTGCCTCTCCATCAACCTTGAGTAATTTGATTTTAAGAGCCTGAAATAATAGTCCTTGAGCTGTTTGTTGAGCAATATGATTGCACAGAAAGTCTTGAAAATTACTCAGAAGTATACTGAGCATTCCTTAAAATAATCAAGCAAGTTGAGAATTCTGGAGATGCCAGTTGTTACTGATAGCTTCTTCTAAACCCTTTCCTAATAGCCATACCATAAATGGTTGAGAGGAGGTTAAGAGCTACAAAACTGAAAGTTTCTAGTACTGGTCTACCCAGATCCAGCCCTTCACTCCAGCTAACACATCCTCTGTCCTCATTCTCCTTTTTGTGCCCTTAAAATAAAATAATCATTTCAAATAAAATGCAACTCCATTAGTTACACAGTAAATTGGGAACCATATGGTTCTGTGAGAGCACAGAAAAACATGACATATCTTCCCATGTCCAATCTGGACATACATCAATATACACATACCTGGGAAGCTGTATCCCGAAATCTCTCTCTCTTTTGATTTTCTCTACTTTGTAAAGTATTTTATCCCATCATTTTGTGTAATTATAATCTCAAAAAGCAAAAAAAAAAAAATTAAATGTGCCAGCTCTGTCTCTAACATATATGCACTATGGTACTAAGTCTCATAAAGGGCTGGCATGGTTAAAGGCAACTGCTCAACGTGACAGAAAGAAACTAATCTTCAAGGCATGGATACAAGGATTCCTAACCTCACAGATCCAACAAGTATAACACTTTAGTTTATCAGAAAATTCAGTGTATGCCAAGTGAGGTAGATTCCCCTTTTAAATACTGTAATTTTCTTTTTCCCTTAATCTTGGAATCAAAACAGGACCTACATGTTTGAAAGTAACAGAAGAATCTTATCATGAGTGATTATCTGACATGGGGACAACTATCTCATCAATATAAGTTTTAAGATAGAGGAATAATTATGCATATTAAAGATTTAATACAGCAGACCTGAGATTGCTGTCCTTAGAAGGGCATGCTTATAAAGTTGGCTGTTGGCTGACATCTTGAGAACTTGGCTCTTGGAATGCTCCCAGTCAACAGTTAACTGATTAGAGTAGCACACTGGGAATAGACTTGCTGCACAAGCAATGTGCTTTATGCTGAACACCTGCCTTCCTTCTGGGAGTCTGGCATTTCAGTACGAACTAGACAGAGCATTTATGTAATTAGTCACTAATAAAAATCTGGGGTGCTGAGTTTCTAATAGGCTTCCATGGTAGAAAACATTTCGCGTGTGTTGCTTCATTTTCGCTGCTGGAGGGAAGTGTATTTTGCATAATCCTTCATAAAGGAAAGGAAGCACACAAAGCCTGTACAGGGAGTTCTCCAGAATCTTGTTGTGTTTTATTTCCCCTAAGATCCAACTTCACTAAGCCATTACAATAACTTGTATCCAGCAATAAAATGTTATGCTGAGTCCTGTGAGTCTAACGAATAACCAAACCTATGGGTCATCTTGGGGGAATCTCTGACATAAGATACTTATTCACCTAGCCACTAACAGCTAAACCCATTATTCAATGAGCATTCTATGTCCTGGACAGAGTATCTTGAACTTCAGGAATGTGATTCTGGCATATGACTTTAAACAACCACTATAGTCTTTTCCAAACTCTGAAAGTTACTGGTAAGTGCAAAATTCATTATGCAGCAAGCATATCTTGAGTATATATTATGCACCAGCAATGGTAGTTTCACAATGGCAGGCATGAAAGGCTCATAGTACTACTCATCCTATCCTAACCACTAAATTCTGTATGAAATTTTATTTCACTTCATGGGGAGAGAAAACATTTCAAGGCAGGGTAGTGGTGATACACACCTTTAATCCCAGCACTCGGAAGGCAGAGGTGGATGGATCTCTGTGAGTTCAAGGGCAGCCTGGTCTACAGAACGAGTTCTAGGACAGCCAGAGCTGTTGTACAGAGAAACCCTGTCTCAAAAAACAAAACAAAAATAAAAAACAAAACCCCAAACCCAAGGAATAAAAATCATTTCATTGGATTTTCTTCTTCCTAAAGGTATAGCACTATATTGGGAGTAGCACAACTCTCATAAACAGATCTGATTTGGTCAAGTGATCTGGGATTCCCCTCTGTATGCTGTGAATATCATTGGTTAATAAAGAACTGCTTTGCGCCTATAGCAGTGCAGGGCGGGGCGGAGCAGAGCTAGGTGGGGAGGACTGGACTGAATGCTTGGAGAAAGAAGGGTGGAGTCAGAGAGAAACCATGTAACCCCACCAGAGACAGACACCGGAACTTTAGCCAGTAAGCCACAGCCACGTGGCGATACACAGATTACTAGAAATGGGTTAAATTAATATGTAAGAGTTAGGTAATAAGAAGCTAGAGCTAATGGACCAAGCAGTGGTTTAAATATTATAGTTTCTGTGTGGTTATTTCAGGGCTGAGCTATTAAGTAGCCAGGAACTAATTAGCGGCCTCCTTATTACAGTCAAGGGATGTAGCTCAGTGGTAGAGTACATCTCTACCATATGGCAAGCTCTGGTCCCAACCTCAGCACTGAAAAATATTATGTGTCCCTTTTTGTGGACTTTCACAACTAGTACTGCCACTTAATGTTCATCAAAGTAGTATTCTATTTCTATGAACATAAAAAAACTGAAATTGACCAAGATTTAAAATCCAGATTCTGAAAAGCACTATTTATATCCCTCTATATTCTGCCTTTATGCAGGTCTTATACATGTGAGCCAATAGGTAAAGCAAAAAGTGTGCTTCAAGTTCTGAAAAATCATCTGCAATGTTATAACTCCTTAAACAAAATGATTAGCTCTATTTTGTCACACTGATTTTGTTTGCATTAATGTACTATACTATTTACCCAAATTGAGATTCATAATAATGGCTTTCATTTCTATTATTTCCGCATTCTAGTAACCAATTTTATAATCCTAACAGGGCCCACAGTACTCAGAAAAGGTGCATACAGTCCAGTCAATAAGTTCTGCAGAACAGTTTGCTGAGCAGTTCCAGGGGAGATATGTTAACACATACCATCTTCTCTTTTAGACATCACCGCTATCTAACCATGCAAATAATGTGACCATTGAAGGCCATGACAGTCTTCTGAGTTCCAATTGTTTCCCACCCAAACAGTTTTAATATCTCTTTGAGTATATGCATCTAACGCACCATATATCCCTCCATCTGCCTGGGAAACTTCATATGAGGCATCACATAAACAGTGAAAGAATTATTTGACCCCACTTGTACTAACTGTAATGCCTGGTAAAATTGGATAGGCATTAACAAGAAAAGCTATTATGGTAGTTTTCCTTCCACAATAAACACAGACTATGATAGACTTTTCCCTCAGGTAAATCCAACAGCAGTGTGCCTCTACTAAACAAAAAGGCAAGTCTGTTCTCCCTTTGTTCCTTGAATCTATCTGATCTAAATATTACACTGCCTGATTTATTTAAAAAAAGCTGCAAACAATAGCCAGTATTCTAATAATTATCTCCAACCCTTCTTACTACCTTTTAAAAAAAGACTCTCATTCTCACATTCCTTTACTCCAAACCAACCACTCATCCCAGTTGCTGCTGGTATTGATTTTTAGTTCCTTTGCGTTTGTTCTTCCTCCTACTTTTTAATGTCCCTGGCTCTAAGTTTCTGGTTCTGAGTTTCAGACTCAAAGTTCTGCCTCTAGACCCCTTTAATTTGGAATAACCTTCACTACATTCCTCTGTCTCTTAGCCATTATTTTTCCCTATTCGTGGTATATTTTGTTCTCTAGCTCCTGAACTCCAAGGTATATTTGATGAGAATTTTGTTTCTACCTCAAGCACAACATAATCAACTATGATTTATCCCTGGAATCCAAGTGGGTTGATATAATTCAGTAAATGTGACAATAAATTCAATAAATGCATTAACAATGAAGATAAAAATATAATAATCTCAAAAAATGCACAAAATGTTTTCATATATATATAGCATTTGTTCATGATTTTAAAAACTCAATAAATTAGGTACAGCAAAGAAAGGCTATACTTGACCAGCCCTAATGAGCATCATACTTAAGGGTATAAACACTAAAGCCTTTTCCTCTGAAATGAGAAATAAGACAGGAATCCCCATTCCCATTAATTATGTTCTATACAGTACTACGAGTTAAAGTCAAATCATGTAGGCAAGAACTAGCAATAAGAAGCATTCAAAAAGCAATAAAATCCTGTTTTTAGCTACCATGACTTGATAAGTTAAAAACCTATAATAAATGTACTCAAAATTGTTGGAACTAAGAATTCAACTCAGTTGTGATGCCCATAATTCCAGTATTTGGGAGGTTGGAGGGCTGCCTTGAGTTCAAGGACACTGTGGGCTATAGTGAGTACCAGGTCAGCTAGGACTGTAGAAGAATCTGTGAAAGAATAAATAAACAGATGCATATATGCAAATAAATAATAGAAATATAATTCCTTAAAATTTCAGGATACAAAATCAATATAAAAATCAGTTGTATGTTTATGTACTAACAATGAACTAGCTAAAACAGAAACTCATCCCATTTATAATAACATGAAAATAAAATACTTAAGAAAAGCAAGCAAGCACATGAGAAACATACAGAAACTAAAAAAATAAATGATTATATGTCTAATGTCTGATAATTATGAAAATTATAATTTTTTAAAAATTAATTAACTATAAATATTAGTGTTGTTAAGACAGCTATCCTACCTCAGATGATCTATAGTTTCAATGTAACCTTCTCAAAATGCAATTTCTATCTACATTCTGAAAAATTATCCTTGTACACACAGAAAACTGTAGCTCTTATGCCTCATCAAAGAAGCTTCATTTTGCCACAGACAGAGGTCATTACAGAAACCCACAACCGATCAAAATGCAGAGAACAACAGACCATGGGGTGCCCAGGCACAGCTGATACACTTACAATGCAACTCTTACTTTTAAAGCCCAGGGAACATTGTGGAACAAGGGAAGAAAGAGTGCAAAAGACAGAAGACTAGGATATCTGTTGCAAAAATAGTGTCTTCTAGGCATGACAGAGAAACTGTAGCTTTGAAATCTCAACAGTGTGGTTACCTAAATAAGACATGCATAATGATAATACCAGTTGACATGACAACACCTTTGTAGGGAATCTCAAAAGCCCAACCCCTAGATGAACAGCTCCTGAGAGATGGAGAATCAGTCTTCTCCAGAAAAGAGTCCCCTGATAGGTTATGCAATCCCAAATGATCACACTTAAACACACACACACACACACACACACACACACACACACATATATGAGCAACACTAAATAGACTCATAGACACAAGTGTGTGTGTGTGTGTGTGTGAGTGTGAGTGTGTGTGTGTGTGTGCGTGCGCGCTGTAGCACACATGTAGCATTCAAAGTGTAACTTGTGAGAGTCAGTCCTCTCCTCCTACCATAACAAGCATAATAATTATAGAGGTCATGAATTTGAGGAGTTGGGGACATGGAGGGGAAGTAGAAGGGGTAGAA
This sequence comes from Arvicola amphibius, assembly GCF_903992535.2. Lineage (NCBI taxonomy): Eukaryota > Metazoa > Chordata > Mammalia > Rodentia > Cricetidae > Arvicola > Arvicola amphibius. The sequence continues at coordinate 63,951,236 of NC_052065.1, forward strand.
ATTATGTGAATATAGTACAAGTAGAAAATTCCCCAAAATTAAAAAAACAAAAAAAATTACACAGAACTAAAAATATTTCAAATAACAAAGGAAATAGGACTGCAGAAATGGCTCAATACATATAGACCCTTGCTGCCAAGCCAATGACCCAAGTTCCATTTCTGGAATCCACATTGTAGAGGGAGAAAACTGAATCTAGCAAATTGTCCTCTGACCTCCACATGTGTATGAGCCTGCCTGTGCATACACACACACACACACACACACACACAGAGAGAGAGAGAGAGAGAGAGAGAGAGAGAGAGAGATGTAAATGTTAAAAAGAAAATTATCAATAGAATGCAAAAGGAACCTACAGAAAGAAAATATTTCAAAAACATTTATCTGATTAGGCATTAATACATAAAAAAATAAAAGTAACTACAATTACAAAATTATCTAAAACTCAATTGTTATATTTAAAAATGTCAAGGAACTTGAATAGAATCTTTTTTGTAAAGAAAAATATACAAATTGGGGCTGGGGAGATGGCTCAGTGGTTAAGCATACATACTGCTCTGGCACAAGACCTGAGCTCAGTTCCCATTACCCACATGCTAGTCAGTTCACAAGTACCTGTAATTCCAGACCCAGAGGATTCAACATCTTCATCTGTCCTCTACCCATGGTGGCAGTCAGGTGCACTACCCTACCCCCATATGCCTAATTAAACAAAATAAATCTTTTTAAAGCATACAAATAATGAATGGGGGGGACACAAAAAGGTGCTCTGTCTCACTAATAATCATGAAAATGCAAATTAAAACATAATGAGATATCACTTCATACTTGTTAGGATGGCTAGTATTAAAAAAACTGACAAAAAAACTCTCACATTTTGCTGATGATATGATAATTCACATAAGTGACCCCAAAAATTCTACAAAGGAACTTTTACAACTCATAAACACTTTGAGTAATGTATCAGGGTACAATATTAACTTAAAAATAGAGTAGCCCTTGGCCGGGTGGTGGTGGCGCACGCCTTTAATCCCAGCACTCGGGAGGCAGAGGCAGGCGGATCTCTGTGAGTTCGAGACCAGCCTGGTCTACAAGAGCTAGTTCCAGGACAGGCTCCAAAGCCACAGAGAAACCCTGTCTCGAAAAACCAAAAAAAAAATAAAAATATAGTAGCCCTCTTGTACACAGATGATAAATTGGCCAAGAAAGAAATCAGAGAAAGATCACCATTCACAATAGCCACAAATAGCATAAAATATCTTGTAGTGGGAACCGGCGGGGCTGCGTCCCGCCACCCGGCCGCCGGCTAACTTTACACCCGAAATAATTACACGGAAACTGTATTCTTTTAAAACACTGCCTGGCCCATAGTTTCAGCCTCTTATCGGCTAATTCTCACATCTTCCTTTAACCCATATTTAGTAATCTGTATAGCACCATGAGGTGTGGCTTACCAGGAGAGATCTTAACCTGCGTCCATCTCGGAGAGGAGAAGCATGGAGACCCCTTATGGAGACTGCCTGAAGCGTCTCCCCAACTCTACTTCCTTGTTCCCACAATTCTGTTCTGTCTACTCCACCTACCTAATTTTCTGTCTCTTAAAGGGCCAAGGCAGTTTTCTTTATTAATTAACCAATGAAAGAAACATAGACAGATAACTCTCCTCCATCAATATCTCAGAGTAACTCTAACCAAACAAGTGGAACACTCATAAGACAAGAACTTTAAATCTCTGAAGAAAGAAATTGAAGAAGACACCAGAAAGTGGAAAGATCTCCTACGCTCTTTGGTAGATAGAATTAACATAATAAAAATGGCAATCTTACCAAAAGCAATCTACAGATTCAATGAAATGCCCATCAAAATCCCAGCAAAACTCTTCACAGACCTCGAAAGAACGGTACTCAACATCATATGGAAAAGCAAAAAAACCCAGGATAGTCAAAACAATCCTATACAATAAAAGAACTTCTGGAGGAATCACAATCCCTGACTTCAAACTATACAACAGAGCTACAGTACTGAAAACACCCTGGTATTGGCATAAAAACAGACAGGAGGACCAATGGAACCAAAACGAAGTCCTGGATATCAATCCACACACCTTCGAACACCTGATTTTTCACAAAGAAGCAAAAAAAAAAAATCAAATGGAAAAAAGAAAGCATATTTAACAAATGGTACTGGCATAACTGGATGTCAACATGTACAAGAATGAAAATAGACCCATATCTATTACCACGCACAAAACTCAAGTCCAAATGGATCAAAGACCTCAACATAAAGCCAGCCACACTGAACCTTATAGAAGAGAAGGTGGGAAGTATACTTGAATGCATTGGCACAGGAGACCACTTCCTAAATATAACCCCAGCAGCACAGACACTGAGAGGAACAATTAATAAATGGGACCTCCTGAAACTGAAAAGCTTATGTAAAGCAAAGGACACAGTCAACAAGACAAAATGAGAGCCTACAAAATGGGAAAAGATCTTCACTAACCCCACAGCAGACAGAGATCTGATCGCCAAAAGAGAACTCAAGAAATTGGTCATCAAAATAACACATAATCCAATTTAAAAATGGAGTACAGACCTAAACAGAGCAACTCTCAACAAAGGAATCTAAAATGGCTGAAAGACACTTAAGGAAATGTTCAACATCCTTAGTCATTAGAGAAACGCAAATCAAAACAACTCTGAGATTCCATCTTACAACAGTAAGAATGGCCAAGATCAAAAACACTAATGACAACTTATGCTGGACAGGTTGTGGGGCAAAAAGAACACTTCTGCATTGCTGGTGGTAATGCAAGCTGGTATATCCCCTTTGGATGTCAGTGTGGCGATTTCTCAGAAAATTAGAAACAACCTTCCTCAAGACCCAGCAATACCACTTTTGGGTATATATCCAAAGGATGCTCAATCGTGCTACAAGGACATGTGCTCAACTATGTTCATAGCAGCATTGTTTGTTATATCCAGAACCTGGAAACAACCTAAATGCCCCTCGACCAAAGAATAGATAAGGAAAATGTGGTACATTTATACAATGGAGTACTACACAGCAGAAAAAAGTAACACTATCTTGAAATTTGCAGGCAAATGGATGGAGCTAGAAAACATCATATTGAGTGAGGTAACCCAGAAAGACAAATATCTTATGTCCTCCCTCCTAAGTGGCTTTTAGACATAAAGCAAAGAAAGTCAGCCTACAAATCACAATCCCAGAGAACCTAGGCAACAGTGAGGACCCTAAGAGATACATGGATCTAATCAACATGGAAAGTAGAAAAAGATAAGATCTCCTGAGTAAATTTAGAGCATTGGCCATGGGAGAGAGTTGAAGAGGAGGGGAGAGGCAGGGAGGGAAGCAGAGAAAAATGTAGAACTCAAATAAAATCAATAAAGGAATAGATATGATTATGTATCAGGATAAAATGAGCTGAAGGTAGAAACTTGGCTGCAGGAACTGAAGCAAAGACTGGAGGAGAATGTTGCTCACTGGCTTGCGTCTCCTGATTTGTTCAGCCTGCTTTCTTATACATAGGACCATAGGCCCAGAGACAGATATCACTACCTGCAGTGGGCTAGACCCTCTCACATCAATCATAGACAAAAAAAATGGCCCCACAGTCTTGCCTAAAAGGAGTGTGATAGAGGCAATACCTTGACTGAGATTCCCTCTTCCCAGGTGACTTTTGCTTGTGTCAAGTTGACAAAAATCTAACCAGCACAGTTATGTGTAGCATATGTGAAGCCTTAGTTTTAATTGCCTGCTTCACAAACCAATGAGCCAGACAAAAATCTCTTAATACTTTAAAAACTGAACTGCTAAAAAAAGTGCAAAAGATAGGGAAAAAAAGAGATACTTCATAGTAAAAAAAGAGGATCTACAAATGACAAAGACATATATAAAAAAATAATTAACAGCACAAGACACTTGATAATGCAAGTTAAACCAGGAAGTAGTGTGACTTTGTATGTATAATAATAGGTAAAATGAAAAAAAAATGGTGACAATACCCATTCTCAAAAGCATGAGGAGAAAGTAAACTAGGTCTGTAGCAATTGGGGGTGAAAATGACAAGGGCATTCTGCAAAACAGCTTGAGAAGTTTTAAAACCTAAACATGAAACTGCTGTATGATTTGCTAAGTTTATTTTAGGAGTTTTATCCCAAAGAAACGAAAGTTAATGTATACACTGAAACATGAGCAACATGAGCATGCATGTTCTAAGTGTTTTATTGGCCATAACCTGAAATGGAAATGACTGAAATCTTCAGAAGATAGATAGTTAAGTTACGAAACTTCCAAAGTGTGGAACTAAAAGGAATAAACAGTTGATATAATATCAGTGGCATGGATGCAGGTCAAAAGGATTATGATCATGAAATGGGCCAATCCCAATGGCATATATCATGTGTTATTTTATTTCTACAACATCCCTGAAATGACAGAATTATAGAAAAGGAGACCATATTACTGGTTGCCAGGGCCTGAAGAGGATATGGGAGCAGGAGGAAAATAGGCATGGTTATTTTAAAAAGCAACCAGGAGACTTTGTGCAGTGACAGGAATATTGTACCTCTTTCTGTATCAATATTAATATTCTTGTTGTAATAACCTACTGTAAGTTCATATGTTGTTACTATAGTGGAAAACTGGGTAAAAGGTCTATATTATATCTTTATTATTTCTTACAACTCCATGTTACTACAATAGTTTAGCTAAACAAACTGCAAATTCAAATTTAAAATGTGTATAAAAGAGCATCTGCCCACTTTGTTCTTCTCTATATTCCTTTGTCAATTCCTCATACCACATTTCCTGATAGAAGTTGGATTGATAAACTTTTGGAATGTTGAGGATGGATAGCTGCGAGGCCCAGAAAATGAGAGTGGGAAGGGAAACACTCCATATGAAAAATATAATACTTATTTGAAATCTCCTTTCCATTTTCTCTTACTATTAAAGCCCAATCCGTGATTCATCCTGAAGTTGTCTCTTGTTAGTCAACACTGCCTCTAGTGTCAGAGTAGTTGCAATTCACTTTGAGTTATGTATTCCTGGCCTGGAGGCCATGAGAAGATACTCTCCAGATCTAACTGACTGGAGCAGGAAGAAAAAAATCACCCCCAAGACTAGCTGTACGTTCTTGCTCTGAATTGAAACAGATGTAGAGAGTTATATTTCAGGACCTCATCTGGCTGGGATGGTGTTCAGGAAACAACCAGGGCTTCTCTAGCCTGAATGTCAAAACATAAACTGTAGAAATCCTTTCAAACAAAAATTAGGTTGGGCTGCAACGCTAATTAATGTTCAGCCTAGGCGTTGAAAGAGATCTGAGGTCTTTATATTGGATTTTGTGGTTTCTGCGGCCTCAGACATGTAACTGGCTGTAGTGTGATTATATTCCCCCATCCCCAGAGTTGTGACTAGACTCTGGTTTCTTAGGTAGTTTTGTTGCAGAACCTGAAGTGGAGGTACATTATGAGAGCTGTTGGACAGCAGATATACACGTTTCCTTTGTGGAATTATATAGTTAAATAGCTACCTTTTAGTTTGTTGTTGTATACAATAAAAGGAACTCAGGAAGACTGATAATCATATTTAGCTCTTCTGTATACAAGGTTTTTCAGCTATAAAAGTGCCATTCTGTCTGGGGGCCAGGCCAGATAAGGGAATGGAATGACGGATTGCATTCTCTATGTGTGTTGGCACTGGAGGACCTCCTACCAAGTTCAGGAAGGAACAGCAGCTGAAACACTAACGATGTTCTTCCTTCTTATGTTTGTAGAGGATGTCTGTCTTGTATCTCCAGGAAGCTGGAATGCCCTTTTCAGGCAAAAATCTGCATTCCCAACCGCCTTTACTCATTGTCTCTCTCTCTCTCTCATCTAAGTCTTATTTTCTCTATCATTTTACCTCCTACTTCTGAGGGCATTGTTAAAGAATACACAGGGAGGGTGGGGAAAGACTGCTTTCTAGGCACTGTACCATTTATTAGACACATCCTTTCCAAATGCTGGTAAAGCCAAGTCCCAGGAATTTCCAAAGTTGAATGGATCTTGTGGTTATTTCTTAGGCAATACTGCCTCTAGTGTTAGAATTATTTCATGGCATCTTGAATCGGGCACTGACAAGAAGGTACTGTCCAGGTGTGTCCCTGAACACAGCAGGAATGAAATAAAAACTAGCATCTTAGGAGAAAAAGGAAAAGTTAGTACAAAGTCCACAGACAGTGCTGACATTCAAGCGAACGTACTTTGGCATCAGGGTAGCAAAGAAGAGAAGCATGTTGCTTGTACTAATCAATAGTTAAATGGAGTAAGATAATTCATGTCTGGCCAGAGGGTCCATCATGTGATTCGAGAGGTGGACGTCATAGTCATTTTGGAAGGATCATAGCTGGTATGGAATGTACTTTGTGACAGAATGGAGAGGGAAGCACCAGACTTGGTGGCCACTGTATGCTTAATAGAGATGGCTCATCTCCTGGTTGAAGGACTATGAGCAAGAGAGGCATCCAGACTGTCTATGACTTTAATGTATTGTGTCTGAGAATAATACAATACAAAACGATGCAGTGGACATAGTAAGAGATCTCCTGTAGGTGGGGTGCTTTTAGTATTCCATTAGTAGGGATATACGAGTTATGATTTTATTTGGATTTCAGAAAGGTGGTAAAATAGTTGGAGGATGAGTATGAGGAAAACATTGTATTTTACAGTAATTTTTCTTCACAAGTTAGAACTTCAGGCTTATTACATAAACATTCCGCCTTCTTTTCTGCCAACTCCATTTATTAGATAGAAATATACATAGTCTATGATGTGCAATGTGTGTATATTAGACAGAAATATAGTCTATGATATGTGGTCTAGGGTGTTAAGATAGAGAAGAGCCTTTATGAATAGCAGATGACAGGCTGAGGACCTGGGCATGGACAAACATAAATGGACTCATGGGGTGTTAGATAGATATTTTGTATTTAGACCCCAAATCAAGTATTTGCCAGTTGTATGATTGCTGAGAATCTGCGGAGAGCCTATTCCAGTTCAGTCTTTTGAGGCAACATGTAGTAAGCTACAAAGAAGCAGTTACCAACTTGCACCTCAGCTTCAAACACACCACGCAACTGGTGTGGAGATTAATGGAAAAGTTGTTAGCCCCCCCCCCCCCCAAATGTCCCTGTGTACCAGGCCTTTTCTTTTGGGCCACCAACCAGCTCCCAAATCATAATACAGAAACTTCTTATTAGTTATGAATGCTTGGCCTAGCTTAGGTTCATTTCTGGCTAGCCCTTTTAACTTAAATTTACCTGTTTCTCTTTACCTACCTTTTGCCTTGGGGTTTTTTAGCTTTTTTTTTCTGTATGTCCTACTGGCTGATAGCTTCCTGGCTGACCCTGGGCATCTTCCTCATTCTCTCCTCTCTCCTTCTTCTCTTTTGAGCCTAGATTTCTCCTACTTATTCTCTCTGCCTGTGTAGGGACCCATAGATGTGAGCCTATTCCATCTTGACTGGAGGTCAGAGAATTTGAGCTTATTTTTGCTCTTTCATAACCATTGACAACAGATGTGGCTACAAATCCTGACCTAGGGTGTGGTTACTGGGTGTTTTCGATATTAAGATGACCCATAGAGGTGAATCTGCTCCACCCTATTCCTGCTCCTTCCTTTTAAATAGGAGGTTTGGCATAGGGAATGACTGCCTATAGGATACTTGATTTGGAATGTGTTTGCTGCATATTTCTGCTCAAAATATCAAATGTTTTACCCAGGGAACAATGGCTTGATGTCTCATATATTTAAGCAAGTAACCGTTCTGGATGTCCTTTGTGTAATGTTAAAGCAATCTTTTGCCTTCTTTCTTTTATTCTTTCTTTCTTTCCTTCTTTCTTTCTTTCTTTCTTTCTTTCTTTCTTTCTTTCTTTCTTTCTTTCTTTCTTTCTTTCTTTCTTCTTGCCTCCTTTTGGGGCCTAAAAGCATACGAAAATTAAATGTGGGTGAATTCAGTATTCAGTATTCACTGAGTTGCCCTCCTGGTACTATCCTATGTCTCTGTGTTTCTTTCATATCCCTGATACTCCTACCTAACATGTCCAATCCCCACGCCCTTATCATGGAATGTACGAACCCATTGTGGCTGGACCACAACAGAAGCCACCCCAAAATGTGGCCTACAACATGCCTGCCAGCCCAACTTACCCTTCTTCTGCCTGTTGGCTGTTCAACTCTTTTTTAGACCAATCAGGTACTTTAGGCAGGGAAAGCAAAACAAATGTAACACATCTTTACATAATTAAACAAATGCAGCATAATCAAAAGGATCACAGCTTTACACAGTTAAAGTAATATTCTGCAGCAAAAACAAATGTAACACATCTTTACCTAGTTAAAATAATATTCCACCACATCCCTGCATAATTTATTTCTCTTGGTGGTTTGGTGGTTCTCATTGAGTTTAAGAATAGGTCTCCCACTCACATGTACAAAAAAATTAACATTTAAGGACATATTTTCTTGTGTTTTAACCAAATTTCTGAATGCTTCAGTTTTTAAACCTCAGAATATCCTCTTTCTGGAGTAGAAGCAGTCAGAGGAGAATCTGAATTTCTAGGACATGGCACATTGGATCTAGTCCCAGATTTAGCATTACAGAGAGTGGTACCTAGGGGAAATTCCTTAGGTATTTTTCTTCAGTTCCCACCAAGACATTTAAGGAATCTGATGTGCATGTTCCTCATGAGTTTTCTTAACATTTTCCTGAAAAGTTCTTTAAAATTTCTCATTGTCAATCAATAAATTTTGTAGATCCATTCTTTTTATGTGAGCTAGAACTTCTTTAGCAAGGTGTCTAAAGAGTATAAACTCGGAATGGGGTTCCCTCCATGATATTTGGTCCTTCATTCTAGTTTGTAGTATCTACAATTGTGCACTGAGTCTCCCTCCTGTTGTCAGCATCATTTCCACAGTTAAGCTTCCACGCCCCCTTCACTCCCCCTCTGTGCATGTGTGTGTGTAGTCTGTGTCATTAAGAATAGTGAAAAATAAGGATAAGCTATACCATAGAAGATCATTCCTTAGTTTATAGAAAGGAGAAAATTGAAGCGGGTAGAGCTGTTTTATTTAATATTTAGTTGTTTGAGAAGATCAGGGTGTAGAATGTGGGAATATATGACAGTCTATGGAGGACGGCTATATTTATTAATAATTCACATTTTACTCATTCGTTCTGTAAGGATGTTAAATATTATCATTTACAAATAAGAAGCATAGAGCCTCTGCTTTCAAAAAGACTAACCTGTAAAGAAGTATAATCATAAAGCTCAACACTTGAGTTTACTCATTCTAATAATATTAACCAATACTAAATGCTGTATTCCATGCTCAAAACTAAACTAAGTGTTCTACATTGGGCTTTTCATTTGTTCATCACAATATGTGGGGGTCTGTGCAAGCACTAGGGCAGAGTAACAATACACATGAGGCAAGAAGGAAGCTTGGTTCAATACAACTCAGTGGCCAGTGTTGGTTCAAACTTCGAGTGTGTGACACAAGGCAGGTTACTATATGCATATTTAAGTACAGTACAATTTGGAAAAAAGTTTCCTGTTATTACACAATCCCATATGCACAATGAAGCACATTTACATAAAATTTTTCTTAAAGTACATGTCACTTCTTTCACGAAAATGGGTTTTAGAGATAGACCACATGTGTTATCTTAAGGGCCTAGGGGAGGATCTGGTCTGGTTTCAGGCATATGGATAGTAAGAGGTCATCTGAGCTATCAACAATGTTTGGTCCTGTTTGTGGAAGTCTGGGGGAGCCCCTGACCATATAACTAGTGCAGAGGTCATCTGTACTATTATCTACCTCCATGCCCAGCTTTCATGGCAGAAAACAGGCTATACATCTCTTCCTTTGAAGAGACAACCCTGTGTGTTTAACATTCCTGTTTTCTCTAGTGCTTATCACTGAGCACAAGGACCTTGTGTTGGTGCTGAAGAATTGTCTGTAACCTGTCAATCATGTTTTAAATAAAACGCTGATTGGCCAGGCAGAAAGTATAGGCGAGAAAACTAGACAGGAAGTAGAAATGATGTAATGAGAACAGGAGAATTCTGGGAAGGAGGAAGTTGATTCCTCCCACTCCTGCCCAGATCACCGAAGCAGCAGGATGTGATCTGCCCCACTGAAAAAAGGTACTGAGCCACATGGCTAACATAGATCAGAAAAATGGGTTAATCAAGATGTGAGAATTAGCCAGTGAGAGGCTAGAGCTAATGGGCCAATCAGCTTTATAACTTTAGAGACCTATGTGTGATTTTCTTTGGGGCTAAACAGTTGTGGGGTACTGGGTGGGACAGAAATCCAAACAAGCAGGCCTGGCCCCCTCATGTTACAGAATGGTGCCCACGTGGATAACTACATCCACATAAAGCCTGAAAAAGCCTTAAAAAAGACTAGAGTAAAACATTTGGGCTTTCAGCCTTACCAGGAAAAAATCTGGGCTGTTTTAAAATGCTGGCTTTCTGGGCCTTCCTGCCAGGGAAAACTCTGATTCTTTCAAGCAGGCCTTCCGGACTATGGAGCTATGGATACATTGTTGCAGCTTGCTTCCTGGCAAGAAAACGCCATAGGAGCTTTTGACTGTTGTTTATCAACACACTATTGCAGCTTGCTTCCTGGCAAGGAAACGTCTCCATATTCCTTAGCAAATTAAAGACCAATGTGGTCACAAAGAGAGAGATATACAATAAAGAGAGATTCAAAGAGTAATAAAACCTCTAAATGGTTTACAGTGTGTTAAAAAATATATACAGGCTAAAGGTTAAAGTTCTAAAAGGAAGGAAGGAAGAAAGGAAGGAAGGAAGGAAGGAAGAAAGAAAGAAAGAAAGAAAGAAAGAAAGAAAGAAAGAAAGAAAGAAAGAAAGAAAGAGTAGCCTGTGAGGCAGAGACAGACGGATTTCTGTAAGTTCAAAGATAGCCTGGTATACAAAGGGAGTTCTAGGACAAAGATATACAGAGAACCTGTCTCAAGCCAAAAGTTAAAAGTAAAAATAAAATAGAGGTTAAAATAAAGCCACGTAAAGATGGAAAATACACAGACAATCTTGATACTGTATGTTATTATGCTCTCTTTAAATTGTTTAAATGCTAAGGAAGGAGCAACAGCTGCTAAAAGATATTTGCTTATAAATGCTGCAGAATTAATCCAAGATAGGTATTTTGAAAATACCTTGGCTTCAAAATTGAAGTCAAAAGTTATGTTACTTTGGAGAAGATATTTTGCTTTTGTTTCCACAGAAAATGAGAGGCTGTGGATTTATTCAGAGTTAAGTTTTGTTCTTAAAAAATGTTAGCTGCACAGCTGCCAGCCCAGTAGAGACGGTTGTGGGTCCCTGCAAGATCCCCGGGCGGTAGCAGATGGTGGCGGGCTGGCATAGCTGCGGGGAGACTCGCGGAACACGTGTGACCAAGGTGGCCAGTGAACAAGCGGTGGCGGCAGGTTAACGGCACAGACACAGAAAATAGGCATAAAGCTTTATTAAAGGAGAGAGGGAAAGAGAGAGAGAGAGAGAAAGAGAGAGAGAGACAGAGAGAGAGACAGAGAGAGAGACAGAGAGAGAGAAAGGGGGAAGAGAGAAAAGGCACATGTGCACACACAAAGGAACAGTGAGAAGAGGGAGAGGGAAGAAGAAGAATTCAAGATGACTTCGAGAGATCAGAGGTCTCTAGGAGTGGGCGTGGAAAGGGGCGGAGACCAAAAGAATAACATTCCCAGGTATTGCTTACAATAAAAAGCAAAAAAATAGACACCACAGTTTGAAGGAATTGGGGCGGCGAATTCTCAAGACTGCTTCTGGCTGATTGTGGGTGTCGTCTTTGGGGGGGAACCCAAGAGAAGCCTGGGTGCTGGTCACATTCTGGCATAGCTGGTCTCTTTGCTTCTGACCGGTGTCTGTGGCATGGAAATGTCTGGTGTCTCTAAGGTATTGGGAGAACAAAGAACAAAGTTAAATTAAGGCAAAAAATTTTGGACCAGGGAATTGAGGGGGTATATGACCTGTTTAAGATGTATTTCTTAATTCGGCTCCCTGGAACTCACAAGAACTCCTTGGGTTTGTGAAAACAGAAGTTTTAGTCATATAATGACTATAGCATAAGAGATAAATTTGATTTGAAATTTGTCTGGTGAGGTAACCTGGTAAAACCTCAACCTGGTAAAACCTCTCAGCTGTCAAACTGTCAGAGATCTTTGAGAAGGATAAGATTTTACTTGAGTTACCGATTAAAAAATAACAGAGAACTTACTTGGTTGGCATCCAGAGCTACTCTTTTTGGGTCCTCCATGGTCGCTGAAGGTTGTACTTGACCTTTGTTATTTAGCGCAGTCCTGCCAGGCTCCAGAAGACTCTGTGGGCTAAGAAATCTGTAGGAAGACAGGCCTACCTTGACCTGAGAAGCTAGGCTTGTCGATTCCAGTGATTCTGTCCACGTCTGGAGGTCTTTAGATGAAAGGCAGTTTGCCCAATGGTCAGCGCTTGGCAGTCGAAGCAAACTGCAGAAGGACATTGTTCTGCACGCGCCTGTCTTCTTTGGAGGGAGCAGAGAGCTGCTGCTAGAAGCCAACCTGTCTCTTTTTGTTATGAAAAGTTTTTAATAATTAAATATTTAAATATCACATTCCCCAGATCTCTGAGCAGTTGAGGGCTGGATCAAATATAGCTGTAGTATACTGGCTCTTAACAGGTAAGATCCAGACTCGTAAAAAAGGCAGAAAGAAGAAACTGCTGGCAATGGAAGATTAATGTCAGAATTGATAATTGTAGAGAACAGTTTAATATTAAATATAAGGCATTTTTGTAAGAGACTTAAAAGTACATACCAGTTTAAAATATGAGACTTATGATTTTGTAATCTGAAATGAATGAACAATTATTATACATAGAGTGAACAGGAATTGGGCAACGTGGATGACTCTGATGGGCCCTATCACAGACATACCATTTGCACAAAACACATGTAGCAGAGTTAACAGGAGAATTTTAGTGAAGACCGGGTGAAGAGTCAGGGTGAAACTGGGAGAGCTTGGTCACCTGACCAGCCTGGGAGAGCTTGGTCACCTGGCCTGGCTCTCAGCCAAGATGGCGGCAGCCACGTGTTGTCTTAAGGAGAGGGACCTAAAGGCATGATCTGCTCTGTTGGTGAGCTGCCATGCCATAACACAAGCTGCAGAGGGGAGCGAAAGGCTGGAATTGAAAAAAAAAAAAACCGTACCATCCTACGGCTAGAATTGAAAAAAAAGCATAGCAGAAACAGATGAGTGTGGCTAACTGGATAGTCTTGGATGGCTTGCTTCCCATAGCTAAGGCCATGAACACACCCGCAAAAACTGTAGCACTTTAAGCCTCACAAGAACTGTTCCTCTTTAGGCAAAATGCATGCAGATGGCACAAACATCCAGGATTCGTAAAGAGACGTCTCTCTATTACAAATGGGATGTTAATGTCGTCCCGTGATGACAGAGCCGCAACGTTTTGCAGCAACGTAAAGAGACAGAGAGAGAAGGAAGGAAAGGAGAAGAGGAGAGCTGAGGACCCTGGGCCCCCAGACACAGGTGGACTGAGAGGCTCCTGCCGTCTCAGGCATGGGCTAAGCCAAGAATGCAAGCCGGATTGAACGATGGTGAAGGGGACCAGAGAAGTCCCCCGACCCTAGGAACACCGGGCAAATTGCCGGGAACTCAGCGGCAATTAGTGGGTTGGCCAGGACCGTTTGGTCAGCCGGAAGGGGAAAACTCACGATTAGAAGCTGGTGTACGTGGGTCATTGTAGAGAGGGTCCTCAGTCCTGACCCTGCCCCGTGAGGGAGGTCGGAGCCCCGGGCGGCACCAGAAACTGGAGCTCTGGCCCCGGGTAGAAATCCAGGGTGGGCAGGTTCAGCACCAATTTTGTTCTTAAAAAATGTTAGCTGCGCAGCTGCCAGCCTAGCAGAGATGGCTGTGGGTCCCTGCAAAATCCCCGGGGCGGTAGCGGATGGTGGCAGGCTGGCGTAGCTGCAGGGGGACTCGCGGAACATATGTGACCAAGGTTAACAGCACAGACACAGAAAATAGGCATAAAGCTTTATTTAAAAAGAGAGGGAAAGAGAGACAGAGAGAGAGAGAGAGAGAGAGAGAGAGAGAGAGAGAGAGAGAGAGAGAGAGAGAGAGAGAGAGAGAGAAAGGGGGAAGAGAGAAAAAGGCACGTGTGCACACACAAAGGGACAGTGAGAAGAGAGAGAGGGAAGAGAAAGAATTCAGGATGACTCTGAGAGATCAGAGGTCGCTGGGAGTGGGTGTAGAAAGGGGCGGGGACCAAAAGAATAACATTAAGAAAAATCCAATTTGATCAAGGACGACCACCTGAGAAATCTCTGGCAGGAATAGATGGCCCAGATGTCTGAGTTCTTCATCCAGAACAAGTTCAAGACTGCTGCCTGAGATGATCAAGACTCACAGGATACTTCAATCAGGACTTGATCATAACTAAATTGTCTTTAGGTCCCCATAAGATTATCAGTGCCCCCAACCAGCTGGAAGTAGCCTGAAATACTATGCCCACATTTCCAAAAAATGGACTATGGATATTTTCCTTTGTTTTTTAAAAAAAGAGGGGGAAGTGGTATGGGACAATTGTCTGTAACCTGTCAATCATGTTTTAAATAAAACGCTGATTGGCCAGGCAGAAAGTATAGGCAAGAAAACCAGACAGGAAGTAGAAATGATGTAATGAGAACAGGAGAATTCTGGGAAGGAGGAAGTTGATTCCTCCCACTCCTGCCCAGATCACCGAAGCAGCAGGATGTGATCTGCCCCACTGAAAAAAGGTACTGAGCCACATGGCTAACATAGATCAGAAAAATGGGTTAATCAAGATGTGGCTGACGGTGGAGGAGGACTGAGAAACCAAGGACAATGGCAATGAACATGAACTCTACAGCATGGACGGGCTCACTGTGAGCCTTGTCAGTTTGGTTGCTCACCTTCCTGGACTTAGGGGGAGCTGGGAGGACCTTGGACTTAACATAGTGAAGGGAACCCTGATGGCTCTTTGTCTTTGGAGAGGGGTGGAGTGGGGGTATGGGTGGAAGGGAGGGGAGGGAAGGGGGAGGAGGAGGGGAGGAGATGGAAATCTTGAATAAAAAAATGAGAAAAAGAAAAAATAGAAAAAAAAGATGTGAGAATTAGCCAGTGAGAGGCTAGAGCTAATGGGCCAAACAGCTTTATAACTTTAGAGACCTATGTGTGATTTTCCTTGGGGCTAAACAGTTGTGGGAACCGGGCAGAACAGAAACCCCAACAAACAGGCCCCATTTATTGTTACATTGTGTCCATCTACATATCTTCATTTCTAAGTTTTTAAAAACAAAATAGTGGCTCTAATGGAGAACAAGGTTGAATACATTGCCTCTATGGCTTGTCTAATTAATATAGGCAAGCATAAGAAAATTATAAGAATAGGTAACATAGGACCAAAGAAAGGGAAAAGTTATCTTAGGCAGATGGCCACTCAAATGTCACTTTAGAGATTTTTGTCTATCTCTTTATGCAAATCATTAACTTTACCACCAATATTATGATAAAACATGACACATTAAAGGGACACATAACAGGAAATTGTTGACAACTAAGATTATGCTTAAGCACCAGATAATCTATAGAAGGTCTATTTTGAAAAACTGTGTTCCTCAATTTACCCATCTGTAAACAGAGACTACCCTTTTATTCCAGGCAGCCCAGACATGAATAATCACACAGAAACTATATTAATTACAACACTGTTTGGCCTATTAGCTCAGGTTTCTTATTAACTAATTCTTATATCTTAAATTCCCATTTCTATTATTTTATATGTTACCACAAGGCTCGTGGTTTGTTGCCTCTTGCTTCTTGGGTGGTTACATGGCATCTGTCTGACTCTTCTATCTCTTTCCTCTATTCTTTCCTCCTGTATCTCTCCTTGGATTTGCTGCCTTATTACATTCTGCCCTGTCATAGGCCAAAGAAACTTCTTTATTAAATAATGGAAATAAAACATATTCACAGCATACAGAGGGGAATCCAACCTCACCCATCTTTTGGTTGATTTTTCTTAATAGTAATAGTAGTAGTTTTTACTAATCATACAGGGAATCTTTGAGACCTCTCTTTGTATTCCAGTAAAGATTTCTGGGATAGGAGATGAAAGAGCTTTTGTGGCTGCAACCATTACAAGATCGAATAGTGCAAAGAATCACCACAATTCTGGGGGAGAGCCTTCTTAATTCTATTGATTGTTTGCAAAAATTTACTGAAAAAGTATGTATAATATGGCCTACCCCAAATAAAACTTTACAACCTGCAGGAAGGTCAGTATAAGTAGCATTTCCATTAAAAGTCCATTCCAAAGACAGTTGTTTACCAGACAGAAGGGTGTGATTAGAGGTGGAATGGCGGTAAGTAGGGATGTGAGTACATTTAAAGCATAAACAATGTGATAGAAAACACCACTGACTGGAATATCTGTGGTGAGCCCACAAGTATTATACAGTTAAAGTACAGCTATCATATCTACTGGATTATCCACGGCAAGTATATACGCACACTCTACCTGGAGTACACCATTTTTGCAGAGCTACGGGAACGTCTATTTTTTTAATAACTTACTATTAATTCTGTAAAAATCTTGTGAAATCATGGCATTTATCCCTTCTATAGTATTCCAACAGTGTAGAAACCTGACTTTTCATATAGGGCGACTGGATACCTCCCTTCACACCATGAAGCCATGGTGTGAAAAGGATTCAGTCAAGCCTTTGTTCTCATAGCCAAAATCTACATAAAAATAGTCCTCCAAAAAGTCCTTCTTTATTGACAGTGTCACGGATAAGAAAGGAACCTCATACAGGAGGTAACATGTCTGCTCTAACAACAGACTCAGGAAGCTGTGATCTATGGTCTTTTGCTCTGACTTAACAGGCTACTAATACTCTTTATTCCTTTTACCTCGGTTTCAACTAACATAGGATCATTATGGAAATTAACTGTTTATACAGGAAAAAGGCCTGAGTCTCTAAAACTAGATTCAGAGAGAAAAATTCTCTCCTGTACACCCTGCTGGAGTCAAAAGCAAGGTCCTCAGAAGAGATTCCTTTTAACTCAACCAGCTAGATGCTAATGCAAATCAAGCCTGCAGGTTAGTAAAGCTACCAGCACTGTGTTCCTAGCCACAGGGAAACTTCACAGCCACACCCCCTCTGGGATGTAAAGCGCCTCCTTGCCAGATCCACCAGTTTCTTGTGACTCTGTGAAAATGCATGCTTGATACTATTGTTACCGTCTATTAACTCTTGTTAACTTGCCTGTATGCTATATAAACTGAAAGCTTTGTGGAGATCACCTACCCCCTTTCAAACCCTTAAGCTTTGCCCATTTTTTTTGCTCCTATGCCTTATACCTGATGCCCTTATGCCCTTATGTCTTAACCTTATGCCTTATGTCCCTTTCTTCTTCTTCTTCTTCTTCTTCTTCTTCTTCTTCTTCTTCTTCTTCTTCTTCTTCTTCTTCTTCTTCTTCTTCTTCTTCTTCTTCTTCTTCTTCTCCTTCTCCTTCTCCTTCTCCTTCTCCTTCTCCTTCTCCTCCTCCTCCTCCTCCTCCTCCTCCTCCTCCTCCTCCTCCTCCTCCTCTTTCTCCTCCTCCTCTTCCTCCTTCTCCTGTGTTGTATGATATTTTATTTTATTATTGATTTTATTGAGCTCTACATTTTTACCTGCTCCCCTCCCTGCCGCTCCCCTCCCCTTCAGCCCTCTCCCATGGTCCCCATGCTCTAAATGTACTTGAGACCTTGTCCTTTTCTACTTCCCATGTAGATTAGATCCATGGATGTCTCTCTTAGGGTCCTCATTGTTGTCTACGTTCTCTGGGATTGTGATTTGTAGGCTGATTTTCTTTGCTTTATGTTTAAAAACTTATGAGTGAGCAAATATGATAATTGTCTTTCTGGGTCTGGGTTACCTAAATGCAAATCAAAACAACTCTGAGATTCCATCTTGCACCCGTAAGAATGGGCAAGATCAAAAACACTGATGACAACTTGTGTAGGAGAGGTTGTGGGGAAATGGAAACACTGCTGCATTGCTGATGGGAGTGCTAATTGGTACAGCCCCTTTGGATATCAGTATGGCGATTTCTCAGAAAATTAGGAAACAACCTTTCTCAAGACCCAGCAATACAACTTTTGGGTATATATCCAAAGGATGCTCAATCATGCCACAAGGACATGTGCTCAACTATGTTCATAGCAGCATTGTTTGTCATAGCCAGAACCCAGAAACAACCTAATGCCCCTCAACCAAAGAATGGATAAGGAAAATGTGGTACATTTATACAATGGAATACTACACAGCAGAAAAATGACTTCTCCTCCTCCTCCTCCTCCTCCTCCTCCTCCTCCTCCTTCTCTCCCTCCTTCTTTTTCTTTTTCTTTTTCTCCTTTCTTCATCTTCCCCCATGGGATAAAGAAACATGCAGGTAAAACATGCCTAAGTCAGTTAAGTTTGTTTTACCTTTCAGATCCCATTCTCAAGCCAGTTTTCTCTTGTAGAAATCCTGTTCTGAACCCTGAAGGAGTGTTGAGGCTGGTACTCAGTAGCTCTTGATAAGTATCATGAGAAGCCTTATGAGTATTGCTGTAGGTGGATTCTATTTTGCCCCCTGTTATTTGTGCATAGTACTTATGAGGTGCCATATAGATATATTTTTAGGATCCCAGGAACAGACAGATCCATCTGATACTAAAAGATTGTTCTTGTTGAAGAAAATGAAGCCAGATATTATTTTTTAAAATATTTATTTATTTATTATGTATACAATGTTCTGCCTACATGCCAGAAAGGGGCACCAGATTTTATTATAGATGGTTGTGAGCCACCATGTGATTGTTGGGAATGGATCCCTGGAAGAGCAGCTAGTACTCTTAACCTCAGAGCCATCTCATCATTTTCTAAGCCATTGACAACAGATAGCACTATTTTAGGCACAATAATATTAACTTAAGTAAGCAATACATCCAATATTTCTTCTTTCCCCAACATAAAATTTTCATTGATTATTTGGAAATTACCACACAATTCACCCTGATCACATTCACTTCCCATTCCTTTCAGGTCCACCTTCCCACCTTTGTACCCTCCCCTCAAAAAGAAAAAAAAAATACATCAAGTCCAATTCGTGTTGTTCATAAAATCATTGGAGCATGGTAAAACTCCCAGTGGCCAGCCCCTTAAAAATAACTGAGTCCTTCCCCACCTTCCCACTAGAAATCATCATCTGTGAAGAGCTACACTTCAGCATCTCTATCACAATTTTTAAGGACTCTCTTCAATGGTGTCCTGTCTAGACTGTTTATTTGGGGTGTGGCTTGTCACAGAAGCCTTCAATGTCTCTCACTCTCAACTATGAGTCTGCAGTCATGGATGCCACTTCAAAAGAAGCGTCCTTGCCCATAACAGCCAGCGACAGCATGAACCACGGACATCAACATGTTCTGAGACAACAGCCCAGGCCTTACCAATGTGGCCCCCTGCAGCTGCTCTGATTACAGACATCTACATGTCCACCTCCAAAAGGTCACAGGTCACAGCTACCAGCATGGTCTCCCATGGCAGTGCAAATCCCAGATGCCAAGATGGCCTCTGGTGGTAACAAGGATCATGAACATCAACAGGACCCTTGACTGTAGCACAGACCATGGACACCAACATGACCCCTGGAGGCAACATGGACCCTGGGGGTCTTTCAAGGAGACACAATCTATGAAATGAATTATTCTTCATCTCTAGCATCCTGCTGTTGTTCAGAGCCAGGGTGATCATGTAGCTGACAGTGTATCTGGTGGCAAGGCCTGTGAGACTTCTAGACTTTTGCATATCATCCTGCCAGCCCTGCTCAGCAATAACACGCCCCTCTCCACAACTGTTGCCTGTTTTTGAGCATCGCTCTATTTCTCCATTTTCCCCACCTCTCCATAACACATTAATTTATTGAAGTGCCATTGCAAACTGCAGTGTGTCACACAGTATATTTTTCCCAAACAGCTTTACATGCGAAAATACTCATAGAAACAAGTCATTGATCTGGGTCAAGGTTTCTGGCTTCTGAAGCACCACAAATACTAGACTATTGCTGAGACTCATTTCAGAGATCCCATTGTGGCCCAGTGTCAGGGTGATCTTGTGGCTGGGCCGCACATCTGGGGGTAAGATCTGAGGGAGCTTCAGATCACTGCACACCTCTCTGACCTCTGGGCCAGTGGTTCTGATGGCTCACTAGGCACGACCATCAGCAGTGCTGTACCCCACTCTCTCCTCCTTAGAGCAGGATGAGCTATCAAGAGCTTCCCGAACCAAGGCTCCATGCTAAGGGCCTGGTACAGTGACCTGTGACTCCCGGTAGGTCCAAGACTAGCCCTACTCAGCAATGATGTGCTCCTTTGAACTTCCATATACTATCTGCTGCATGGTTCCATCATCTTTCCTTCCAATTTCATGAGACTACTTTTTAAAAGAATCTTCCATAAGACCTGCCTTTTAAAAGTTGTTTTGGAGATATGACGTGCTCTGCAGACTACGCCTCCACTGCCTCTGCCCCCATTGCATCTCCCCTCAGAACAGCTGTGGGTCTCTCAGGTTCCTCAGAGCTGCCCCTCAGGTGCAGGTGGTCATTGCCATCATGAATCAAATACCAGGGTATTCCTTTTTTCATTTTCATACAACTATAATTTTCACTTTCCGAGCTTTCCAAAGAGTACTTAATTATGCTAAAATCTGTATTATAGCATTTTGACTGATCAATTTGTCCAACCAAAATATCCCCCATTGGCATGCTAAATATTTGTACATCATCCTTTGTCTAGAGAACTGGTACTAACGGATAAGAACAATCCTTGGCATGGCAAAAAACATCATACTGTCTTCTATTACAGATGGGCCTTTTATCTCCACAAAAAGCATTTGAATTCTGCACTGACAAACTAAAAATTAGCATGCAATACAGTCAGTAAACAAACATAACAGCATCAATTTTGGGTCAGTGGTATTTTATTCTTGTTGTTTCCCCAAAGTCTCAGCTTGATGAGTTAGATTGTTGATGTCTCCCCAAGTTATCAGGTTACTCTTCCTCTTGGACCATCTCCTCTTGATGGATTTGTTGTCTGACTTCAGATGTTTCATTTGTCTGGTAGTCTCAGGAATGCTGTCCTTGTTGAATGCATCAGAATGTGAACCATATGAAACTTCATTCATTTTCTGGAAAGACACAAGATGCCTCAGTAAGGGCTTTTATTGCTGTGAAAAGGCACCATGACCATTCTTTTTTTTTTTTAATTTATTTATTTATTATGTACACAATGTTCTGTTTGTGTGGATGCCTGCAGGCCAGAAGAGGGCGCCAGACCTTATTACAGATGGTTGTGAGCCACCATGCGGTTGCTGGGAATTGAACTCAGGACCTTTGGAAGAGCAGACAATGCTCTTAACCACTGAGCCATCTCTCCAGCCCCGACCATGACCATTCTTATAAAGGAAAACAATTAATTGGGAGTGGCTTACAATTTCAGGTTTAGTCTATTATCATCATGGTGGGACATGTCAGTGTGCAGGTAGACATGGTGCTAGAGAAGGAACTGAAAGTTCTACATCTTGATCCACAGGCAGGAGAAGGAGTCTTTTTTACTGGGCATGGCTTGAGGATATATCAGACCTCAAAGCCCACCTCCACAGTGCCACACTTCCTCCAACAAGGCCACACCTATTCCAACAAGGTTACACCTCCTAATAGTACCACTTCCTATGGCCAATCATTCAAACACATGAGTCCGGGTGGGGAGGGGCATTCATATTCAAACCACCACACAAGCATAACCTAGTCTCAATGTTTGAGAAACATTGGGCCCTTTCCATTGGTTGGTTTATAAATATCTTCATTTAGTATATAAGTTAGGCTGTGTCTCCATTAGGGCAAAATGCTTTAGGGCAGCAGGAGAAACATCAGCCTTTGAAGCGAAATAAATTTAGTTATAGATAAATGTAGCATAGTATGTGAGGATTTAAGTGAGTGTATATACCCCCTTTTTATTTTTAAAATTTACAATTTAAGCAAGTGATAGTGTCGTTCCACAATAGCTTAGTCCTGTGGATTGTAAGGGATATTAGCACCATGACTAATATTCTATAAACTTTAAAATTCTCCAAAGCATTTGCTAGTATAAGCAGGATCATTACCAGTTTTTAGTTGTAGTGGGAATCTTAGAAAGAAAATCTGTAAGTTCCACATGAAGCACATTACTAACTAGTATTTTTCTGTAGTCCCCAGGGCCGCATGCCATGCTTGGGACTCTGCTCTGCAGCTGACTAGTTAGAAAGAGGTGCTACGCATGCCTGTAGTGCAATCTAGCATAGGTCTTTACGCAGATAACATCAGAGAAGGCCCAAGAGCTGCTGTTTCAGAAGTCAAGCTGATGTCCACTCATGACTAATTATGCACTAGAAGCTCGGAGTGCTGTGTAAAATATTGTCTATAATAGGGGATAGGCTCTCATGATTTTCTAACTTCCTCCCTTGCCAGACTCTGACCATAGATGAAACCAGGAACAAGAGCAAAATTAAAACAAAGCTTCCTAGGCCTGGATGTGGGGGGGGGAGGGGGAGGAGGGCCTTGGACTTCCCACAGGGCTGGGCTTCCTGCCCTCTCTTAAGGAGGGAGGGAGAAGGGTGAGTGGGGGAACGGGAGGGGAATGGGATGAGGGGAGGAAGTGTAAAGTTTTGAATGGAAAAACAAGAATAAATCAATGAGAAAAAAAATAAAAAATAAAAAGAAAGAAATATTCAGTGGCTGAGAAATAAAAGCTGACCACAGGTTAAACTGTTGACTTATGCAACCATGGGTGGGTACAACCGTTTTTTTGTGGAGCATATAGAATTTATATATAAAATATATGCCTCTTGTGCTTTTGAAGAGCCATTTCTAAAAGTCTTAAAAGCAATCTCTATAAGATGTTTAAATGTAATTTTTAGCAATTCCCATGGAGTATCTTCAAAAAAAATTTAAAAAGGCATTTTTTGAATAATTATTAATTATCTTTAGATCCCCAGTAACATGCTAATGCAAAGTGTCAATTATTGTCAGTGTGGAACAAATAACCTGTACTTTATTTAGCAGCACAATTATTTATATAGGCTCTTTACCAGTAAATTGTTTAAGATGTGTTCTTCCCATCATTGAGTCTACAATTTCTTGTAAATAAGTAGCTACAGATTGTTGTAGAGAATTATGACATAAATTTCTATAATATCATTACCTTGTTGATATATCATTCCAGTAGGTGATAAAGAGGAAAGAAGAATAAGTAATTGATAAGGAAGTAAGGATTAATTCTTTGAACTACCACTCAAATGTTTAGCAGAAGCATTATTTAATAAGGTAATAACCCTCTCTGCTTCAGGTATTATATTTCTTATAGAATTTAACCAAGAAGCTACAGAAAGAAACTTAAAGATTGGAGACACATCCCAATTAACATGGTTCAAAATTTTAAATTTTGTCTTTTAGTTTATTTACCATGAAAGTTAAGTATTCAGTACTAATTTAAGTATTGAATAGATGAGCAGGAGAGAAGAATGTCATGCATATACTGAATGACCTCAGGAAATTTAGTAAGCACTGCCTTAGGTGCTTCATGTCTTATTTGCAATTGTTTCTGTATTAGAAGTTGGGCCTATTTTAATTTTTCCCCATGAAGAGGCCATTGGTCAATCTATATTAAATTATTCCTCAAGAAACAAACAAACAAACAAACAAACAAAGCTAACCGCTAGGGAAGTCCTAGCTTATACAGCGGAGTCCCACCCACCATTCCTTGGAACTCAGGTGTTACACCAGATACTGCTTTTTGCATTCAGCAGACACCCAGGTAGCATAAAGGGTTGTGGGCCAGTGCAACAGGAGGGCTCTGAATTCAAGTCAGATCACATGGGAGACTGAACATGCTTGGTTCAGATGAGAAGGCAGAGTGGCTGGCCACAGAGTCCACTTGCCCTTCTTTGCCAAGATGTGTCTGGCAGGGAACTCTTTCTTTCTCCTCCTGGGAGGGTACAAGTAATACATTAACCTACTCCTGCTTGCAAAATAATGGACAGGGATTTTGTCTCCCTTTTCATGGGTTCTGTTCACATTAGTTTCTATGTGTTTCCAACATTTAACATTGGCAGTTACCTGACCAGGAAAACAAGGATTAAATTTTATAGTTACTTGCACAAAGTTGCAAAGCTCTTCTTCAGAATATTTTGCTCCTCTGCATCTTAAACATCTCAAAAGTTATATAAAATGCTTTGTCTCAGGGAACTGAGAAGAACCCATGTTTATTTTTTCTCTTAGTTATGGTTATGATTTCTTGGGTGAGAGAACTGAATTCCTGCCTTCAAATTCCATTTAAAGAAAAATATTCTTATCTTCTTGTGAAGATTGAGCCCCACATTGGCTACCAGTTGTGTGTGTTTGTGGTTGGGAGGGGGCATTCATTTGGAAATTCCTCTTCAGTCCCACTCCCAATACCAAACCCTGTCCTTCTCAGAAACCCTGAAAAGTGGCAGCTCCTTCCCCGGTACTGCTCAAGGCCATGCCTGTAGGGTATTTAAACTCCACTCCCTAGATTTCTCCTCCTCCCTCCCCGACCTCACCTCTATTGTGGGAGCTTGAGAGTCACCAGAGAGCTTTGCTCAGATTCATCCTGGTCCTTTACTTTTTAATTCAGTTTTATCTGGCCTATTGCATCGGCAGAGAAACCCACTACTGGGGATACAAATATACCCATCAATCCATCAACTAGGTGCCAAAACCCAGGGTTGTATGCATATGGTGGGGAGAGGGCATCTCTGAAAACACCAGGACTGGTAGAATAATGATCTACATGAGGCAAAAAGGAAGCCCAGTTCAATATCACTGAGTAACTGGTGTTGCTTCAAACTTTAGTCTCACACCAGGCAGTTTATGTTAGTCATATTTAAGTACAATATAATTTGGGGAAAAGTTTCCTGGTGCAACATAAACCCATGTTCACAATGAGGCACAATTACACAAAAACTCTTCTCAAAGTACATGCCACTTTTTCCATGAAAATGGATTCTAGAGATAGGCTACATGTGTTATCTTAAGGGCCTAGGGGAGAATCTGGTGTGGTCTCAGTCATGCGGATAGCACAGAGGTCATCTAGGTTATCAACCATGTTCCTGTCTTGCTTGTGAAAATGTGGAGGGAGCCAGGTATGGCCTGGCCCTAGAGATAGCACAGGTCTCACCCAAGATATTAACCACCTCCATTCCCAGCCTTCTTGGCAGAAAACAGGTTATATATCTCTTCCTTTTAAAAGACAATCATGTGTGTTTAACATTCCTGGTTTCCCTAGTGCTTATCTATGTGTGCAAGGATCTTTGTGCTCCCAGCAATAATAAACCCATGATTTAATATTATTCTCATTTTGTGAGTTAAAAATTGAAGCATTGTAATTACAAGAGATAGCCAGTTTAGACACCCTCTCCACTATTGTTAGGAGTCTTAGCTACGGATCATCCTTGTGGATTCCTGAGAATTTCTCTAATGTCAGGTTTCTCCCTAACCCCATAATGGCTCTCTTTCTTTCATTGCTCTCCCACTCTGTCCCTCTCCCCCCTCGACTGTCCCATTCCCTCATGTTCTCATCTTCTATCCCCTCCCTTTTAATGCCCCTTTCACCCCCAGTTTACTTAGGATATTTCACCTAATTTCCCTTCCCTGGGGGATCCATGTGTCCCTCTTAGGGCCTTCCTTGTTATCTAACTTCTCTGGAACTGTGGATTGTTGTCTGATTATCCTTTGTTTTACATCCAATATCCACTTATGAGTGAGCACATACCGTGTTTGTCTTTCTGAGTCTGACTTACCTCACTCAGGATTTTTTTCTAGTTCTCTCCATTTGCCTGCAAATTTCAAAATGTCATTGGTTTTTTTTACGGCTGAGTAATACTCCATTGCAGAAATGCACCACATTTTTTTATCCATTCTTCAATTGAGGGACATCTAGCTTGTTTTCATGTTCTAGCTATTACAAATACCCCAAATATCATCACAGAACTTTCGTCCAGCAACTGACAGAATCAGATACAGAGATTCCCAACCAATCACTAGGCCAAGTTCTGGAAATCCAATAGAAGAGAGGGCAGAGGAAGTAATATGAGCTAAGGAGCTCATGATCATGAGGCAGAAATCTGTAGGGACTGTTGAACCAAGCTCGTGGAAACTCAGGAACTCTAGACCAACAGCTGTGGAGCCTCCATGGGACCAAAGTAGGCCCTCCAGATGTGGGAGACAGTGTGCAAGTTTGCACTTGCGAGGCACCTGGCAGGAGGACCAGGATCTATCCCTGTTGCATGAGTTAGCTTATTCGAGTCCATTCCCTATTCTGAAATGCTGTGTTCAGCCTTAATGCAGCCGGGAGGGGCTTGGTCCTACCCCAGATTAATGTGTCAGACTTTGTTGACTTCCCATGGAAGCCCTTACCTATTGGGAGGAGTGAATAGGGGTAGGCTGGGGGAGGCAGATGGAGAAAAAGGGTGGGAGGAGAACTGAGGGAGAAATGTAAAATGAAATTAAAAATCAATAAAAATCAAAAATTTAAGCATTGAAAAGTTAAATAAAACACTCCAGTCACACATCGTTTTATTGGAACAGAGAGTAGGCCACCTTAAGAAGGTCAGATTACCTGATAGTTTTAGATGTTTAATGGAGTCATTCTGATAAATTAAGTTTGATGTGCCAGAGTGTAGAGGGAGTACCAGGTTAATAGAAATGAGAGCCAGTGTTTATGTCGGAGGTATTAACATGTGTAGAGGTACAGAAGAACTGAGGAAAATGCAATCTCAAAGTATTCTTTGGGCAGATCAGTATTTTCTAGAAGAATGTTATTGATGTGGAATTCATGAATTGTTGTCTGTGGGGCTGGGATTTTAGTAAAAAGCAAAAGGTACCTAGATATTGTTCATTAGACAATGACAGGGATGTTCTGATCAAATCAGTGAACTCAGAAAGAGTTAGCCAAGTTGAGGGATACTTATTTTATAGAAATTTTACAGAAATTGATTGGTCTTTGGATTTTGTCCCACACGAAAGAGAAACCTAGGTAAGTCCTGGAGTCACTGATAGACAGAGAGTTAAAAAAGAAGTCATTCTATTATGAAATTTCTTTAGAAATACCACTCCCTCCTAAGCTCCTATTTTAGAAAATTCTTTGAGTCTTATTTACAAGGCAACTCTAACAACAATCTCTGTGTGGTCAAAGTATTTCCCAAACTATTTTTTGAAAACCATTGTCTGTGTGGTCAGAGTATTTTCCAAACTAATTTTTGAAATTTGATGAGCTCTTTGGCAGGGCCATGGTCCCATCTTGAAGTCTGTGGCATGTCATGATCTGTGTCAGGTTGAAAAGTGGCCTAATCAGAACATGTTTCTTCTCTTATTCAAATTTACATGAGGAATTTATGTGTTGGATGTCAGCTCATGTGGACTCTGTTAGAAGTGTGACCTTTGAGAAGACTAGTTATTGCTAGGAGTGCTAGCATTACAAGCTACTTACTTTGACCCTAAAGACTTCCTTCTAATAAACTTTAAGTGATAGCCAGTTGTCATGTATTATGGAAGCAAGATAATTTGATGTGAAGTAAGGCAAAGGGCAGGTTTAGTAGTCTCAGATACAAGGCTTCTATCAACTATATCACTGTGTATTGAAACAAAATAGAAACTAAAGTAAAAATATTATATAGTATGCTGAAAAATACTTTAAACAAAGTATGTACAAATGTACAGAAATATGACTAGAATTTTATGGTGAAAACTGTTAAATGGTGGTGGAAGGAATCAAAGGAGACTTAAATAAATTGAGAGACCAGTTACCTGAAATGATTAAAATACTTAAGTAGTAAAATGTCAATTCTCTAAAAAATTCTACACCGATTTAACAAAATTTCTGTCAAAATACCATTAAAATTGTTAGTGTAGAATATCTTTCCAAGAATTTTTTATGGAGAGGCAATACAACAAGAATAGACAGAAATTTAGAAGAACAAATAAAGAGGAATCAAAACATTTATTTAAAATTTATGTATTAAAGACTGTGTGATATTGGTGAATGAAACAAGAGAGGCAATAAAGACCACATACATATAATTAACTCAATTTTGACAAATTTTTCAATGGAAAAAGAATCATTTTTTTCAATAAATTTAATTTGAACCAGACATGATGGAGTATGCCTTTAATCCTAATACTTGAAAGACTGAGACATAAAAACAGGAGTTCAAGGATATAGCAATGTCAAAGCCAGCCAAGAATTCCCTTGTAAAGAAATAATAATAATATTGGAGATATAGACATCTTCAACAAAAAATATGTTGATCTAAACCTAATGCCTTATAAAAATAAGACAAAATAAACCACAGGACTAGATGTAAGACATGAAATTATAAAACTTTAGAAAAGAGAGGAAATTATTATATGATCAAAAGTAACTTGTAGATGAAAGAGTTCATTTTAGTTTAGGATTCCAGAGGTGTGAGTCCCTCATGGTATGGAGTCATGGTAGCAAGCAGCAGGAATAGGAAGCTGAGATATCACATATCAACCACAATAGGGAATCAGAGAGAGCAAGAACTCGAAGTGGGGTGAGGCAATAAACCCTCAAAGCCCACACATAAAGGTACATTTCCTCTAGCCAGGCTCCACCTCCTAAAGCCTCCCAAATGTCCTTAAACAATGCCACCAACCAGGGACCAAGTGTTTAAATGCATGAGACTATGGGGGACATTTTTCTTAAAACACAACAAAAAATAGAACAAAGGGAAAATACAAGGTGACTAAGAATAAATAAAATGATATATAAATGTTAAATATCCCATTGAAACACATTACTTTATATACTAAGCATAAAATTAATTTAAAATTGGATAACACAAAAGAGTTTCTTGATTGGTGGCACTTTATGGTGCTGATTATGTAAATATATGTACATGCATTAAACTCATAAAACTGAATATGAAAGGAACAATTTTACTGTTAACTTTTAAAATTTAAAATGTGGTAAAAATCAGGAAAACTCAATAGATTTCGACCAAAACAAAGAAACTGTTACACCAGAGGACTTTGACTCTTTGCCCATCTGCTTACCCTAAGGATTTTGAGTAATGAATGAGTTTTCAGAAGTATGTCACTTTGCTCTGTTCTTTCTGTTTAGGGCCACCTTCATGCACTGATAGATTGTAACTAGAGCTTTCTAGCTCTGCTTTCTAACTTCCACAAGAATTTAAGGATAGACTTTATAGGAAGCAATTGATGATTTTAAGGCTGCTACCTAGATTGTCTTTCCTCATTTTGTTTGCTCTGTCTTCCAGGCATAATCTACATCCAGAGCAGTCATGAAAATAGTTTCTGTTTATATAGTCCTAATATGATGTGGGACATTTGTTTATAGATTCTTCCATGACCTTCTTTATTTTAAAACTCATTAAACTATTTTTTTAAAAAACAACCTAAGTTTGAGTCTAGAGAGATAGCTCAGTAGATAAGCGCACTTGTGCAAGCATGAGAACCCAAGTTTGAATCCCTAGAACATATGTAAAAGCAAAAAAAAAAAAAGAAAAAGACAAAGAAAAAGACAGTCATGGCCATGATTGATCTCAGTGCTGTAGAATAGAGAGATGAATCCTAGGAGATTGCTGGCCAGTGAGCTCAGCTGAAAATAGTGAGCTTTGTTGTTTAGTGAGAGATCCTCTCTCAAGGGAATAAATCTGGGGATTCTACAAATGGACACTGGTGTTGTCTTCTGGCCTCTGTGAGCCCATGCATGCATGTACACACATGTACATATTCATGCATATCACGTATACTTACACACATAATAGAATGGGTAAAAGGGTCATAGTTACTATGCAATATGAATTATTACTGTGAAATAATGTGAAATAATACTATACATCTTGAAAGCAATGACAGTGTTTCATTAGTTGTTATGTTCTCTTCTCCAAGTTGAATTGACAAGATAAACAAAAAATATGCATTTCATGAACAACCTGATGACCTGCTAGATTGTTTCAACCACCCTTCCAGAGCCCCCAGTTAGGAAAGCATTCAAATCTTTGAACAAATGGTAAGGGTAATCCTGAACACATGATACAAAAAAGCGAAGTATTAGAGCTACCTGTGAATTCTCTCTGATGAATTCTATGAGTCTCTCATCTTTTAGGGAGGATTTGAATACAGATTAAAAGGCAAGGAATAAGTATGAAGGATGTCTTTTTCTGTACAGTTGATATAAGGTAAGGGATTAATTAATTCAGTGTGCTGGAACAAAATTGAACAGAGAAAATGCGGGGACACAGAATATGTATGATGACATATAACTTGTGCTGAGGTCTGGATATGGTAATGGTATATTGGACATGATGGTGATATATTCATGAAGGCCTAAAAAGGTTTTCTTAACATTAATAGATAAAGCAGAGAAAGTGGGATAACCTCTGGTAATTTCTCTTTAATCTGAGAGAAAGTTCCTCTATTGCTTCTACTCTGGGCTGAATCAGTTTCAAATTAGAAATACTACATGCAAGTTATTGACTATGACTGTAGAGCCAGAATGTTTTGCGCTATAACCTGACTTCTCTAATCCCTCACTGTGAGACCTTGGGAAATGACATAATGATTCTATGTGTAAATTTTTTTATCTTAAAACTTAGATGACAATTTACTTTATAGGATTCTCAGCAGCTTAAATAAGTTTATTTCTATAAATTATCCATATTATCCCACAGATATCAGTCATCATTATTATTACTTATTTCAACATTCATCTCAATATTTCAGGCTTTTATCTCCATTTGAGGTAACATTGTCTCATATGTCTGAATGCTATGATGCATTATGGACTGTGTTGAATAAATAAAAAGATCACAAGAACTTCTGATTCTAATTCCTAACATAGATCCTATTGTAAGTGGCTTCTAGAATGCTCTCTCATGGAGGGAGATAATGATAAAAGAAGTGGGAGGGGTGTAGTGAGGAGCTGCGGGCCTGCTTTTCGTCCTGCCCGGCTCCCACTTGGCTAGCTTTATACCCGAAATAACAACACACAAACTGTATTCTTTTAAACACTGTCTGGTCCATTAATTTCAGCCTCTTACTCTCATCTTGACTAACCCATATCTAATAATCTATGTAACACCATGAGTGGTGTCTTACCGGGAAAGATTCAGCATGTCTGACCTGGTGGCTGGCTTCATCGCGTCTGCCCCAGAGAGGAGAGGCATGGCATCTGATTAACTTCCCTTCTTCCCAGCATTCTGTTCTGTCTTTCCCGCCTACCTATGTTCTAACCTATCAGGCCAAGCAATTTTCTTTATTAATTAACCAATGAAACAGCAGATAGACAGATGACACTCCCACATCAGGAGGGAGTTCAAAGTTCATGCCTTTTTCTCTTCACTGCTCACAAATCATCTTTATACTAGTTTTGTGTGCCACACAGAAGATTTAATTGTATTTAATGGGAGGTATAGAAAAATGTACATATATCTCCCTGGAATTGGAAGTTCCACCTTGGTGTAACCTTGGTTACATTTACCATTTTTATCTGGTCTGAATCTCAGACTTAGCCTTCACTTAATAAGAAGTAGTCTTTGGAAGAGAAGATCTATCTTATTTTATCATTTTTATTTGTAATAGAAGAAATTCTAGATACAAAATCACAGGAAAGATGGAAAACATCTGCTAGCTAAAATAAGCTTCAGCTTCAGGTTGTCAATAGAAATTGATAATTGTTAAGACATAAGTGGCCTAGGATTGTTCCTTGCTTGTCTTACTGAGGGCTTTGAGAATTATGTGGGCTATACTGAATAGTATATTTGTCCATTGACTTAGAGGATATATTTACTGACAACAAGAGTCCAGAGTCTCAGATTGTAAGTGTCGCAACACTGAATGGGCAAAAGATGGTACTGTTACATTTACATTTAGCTGCTGATTGATATGATAAGTAAGGAGAAAGATTCAGTTTGAGTGACTTGGAAGGTTTGGTACCCTTAGATTGGGAGGAACTTCTTTCCTAGAAATGAATTTTTAAATTTCTCTTTGTTACTTCAGTCTTTAAAAAAAAACCACTTTTTTATGTGGTTATACTGCCTCTCTCATTTCAGATTTCAATGCCAAGTGGAACCTTAGTAATCTGTATTGAAGACATCATGATCAAAGTTGCGTACTTATGGATCTGGATAAGTATCTGAGCAGTTAACAGTATTTGTTGTTCTTTCAGAGGACTCGACATTGGCTCTCAAAACCCATGTTGGGCAACTTACAATCACTAGAAACTCCAGCTCCCAGAGATCTGACACCCTCTTCTGGCCTTTAAGGCACCTGCAAACATGTGACACACACACAAATAGACATAAATAAAATAAAAGTAAATACTTAAAAAGTTGTTTATTTTTGATTTTCTTATATATTACTATAATCTGTTCTTGTAGAGCCTGTAAGAATCTTCATCTTTCACACAACTTCAACTATTCATACCAGAAATATAGATGATGAATTTTATCCCTTGTGAATTTCTGTACAGTTTTAGAATGTAGTAATATACTCAAGAAATTAATGTGATCAACATGCAAATATTGTTTCAAAGAAAGTTTTACCTGGTTAATGCAGAGTGTGCTTGCAAAAATTCTATAGCTTATGATAACACACAAACTTTAAATTTACATAACAATATTGAACTCTTTTCAAGAGGAAAATACTCCTTTCTGGGATGACAATGAGACAAAAATAGAAATACTCTCATCAAATATTAGAGAGTTTATATATGAAAATAAGAGATACCACTTTATCAAACCGTTTAGCTTACTTGTTCTGTAGCTAATTCCATAATAGTATTGAAATGAGTTCACTATTGGGTATTGGATATCACAAAGCAAGGATGTGGACTAAAGCGATGTATTAAAAAGTTTGATTATACTTGTGCTTTCATTAATGATCAAGATTACATACTGATTATTTTTTATCCCGTTAATACTATAGTCTGAATATGTGCTACCATTTCACGTGTATGTTCATGTATGCATTAATTGGTGGGGTGGTATTATTAATCCTTATTCTCCTTAAATGTCTCCTGCAGTGGGTGCAACATCAGCAGACAGCAAATAAGGAGATGCTCCAGGTGTTAATGGTCCGTAGGCATCCTTCTTGCAGTCATCCACAGGAGGTCATGCATTCCTGGTTATCTGTAATTCAAAAGGCCTCTGCCTAGTCCCCCAACCCTGGCAGCTCTCCAGGAATGAATGTTCTTCAAGGGTTGATAGTTAATGACAGGAAAGAGCCTGTTCAGCAGGCCAACTTAAGACAGGCACAGTCTAGTTGCTGAGCCCTCCTAGGTGGGATCAACAAAAGCTTAGCAAAGAACTCTCGCTCTGGCTGAGCACCCATGTAATAAATAAAAAAATGGCGAATATGTAAGAAGGTAAGGCCTACCAGGCCAAAAGGAGCAAACCTGGAGTCTGGCTGGCACTGTCAGATGTCCTGACGATGCCTAGCCAATGAGGGGCCACCATGTGTTGTCAATTGTCAACAGATCAGAATGCCTAGGTGCTGGGAGGGTTTGTAAGTTTTTTCCCTTGTTAAATAAACAAGTGTGCTGTACACCTTCTACCTGACTCCCAGTGCCTGTGTTTGTAGACATTGTACCTTTTCACTCCTTTCCTGAGGAAGACATTAGGATCCAGCAACAGTGTTAGAGGTTTAATTCTCTAGTGCAACCTTGAATAGGTTTAGTGGATTAATGCTATTGTTGTTACAAAGGTAGATTCACTAATAACAGAATGAGTTTGGACCCCTCTTATTTGTCTTACTTGCCTTCTTTTCTCATTCTGCCTTCTGTCATACCATGATGTCAAAAGAACACATTTGCAAAATATCATCACTTGACTGTGGATTTCCCAACCTCCAGTGGTATGCAAAATAAATAGGTTTTTACTATAAATTCTCCACCCTGTGGTGTGCCTATAGCAGCACAAAATGTGCAGCAAGTATTTGCTAGTGTACATACAGTTCCTTTTTCATCTTCTGTTAGTATCCAGGCCTATGTCTCCCACAAATACACTATATATGCTGAGTTGGGTAGAATGTATAAACAGAAGTAATAAAATCAAGGTTTTCAAACAAATTTGTATGATAGGAGGGTAGTAATGTGTTTTAGAGAGATCATCGCATAGGAACCTATAGTTTATAATAATACAATAGGGTAGTAATGTGTTTTAAGGAAATCATGCATAGATATTTGAAGTATGTGAACACACTTTGACAATTCTATGTCAATTCAATAAAGATGACAAGTAGAAGTTTAAAACACATACAGAAAAGTTTGGGTGAAATTGCCAATAGATAGAAGATGGTGGATCATATTGTTTGTGAAAAATTTGTAAATCAATTATTCTTCTATTCCTTCCTCTTATCTTAAACCTACCTATACATCCATTTTATCCATTGATTCATTCATCTATCCTTTGATCCATCCATCTATTCATTCATGTGTCCATCCACTCTTTACAAATGTGGTTTACTAAGTGTTGGTTTTCTTTTCTTGTTTTATTATTGTGCCATGAAATGACAAAAATAGAAATATCAAGAATCTTTGCACCAGATTTTTTTTCTCTTGGGCCATCAATCAGCTCCCAAATCATGACACAGAGATTTCTTATTAGTTTTGAATGCTGGGCTTAGCTTAGGCACATTCCTAGCTAGCTCTTTTAACTTAAATTAACTTGTTCCGTTTTATTTTTTTGCCTCAAACTAATTATCTTTCTTCCTTCTGTATATCTTACTTGCACTGCTTCTCTATGTCTTGGTGGCATCTGCCTGGCTTCTTGCCCCAGATGTGTCCCTCATTCTCCTCCTTCTTTTCTTATTCTTCCTCCCAAGCCTAGATTTCTCTTATTTATTCTTTCTCCCTGCCAGTCCACCCTATTTTTTTTTTCTGTATTTACCATTCAGCTCTTTACTAGACCAATCAGGTGCCTTAAGCAAGCAAAGTGAATCAAATGCAACACATCTTTACATAATTAAACAAATGCAGTACAAACAAGAGCTACACACCTTTACAAGTAAAACTAATATTCTGCATATTTTTTGCCTAGTTAAAATAACATTCCACAACAAATCTCTATCTTATAACCAACCACTACAAATTTTTTGTCAGCATCATCCAAATACTGATTTGTCAGTCTAGAAATTTACCTTGTATACTGTACAATCAGCATAAAGTATAAAAAGACTTCATGATCATAACCCACATAGTCAAGTTACATCTCTGAAGGTTGATTCTCACCAGTGTACCTAGCTGAGTTGCCTAGACATCATGACAATAGGCCACAAAAGTATGCATGAAATTTGCTTTGAATAGATAAGTAGCTCAACACTGTTCAAGACTTACTGGCAGAATATTATTGTTAATGCCTTATGGCTACATCCGAGAATGTGTGAAGATGTGTTTTAGCTCAAGAAATTTAGCTAGGGCCAAGCCTGTGGTGCTTTGTGTATAATATGTTGCAAATGTTTTTATAGATACTGAGGCATTTTAAAAGTTTAGTTTTTTATTATATTTAGAGCAATTCAAGAGTTTCAAAAAAGTGAGAAACAAGTAAAGAGAGTATCATATGTCATACTCTTTATATTATCTAATGTGTTTTTCTTGGGGTAAAATATTTATGCCATAAAATTCACCGATGAACCATTTTAAACCTACAGTTCAGCATTTACATTTATAGTGGTATTTATATCCACATTGTTAATGCAGATAACATCACTACATATTTATAGAAGTTGTTTATCATCTCAAACAGAAATACAATATCTATTCAAAACTCTCCATTTCCCTCCCTTTACCCCTAGAAAATATTAGTCTACTTAATTTTCAAATTAAATTGACTATCCCAGGAGTGTTTGTCAGCTCTAGCTGCTAAAACAATAGACTAGTTGGCTTAAACAACAAAAATTTACTTATATTTCACAATCCTAGAGGCTGGAGATATGAGACATGTATGCCAGCATGGTCAGGTTCTGGTAAAAGGCTCTCTTTGCTTGCAAATTGCTGCCTTCTCACTGTGTGTTTCCCCAGTCTTTTCTGGGGGCTTGGAGAGAAGAGAAAGCTTAAATGGGGACCAATGCTGTCAGATTGGGATTCTAAGCCTATGGTCTCAATTACGCTTATTTCCAAAAATCTCTATAACCAAAATTACTGGGGGGGGGGGCTGGATTTAACATATATTTCATGGAAAAATAATACAGTTCCTAGTGCTGGGTATTTCACAAACTTGAAATCATACAATATTTATTCTCTTGCGATAATCTTATTTTAGTCAAAATAATAGCATCATAGTTTATGCATTTTGTAAGAAGAATCAACTTTTCGTTCCTTTTGAGGTTGTAGTGGCATTCCAATTATATTTTAATAAGTAAAGACTGCCTGGAGATGTGAGAGTAAAACAGTCTCACTGGTCAGCCTTACAGACCAGGTTATGGAAACACACACCTTTAGTGTCAGTAGCCATGATGGCATACACCTTTAATACTACTAGATAGAATGACGTGCACCTTTTTTAAAACTGATTTTTGTTGAGCTCTACATTTTTCTCTGCTCTGCTCCCTGCCTTTTTCCTCCCTTTTAACCCTCTCCCAGGGTCCCCATGCTCCCAATTTACTCAGGAGATCTTGTCTTTTTCTACTTCCCATGGAGATTAGATCTATGTATGTCTCTCTTAGGGTACTCATTGTTGTCTAGGTTCTCTGTGATTTGTAGGCTGGTTCTATTTGCTTTATGTTTAAAAACCACTTATGAGTGAGTACATGTGATAATTGTCTTTCTGGGTCTGGGTTACCTCACTCAAAATGATGTTTTCTTGATATATCCATTTGCCTGCAAAATTCAAGATGTCGTTATTCTTTTCTGCTGTGTAGTACTCCATTGTATAAATGTACCACATTTTCCTTATCCATTCTTTGGTCGAGGGGCATTTAGGTTGCTGCCAGGTTCTGGCTATGACAAACAATACTGCTATAAACATAGTTGAGCACATGTCCTTGTGGCACGATTGAGCATCCTTTGGATATATACCCAAAAGTGGTATTACTGAGTCTTGGAGATGGTTGTTTCCCAATTTTCTGAGAAATCACCACACTGACATCCAAAGGGGCTGTACCAGCTTGTATTCCCACCAGCAATGCAGAAGAACTCCCTTTCCCCCACAACCTCTCCAACATAAGTTGTCATCAGTGTTTTTGATCTTGGCCATTCTTACTGTTGTAAGATGGAATCTCAGAGTTGTTTTGATTTGCATTTTTCTGATGACTAAGGATGTTGAACATTTCCTTAAGTATCTTTCAGCCATTTTAGATTCCTTTGTTGAGAGTTCTCTTCTTAGGTCTGTACTCCATTTTTAAATTGGATTATGTGTTATTTTGATGATCAATTTCTTGAGTTCTTTTTTTTGGCGATCTCTTCTATAAGATTCAGTATGGCTGGCTTTATGTTGAGGTCTTTGATCCATTTGGACTTGAATTTTGTGCATGGTGATAGATATGCCAGCACCATTTATTAAATATGCTTTCATTTTTTCCATTTGATATTTTTTGCTTCTTTGTCAAAAATCAGGTGTTCGAAGGTGTGTGGATTAGTATCCAAGTCTTCGATTCGGTACAATTGGTCCTCCTGTCTGTTCTTATGCCAATATCAGGGTGTTTTCAGTACTGTTTTCAATACTGTAACTCTGTAGTAGAGTTTGAAGTCAAGGATTGTGATGACTCCAGTTCCTTTATTATACAAGATTGTTTGGGCTATACTGGGTGTTTTGCTTTTACATATGAAGTTGAGTACTGTTCTTTCAAAGTCTGTGAAGAATTTTTTGCTTGGATTTTAATGGGCATTGCATTGAATCTGTATATTGCTCCTGGTAAGATTGCCATTTTTATTATGTTAATTCTGCCTACCTAAGAGCATGGGAGATCTTTCCACTTTCTGGTGTCTTCTTCAATTTCTCACTTCAAAGATTTAAAATTCTTGTCATATAAGTCTTCCATTTGTTTGGTTGGAGTTACTCCGAGATATTTTATGCTATTTGTGGCTATTGTGGAGTGTAGTGAAGAGCTGCGGGCAGGCCTGCTTTTCATCCCACCCGGCTCTCAGCTGCCTGGCTAACATATGCCCCAAAATAACAACACACAAATTGTATTCTTTTAAACACTGCCTGGCCCATTAGTTTCAGCCTTTTACTGGCTAACTCTCTCTTGCTTTAACCTATATTTAGTAATCTGTGTAGCACCACAAGGTGGTCGTGTACTGGGAAAGATTCAGCATGTCTGACCTGGTGGCTGGCTTCATGGCATCTGTCCCAGAGAGAAGAGAGGCATGGCAATTGCTCGAGGCATCTGCCTCACTCCCAGCATCCTGTTTTGTCTACTCCACCCACCTAAATCCTGCCCTATCAAAAAACCAAGGCAGTTTCTTTATTAACCAATGAGAGTCCTCCATCAGTGGAGGGTGTTGTTTCTCTGATTTCTTTCCCAGCCCTTTTATTATCTGTGTATAGGAAGGATACTGATTTTTTTTTGAGTTAATCTTGTATCCTGCTACATTACTGAAAGTGTTTATGAGTTCCTTAAGTTCCTTGGTAGAATTTTTGGGATCGTTTATATAAACTATCATATCATCAGCAAACAGTGAGAGTTTGACTTCTTATTTTCTAATATGTATCCTCTTGATCTCCTTTTGGTGTCTTATTGCTCTAGCTAGGACCTCAAGAACTATATTGAATAGATATGGAGAGAGTGGACAACCTTTTCTGATACCTAATTTCAGTGGAATCACTGGGAGTTTCTCTCCATTTAGTTTGCTGTTGGCTGTTAGCTTGCTGTATATTGCCTTTATTATGTTTAGGTATGTTCCTTGTATCCATGCTCTCTCCAAGACCTTTATCATGAAGAGATGTTGTATTTTGTTGAAAGCTTTTTCAGCATCTAGTGAGATGGTCATGTGGTTTTTCTTTTTCTGTTTGTTTATATGGTGTATTACGTTGACAGATTTTGGTATGTTGAACCATCCCTGCATCTCTGGGACAAAGCCAGCTTGATCATGGTGGATGACAGTTTTGATGTGTTCTTGAATTCGATTTGCCAGTATTTTATTTAGTATTTTTTGCATCAATATTCATGAGTATGATTGGTCTGTGATTCTCTTTCTTAGTAACGTCTTTCTGTAGTTTTGGTATCAGAGTAATTATAGCCTCATAAAAAGTGTTTGGCAATGTTCCTTCTGTTTCTATTGTGTGGAATAATTTGAGGAGTATTGGTATTAGTTCTTCTTTGAAAGTCTTGTAGAATTCTGAGCTGAAACCATTTGGTCCTGGGTTTTTGTTTTTGTTTGGTTGGTTGGTTGGGAGACTTTTAATGAATGTTTCTACTTCTTCAGCAGTCATAGATCTGTTTAATTTTCTTATCTGGTCTTGATTTAATTTTGTTAAGTGATATTTATCCAGAAAGTTGTCCATTTCCTTTAAGTTTTCCAATTTTGTGAAGTACAGATTTTTGAAATAAGACCTAATGATTCTCTGTATTTCCTCTGTCTGTTGTTATCCTCATTTTCATTTCTGATTTTGTTAATTTGGATATTCTCTCTCTGCTATTTGGTTAGTTTGGATAAAGGTTTGTTTATTTTGTTGATTTTCTCAAAGAACCAACTCTTTGTCTCATTGATTCTTTGTATTGGTTTTTTTTGTTTCTATTTTGTTGATTTCATCTCTCAATTTGATTATTTCCTGCTGTTAGTTCTCTTAAGTGAGTTTGTTTCTTTTTGTTCAAATAGTCTGTTAATTCACTAGTGTGGGATTTTTCCAGCTTCTTTATGTAAGCATTTAGTGCTATGAACTTTGCTCTTAACACTGCGTTCATTGTGTCCCATAAATTTGGTTATGTGTGTGGTCATTTTCATTTAATTTTAGGAAGCCTTTAATTTCTCCCTTTATTTCTTCCTTGATCCATTAATGATTCAGGTGAGCATTGTTTAATTTCCATGTGTTTGTGGACTTTCTGGAATTAGTATTGCTGTTGACTTCTAGTTTTAAACAATGGTGATCTAATAAGATACATTGGGTTCTTCTAACTTTTTTGTATTTGTTGAGGTTTGTTTTGTTAGCGAGTATGTGTTCAATTTTTGAGGAGGTTCCATGAGGTGTTGAGAAGAAGGTATATTCTTTTCACTTTGATTGAATATTCTATAGATGTCTGATGAGTCCATTTGAGTCATAACATCTGTTAGTTCCCTTATCTCTCTGTTTATTTTTTGTCTGACCGACCTGTCCGGTGGTGAGAGTGGAGTGTTGAGGTCTCCCACTATTAGTGTGTGGGGTTTAATGTATGGTTTAAGCTTCAGAAGTGTTTCTGTTTTTTCATGGTTTATTTTTTATATTTAAAAATTTCCATCTTCTCCCCTTCTCCTCACCCTTCCCTCCCCTCCCCTTCACCCATACCCCCTCCCTCCCTCTCCAGGCCAAGGAGCCATCAGGGTTCCCTACTCTATGTTGAGACCAAGGTCCTCCCAACTCCGCCCAGGTCCAGGAAGGTAATCAACCAAGCTGAGAAGGCTCCCACAGAGCCCGTCCATGCAGAAGAATCAAAGCTCAGCGCCATTGTCCTTGGATTCTCAGTCAGCCTCCACTGTCGGCCAAATTTAGAGAGTCTGGTTTGGTCACATGTTCCATCAGTCCCATTCCAACTGGAGTTGGTGATCTCCCGTTAGTTCTGTCCCACCGTCTCCATGGGTGAATGCACCCCTCACGGTCCTGACTTTCTTTCTCATGTTCTCCCTCCTTCTGCTCCTCATTAGGACCTTGGGAGCTCAGTCCAGTGCTCCAATGTGGGGCTCAGTCATTTTCTTCATCTATCGCCAGATGGAGGTTCTATGGTGATATGCAAGAAATTAATCAGTATGGCTATAGGAATTGGCCTTTTCGGGCTCCCTTTCCTCGGCTGCCCAAGGAACTAGCTGGGGGCATCTCCCTGGAAACCCGGGAACCCCTCTAGAGTCAAGTCTCTTGACAACCCTCAGATGGCTCCCTAAATTAAGATATATGCTTCCCTGCTCCCATATCCACCCTTCCTGTATCCCAAGCACCCCATTCCTCCGAGCTCCCCCCATTCTCCCCTTCACGCTTTTCTCTCCCCATCTTCCCTTGGCCCCGTCTCGCCCCACCCTCAAGTTCCCAATTTTTGCCCGGTGATCGTGTCTACTTCCAATATCCAGGAGGATTACTATATCTTTTTTTGGGAGTTCACCTTCTTATTATCTTCTCAAGGATCCTGAATTATAGGCTCGATGTCCTTCAATTATGGCTAGAAACGGATTATGAGTGAGTACATCCCATGTTCATCTTTTTGGGTCTGGGTTACCTCACTCAGAATAGTGTTTTCTATTTCCATCCATTTGCATGCAAAATTCAAGATGTCATTGTTTTTTACCGCTGAGTAGTATTCTAGCATGTATATATTCCACAGTTTCTTCATCCATTCTTCCACTGAAGGGCATCTAGGTTGTTTCCAGGATCTGGCTATTACAAATAATGCTGCTATGAACATAGTTGAGCAAATGCTTTTGTAGTATGATTGGGCATCTCTTGGGTAGATTCCCAAGAGTGGAATTGCTGGGTCCTGGGGTAGGTTGATCTCGAGTTTCCTGAGAAACCGCCACACTGCTTTTCAAAGTGGTTGCACAAGTTTGCATTCCCACCAGCAATGGATGAGTGTACCCCTTACCCCACAACCTCTCCAGCAAAGGTTATCATTGGTATTTTGGATTTTAGCCAATCTGACAGGTGTAAGATGGTATCTCAATGTTGTTTTGATTTGCATTTCCCTGATAGCTAAGGAGGTTGAGCATGACCTTAAGTGTCTTTTGGCCATTTGAACTTCTTCTGTTGAGAATTCTCTGTTCATTTCAGCGCCCCATTTTTTAATTGGGTTAATTAGCATTTTAAAGTCTAGTCTCTTGAGTTCCTTATATATTTTAGAGATCAGACCTTTGTCAATTGCAGGGTTGGTGAAGATCTTTTCCCAGTCAGTAGGCTGCTTTTGTGTCTTAGTAACAGTGTCCTTTGCTTTACAGAAGCTGCTCAACTTCAGGAGGTCCCATTTATTCAATGTTGCGCTTAATGTCTGTGCAGCTGGGATTATACGTAGGAAACAGTATCCTGTGCCCATTTGTTGTAGAGTACTTCCCACTTTCTCCTCTATCAAGCTCAGTGTGTTCAGATTAATATTGAGGTCTTTAATCCATTTGGACTTGAGTTTTGTACATGGTGATAGGTATGGATCTACTTTCATTCTTCTACAGGTTGACATCCAGTTATGCCAGCACCATTTGTTGAAGATGTCCTCTTTCTTCCATTGTGTACTTTTGGCTCCTTTATCAAAAATCAGGTGTTCATGGGTTTGTGGTTTAAGATCCGGGTCTTCTATTCGATTCCATTGGTCGACTTCTCTGTTTTTATGCCAATACCAAGCTGTTTTCAATACTGTAGCTCTGTAATAGAGTTTGAAGTCAGGGATGGTAATGCCTCCAGAAATACCTTTATTGTATAAGATTGTTTTGGCTATCCTGGGTTTCTTGTTTTTCCATATAAAGTTGATTATTGTCCTCTCAATATCTGTGAAAAATTTTAATGGGACCTCGATGGGGATTGCATTGAATCTATAGATTGCTTTTGGTAGAATTGCCATTTTTCCTTTTTTTAATATTTATTTATTTATTCATTATGTATACAATATTCTGTCTGTGTGTATGTCTCCAGGCCAGAAGAGGGCACCAGACCTCATTACAGATGGTTGTGAGCCACAACATGGTTGCTGGGAATTGAACTCAGGACCTTTGGAAGAGCAGGCGATGCTCTTAACCACTGAGCCATTTCTCTAGCCCCTAGAATTGCCATTTTTACTATGTTGATCCTCCCAATCCACGAGCAAGGGAGATCCTTCCATTTTCTGGTATCCTCTTCAATTTCTTTCTTCAAAGACTTAAAGTTCTTGTCAAATAAATCCTTCACTTCCTTGGTTAGAGTTACTCCCAGATATCTTATGCTATTTGTGGCTATTGTGAAAGGTGATACTTCTCTGATTTCCCTCTCTGCTTCCTTATCCTTTGTGTATAGGAGGGCAACTGATTTTTTGGAGTTGATCTTGTATCCTGCCACATTACTGAAGGAGTTTATCAGCTGTAGGAGTTCTTTGGTAGAGTTTTTGGGGTCGCTTATGTACACTATCATATCATCTGCAAATAATGAAAGTTTAACTTCTTCCTTTCCAAATCGAATCCCCTTGATCCCCTTATGTTGTCTTATTGCTAGAACTTCAAGCACTATATTGAAGAGATAAGGAGAGAGTGGACAGCCTTGTCGTGTTCCTGAATTTAATGGGATGGCCTTGAGTTTCTCTCCGTTTAATTTGATGTTAGCTGTCAGCTTGCTGTAAATAGCCTTTATTATATTTAGGAATGACCCTTGTATCCCTAATCTCTCTAAGACCTTTATCATAAAGGGGTGCTAAATTTTGTCAAATGCTTTTTCAGCATCTAATGAGATGACCATATGGTTTTTTTTCCTTCAGTTTATTTATATGATG
The DNA here is from genome assembly GCF_903992535.2 of Arvicola amphibius. Classification (NCBI taxonomy): domain Eukaryota; kingdom Metazoa; phylum Chordata; class Mammalia; order Rodentia; family Cricetidae; genus Arvicola; species Arvicola amphibius. The sequence continues at coordinate 63,995,045 of NC_052065.1, forward strand.
GATTACATTGATAGATTTTCGTATGTTGAACCAGCCCTGCATCTCTGGGATGAAGCCTACTTGATCATAGTGGATAATTTTTCTAATGTGTTCTTGGATCCGGTTTGCCAGTATTTTATTGAGAATTTTTGCGTCAATGTTCATGAGTGAGATTGGCCTGTAATTCTCTTTCTTGGTTGAGTCTTTGTGTGGTTTAGGTATCAGGGTAACTGTAGCTTCATAAAAGGAATTTGGCAGTGACTCTTGTGTTTCTATATTATAAAATACCTTAAGGAGTATAGGTATTAGATCTTCTTGGAAGTTCTGGTAGAAATCCGCATTGAAACCATCTGGTCCTGGGCTCTTTTTGGTAGGAAGGTTTTTGATAACAGTTTCTAATTCTTCATGACTAACAGGACTATTTAGAGCATTTACGTGGTCCTGGTTTAACTTTGGTATGTGGTATTTATCTAAAAAAATGTCCATTTCTTTTACATTTTTCAATTTTGTGGCATACAGGCTTTTGTAGTAAGATCTAATGATTCTCTGAATTTCCTCTGTGTCTGTGGTTATGTCCCCCTTTTCATTTCTGATCTTATTAATTTGCGTGTTCTCCCTCTGCCATTTGATTAGTTTGGCTAAGGGTTTGTCAATCTTGTTGATTTTCTACAAGAACCAGCTTTTTGTTTCATTGATTCTTTGGATTGTTTTCTGTGTTTCTATTTTGTTGATTTCTGCCCTCAGTTTGATTATTTCCAGTTTTCTTTTCCTAGTTGAGTCTGCTTCTTTTTTTTTCCAGAGCTTTCAGGTGTGCTGTTAAGTCACCAATGAGTGCTTTCTCCATTTTCTTTAAGTGGACACTTAGTGCTATGAACTTTCCTATTAGCACTGCTTTCATTGTGTCCCATAGGTTTGAGTATGTTGTGTCTTTGTTTTCATTAAATTCAAGAAAGACTTTAATTTCTTTCTTTATTTCTTCCTTGACCCAGGTGTGGGTCAGTAGTTGACTGTTCAGTTTCCATGAGTTTGTGGGCTTTCTGGGGGTAGCATTGTTGTTGATTTCTAATTTTAATCCATGGTGATCCAATAAGACACAGGTGGTTACTAATACTTTTTTGTAACTGTGGAAGTTTGCTTTGTTACCAAGTATATGGTCAATTTTCAAAAAGGTTCCATGAGCTGCAGAGAAGAAGGTTTATTCTTTCCTATTTGGGTGGAATGTTCTATAGATGTCTGTTAAGTCCATTTGGTTCATTACCTCCATTAAGTCTTTCAATTCTCTGTTAGGTTTCTGTCTGATTGACCTGTCCATTGGTGAGAGAGGAGTGCTGAAGTCTCCAACTATTAGTGTGTGTTGTTTGATGGCTGCCTTGAGTTCTAGAACTGTTTCTTTTACATAAATAGGTGCTTTTATATTAGGGGCATAGATATTCAGGATTGAGACTTCATTCTGAAGGATTTTTCCTGTTATGAATACAAAGTGTCCCTTTCCATCTCTTCTGATTGATTTTAGTTTGAAGTTAACTTTGTTAGAAATTAGTATGGCCACACCGGCTTGTTTCTTAGGTCCATTTGCTTGATAAACCTTTTCTCAACCCTTTACTCTGAGTAGGTGTCTGTCTTTGTGGTTGAGGTGTGTTTCTTGTAAACAGCAGAATGTTGGATCCTGTTTTCGTATCCAGTCTCTTAGCCTGTGCCTTTTTATAGGTGAATTGAGGCCATTGATATTAAGTGATATTAATGACCAGTGGTTGTTAACTCCGATCATTTTTTTTTGTAGTAGAGTTTGTGTGTTTCCCTTCTTCTAGTTGTGCTGGTGAAGGGTCGCTAGATGCCTGAGTTATTGTGGGCATTGTTGGACTCCTTGGTTTGTGATTTTCCTTCTATTACTTTCTGCAAGGCTGGATTTGTGGCTATGTATTGTTTAAATCTGTTTTTGTCCTGGAATATCTTGTTTTCTCCATCGATGGTGATGCAAGCTTTGCTGGGTATAGTAGTCTAGGCTTGCATCCATGTTCCCTTAGTGTCTGTAGCACATCTATCCAAGCTCTTCTGGCTTTCATGGTTTCCATTGAGAAATCAGGTGTAATTCTGATAGGTTTCCCTTTATATGTTACTTGACCTTTTTCCTTTGCAGCTCTTAATATCTGTTCTTTATTCTGTATGTTTTGTGTTTTGATTATTATATGGCGTGGGGATGCTTTCTTTTGATCCAGTCTATTTGGTGTTCTGTAGTCTTCTTGTAGCTTCATAGGAATATCCTTCTTTAGGTTGGGGAAATTTTCTTTTATAATTTTGTTTAATATATTTTCTGGGCCTTTGAGTTGTAATTCTCCTTCTTCTACCCCAATTATTCTTAAGTTTGGTCTTTTCATGGTGTCCCAGATTTCCTGGATGTTTTGTGTTAAGAATTTGTTGGATTTGTTTTGTTCTTTAATCTGTGAATTTATTTCCTCTATAGTATCTTCAGAGTCTGAGATTCTTTCTTCCATCTCTTGTATTCGGTTGGAAATACTTGTCCCTGAAGTTTCTGTTCATTTACTCAGAATTTCCATTTCTAGTCTTCCCTCGGATTGTGTTTTCCTCATTACCTCCATTTCATTTTTCAGGTCTTGTACTGTTTCCCTTACCTGTTTGATTGCTTTTTCTTGTTTTTCTTGGGTATCTTTGAGAGATTTATTTATTTCATCTACTTTTTTGTTTGTCATCTCCATTTCTTTTTGGCAGTTTTTTACCTCCTGTTTAAGGTCCTCTATTATTTTCATGAAGTACTGTTTAAGGTCGGTTTCTTTTTTTTCTTCTGGAGTAGGGTATTCAATTCTTGTTGTTTCAGGATGACTGGATTCTGGTGATGACATGTTGCCTTTCGGGTTGTTGGAGTTCTTGCATTGGCGCCTGCCCATCTCTTCCTTCAAATGGAACTAGGAGAGACTTGGTGACTTGTTCCAATCCTTGCTCTGACTGAATCTGGGTGGATCTCCTCAGTGCCAGGGCAGGAGCTATTCCTTGCAGCACAATCTGAAGGAGCCCGCACTCTCTTGCCGGGCTCCTCAGACCTGCCTGGAGGGCAGCCTCTCCCCCCTCTGGTTAGGTGGCCTTGGTACAGTGTCAGGACACTTGAATACACTAGGGAAGGCCGTCAAGATGGGACTCCACAGCACTGAATCAGGGATTTCTTGTAGCTGAGGGACCTCCCAGATGTGTCTTCTGGTTTTAAGATATGGAGTCTTGCTCCCAGATGTGTCTTCTGGTATGAATATCCGGTGTCTTTGCTTCCAGATGAGTCTTCTGGTGCTAGTATCCGGTGTCTTTGCTCCCAGATGTGTCTTCTGGTCCTCCCAGATGTGTCTTCTGGTCTTAATGTCCAGTGTCTTTGCTGGCCCGGGAGTTCTGGAGAGGGCCTACCTTGCCGCAGGCAGGCTAATGAAACAAAGAAGCTCCTGCCCGCCAGTTGCACTCCCTATGCAGTCCCAGCGCCCTGCTTGGGCTGAGCTGGAGATGTTATGAACCCAAAGAAGGGAGGTAGAAGGCTAGAAGTGTTTCTTTAACATATGAGGGTGCCCTTGTATTTGGGGCATAGATGCTCAGTAATGAGATTTCCTTTGATGGATTTTTCCTCTGACTAATATGGAATTTCCTTCTTTGTCTCTTTTGATTGATTTTAGCTTGAAGTCTATTTTGTTAGATATTAGGATAGCTACACCTGCTTGTTTCTTAGGTTTATTTGATTGGAATATTTTTCCCAACCAATTACTCTGAGATGATGTCTGTCTATGAGGTTGAAAAGTGTTTCATGTATTCAGAAGAAGGATTGATTCTGTTTTTGTACCCAATCTGTTAACCTGTGCCTTTTTATAGGTGAGTTGAGTCCATTTATATTAAGGAATATTAATGACCAGTGATTGCTATCTCCTGTTAATTTAGTTTTCATTGTTGGCAATGTTAATTTGTGTGTTTTCCCCTTCTTTGGGATTTGCTGCTATGAGACTATCAATTTTCTGTGTTTTTGTTGGTGTAGCCAACTTCCTGGGGTTGGAGTTTTCCTTCTATTATAAGTGTGTAGCTTGTTTTTGAAAGTGACTCAACGTTAAGATATTGGGTTGATTCTTAGATGAGAATTTGATCTTTGTTCATTTTTATAATGTTATACAGTTAAGAATTTGGGGACTCTTGAAGATTAAATAAATTTTCCCTTTAAGGACTATAAGTGAAATGTTGTAGTTTAAAAGTGATGTGATCAGATGTCAAATTGCAAGAATGAATTTCTGATATTTGATCTTGACTGTCAATATGGCACAATTTGAAATCACCTAGGAGTCATACCTCTGTGAAAGTCTGTGATGGCAGGAAAGATCTAGCTCACTGTCAGTAGGGTCATTTCATGGGATAGGAACTTAGACTGTGTAAAATAAATTGAGTGGGGCACAGGCATCCCTCAATCTCTTCTGATGGAATGTGAGTAGGCTGTAAGAAACCCAGCCATCTGATGTTCCCATCACCATACCTTTCCTGGCACAATGCAGTTTACCCTCTCAGATCATGAGCCTAAAGAAAGTCTCCTTACCACAGGTGGTGTTTTTGTCAGTTCACAGTGACCTGTTTGTTTGGTCACAGTGACAAGAAAAGTAATTCAAGAAGCATATGTATCTTACTCCCAATATTATAGGAATCTTTCAATCTTTCACAACTATGTTTTCTCTTCTTGATATTTAATGTTTCTTTTTAAATATTTGTATATGTGTATGATGTATGTGTATTTGTGTGCACATGTAAATGTGTATGAGGGCACACAAATGCCACAGTACATATGTGGAGGTCAGAAGGTAATCTTGTATGTCAGTACTTAACTTCTACTTTGTTTGAGACAGGGTCTTGTGTTGTTGCTTGAAACTGTGTATGCCAGGCCATTTGATCCACAGACTTTCAGTTAGTCTAATGTTTCACCTCCCACCTTCCTATAAGGAGCCTTCAGATTATAGGAACATTTTCATGTCTGGCTTTAGGTGGCTATAGAGAATCTGAACTCACGTTCTCACAGTTGTACTGCCAGGACTTTACCTGTTGATCTATATCCTTATTCTACTTGTTTAGAACTAATGAATCAATATTGATGCTGTTTTTTTCTAGAGTCCATCATTTACATTAGGATTTGTTCTTTGTATTACACAACACATAGGGATTCATAAGTGTCCTCCATTACAGTGCCGTCCAAAAATAGTTCTAGTGTTCTAACATTCCTTATATCCTATTTATCTCTTCTTTCTCTTGTGGAGCAACTTACACCACCGTATATAGCCTTTTTAGAGTAGCATTATTCTATTAACATCTATTTGGTATTTTTCAGATAATTTTGCATCTTGATGGCTAATTTCCTTTTATGGAATAATATTGTATTATATGAATGTATCACAATTTGTATATTCTTGGTTGTTATGAACAAAGCTACCATGTAGTGAGCTGTGGGCTGCATTCCCGCCGCCCTGCTTTCGGCCTCCTGACTAGCTTATACCCTGAAATAACAACACACAAACTGTATTCTATTAAATACTGCCTGGCCCATTATTTTCAGCCTCTTACTCACATCTTGACTAACCCATATCGAATAATGTATGTAACACCACAAAGGGTGTCTTACCGGGAAAGATTCAGCACATCTGACCTGGTGGCTGGCTTCATCGCATCTCTCTCTTCTCTCTGAGGAGAGGCACAGCGGTCTGTCTAACTTAGGAGAGGCGTGAAATCTGACTGAGCCATCTACCTCACTTCCTTCTTCCTGTTCTGTCTACTCCACCCACCTAAGGGCCGGTCTATCAGATGGGCCAGGCAGTTTCTTTATTAATTATCCAATGAAATCATCAGATAGATAGAAGACACACCTACATCATTTCCCCTTTTTCTGTTTAAACAAAAAAGAAAAGCTTTCACTTTAACATAGTAAAATTACATATAACAAAACAGTTATCAAGTAAGAATTACAATTACAATATTTATATCTACTTTATCTTTTATCATAACTAAGGAAAACTTTAACTATCTATCCATTCTTCAACTCCATCAAAGACTCCAGAAGGATATAATATTACCTAAGTAAATAAGAACTAAGCAACTTACAAAACTCTAGAAATGACAGAGACATCTCGCTGCCTGGACAGTCACCCAAAGTTCCTTTGTACTGTTGGGGCATCCATCTTCGGCCTTCAGGCCCATAGTTTCCAGCAGACATTTCCATAAAGCAAGAAATTTCAAAGACAGTTCAGTCACTTTCTGCTGTGTCCTGCAGAATGTCTTGCAGACTCTTTTATGAATCAGGAATCCCGAAAGATCATCTCACTTTTAGGCAAGTTCAGCAGTCCTCTCTCTGAGGGTTCTCTATGTCCAGTTTATGCAATAGTCCAGGCAAGAGCAGTTTCTTGCCCAAATGGCTATCAAACTCAATAAGGATCCTCTTCGATGCCCATCATCTTCTTGAAGTAGATTGGTGCTGCCAGGAGCAGACATGTCTCATTGTCATGAACAGTCCTAAGTTATTAAAACATCTAAAATGCGATATTCTGTAGTCTTTGAAAGATATGAAGAATGCCTATGTAACTTAAAATATCTCTATATAGCTAGAAAATCTAACTAACATAACTACAGGTTTTAATATTATTGATAACTACCCATTAACAACCTATATACATTACATTTTTAAATGAACTACACAATCACAATACATTAATCAGTATCAGAAATACACATACATATAACAAAATTTACCTTAAATTTAAATCACTAAAGCAAAATCCATATCAATGCAAATTATTCATCTCCATATCATATCCCCTTTTAAATGTAAAAAAAAATTTATAAACAATATTTGGGAACATGGGCGCAGTTATTTCTCTCCAAACTGCTTCCTGCTGAATGGGGGCGCTGTTAATCAGATCTTCATGGTGTAACGTGTGCCAGGTTCATCTCAGTCATCAGTTGGGTGAAGTAATTTTCTGAAGGTGTTCACAGCAACCTTTCAGGAGGGCGTGGTCTATCATACCATATTGGGATAGAAGCAATCCACATGGTCTCATTTTCTGTAAAAACAAAAGAAACTCCTTTCCAAAGCATCATATCCTTAGATCTAAATTCTGAAGTCAAGGTATTTTCAAAATATCTATCTTGGATTAGTTCAGCAGCATTTGTAAACAAATATCTTTTAGCAGCTATTGCTTCTTCCTCAGCATTCAAACAATTCAAAGAGAGTATAATAGTATACAGTATCAAGATTCTCCGTATATTTTCCATCTTTGTACGGCTTTATTTTAACCTCTATTTCGTTTATTTTTACTTTTTTTTTTATTTTTTGACAAGTTCTTTGTATATCTTTGTCCTGGAATAACTCTATAGACCAGGCTGTCCTTGAACTCAGAGGTCTACTTGCCCCTGCTTCCCACGTGCTGGGATTAAAGGTGTATGCTACCACACCTTGAACTCACAGAGATCTTTCTGTATCTGCCTCCCAAGCATTCGGATTAAAGGTGTGTCCTGCCACACCTTCAAGTCACAGAGGTGTGACTACCTCTGACTCCCAAGTGTTGGGATTAAAGGTGTGTACCACCACAACAAACTACTTCCTTTTTTTTCTTTTTCTTTTTTTTTTTTTTTTTTTTTTTTTTTTTTTTTTTTTTTTTTTTCTTTTAAACACTGCCTGGCCCATTATTTTCAGCCTCTTACTCACATCTTGACTAACCCATATCGAATAATGTATGTAACACCACAAAGGGTGTCTTACCGGGAAAGATTCAGCACATCTGACCTGGTGGCTGGCTTCATCGCATCTCTCTCTTCTCTCTGAGGAGAGGCACAGCGGTCTGTCTAACTTAGGAGAGGCGTGAAATCTGACTGAGCCATCTACCTCACTTCCTTCTTCCTGTTCTGTCTACTCCACCCACCTAAGGGCCGGTCTATCAGATGGGCCAGGCAGTTTCTTTATTAATTATCCAATGAAATCATCAGATAGATAGAAGACACACCTACATCACTACCATAAACATTCATTGGTGTATATGGATTTGCGGGGACAGAAACTCTTACGTCATTTAGGTAGTAAGCGCTAAGTAATGTGATTCCTAGATTTTTTATAAGAGCACATATGGTTAGTTTTGTAATAAATGTACAAAATGCCTTTAAAAGTGGCAGCTTCAGTTTGCATTCCTATCAAAAATGGAAGTTCCAATGTTTCATAATCTATTAATAGCCACAATTTGGTTTTAAAGATGTACTTTTAAATTTTTATTTTTGTGTGTGTATGTGTATGGGTATCTATTCATTTCTGTGCAGTTGCCCACAGAGGCCAGAAAAGAGTGTTGGTTATCCTAGAGCTAGAGTTACAGTCTCAGATTTGGGGTCTGGGAGCAGAACTCTGGTATTTTGTAAAAGCAGAGAAATTTTTAACTCCTGAGCCATCTTTCCAGCCCCACCATTGGTTTTAATGTTCTGAATTTTGACCATTGTATCTCTCTCTCTCTTTTTTAAAAAAATAAATCCACAGTGACATATGCTTTTAAGTCTTTTTTCTTTGAGAAAGTATCTGTTTAGGTATATATCTAATTTTTAAATTGGTTTATTTATTACTCTTTGTTAGGAATATTTCCTAATGAAAGCTTTCTGCTGACACAAAAATCCCAATCAAGCCAAGTCACAACAAGCCACATTAAAGGATATCCAGGTTTAATGGGATTCCTGCACTCTTGGGTGGTCTCGAGGAAAACTGGAAAGATCCAAATGTGACCACGGGGAGGTGGGGGAGAGGGAAGACCACAAAGAGACTCTCCAGGGAGCAGTTTAAATAGACAGGGGGAGTGGTCAAGGTTTGGCAGGCTGCCTTGTCCCTCCTCCGGAGAAGGGGCCAAGGCTTGGCGGGTACCTTGACACTCCTCCGGGGAGGGGTCAAGGTTTGATGGGCTGCCTTGACACTCCTCTGGGGAGGGGGGTCAAGGTTTGGCAGGCACAGGGTTGGAGCCTCCAAAGATGGAGATCAGAGACCGGGATTTACATTCCAGGCTGTTTGCATAAGGGGTGACAGGAAGCTGAGGTGATATTTTGACTAACATTTAGGCTTTCTTTGGAACAAAAGGGGCATTGACTCAAGTCTGGCTACTTCCTGCGGGCATGGGGCAACACGGGAAAGGGGAGAGCTGGGTGTTGGTGGGTCCACGCTCAGCGAGAGGTGTGGATGGAAAGGCATCCTGTGTACTGTCATACTGGAGATGCCAGACATCTGTTCCTTGGGGGAGGTGAGAAGGCATGTGTCCTGTGAGGTCCTGTCCATCAAGGTTTGAGAGACCTAGGAGTTAGTTAAGGATATCTTGACTCAGTAATGGTGCTGGGCAAGCAGGTATCACTAAGAAAGAATGAGAGAAAAATTGTCCTGCAAGAAAGTAGGATAGTGGCAAAGTTTTAAGTGGGGGGTCCTGTCTACCCTCATAACTGAAATTGGTAAGGGGAACGTAAGACCTGAGTGAGATGTTAGAACAGAATAAGTAGCTCCTGTGTCCAAAAGAAAAGTAATGGACTTACCCACTACCTGCAGCTTTACCCTAGGCTCAGATAGGTTTATGGGATATACCACGTCTGGGCAGCGTTAATCCTCTGCAAGGCTGAGAAGTTCAAAGGCTGGCACAATTTCACTTGTTGATATTGGTGAGATTGGACCTTCATGACATGGCATAGAGGACAAGCTCACATGGGGGCATTGTGATTTCCAGTGTTCAGGTTTCTGGCAGATAGGGCATGGCCTTGTAGGAGGTTTAGTGCAATATCATCATATGGCCATTTAGGCCCCACTTGTAACAGTTTGTCTGTGAGGTTGACTTAGGCTGGGCTCTAGCAGGGTAGAGCCTTGAGGTTGGCTTCCCTTGTCCTCCTTCCCATGGCCTTAGGAATGACTACTACTAAGGCCTGAGTTGGAATGGTTAGATTTTCAAAATTAACTACTGTTTTTTGAGACCATTCCCATACCCTGAAGGAGGTAATGAACTATGTTTTGCCTCTGTAATGAAACTCTTTACTATAAGCAGAAGGATTAGTAGAAAAGGAACCCAGTCACTTTTCTATCTGAGAGAGATCTGAAAGAGAAAAGGGAACATGAACTTTTATAATGCCATCTTCTCCCACCACTTCCCGGAGAGGGCAGAGAAGGGCAGAGCTATGGTGGGATCTGGTATGGGAGGAGACTGGGGAGGATTGGGAGGGGCTAGCCCAGTGTGCAGAAGGGGTCCAAGGGTGGAGAAATGAGGTAGGAGGGGAAGAGGGGAAGAAGGTGGGTAAGGTGGAAGTTGACATTGAACTTCTACATTGGGGAGGGAGGGGGTAGGCAAGGACAGGGAAGGAGAAGGATGTGGAAAATGTTGCTCCACAAGAGCAGGGTGGGTAGTGTGGATTTGAGGGAGTGGGGGAGGGGCCAGTGCCTGTGGCTGCATGGTCCAGCTGAAATTGTCAAGGTCCCAATTCCCAGATGACCGGGAATTTGAAGGCATCGCAGCCCTAGCGACCAAGACCAGTGCTGCAAGACACTGGCTACTGAGGGAAGAGCGAGAGCACAGAGCCCCAAACCATGAACATATGTAAGCTCTGTCCATTTGTCCCTACAGTGACAAAATTTTTTTAGGTCCTAGAGGATGGTAAACTTTAAGAGGCATCCCAGGGGCAACAGCAGATCTGGCTTTGAACTGTAAGTACCCATTTTAAAGTCTATGCCCAATTGCATGGCCTAAGTCTATTACAGTGTGTCTGCCAAAATAGCTCTTAAGCCTAAATGAGGTTGTGAAAATTGAGTGCTAGGCATCCCCAAAACAAACAAAATTCACCTCAACTAGACCCAGCCTAGCTGCTGAGATTGGCGTCTTGGCACAGGTCCGAAAAGCGACAAAAGAAAGTATGAATGGGTCCCCCAAAACCCTATAGCATAGACAAGAAAAAGGGACTCACCAAGATGCAGCCACTGTAGTCCAGAAGCTGGTTTTAGCCTGGCCTGGAGAGTTCAGGTTGCAGACTAGGGCTCTTCCAATGAGTGGCTGTAGGCCACGGGGAAAGGCCACCCTATCTCAGTGGTACCTCTAGATGTTAGGACTATTTCCTAATGTAAGCTCTCTGCCGATGCAAAAATCCCAATCAATCCAAATCACAACAAGCCAAATTAAAGGATATCCAGGTTTAATGGGATTCCTGCACACTCAGATGGCCTCGAGGGGAACTGGGAAGCTGCAAACATGACCACTTGGTGGGGGAGAGGGAAGACCAAGAAGAGACTCTCTGGGGAGCAGTTTAAATAGACTGAGGGAGTGGTCAAGGTTTGGTGGGCTGCCTTGTCCCTCCTCCAGAGGAGGGGTCAAGGTTTTGGCGGGCCACCTTGACACTCCTCTGGGGAGGGGTCAAGGTTTGGCAGGCACAGGGGCAGGGCCTCCAAAGATGGAGGCCAGAGACCAGAACTTACACTCTTGATTTTAAAAATTCTTTGTATATTTTAGATAATAGATACTCAGTATATATGTCTTTAAATTTTTCTGCTCGTATATCACTTTTCTTTTCATTTTTTTCAAGTTTTAGTGTATGTTTGTGTGTGTGTGCGTAAATACTAGTGCATGTGTGCCATGGTGTACATGTAAAGGTCAAAAGGTAGCGTTGAGTATCTGTCCTCCCTTCTATTTTGATTGAGACAGGGTCTCTTGTTGTTTACTACTGTGAATGCCAGGCTAGCTGACCTGTGAACTTCCTAGTATTTTCCCATTTTGCCCTTCATCTAACCATAGGAACACTGTGGTTATAAAATGCATCACTGTGTGATGGAGGAGGGTCATCTGTCGATGTGTTACTTTAGAAACTGCCTTGGCCCTTTAATAAGACAGAAAATTAGGTAGGCGGAGTAGACAGAACAGAATTGTGGGAGAAAGAAAGCAGAGTCAGGCAGATGCTTCAGGCAGACACCATGCCTCTCCTCTCAAAGACAGACGCAGGTTAAGATCTCTCCTGGTAAGCCACCTCTTGTGGTGCTACTCAGATTACTAAATATGGGCTAAAGCAACATGTGAGAATTAGCCAATAAGAGGCTGAAACTAATGGGCCAGGCAGTGTTTAAAAGAATACAGTTTCGGTGTAATTATTTCGGGTGTAAAGCTAGCCGGGTGGCAGGATGCAGCCCACCATTCCTTCTACAACTGTGTACATATTTATGCAGGTTCTGCAGTTATGAGCTCATGTCCTTATGCTTCTGTGGCAATCACTTTTTCTCCATGAACCATCTTCCCACCCCTCTTTTTTCATTCTTTAACAGTATCTTTTATAGAGCAGAAGTATAATAAAACTACACAATGTCAAATGTTTGTTAGATGCTATTAGAATAAGTTTTAAATGGAAATCATTGCATGTATTAGTAAACAAGAGCATTTAAAAATCAATGGACTAACTTTTCATAATAAGAAACTACAAAAGCATATTAGTTGAAAGAATAATGAAAAATTTAAGTCAGGTGCCATGGTACGTACCTGTAACTCCACTACTTGTGGAGTAGAACAGGATAGCAAGGAGTGCAAGGCTAACCTCGGATACATAGTAAACTTGAAGCCAATATAAGCTAAATGAGACCCTGTCTCACAAAATTAAAGAATGAGTATGGAAATAACATATTACTAAATTAGAATGGAAAAGACACAATAAAAACCATGGTGGAGGGATGAAGGAGGAAAGCAATGAAAGAGATATCTTGATAGAAGGAGTTATTATGGGTTTAGGGAGAAACCTGGTGCTAGGGAAATTACCAGGAATCTACAAGGATGACCCCAGATAAAACTCTTAGCAATAGTGGAGAGGATGCCTGAACTGTCCTTCCCCTATAATCAGATTAGTAACTACCCTAATTGTCATCATAGAACCTACATTTGGTAACTGATGGAAGCAGATACAGAGATCCACAGCCAAGCACCAGGCCTAGCTCCAGGAATATAGTTGACGAGAGAGAGGAAAGATTTATATGAGCAAGAAGAGGTCAAGAGCATGATGGGGATACCCCCCACCAAAAAAAAACTAGTTTACACAACCTAGTGGGAGCTCACAGACTCTGAACAGACAACTGGGAACCTGCATGGGACTGAACTAGACCCTCTGAATGTAGGTGACAGTTATATGGCTTGATCTGTTGGGAGAGGGGGCTGGCAGTGAGGCCAGGACTTATCCCAGATGCATGAACTGGATGTTTGGAGCCCATTCTCTTTGGAGGGTTACCTTTCTCAGCCTAGATATAGGGGAGGAACGCTTTGATCCTGCCTCAACTTAATATGCCAGACTTTGTTGACTCCCCAAGGGAGGCCTTACTCCCTCTGAGGAGTGGATGGGGAGTGGAAAGTGGGTAGGTGGGAAGAAGAGAAAGGGAGGGAGGAGGAACTGGGGTTAGTATGTAAAATGAAAAAAGTTTTAAATAAAAAAGGGTTTTAAAAAGACATTAGTATTGCCAGGCATCTAGCAAGAATAGTGAAGGAAAATGAGAAGAAATATAACTCACAAATATCAGGAAGAAAGAGTAAATCTCCCTGTAGATATTAAAAGGTAATAAGAGGGTTTATTCACTAAATATATTAACTTTAGCCTTTTTATTGCAGTTTTTTTGAAGTTGAGAAAGTCAATCTATTCCTAGTTTCATGAGTTTTGCCACAAATAAATATTATTTTTGTCAAATGATTTTTTGGTATCAATTGATAATGACTATGATTTTATTCTGTAGCCTGCTCAGTATTCAATTATATTTGTTAATTTTTTTGTTAATTTTTGAATGTTAAAACAGTCTTGCATATCTAGAATAAATCCCAATTTTCCATGTTATAGAATTCTTTTTGCTAGTTATTGTGTTTAATTTGCTAATGTTTTACATTTTATCTTTATTATTCTTTAGTATATGTATTTAATGCATGTATATAATGTATTTTGTTCTTTTCACACACATCCCATTTCTCTTTTATCTCCTTCCTATTTCTGCTGAATGCTAATGTTTTATTGAAGATTTTTGTATTCGTATTCATAAGGAAAGTTGGTTTAAAGTTTTTTACTGTAGTATTTCTATTTATGTTTGGATTGGGGTAATAATAATTTCCTAGACTCAGTTAAGAAATGCTTTGTCTGCTAATGCAAAGAGGGGGATTGTAGAATACAGGTGTTATGAAGGAGATGGGAAATGTGGGAACTTTAACTGGGGAGGAAGGTCATATGGAGAGAGAGGAAGAAAGGAGAGACTAAAATGCTAGGGATGTTTGAAACAGTCGCAAGGAGTCATATGATTTTATAAGATTGCCTAATAGATAGGTAAATGAATAGACAGACAGACAGACAGACAGACAGACAGACAGACAGAGGTTATAGAGATGGCTCAGTACTTGTTCCTCTACCAGAGGGCTGAAGTTCAGATGACAGAACACCCATGGCAACTCAAAACCCTCTTTCACTTCAATTTCAGGGATCTGAAGCCATCTTCTAGCCTCCACAGGTAACACACACACACACACACACACACACACACAGAGAGAGAGAGAGAGAGAGAGAGAGAGAGAGAGAGAGAGAGAGAGAGAGAGAGAGAGAGAGAGAGAGAGAGAGAGAGAGAGAGAGAGAGATACACCCAGGCAAAATACTCATATTCATAAAAACAAATCCTAAGTACATAAAATAAATATGTATATACATATATTATGGAGTTACACCACACTGGATGATAATGGTGCTTCTGAGAACCATAGATTAGCAAAACCTTAATGTCTGGTGTGGGAAACCTCCCTTTGAGCTGCTGGGCTGGAGGGGATCATCTTAGAGATTACCAAAACAATACAGTCTGCTGCCATTGCTCTTAGTTCCCTCTCAGAACGTTATGAGAAGACACTGTTGCTGAAGATATCACACACTTTGGACAAAGAACCTGAAGAAAGCAAACAGGAGCTGACCTAAAATTCACCTTCCTGCAGACTAATTCTTACAGTATTGAAAGGTGCTATTCAAGCTGCCAATAGAGTAAAGTAATCAATAGTCCTATTCCAGCTACAGCCCAACTACATGTCTTCAATAGTGCAATAGTGGTATCATTATTTTTTGGGAGTTCGATTGTCTAATCGAACTTAAGGACTGCTAAATTAGGGGGAATTCATACCTGGTACTGCAACCTATCCGACTGCTGAGATGGAGAGGTCATAGACCCTAGAAGAGAATTTACAGCTATCATTTTCCTAAACATATATAATTTCTAGCTATTTACTAAATACTTATCCTTAAAACTACTTTATAATAGTTACTTTTTCATTGCTGTAATAAACAATATGACAAAGGAACCTACAGAAGGAAAGATTTATTTGGCTTTGGAGTTCCAGAGGGATAAGAGACTATCATGCCAGGGAATCCTAACAGCAGGCAACAGTATTGGCAGCATGGACAGGAAGTTGAAGGCACACATCTTCAACTGTAAGCATGAAGCAGAGAGAGTGCACTGGGGATGTTGTATGGTTTTTGATACCTGAAAGTCTGTCTCCAGTGATACACTTCCCCCAGCAAGGTCACACCTCCTAAAGTCACCCAAACCGTGCCACCAGCTTAAAACTAATTAATCAAATGCCTGATGGGGGACATCTCATTAAAAATGTAAGTATAGCTCTCACCCTTCATTAAAGAAGCTTCTTTTAATAGCAGACAGAGACTGTTCCTGAGATCCCCAAGAAGTCAAAGTGCAGATAAGAAGTGATTGCGGGTGCCCAGTTCTAAAACATACATATGTAGTGCCACCCAAGGCTCAGGAAAAATCCTGAAAGAGGAGGGGGAAGAGTATAAGAGCCAGGGAACAAGGACAACTGCTGCAAGACAGTGTCTTCTAAACATGGCAAGGAAGTTGCACGCATAAAATCACAACAAGCCTAAGAAGACTTACATTATGACAGTGCCAGTGGACATGAACTGGGGAAATTTCACAAGGCCCCACCCTAGATGAAGACCTATTGGCTTCTGAAAGGAGGAAAATAAGCTTTTCTCACCAGGGATGAGTAGTGGAGATGTAGAAAAAGTTAGAGTGGAAAAGGGAGGGGTGGAAATGGCATAAATATGACACTTGTATGAAATTCTCAAAAAAATTGAAAAACTGTGCTTCATCTGTGCAAAGGAAATGGCCTAGAGGGAAAAAACACTTGACTGTCAAAGCCTGATGACCTGACTTCAATTTTTAAGACATACGTGGTGGAAGCGTAGAATCAATTCTTGTAAACTATGTTCTGACTTTCACACACGTGTGTCACAGCACACACACAAAGTACACAAAGTGACAAAAGAAGTGCTTTGTATGATTCCAATTTCTGGAACTTTCTTCCATAATATTAGAATTTATAGGGAAACTATCTTAGCCAAGCATTTTTTTTCTGTTAAGGTTTTCATGATTCATTAAGTTTATTTAATAGATAGGTTTATTCAGATGATCCATTCTCTGTATGATATTTTTATGCTTTATCTTTTGTTGGGACCATTTGGAGTCCTGGCATCCTGCTGCTCTTCCCTGCTAGTGATTTGAGCTTCTGAGAGCTGTGTCAAAGTTGTTTACCAATCCTGCTTCCTGAGCACGCATTGCCCTGGCCTTGACCAAGGATCAGGCGATGAGTTCTTTACCTGTTGACCCACCTGGATAGGTTAGGTATAAACACCTGTTGGCCCACCTGGCTGTATTAGGTATAAAACCTCTGTGGTGCTGTTCAATAAAGGGCTTCTTCTACCAGCAGCTTGAGAGGTGTGTATGCATGTTCAATCCTGACATCCTTTGCTCAAGTTTCGTTTCCAGGCCATGCAGGCATGGCAATCTTTTATAAGACATTGGTTCACTTTATGTTGTTATCAAGTGTTTGGGTATGGTTGTTCACTATCCTCCCAAATAACCCTCTTAGTATTGGTGAGCTCAGTACTGGTAACCTCTTCCTCATGTTTGATGTTGGTAATTTGTGTTTTGTTTTCATTCATGGTTACGCTTTGATTTATCACAGACATATATCTTGGTTTCATTGATTTTGTTCTCCACTCTTTTCACTTTTATTGATTTCTGTTCTAAGTTTTAGAGGATTTTTTCTGCTTGTTGTAGGCTTACCATGCTTTTTTGACTTGTTCCATAAAGAGAAAGCCTAGATTATTGATTTTATATCTTTTTTCTTTTCTAATATGTGTAATGCTGTAAAGTTCCTAAGCCCTGATTTGTTGCATTCTGTATATTTTAATAAATTATGATTTCACTCAGTTCAAACGTATTTTTATTTTCTCTTGAGACTTTTCCATTGACTCATGTGCCATTTAGAAGTGTGGTATTCAGTTTAAAAATACTCAAGAGGATTTTCTAGCTATCTTGTTAGTAACGGTATCTAGTTTAACTCATTGAGGTTTGAGAAGATGCCTTATGTGGTTTCTATTTTCACTGAAGTATATTTTGTAGCTGGTTGAGTTTCTATTGCTGTGATGAAACACCAAGACCAAAAAGCAAGTTGTGACAAAAGGGTTTATTTGACTTATACTTACACATCACTCACAGTTCGTCATTGAAGGAAGCCAGATCAGAAACTCAAACAGGGCAGGATCCTGGAGGCAGGAGCTGATGCAGAGGCCACGGAGGGGTTATGAATAATGCTGCTATGAACATAGTTAAGTAAGTGTCCTTGTGATAGGATGGAATGTCTTTTGAGTATATGTCCAGGAGTGGTAGAAGCTGGATCTTAAAGTAGATCATTTCGCAATTTTCTTAGGAACTGCTATATTGATATTCAAAGTGACTGTACTAGTTTGCACTCCAACCAGCAAGGGAGGAGTGCTCCCCTTGCTCCAAATTCATAATAATCAGAAACTGGGAACAACCTTAGATGTCTCTCAACTGAGGAATAGAGAAAGAAAATGTGGTGCATTTACATAATGGAGTATTACTCAGATGTTAAAAACAATGGCATCATGAAAATTTATGGTAAATAGAACTAAAAACTATCATCTTGAGTGAGGTAACCCAGACCCAGGAAGAGAAACATGGTAGGTACTCATTAGTGGCTATTAGCTTTGTAGTAAAAGATAATCATGCTACAATCCACAGACCTAGAGAAGCTAAGTAATAAGGACAGCTTAAGTGGACTCAACAATCTTTTTGGGAAATAGAATGGATTTAGAGGGTGGTCTGGGGGCAGGTGGGATTGGGAACAGTATGGATCAATTCAGAGGAGGGAGAAATGACTGGAACTGGGGGCATTTCAAGGCTGAGGTAGAAACCTAGTGGAATGAAAAGTTCATGGAATCTACCAGATTAACCCTAGCAAAGATTCCTAGTAATGGGGGACAAGTAGTCTGAACCCACCATCTTCTGTAATAGGCAAGGCCTCAAGTGGAGAGATTGGGACACCAACTCAGTCACAAAACCTTCGATGTAGTTTGTCCTGTCTGCAGAGTGTTCTGGAACTGGAGTTTAGCAGAATCATTATCAAAGAGATCAGAGAAAGTCATCTAGCAACTGATGGAAGCAATGCAGAGATCCACAGCTAAACGTTAGGCAGAGCTCAGGGAATCCTGTGGAAGAGTGGAGGAAGGATTGGAGGAACCAGATGGTCAGTGACAACAGGAGAACACAGCCCACAGAATCAATTGTCGGGGACTCATGGGGTCCTACAGAGGCCAAGGAGTCTGTAGGGGTCTTACCTAGGTCCTCTGCATATACATTATGGCCAAGTAGCTTGGTGTTCTTGTGGAATTCCTAACAGTGGGAGTGTGAGGAGGTGTCTCTGACTCTTTTGCCTGTGCTTGAGTCCCTTTTTCTCCTACTGGGTTGCCTTTTTCAGCCTTGATATGATAATATGTGCCTGGTCTTATTGTATCTTATTATGCTGTGTTTGGTTTATATCCCTGGCAGGCCTGCTCTTTTCTGAGGGGAGATGGAGGAGGGGTGAATCTGAAGAAGAGGGGAGTTGGGGGGAGGGAAAGTGAAGGGAGGAGGGAGGGGAAACTGTGGTCAGTATATAATATTTGAGAGAAGAATAAAAATTTCAGGGCTTATAATAGAAATAATAATATATACATTGCAATAATTCAAATCTACCATCAAATATCAATGTACCACTTCACATAAAGTACAGGAATAAAAAAACACGCTTCCTGCATTGCTTATAAATATCTGAAATTCATTTCATTATGCATGTGTTATAATTACCAATACATGGTTACTATTATTGTTCTGAGTAAAGTTAACTTTTAGATCAAATATGATTAAGATGAGTATAATTTATTTATACATTATATTCCATCCAAACACTTTTTCTTTATGTAGATTCAATATTGTGACCTATATATTTCTTATGAAGAACTTGAACTAATAGTTTTTGAGACATGCCTGGTGGCAATATATCATTTTTATTTGTCTGAAAAATCTTTTATTTCACTTTTGAAGGATAATTTTGCTGGATATCAAATTCTAAGTTGATTTTTTCCCCAAAATTTAGTTTTTTACCCTTTGCTTATGTGTTTACTGACAAGCTTTCCACTATAATTTTAATCTCTTTCATCCATATGGAATATGTTTTTAATCTCTTTAGATTATTTTAAGATTTTCTTTCTGTCTTGTTTTCTGCAATTTAAATGTGATATATCTAAATACTCTTTTTCTTTTTAAAATCCTCCTTGCTGTTCTCTGAGTTGCTGATGGCTATTGCTTGGAGTCAGTCGTTCATTTTGAAACATTCTCTAGTTTTATTCAAATATTTCTTCTGTACTGTTCTCACTCTGCTCTCCTTCTGGTATTCAAACTATGCATATGCTGTGTTGTTTTTGATATTATCACACAGTACTCAAATGTCCTCTTCTGTTTATTTTTCCTCCTTAAACTTGAGAGGCGTGTATGTCCCTGGTTTGAAGAACAATAATTTTCCCATGGTTGTATCAGGTATACTAGTGCATCTGTCAAATGCAAGTCCATTCTCTTAAGGTGTTCAGAATTTTTCTTACATTTCTTTTAATTCCTTCTTAGAATTTCCATCGCTCTACTTACAGTGCCCATCTGTTCTTGTAATTTGTCTACTTTTTCCATTAGCACCCTTAACATATTAATTATAATTATTTTATAGTGCTTATCAGATAATTAAAGATATATAATATCAGATGTAATCTTAAAGCTTGCTTTGTCTCTTCAAACTGTGTGTGACATCAAAATGCTTCCTCTTTTTCTTGAAAACTAGACAAGATATTTTGGGTAACTAGACCTGAAGAAAATAAACCATTAAATGTGAGATTTTTTGTACCAATCTGACTAAGTTCCAGCCTATATTCAGTGTATGCTGTAGCCGCATGTGTCAAAAGTTTTACTTTCTTTTTGTGTTTTATGTATCATCTGCTGTATTTGGATTTCCTTATTCTTTGTCAGCAGAGTCTGCATTTTGCCATCTTTCCAGCTGTTTTTCTACTGTTATTTTACTGGAGCCCATTTGTAGGGTGGTAAGATGTGAAAGAAAACAAGCATCTATGTTCTTGCCAAATCTTAGACTTTGGATAGGCTAGTGTTCCTGAGCTCTAACCTGAATAAAAAACAGATTATCTTTTCCAATATTATTGTAATACAAGTTACAGGAAGTTTAACAACCATTTATTTATTTAAGCATAACAACAAAAACAGAAATAGAAGAAAATTCCTTTCATCTGATAACAAATATATATATTATATATAAACATATATATATATATATATATATATATATATATATCTTAGGCTAATACCATAGTTAAAGGTGAAACATTGGACACTTCTTGCTTATGATAGCAGCAAGGCAAGGATGGCTACTCTCATACCAATACTGGAAATATTGCACTATAAGCCTCAGTTACTCAGATAAGGAATAATATACTTAAAGGTTGGAAAGGACTAATTAACATTGTCACTTTTAGACGGCATCATTGTATAGAATGAAACTACTAATGAAGTGACATGATTTTACTAAAACAATTGGTGATTATAGCAAGGTCAATGGTGAAGTAATATATTTGTATATAGTACATAATCGTAAAATTAAATTAAAAACCAATTATGAGTGAGTACATCCCATACTCATCTTTTTGGGTCTGGATTACCTCACTCAGGATAGTGTTTTCTATTTCCATCCATATGCATGCAAAATTCAAAATGTCATTGTTTTTTACCACTGAGTAGTATTCTAATATGTATATATTCCACACTTTCTTCATCCATTCTTCCATTGAAGGGCATCTAGGTTGTTTCCAGGTTCTGGCTATTACAAATAATGCTGCTATGAACATAATTGAACAAATGCTTTTGTAATATGATAGGGCGTCTCTTGGGTATATTCCCAAAAGTGGTATTGCTGGGTCCTGGGGTAGGTTGATCCCCGATTTCCTGAGAAACCGCCACACTGATTTCCAAAGTGGTTGCACAAGTTTGCATTCCCACCAGCAATGGATAAGTGTACCCCTTACTCTACAACCTCTCCAGCAAAGGCTATCATTGGTGTTTTTGATTTTAGCCATTCTGACAGGTGTAAGATGGTATCTCAACGTTGTTTTGATTTGCATTTCCCTATCACCATAGAACCTTCATCTGGCGATGGATGGAGATAGAGACAGAGACCCACATTGGAGCACTGGACTGAGCTCCCAAGGTCCAAATGAGGAGCAGAAGGAGGGAGAACAAGAGCAAAGAAGTCAGGACTGCGAGTGGTGCACCCACCCACTGAGACGGTGGGGCTGATCTAATGGGAGCTCACCTAGACCAGCTGGACTGGGTCTGAAAAAGCATGGGATAAAAACGGACTCCCTGAACATGGCAGACAATGAGGGCTGCTGAGAAGCCAAGGACAATGGCACTGGGTTTTGATTCTACTGCATGTACTGGCTTTGTGGGAGCCTAGCCTGTTTGGATGCTCATCTTTCTAGACCTGAATGGAGGGGGGAGGACCTTGGACTCCCAACAGGGCAGGGAACCTTGACTGCTCTTTGGACTCTAGAGGGAGGGGCAGGGGAGGGGAGGGGAGGAGGGGGAGAGAAATGGGAGGCGGGGAGGATGCGGAAATTTTTTAATAAAAAAAAGAAAAAAATTAAATTAAATGTCTTCTAAGATGATAGACACGTTTAAAACAACGAGAATAAGTATAACAGATGTACTGCATCAAAGAGTTGGTTGGCAAACTAGAGCCTGTAGGGCAATCAACTTATGCCCCATTTTTGTTAATATAATTCTCTAAGAACACAACCAGGGCTATTTGTTCCTGTGCTATGTGTCTACTTGTGCACTGTGATACTATAACCAAGTAGTTGGGGCAGAAACTGTATGTGCCACAGATCGCATTCATATTAGAACTTTTACTAGACTACTAGACTGAAAAGTAGAGAAATTATTTCCAAGGTAAGAAAAGACTTACAAAAATAGAGTGATATGCTTATGGATTGAAAGACTCTATATTCTTTTCTAATTTTTAATTTTCAAAAATTAAAGTATAATTATATCATTTTCTACCTTCTCTTTCTTCCCTCCAATTCTTCCTGTCTTCTTACTCTCTCTCAAGTTCATGGTCTTTATTTCTTTCATTGTTAAACTCACTCACTCTCACACACACAAGTATGTAATATGTTCACATATATGTGTTAATATATTATATGTTAATATATACATATACAATCTGCTTAGTCTGTATAGAGTTACTTGCATGTATGTAATTTCAGGACTGATCATTAGGTATTAGATAACTAATTAGAAGGCTCCTTTCTGGGAAAGATTATTTCCCCTATTCTTAGAATTTCTTAGTTACCTAATGTTTTTTGTCTAGGGCTGAGGCTTCATAAAAATTTTCCCTTTCTTGTTAGCATGTGGTGTAGGAGGTACTTCTGTCTATGTGTTGCTTTCATTGGTTGAATAAAGAAACTGCCTTGGCCTTTTGATAGGGCAGCACTTAGGTAGACAGAGTAAACAGAACTGAATGCTGGGAAGAAGGACAGACAGGGAGACACCATGAATCTCCTGCCTGAGACAGACATAGGTTAGAATCTTGCCGATAAGCCACAGTCACATGGTGATACACATATTTAATAGAAATGGGTTAATCAAGATGTGAGAGTTAGCCAACAAGAGGCTGGAGCTAATGGGCCAGGCAGTAATTTAATTAATACAATTCGTGTGTGGTTATTTCAGGGGTTAAGCTAGTGGGGCAGCTGGGACAAAAAGCAAGCCCACTCTCCTTTCAATAAACATGTCTATTGGTGTTATCCTTGTTCAGGGCTGTATATACTTAAGATGTATCCTCAATCCTATAGATATTATGAAAAGAAAAATACCATCAGGCTTTTTAAAGGAATTGAAAAACTGATTATTAAGCTTACATGGAAACATAAAATAATAGAATAGCTAAAATGATGACAAAGTGGCAAAGTTATATAGCTAACAATTATATGGTTCTGGTACATTTATAGAAATCTAGACGATATGATATTGTTAATGATTCATAGACAACTTTGATTACATACTAACAGACTACAAGCCATAGGCCCAAACTGGCCTAGCGATTTTTATGTACATTTTTGTTGCTAAGACTCATTTTTTCTGTGTTTTGTTTGTTTGTTTTTGGTTAGATGGGGTCTCATGAAGCCTAGACTAGCCTTAAGATTTTTTTTTTTATGTAGCTGACAATCACCTTGAATTCCTGATATTTTTTCTTCATCAACTGAGTGCTGGTATTACTGCTGTGTGGTACCAAGTTTAGCTAATTTTTTCATTTTCAAATAACTGAAACAAATCAAGGAACAATATTTCATGGCATGTGATAGTTATTTGAAATTCAAATTTTAGTTCCTATAAACTTTAATTGAAACTCAACCAGAAAGAAAACAAGCTCTGAAAATTACCACCCACTGCTTCTACAATCAGATCCTTTGGCTTTAGGGTAGTAGGCTCATCAACTGATGAGCTGGAGATGTGTTGTGATTGTAATTTATGCTATACACAGAAAAGCGGGTGAATGAACTCCAAACTTGTTCCCATTTCTTCTGCATGGATTATATAATGCCAATTTGCTTTTTATCGCCCGTGTTTTCTTCAGAGATAGTGATGTGTGGGCTTTCTTCCCTCTGAGTACACTAAGCAAACTATAGTAATATAATAGTGTGCTACTAGCATATAGATATACCAGTCAGTATTCACTGGAACAGAAAAAAAAAGAGAGCAGAAATATAAATGTACACTATAGTCAATTAATTTTAGAATAAAGAGTCGAGGAACTTCCTTTAAAAGAAAAATCAAACCTGTCACTTCCTATAACAATTGGAGTTGGATCTATAATTAACTTGTAAATGCTAGAAACATAAATTTGTAGATAGAAACGTAGAAGAACCTGTCTGTGACATTTGCCAAAGTCAAGGTTTCTTGAAAATGTTGACAAATGCTAAGAGCTGGTGGAAAATCATGAACTGAATGGTTTAAGATTTAGAATATTTTTCCTCTAGCAGTATCATAAATATACCAAGTAGACTAAAATGAAAAAAAAGAAGTGTTACCATATGAACCCTTGGCAAAGATATACAACTAAAATGTTTATGGACTGTTGGTGAGGATGTAAAACAATGCAAGACTGTGAATGCTGTTGGCAAGATTCATATAAACTGGAACACATACCTACCATCATATGTTCTATCTATCCCACCCCTAGTTATTTACCCAAAGGAAACAAAAAAATGCTATGAACTGAATGTGTATCACCTTAAAATTTATGTTTAAACACTAACCTTCACAGTGATTCTTGTAGGAGGCTGAGCATTTAGGGACTAATTGGGTGTTGGAGGCAGCCCCATCATGAATGTGATTGGTATCAGTGTTGACCTTCTGCTACTATATCAAAATACTGGCACTAATTAACTTATAAAGATAAAGGCTTTATTTTTTAGCAATACTGTTTACTGCTCTCATCTATCACTGTTCGATAGGCAAGATGGTATTTGGGTTTAATTTCAGTCAGTACTTCCTTTTATTGTTTGACAGTTTCATATGTTTATATAATTATTTTTTGTTGTTTTCACCCCTGCAGTGCTCTTTCATTACCCTCTTGTCCCTTATAAAACCTTTCTTTCCAACAAGTCCCTCTTCCACTTTCATCTCCTCATTTTTTTGTGGCTGTAACTCATTGAATTTAATTATTATTTTTTTTTACCAAGCGTGGGTGAGTGGTTATTTACTGAAGCAAGTGCTACTTATTAATGGCAACACCACTAAAGAAAATGACATTCCCTCTCCCAACAACCATTAACTACCAATAACTCAGAGACAAGTGGAGTTTCATGAGCCTCTCCTCAGTCCAAATGAAATGTTGAAGGGCTCAGTCACGTGTATGCAGCTCTTGTTCTCTAATAGCTTTAGCTGAAGTGACTTCATGAATGCAATAGCTTTATCATGCAGCTTTACTGTGGCTCGCAGTTTGAGAAGTTCTAGTACATAATAAAGTGGTCCCCATCGATAAGGTCTGTGGTAAAAAGATACACCATAGTGGAAACAAAAGGCATTGCAAAACTGTTTACCTCATGACCAGGAGCCAAACTTAGAAAAAAAAGCCAGGATATCACAATCTCCTTCAGCATCACAACCTCTATCCCACTAGGTCAACTCCGAAAGGCTCAATTGCCTCTCAATAGCACCAAAGAACCAAGCCTTTGGTGCATGACTATTGGGGGCACGTTCAACATCCAAACTATTGCAATGTCCTTATAAAAGAGATTTCACTGCTCCCACCATGCAAAATCACAGTGAAAGAGGCTGTCTATGACCCTCATTGTGACACTGCATCTAACATTGAACTGACAGTACCTTTATAACCTAGTCTTTGGGATGGTAATAAATAAATTTCTATTGTTTATGCTACCTAATATATCTTTTTGTTATCCTGTCATGAATTGACTTAAACAAAAAGCATATATCTATGGAAAGACATGTACATATATTCATAGAACTTTGATTCATAGGACCCCAAATTGAGAAATAACTCAATTATCCATCAACAAAAAATAGGAAAAGCAAAATGTATGTATCAATATAATAATTAGCTCTCAACCATAAAATATTCAGAATCACAGATGCATTCAATAGTATGGATGAAGTTTAAAAGTACTATACCATGTTATTGAAGCAACAAGAAAGAAAACATGCTGTGTGGTTCCATAAAATTCCTAAGATTGCCAGATATTATATAGATCAGTATCTGGGAATGGAAACACAGGAGTGATAGACTAAAAAGGGTTAAAAAACTCACATAGATATGTTTGGGACTTTCTTGCATTTTGATTTTGACATTCTTCATGCTTAGTATACATCAATGATGAAAGAACCAGAAGTGGAGAAAGAAAATGTTGTAGCTTGCTTTATGATGGTGTGTGTGTAAAGCACCATGACCAAAAGCAACTTGTGGAGGAAAGGGTGAATTTTAGCTTACAAATTATAGTCCATTATCCGCCCCCCCCCACCAGAAGCCAAGTCAGGAACGCAGAAGTGGGAGCTGAAGCAGAGATCATGGAGAACTGCTGCTTATCAGCTTGTTTTCCCTGGTTTTCTCAGCCTGGTTTCTTAGACAATCTAGGACTACTTGCCCAGGAATGGTACAGCCCACAGTGATCTGTGTCTTCCCACATCAATCATTAATTTGAAAAATGCCCCCACAGATTTGCCTACAGGCCAATTATTTGGAAGCATTTTTTGTACTCGAGGTTCCCTGTTTCCATACTACTGTAGCTTGTGTCAAGTTGAACACTTGAACCCAGCACATGAACATATATGGACTATATTTTAAAAGCCAACAGAAGAATTTTATTAAATAAGTTCAAGTACTATAAATGGAGAGCACAGAGATTTGACACAGTATAGGCGAAATTTTCCATATTAATACTCCACACATTTCAAGCTCCTCAATGAAAGTTAAAGCATTTCTGTCATGGTACCAATATTCACACAGCAATACTGAAACATGCAATAATATATATGCAGTATTTATGACAGTGTCATCACATTATAAATAGAAACACACATTCTCTCTTGTGTACTCTACCCCTTGAGTCATGTCGAGTGAAATGAATATCAGGGAAGGAATAGTGCAAGGATGAAGGCTGGCAGGACTGTTACCTCCATGTCTTCAGAAACTTTAGGAAAGGAGCTGGATCCCTAGAACTCCAAGACCTAGAGATACCCTTGGGTGATCTCTTTGTGTAATAAGACATTCTGTCTCCCTGTGCTGCCCTATATGTACAAAAGACCTTGAAGAGCAGAATCAGGGTTTGGTAATATATTCAGGAAAGGATAAAATACTTCTGCTTAACAGCATACAGAGTGTAAGAACATTTGGTTTCTTAAAGTTAGAGATGGGACATTCCCATCATAGCCATATTGTCTTAGTTACTTACCCTCATTGTGATAAAATACCCTGCCAAAAGCAACTTAAAGGGAAAGGGGTTTAATTTTGGCTTATGGTTCCAGAGGGATACAGTCTATAATGGCAGAAAGGATGTGACATCAGGCGGGGAAGGCATGGTAGTAGGAACAGGAGGCTGACTAGTCACATTGCATCTGAACTAAGGAAACAGGGAGCTATGAATGTTTGTGTTCACATTCTTTTCTTTTTATTCAGTATAGAATCTTAGGCCACAGAATGCCTATGTCCACACTGGCGAGGTCCTCTCACTTCAATTAACCTAATAGAGAAAACCTCTCATAGCTGTTCTCTTAGTGGGATCTAGATCATGTGAAGTTGACAGTTAGCACTAACCATTACACATTTTATAAAATTCCCTGCCACATGCTTCCGGACATCTGCTTCATGGTTAATTTTCCACTTAGACACATTAATTCAGCTCTAAGCCCGTTAGGCACCAGCATATCTAACTTATGGACACATTAAATGCAGCTCAGAAAGTTAATACTAGAAACGAGCAAAATCGAATTTTGTAAGTCTCACATAGACAATCATTAAAAAAATTCCATAATCCCAATTATTAAAAATAAAATTTATTTGCCCAATTACAACATAAAACATGCCTGTTTTCTGATTCTCCATATCCAGCAACAATACTTAAAGATACATATTTTTGCTTTTATAATGGTACTCTACTGATTATTATACATTTATTCCATACTTTTGAATATAAAATTGCATTTCTTCCATTGGTGGAAAGTCCTAATAACTTCTTTAAGGATTTTTATCATCATCAGATAGGTCTTGGAAAGTGTTTTGTCGATACTTTTATATAGAACCTGATTGTAGTTTTGAATTTGCTTTTAATTTCCAAGGTGTGAAAATTTTCTGGGCTGTTATTTGGTTTTATATGAATAAAAATATGACCTGCATTCGCTTTTCATTTTTGTATTCATTTAAATCCTGTATCCTCAACTACTTGGATATTTGTAAAAAGCAAGATTTCTGTTGCAGAGCAAAGTGTTCCAGGAGCAACTTCCTTGGGGAAACAGCAGCAGAGAGACAGGGACGGGGGAGGGGATTTTATGCAAAGATCAGGGCCAGCTAACACGCAACCGATGCTTAATTAGAAGAGAGATGATAAAGTTTTGTTTGCCCCCAGGGACACACTGTCCATTGTCTCTGTGCATGTGCAGATGCCTCTCCAACAGCAATCTTTTTTAGCTGTGTCTGTGAACCTCGTAAAATTGCTTTTCCTGGCTTTCTCCATTGTGCACTATCATTGGCCACTGCTGCAGGATGCAGCAAGAGTTTTCCCTAACAGATTCGTGCTTTCTACAGAGACAGGCCTGGGTCACAAGCCCGACTCCCACACTCAGCCTCTCGGTAATGATATGCGCACACATCCTGTGACCCCACAGCAGATGCTGCTTTCAATTGCAATTTCCTGGTGGATGTGCAGCTCTAAAATGGAGTTGCAGTTCCTCTAGGTGACAGAGGAGGGGCTTGTGTTCTTTCACCAAGTTCTCCCCTTGTCTGCTAGCAAGCTGTTGGGCACCCTGCAGAACAGAGGACCTTCCATGAGTCTCATTCTGGGAGCTGACTGAGCACACACCTGTGCATCTCTGGGACATGTTCCTCCACGAATCAATCCCCAGGGACCAGTCAGGTGACAAAATAAAACCTGTGTCAGGAACTGTCCTTCCTAGAGGCATATAGCGTACCAGATCACACTGAGGGTTCCAGGAGGAGGCAATGTCTCCAAGCCCTGTGTGACAGACAGCTGAAGGCACTCCGGAAAAGGGCAGGCTGCCACAGATCTCCTGCTGGAACACAGAGGCCTGATTGAGAACGTGAATTTGGATCTTAATGGACTATTGGGCCACCTCCCCCCCCCCCCCCCCGTGACCACATGAAAATGTATGCGCAAAGGAGCTGGCACTGATGCTGTCAATGTCCTCCCCTGTGCAGATTAGAAGGGAAGAGTATGTGCTGTCACTGGGCATGGAAGTTCCTCCCATGGGTCAAGATGCAGCTGTGCTTCCTGTAGGTGGTGAGGATCAAGGCTACACAGCTGTGCACAAGGGGACAAGAGGAGGTCAGCTCCAGTCACCAGTCTAGGCAACTATTGGGTAAGCATACACACAGGTGAGATGTCATCCTCCTTCAACTGATACCTTTGCTACTCACCTGAGAGTACCACTGTGGATGTGTGTGACCACACGGGTGTGCTCCCCATCAGCTACAGCTTCTCACGGGGAAGGCAGTACTGTAAGTTCCCACCATACCCTCTCTCTTTCTGTTTGTGGGTGTGCAGTGCGTGTCTCTCTCTCTCTCTCTCTCTCTCTCTCTCTCTCTCTCTCTCTCTCTCTCTTTCTCTCTCTCTCTCTCTCTGTGTGTGTGTGTGTGTGTGTGTGTGTGTGTGTGTGTGTGATCTCTGGTGTTTTCCACAGTCACTTTCTCTATTATTGTTCGAGACTGGGTCTCCCACTGAACAGCCCCAGAAATCCTCTTGACCCTGCTTCCCCAGTGCAGAGTCAAAGATGCCTTCAGCAGGTCCAGCTCTTATTTGGGTGCTGAAGACTGAATTCAAGTCCTCAACCTTGTGCAGTAAGCACTTTACCAATGGAGCCATGTCTCGAGAACCTGTCTGGCATTTGTTAAACCAACACGCAGTGGTGGAAAAGGTTCGTCTTCCTGTCAGTCGTCTCTTTCCCTCCGACTCTTTCTACTGTTCCACAACTCCTTCTTCATCTTTTCCTCTTTCCGCTCTGGTCTGTCTGCCCTCTCCTCCTTCCCTCTTCCCTCTCTCCTTTATCTTCACTTCCTGTTTCACTTTCATCCGCTCTCCAGCCCAAACCTCCTCCAGGTGTCTACTTAGGATTCAGCTCCACCAACCACCTCAGTGCTCCAGATACCTCTACTTGGCCTGGCACGGTGGAGGCTTCCAGAGTCATGTCTGCTCTTTGCTAAAACATTTTCTTGGTCCACTCAGAAAGCCTCACTCTGACTCAGCTGCCAAGAGTCCAGCAACTCCAAAAATTCAAAAATCAGTGTTAAAGTAATCCTCCAAACTTCCCTGCCCCTTCTACAACCAGCTGGAGAGTTACAGAGTCCCCCTAATTCTTCACTATTGATTTTAAGTCATTCTATGCTGCCTTTGAGCACAGCCACCATTCTCTCCAGGTATCCTTTCAGAGCCTCCCAGATTAGGATGTGGTGGCTCTTACCTATAATTCCAGAACTTGAGAAGTGGACAACGGAGGATCAGGACTTCAAAGTCATCCCTGGCTACACAGTGAATTAAGGATCAGCTTGGACAACATGAGTCCCTGTCTCAAAATTAAAATTAAAATAAGGTTTTATGGAGGGGTGGGGAGGACATGAGATATTAAAGTGAAATGCAGGCAGATTGGGGGCAAAAGGGCACAGCTGTGGAAATGAGAGTCAGGGCTATGGGTGTCCTGAGTGTGCAAGGCCAGACGAGAGTCAACCAAAGCAAAGCATGCATGGAAATTCTGGGAGGAAAGCTGTGCTTTGTTAGCTAATTGAATAGAACACACACAAAGGGAAAGAAGAGAAGAAAAGCATCCTGGTTAGAGCCACACAACCTTTGTCTCTGGTCAGGAGCAGGGACCTCAGTCCTTAGGAAAGCGCACAGATTGCCTTGCTCCCATCATGTCTGCTAACACCTAGGTGAGTGCATGTTCCCGGGAAGGGTGGGCATGTGGAAGGTGCTCTAACTGCAGCTGTGCACCCGATACACACAGCCCAGATGCCCTCATCTTGATTCCCGGGATCCACTTCCAGCTTTGCCTGGAGCGTAGAGTCCAGTGTTTGGGATGTGATCCCCTCACTGTAGAATATACCTTTGCCCTGTACCCCATTGCAGAAAGGCTATCAGAACCTTTCAAATTAACACCATGCGTCCTCAGGCAAGATGTCCCAGGGAAAAGTCTCTGGAAATCATTTCCAGACACTGCTCAGGAAGGAGCTAGTTCACAGCAAACTCCCAGGAGTGGGCAGGAAGGAGGTCCTTCCTTCTTTCCTTGGCTTCTCACCTCCCTCTGAATGAGCATTATCTCCTTCCAGGACTCAGAGTTCCTGGGAAAATTCTCATCCTGCCTTTCAAGTCACGCAGACTGTCTATAAAACCCAGTGATCCTTCCGTGCTCCCACGGTCACTCTTGGCCATGTGCCAATGTCCGAGTCTGCATTAAGTGCAAGGACAGCTGTGTCCTGCCATGTTGGACTTTGTGGCTATAGACAGGCCTCTCCCCGTCAGGGCTCAGGACTTTGTGAAATGAGGGGCAAGACCATGCTGGTCTCAACTGGAGGCTTGATGGGAGCCAGAGTTCTGCATGGTCAGGAACCCAGGAGTCCATGCGGTTCTGCTTCTTTTGCAGCATGCATTGAATTCCAGTCTCTTCACTCCTGAGCCTCATTTTCTCAGGGAACAGCATGGCTGATAATTGAGGAGTCATGGAGTCCTCAGGTGAGGGTCTTGACCCAACTCCCATGCCCGTGTCTTTCTAAAACACTCACCAGAGATGCCCACCAGAGACACAAAGCCTCTGTCATTTTCTGTGCCCAGGTAAGCCCCCAGGTCCCCTCGTCCTGGCCCTGTGGCCTGTGCTTTTGGGCTTTTAATCACCGAAGAATGTCAGTTAGTGTAATTAACATGTTCTCATCTTCAATCTTGGCCTGTTTCGTTTTCTGTCTCCCTCCACCTTGGTTCTCTCCTATTTTAACTTAGTGAGAAGAGCTCCTGTCTGCATCACCATAGCAACCAGAGTTGAGGGCCAATTAAGCCAGGACTGAGCCATTAGACAC
Source organism: Arvicola amphibius (assembly GCF_903992535.2). Lineage (NCBI taxonomy): Eukaryota > Metazoa > Chordata > Mammalia > Rodentia > Cricetidae > Arvicola > Arvicola amphibius. The sequence goes on from NC_052065.1 coordinate 64,027,285, forward strand.
CTAAGCTGATTAAAGAGTCCAAAATATTGGCGGAAAGGAGACAAACAAGGCAAGTCCTGGCTCCAGCGATGTGAGGGGCACAGCCAGTGAATGCTGAAAACCCTTGCAACCTGGGCTCCAAGCTGTGGGCCTGTGTGTCCTCTCCGTGCCCTATGTCCTAGGCCTCCAAGCCAGGAAAGGTCACCTCTTCCCTTTTCAGGGCAACCATTCTGAATGAGTCCCTCTCAACAGGCCCCAAACAGCAACTGGAGTCTGCAGTGCTAAAGGCCATTCAGCGGGACAGACAGGGCAGTCACACAATTCACCCTGAGTCCTAATTTCTTGGCCCCTCCCTCACCTTCCCCGTTACTTTGTGGCGTTTTCGCCAATGAAAGGGACCTTTTGCAACTTGCTGGTCCCAAACATGTCCCCTGTTGCTCTGGTGTGTGTTTGTGCATTTTAAATCCCACATGTATCAATTAGTGCAATTAAGACATTCAAATTATAATTGGAGCCCCTTTCCTATGTGCCTAAGCCCCCCGCCCAAGTTTCCTGCTGCCTTTCATTTCATCTACTGAATAAATCTCTTGCAGAATTGCCATAGCAACAAGCCACTGGGCAGATTAAGCCATTATGGGTCTGGACACTGACACTCAAAACTGATTATGGTTCTGGAAACTTGGATGGCTGAGCAAGAATCCTGGAATTCGGACAAGGAGGCTCATAGCTGGAGAGCGGAGGCAGCTCACCAGCTTGGGACTTGTTTCAAACCCTGACTCCTGACTTCATTCTGTCTTCTGTTTGCTTGGTAGGGGAAGAATGAGACAACACCAGTTGTAGCTGGGGTGCCTGTTATTAAATGTGATTGCCTAAATTGGGATGTCAAGACATGACCCTTTGAATATTTTCTTCTGATATAACCTTACCCTTCTAAGCATGACCTCCCCTTTCATGTACCTAGCTCTTGTGATGAAGAGGGAGATTGTAGTACAAGGAGCGGTGGGCCGCTTCCCACCACCCGGCTAGCTTTACCCTAAATAATTACATGGAAACTGTATTCTTTTAAACACTACCTGGCCCATTAGTTTCAGCCTCTTGTTGGCTAATTCTCACATGTTGCTTTAACCCATATTTAGTAATCTGTGTAGCACCAAGAGGGGTGGCTTACCAGGAGAGATCTTAACCTGCGTCCATCTCGGGGAGGAGAGGCATGGCATCTGCCTGAGGCATCTGCCTGACTTTGCTTCCTTTCTCCCACAATTCTGTTCTGTCTACTCCACCTACCTAATTTTCTGTCCTATTAATGGCCAAGGCAGTTTCTTTATTAACCAATGAAAGTAACACATACACAGAAAGTGACTTAATTGTCTTTGAATTTTCCTCCTTCATGGAAATGTCTGCTGGATACTATGGGCCTGTAGGCTGAAGATGGATGCCCCAATGGTACAAAAGAACTTTGGGTGACTGTCCAGGCAGCAAGATGTCTCTGTCATTGCTTGAGTTTTAGAAGTTGTTTATTTCTTGTTTACTTAGGTAATATTATATCCTTCTGGAGTCTTTGATGGAGGTGAAGAATAAATAAATAATTATAGTTTTCCTTAGTTTTAATAAAAATAAAGTAGATATAAATATTGTAACTGTAATTCTTGCTTGATAACTGTTTTGTTATATGTAATTTTGATATGTTAAAGTTAAAAACCTTTCTTTTTTGTTTAAACAGAAAAAGGGGAAATGATGGAGGAGGATCATCTGCATATGTGTTACTTTCATTGGTTAATAAAGAAACTGCCTTGGCCCTTTAATAGGACAGAAAATTAGGTAGGTGGAGTAGACAGAACAGAATTGTGGGAGAAAGAAAGCAGAGTCAGGCAGACACCATGCCTCTCCTCTCCGAGACTGAGGCAGGTTAAGATCTCTCCTGGTAAGCCACCCCTCTTGGTGCTACACAGATTACTAAATATGGGTTAAAGCAAAATGTGAGAATTAGCCAACAAGAGGCTGAGACTAATGGGCCAGGCAGTGTTTAAAAGAATACAATTTTTGTGTTGTTATTTCAGGTGTAAAGCCAGGCAGCCAGGAGCTGGGCGGGAATGCAGCCTGCTGCTCCTTCTATAGGATATTATAGGAGCCCTTTTGGGAACATACTCGTAAGGATGTATGTTTGAACCTGCTAAGCCTGTTGGGCATTCCATGCTCCCAGTAAGGTACCTTCCCTTGTTCTTTTTTTTCTCATTTTTTTATTAAAAATTTCCATCTCCTCCCCTCCTCCTCCCCCTTCCCTCCCCTCCCTTCCACCCATACCCCCACTCTGCCCCTCTCCAAGACAAAGAGCCATCAGGGTTCCCTTCACTATGTTAAGTCCAAGTTCCTCCCAGCTCCCCCTAAGTCCAGGAAGGTGAGCAACCAAACTGACAAGGCTCACAGTGAGCCTGTCCATGCTGTAGAGTTCATGCTCGTCGCCATTGTCCTTGGTTTCTCAGTCCTCCTCCACCGTCAGCCACATTCAGAGAGTCTGGTTTGGTCCCCTGTTCCATCAGTCCCATTCCAACTGGACTTGGTGGTCTCCCGTTAGCTCTGTCCCACCGTCTCAATGGGTAAACGCACTCCTCACGGTCCTGACTTCCTTGCTTATGATCTCCCTCCTTTTGCTCCTCATCAGGACCTTGGGAGCTCAATCCGGTGCTTCTATGTGGGGCTCTGTCATTTTCTCCATCCATTGCCAGGTGAAGGTTCTATGGTGATATGCAAAATATTCATGAGTATGGCAATAGGATCTGGACATTGCTGGCACCCTCTTCTCAACTGCCCAAGGAACTAGCTGGGGGCGTCTTCCTGGACACCTGGGAACCTCTCTAGAGTCAAGTCTCTGCCAACCCTAGAATGGCTCCCTTAATTAAGATATATAATTCCTTGTTCCCATATCCACCCATCCTATATCCCAACCATCCTATTCCCCCAAGCTCTTCCCATCCTCCACTTCACAATTTTCTCTCCCCATCCCCCCATAACCCCATCCCACCCCACCCCCAAGTTCCCATTTTTTGTCCGGCAATCTTGTCTACTTCCAATATCCAGGAGGATAACTATATGTTTTTCTTTGGATTCACCTTCAATATCAATCTGAACACACTGAACCTGTTAGAGGAGAAAGTGGGAAATACTCTACAACACTGTCACTAAGACAAAAAGGCAGCCTACTGACTGGGAAAAGATCTTCACCAACCCCGCAACTGACAAAGGTCTGAACTCCAAAATATATAAGGAACTCAAGAGACTAGACTTTAAAATGCTAATTAACCCAATTAAAAAATGGGGCACTGAACTGAACAGAGAATTCTCAACAGAAGAAGTTCGAATGGCCAAGAGACACTTAAGGGCATGCTCAACCTCCTTAGCAATCAGGGAAATGCAAATCAAAACAACACTGAGATACCATCTTACACCTGTCAGATTGGCTAAAATCAAAAACACCAATGATAGCCTTTGCTGGAGAGGTTGTGGAGTAAGGGGTACACTTATCCATTGGTGGTGGGAATGTAAACTTGTGCAACTGCTTTGGAATGCAGTGTGGAGGTTTCTCAGGAAATTTGGGATCAACCTACCCCAGGACCCAGCAATCCCACTATTGGGAATTTACCCAAGAGATGCCCAATCATATTACAAAAGCATTTGTTCAACTATGTTCATAGCAGCATTATTTGTAATAGCCAGAACCTGGAAACAACCTAGATGCCCTTCAGTGGAAAAATGGATGAAGAAAGTGTGGAATATATACATATTAGAGTACTACTCGGCGGTAAAAAACAATGACATCTTGAATTTTGCATGCAAATGGATGGAAATAGAAAACACCATCCTGAGTGAGGTAACCCAGGCTTAAAAAGATGAACATGGGATGTACTCACTCATAATTGGTTTCTAGCCATAAATAAAGGACATCGAGCCTATAATTCCCTTGTTCTTAAGACATGGCTGAGCAGGGAAGATTCTGTACTACTAGAGGCCTCGAATCTCATTCTCAGCAACCATCTAGTTTTTCACATCTACCTGTAATTTCAATGCCAGTGGATCCAACACTCTCTTTTAGCTTCTTTAGGCAAACAAATGGAAAATACCATGCAGATGTAAACACACACACACACACACACACACACACACACACTCACAGAGAGAGAGAGGGAGAGAGAGAGAGAGAGAGAGAGGAGAGAGAGAGAGAGAGAGAGAGAGAGAGAGAGAGAGAGAGATTTTAATTAATATACCTGGCCCTTATAATGGGGTTGTTCTTAGTGCCTATTCCCAACGCTGGGTTCCACTATTGAAAGGACAGTGGTACCACCTGGATTGTGAGCAAGTGACAAATTCCTAATACAATGGCTTCTTCTGGGGGGGGGGAAAGCCAGCATCTTCTGTTTGGTTTAAGATTTCTGTTTACAGTGTACCTGGCCTGGTCTAGTACTGACAGTGTGAGTACCTGAAGTAGGGGACAGGAAGTGATCATAAAAATTCAAGTGCATGAGGTTATTCTTTTCAGTAAGAGTTCCCCCCTCCCTCTCAATACTACTCTTTATCTTCGTAGGCTCCAGTTATTTGCACTAAGAGTAGAGCTCCTAGCCCCAGCAGAATTGCCATGGCAACCAGAAGCCAGAGTAGGAGATTGCTGCTGTCACTGAACATCAAAGCTTATTGAAGTGTATGTGACAAAGGGCCTTGCTTTCTAAAGGAAAATAACTCCCAGCTGGTGAGGATAGTCCTTTGGCCATCTCCCCCCACCAAACACACACAGTTAGTGAGCCACCCTATCCTCCATGCCTGAATTTTGAAAAGAAGCAGAGTACATTTTCTTCCCTGTGAGCGAAGGAGGATTGTATTGCTTGCCCCCTACAATCGTTATTAAAGAAATATGTGAGGGTACATATACTCTCAAAGTACGTGTCCATGGATGTGCATCTATTTTTGAGAACTCAACTCATTCTACTTGTATGCATTGCAGGTCATGCCTCATCTGTTCTCCACACAGCATCTAATACTCAAATGGCCACATCCTCGTGATAAGGTACAAGTAAAGGAAACATCCCATGTACTTGTATCTGAGTAAACACTCTGCTTGTCCTTTCATCACTTTGCATAACTGTCCACCCTCTGTCAACATTCAGCCTTGTATATGATCAGCTAATTCCAAGCCTTTTGATCAAGTCAGTTCACAGCACTACTGATATTCCTGATGTTCCCTTCCACAAACTTATCCTTCTCTGCTCAGTGATTCCCACTGGCACATAAACTTTCTACAAAGTATCACATATTAAAACAAAACAAAACAAAAATCCAGTGTTACCTTTAAAAATATGTCTAGTTCAATGAGGGCTGACTGAGAAGCCATTGATAATGGCACTGGGACTTGTTTCTATTACATGTACTGGCTTTTGGGGAACCTAGTCTATATGGATGCACACCTTCCTAGGCCTGGATGGAGGGGGGAGGGCATTGGACTTCCCACAGGGCAGGGTACCCTGTCCTCTCTTAAGATTGGAGGGGAAAGGAAGAGGGGGAGTGGGGGAGCAGGAGGGGAATGGGAGGAGGGGAGGAAGTGGAAATTTTGAATGGAAAAATAAAATTAAAAAAGAAAAAATTTGTCTAGTATATCATCTCTTCTCTGTTTGCTCTTATATCAAAGATTATCAAAGATTGTTGTGCATTTTTTCATTTTTCTTATTTTTTATTTCTGATTTTTCTTGAAAGAAACTTTGAATAACAGCTTATTGAAGCTATTCACCCATTTTAATATAATAGTTTTATTAATTCTTTGAGCATTACATACATACAGACAATGTATTTTGATCATATTAACCCCACTGCTCCCCATAACTCCTCCCAGATATATCTCATCTCTATCCCTTCCCATGACACAACTTTTTAAAAAATTTTTGTTAAATTGTTTTCATTTATTTTACATACTGACCAGTTTCCTCTCCCACCTATCCTTCCATTTCCTCCCCCACTTCCCTTCTACTTCCCGTCCATGCACTCCTCCTCTGTCTCCATTTAGAAAGGGCAGGCCTCCTCTGGGAGTCAGCGAAGCATGGAACATCAAGTTGAGGCAAGACCAAGCTTCTCCCCCTGCATCCAGGTTGGGCAAAGCAAAGTTGAGGGTTGGGTTCCCAAAAGTCAGTTCAAGTGCCAGGTACAGATCCTGCTACCACTGCTAGGAGTTCCACAATCAGAAGAGAGACAGGAAGGATTGTGTGAGCCAGGGGTCCTGAGCTCATGGGAGCTCACAGACTCTGAACCAACAGCTAGGGGACCTGCATGGGACTGACCGAGGCCCTCTGCATGTGTGAGACAAACAACGTATGGAAGGAAAAATGTATCTTGATTCTCAATTTCACTGATTTTGGTCAAAGGCCAGCTGGCTCATTTGCTTTCAGGCTGTGATAAAGCAGACCACTCTAGCAAGAAGCATCTAGTAGAGAAAAACGGCTCACATCATGGTGGACAGAAAGAAAACAAAGGGAATAAGGACAAGACACATTCTTCAAAGCATGCCCTCATTGACCTATTTCTTCCAGAGCCACCATCTGACAGTCCCTTCATATATGAACTCTATTGGTGAAGTGTGCACCTCTCAGCAGACTCACCAGTTAGGGAACAAGTCTTTAATATGTGAGCCTTTTGGGTGGATTCTTCACATTCAAATGATAACAGCCTCTGTCTTCTAACACTGCCTGCCCCTCATGTTTCTTCTGTATGCCATGACTTCACCTGGGTTCTAATAATGATCCCATATTATATGCCGGTGAACTGAAAAACTATGCTAAACATATAAGACAATGGCTGACAGGGAATTTTTTTTCTAGTTACTAAATCAATCCTTTTGATGTGCATCCAAATGTACAACAATTTTAACCATTTATAAATGAAAGATTTTAAAGATTAACTTCAAAAATTCAGCAAATAGCAAAGAAGTTTCCTTAATGTCATCACACACACTGCATCTTTTTTATTACCATGTAAATAATACCAATCAAAATTTCCACTTCCTCATCTCTTATTCCCCTCCCGCTCCCCACTCACCCTCCCCCTTCCTCCTCCAGTCCTAAGAGAGGGCAGGGTATCCTGCCCTGTGAGAGGTCCAAGGCCCTCTCTCTGCCATCCAGGCCTAGGAAGGTGTGCATCCAAATAGAATAGGATCCCAAAAAGTCAGTACATGCAGTAGAGATAAATCCCAGTGCCATTAACATTGGCCCCTCAGTCTGCGCCAATTGTCAGCCACATTCAGAGGGTCCAGTTTGATCCCATGCTTCTTCAGTCCCAGTCCAGCTGGATTTGGTGAGCTCCCATTAACTCAAGCACACTGTCTCAGTGGGTAGACCAACCCCTCGTAGTCCTGACTTCCTTGGTCATATTCTCCCTCCTTCCGCTCTTCAACTGGACCTTGGGAGCTCAGTCCAGTGCTCCGATCACACACTGCATCTTAAGGAAGGGAGAGGCAAGATAGGTTTTATCTATGTTCATGACTTTCATCAAATCTCCTTAGTGTTGTAGAAGAAAGATAACTCCTTTTAAAAAGTATTTCCCATGCTAACTTACTAGGAGCACCAGATTGGAAACATGTTTCCTTTTGTGTTGTTTGTTTGTTTTTTTTTTTTTTTTTTTTTTTTTTTTTTTTTTTTTTTCGAGACAGGGTTTCCCTGTAGTTTCTAGAGCCTGTCCTGGAGCTAGCTCTTGTAGACCAGGCTGGCCTCGAACTCAGAGATCCGCCTGCCTCTGCCTCCCGAGTGCTGGGATTAAAGGCGTGCGCCACCAGTTTCTCTGTGTAGCACTGGCTGCCCCGGAACTAACTTTCACCAGACTCCTCATTTTGGGGGTTCACAAAACTTTCAGAGTTTCTCAGACCTAGGAATGTTATACCTAGACTGGACAGCCTAGCATAGGATGTCTCAGCCAGATGCCAGGTTTGTGCTCAAGTGAATCCAAAACTAAGACCCCCTTGTCCAGGCAGGGATTCAAATGAGAGACCAACATCCCAGTGGACTATGGGAAAACTGACTTCACCAATATCCGGCCTGTGGGAGACGATAAAAATACTTGCTAGTTTTTATAGATACCGTTTCCAGGCAGGTAGACGTGTTCCCCAACTGGACAGAAACTGCTCAAACAGTAGCTAAAAACTGATCCCCTGATTTTGCCTCCCCCTAACAATGGGGTCAAACAATGGCCTGGCTTTCATAGCCCAAACCTCTCAATTAATAGCTAAAGCTTTATTCATAGATTAAAAACTTCATTGTGCTGTTGTGAGGGCCCAGTGTCTATCGTGTAGCAGAAACCAGAGGCCTCAAACCAGACCAATGACCTTCTGCAGTGCACACTTGCAAGTAAAGATGTATGGACAAAGGGATTTATTAGGTGACTTACTGTGTCACACTACAGCTTCCGTAACTAGATTTTTATTTTTTTCTTTTTTCTCTTAAATTTTGGGATGGGAGTGCAGGGATAGAGGACAGATGCAAAGGGACGGGTGAAGCATAATTAATAAAAATGCAGAGACTGATATTGGGGTTCAGCCTGAAGACCAGAAAAGCAAGTGACCAGCCATTGGTTCTTACCTTGACCTCAGTCCAAAAATGGTAATCCTGCCTCGAAGAAACCTCAGAATGAGACTGAGCCTGTCAGCTGTAGCTTCCCGTTTTATATTCCTCTTTAGGACTGGATTAAAGGCATGCACTACTGGGATTAAAGGCATGCAACACCCAATTTCTATGGCAACTAGTCTGATCACTGGAATTAAAGGTGTCTGATACCACTGTCTGGTTTGTAAGGCTGACCAGTGGGGCTATTTTACTCTCTGATCTCCAGGCAAGCTTTATTTATTAAAATACAAATGAAATGCCACTACAGACAGGGAAATGAATGGGGCCAATGGGGGTTGGAGTCATGACTCAGTGGTTATGAGTACTGGGTGCTCTTCCAGAGGACCTGAGTTCAATTTCCAGTAACCACATGGTAGCTTGGAGTCATCTCTAATGAGATCTAGTGCCCTTTTCTGTCAAGCAGGCATACATGGAAGGAATGTTGTATACATAATAAATAAATAAATAAATAAATTTTAAAAGATAATTATGTAAAAGACACATAGAATAAATAAAAAGAATATAAAACAAAAACAAATAAAAAATCCGTCATTGGGCATATAGACCTCAGAGTTCTCAGAGCTCTGGCCAGGTAAAAAGAGTAAACAGAGCATTGAAAGAAACTCTTAACAAAACTCTCATTAGAGCCCAGCAAAGGATGGATAGGCCTTTTTTTTTTTTTGCTTTGGCCTGCTGCACCTCATATAGTGAGGGATTTATGCCCTATGAGATTATGATAGGAAGACCTCCCCACTTCTTCCCAGGCGCAGAGACCAGCAGTTGGCAGAACTCTCCAACCATTTGTTTCTCAACAGGCCCTCCAGTTCTCCATTCATTGGACTATCTGAGAGACACAGCCGACCCCTGAGTCCACCACCAGTTTCCCTTTGTTCCAGTCCAGGATACCGTCTGGGTCAAGCGAGTAGCCAAAGGGGCACTGAAACCGACTTGAAAAGGATCTACACAGTGATTCTCTCCACTCCTACAGTGGTGAAGGCAGCTGGCATTGCTCCATGGATCTACTGCATTCAGGTCAAGAAAACGGAAACCACAGACGCTGCTGCCAAGTGGACTGTCTCCAGACTATGGACCATTGAAATTAAAGTTTCGTTAGGCCCAGGGACCTTCCACTGTCTGCCCCTCTACCTCCTCCTGAGTCTTGGGTTTGCTATGAATACAGGGTTATGGTCCAATGCCCACTGCCTTCAGGCCTGGACTGGAAACAGAGGAAGACAGATACAGGGAAGGTATTAGTTAGAGTAACTACAGACCAGCAACACATAGTCCATCTTAACTTTTACTTACTTATATGTCTGGTTATATAAAAAATATTTATGTATTTATATAAAATGCATATGTATATAAAATACACACACACACACACACACATATATATATATGAATTTATCTTTTAAGATAAAAATACAGAGTCTATAACTCTAAGAATACCCTGTGGTTGAGTCCCCTAGTTGCCAAAAACAAGGGAGTTTACATTGCAAAACTTGGGATTGTAGGGTGCACCCCTCGCCGTCCTGACTTTTTTGCTCATGTTCTCCCTCCTTCTGCTCCTCATTTGGACCTTGGGAGCTCAGTCCGGTGCTCCAGTGTGGAGCTCTGTCTCTATCTCCATCGATCACCAGATGAAGGTTCTATGCTGATATGCAAGATATTCATCAGTATGGCTATAGGATCGGGCCATTTCAGGCTCCCTCTCCTCAGCTGCCCACGGAACTAGCTGGGGACATCTCCCTGGACACCTGGGAACCCCTCTAGAGTCAAGTCTCTTGCCAACCCTAAAATGGCTCCCTTAATTAAGATATATACTTCCCTGCTCCCATATCCACCCTTCCTTTATCCCAACCATCCCATTCCCCCAAGCTCTCCCCATCCTCCCCTTCACACTTTTCTCTCCCCATCTGATAGGAGCTCACCAAGGCCAGATGGACTGGGACTGAAAAAGCATGGGATAAAACCGGACTCCCTGAACATGGCGAACACTGAGGGCTGCTGAGAAGCCAAGGACAATGGCACTGGGTTTTGATCCTACTGCATGTACTGGCTTGGGGGGGGGGGCTAGCCTGTTTGGATGCTCACCTTCCTAGACCTGGATGGAGGGGGGAGGACCTTGGACTTCACACAGGGCAGGGAACCCTTACAGCTCTTTGGACTCTAGAGGGTGGGGGAAAGGGATGGGGGGAGGGGGAAGGAAATGGGAGGCGTGGAGGAGGCAGAAAATTTTAATAAATAATAATAATAATAAAAATAAGTAAAAAAATTGGGGTTGTAAAACTGAGGCTTCCTGGAAAAAAATATTCTTTTAAATAAGACTGATCTTTGGAAACCAGGAAAAACGGGGGGAATCAGCCACAGGAAGAGATCCAGGGGATAGTTCCTAGCCAAAAATTAGCCAAGATGGTTGGTTATGCTTAAACACTCAGGCCCCATATAACATAGGTATAAGAACTAACCAGACTGTCAGCCCATTGACTGACAAAACTCACTGTAACTGGGGCAGCCCACATTAATGTTAAAGGACTTACAAGAGGCTGAAAATTGTTTGATATCCAAAACCTTTAGACTAGGCACTTCCCCTTATTCTGATGCCCGCTGTTCTGCCTTATAGGTTAATTCATCTGGATAACAGAAATATTACTAAATGTGCCTCATCTGATGTTTTCCCAACTAACTACACATGTTGAACAGGATCTGGAAGCGTTAAAACAACAGATTTACGTGCAGAAATTGTCCTACAAATTTGGAGAGGCTTGGACTAACTTCTCATGAGCTAAAGAAAACTCTGTCTGGATCTGGAAAAAAACCTGTTGTTTCTATGCTAATTGACCAGAAGTAATTTAAAAATATTGCCATGGTTTAAAAAAAACACCTCAAAAAGAGAAAGAGATAAAGATATAAATTATATAATTGATACCCATCTCTGTTCTCTTGGGCTCCCTAGCTAACTACACTGCTATAAGCATTGACTGGACCTTTAATTCTCATTCTGATTGGAATGGTGAATCCCTGTACTTTAAACTATATGGCCAATTATATGTCAGTTCAGTAAAATTAAAGGACCTTAGGACCAAACACATTTCTATAGAGCAGGATGAATCCAAGATTTGACTCATTCACTAAGACCAGTGGGGTATGTTACAAGACCCCAGACTTAATAGGCTCTAAGACCTTAGCACAACTGATTCCATGATGGAAGTACCATGCAGGCTGTAAAACTCAGCATGTAGACAGCACCACCTGCCAAAATGAAAATAAAGACCTAATCCATCAAAGTCCATAGTTCTGAGAAAGTCTCTACATGTCCTAACCTTGCCTTTTGGTTTCTATAGTTTCTCTTCTGGCTAACTTTTCTTTTTAACTGAAGTATGTCAACCCAGGATATGGTTTTTGTCCTGAAAAGCTCATGCTGAACAAGGCTTGATGCTATGCTGGGATCCTGAGCACCCAGTGAAGTTGACAGAGGACTAATAAAGACTTTCTTTTAAAAAAGCCCACATCTGATCAGTCTTCTCTGGTGAATACACCACAACAATCTCAATTAACGCAATAAAAGAATACACTTTAGCCAAATATGGTGGCACATTTCTTTTATCCCAGCACTCAGGAGGCAGAGGCAGTCAGATCTCTGTGAGTTCAAGCCAGCCTGATCTACAGAGCAAGTTCTAGGACAGCTGGGGCTACACAGGGAAACTCTGCCTCCAAAAACCAAAAAAAAAAAAAGAATAACATTTAACAAATTAGTAACAGAAGGAAACTACTTAGGCATAATAAAAATATAATACATGAGAAGCCCATGACTATAATTTAACCAGTAATGAAAAATTGAATAATTCATCTCTAAAATCAGGGACAAGAAAAAGATGCCTATTTTCATTTCTATTCTACTTTTTGTTAGAAGCAGTAATTAGGCAAACAAAGGAAATAAGTCTTCTAAAATAGAAAGGAAGAAGTAAAATTATTTGTTTGTAGGACACAATGTTATATATGGCCACACACTAAATATTTAGGAAATAACTTTAAAATTCAAGCTGCAAAGTTTCAGGTTACATAATCAAGATGCTAAAATCAGTTCCACTTCAATCCACTAACAATGAGCAATCTGAAAACAATTCCATTTACAATAGCCAAGAAAGAATAGACTGCTTAAGAATAATTGAACCAAGGAGACCACTACAATCTGAATGCTTATATTCCTCAAATTCCTGCATTGAAGTCCAGCCATCTATGTGATATGACAGAAGTGATTGTTTCATGGAGAATGATGCAATTGCATCATAAAGATGCAGTCCTTATGGTGCTGGCATAAAGACAGAGATATAGACCACTGGTATAGAGTAGAGAGCCAGGAATTAAACTCCCACAGATTGTGAGGATCATAGTAAAAATGATCTTTTCAACAAATACATTTGAAAAATTGGATTCTTATGTTATATTGCATGCTGATATTAACTCAAATTTGATGAAGGACCTAAAAAACATAAAAGTCAGGATATAAAACTTTTAAAATAAAACACAGGGAGATTTATAACATCCAACTTGGCAATGAATTCTAGGATTTAAAACACAGGCCAAAAACATAAATTGGACTACATCAAAAATTTAAAAATGTGAGTTCTGCCAATTCTTCCACAGAGAAGAAGAGTTTAATATCAAATTTGAAATATTTAAGGTACTCAAAAAACTATTTCAATAACATAGACAAATGAGGGCATTGTTGTGGCAATAGTGTTATTGGTGAAACATATCTTCTGATATTCTACTCAGTACATTTCCATCAGAATATGCACCGATTAGTTTTTGGCTCTTAAAGTAACAGTTATTATTAATGGCAATCTACATACTCTTGGTCTTTTTGATACTTCAAAGAAATAGTATTGTTCCATCCAGGTTATCCACAAATGTATTTCTAGTCTGATTTTCTTTAGTTCATAATCCCATTTGAAAATGTGAAGCAAAAGTGTGTGCCTGGGATAACACCACACTTTTATTTTGCTTGTTGGAATGTAAACTAATCTTTGAGATGACCCTCTATTATTGATAACCCTGCCAAAAACAAACATAAGCCTATCTGATGTGGGATAAATGCTCTTTTACCCTGTAAAGATTTGTCACTCATATTAGTTTAATAAAATGCTGATTGGCCAGTAGCCAGGCAGGAAGTATAGGTGGGGTGATTAGACTAAGCATTCTGGGAAGAGAAAAGGCAGAGATGCAGTCATCATCAGAAGCAGAGAAAGCAAGATGAGAAAGCCTTACTGAGAAAAGGCACCAAGTCACATGGCTAAACACATATAAGAATTATGAATTAATTTAAGTTGTTGATTAAGTTGAGGTAGTAAGTAATAATAATAATAATAGTAATAAGTAATAATAGCCCAGGCAGTTTATAATTAACATAAGCTTCTGTGTATTTCTTTGGGACTAAATGGCTATGGGACCAGGTGGGGCAGAAACTTCCATCTACACCTAGCACTACAGAGACTGTTGAAAAACTGACCGATGAGCTGAAGGCCCTCGAATATGTGGAATGTTCTTCAATCCCACAAAAATACAGGGAAAGCTTGTAATAAAGCAGTATTGGTATTTGTAAGTCCTCTGGAATCCAAGAAGACCCAATTATGTATGCTGCTATGAGGAGCATTTTAGAGCCTTTTCTGCACAGCTGGTATCAGCAAAACGATAAGACAATGCTTCAATCAAGTTAAGGATTAAATGTCAAAATTCATTTTGGTCATACCAATAAATGTCCAGAACCTACCTACCCACATGCATTCATGTGAGACAAATCTTATAGATAGGGACCCCTTTGCTCCTCCAAATACTAATTTTGTTTTTTTTTATTTTTTTTTATTTTTTTCCCTTTTTTTAAATTTTATTTTCTTTTGCATTTTAACTCGGATTTCTTTCTTTTTTATTATGAACTAAAAACTACATAAGGTAAGATTAGAAGATTTCATTTTTCTGGTTTGATTCATGCAATACATGGGAGTTGCACAGAGCAAAGTATAAACAAATACTCAGATTCATCATGGCACTTTCCCCATGCTTTAGTCTCCTAATTGAAAGTCTCTGTAAATATGGGAAAGCTGTGGATTCTATCAACAATGGTGCATTTTTTAAGGGAATAGAAAGGAGATAGGATAAGGAGCCAAAGGCAGTCACAGAAGCACAGAGACTGTGTTTGGAGAGTCTTGTTTATGCTAACGAGATAATTTTGAGTAATTGTATATTGTCATAAAAAAGATTGCTACTATATGTTTTGTCGTTTAAAAGTTAAGTGTCTTAGTTAAGTTTCAATGGCTGTGATTAAAAACCATGACCAAATCAACTTGGAAAGGGTTTACTTCAGTTTTCAACTCTCAGGTCATTCTCCATCACTGTGGGATGTCAGGGTAGAGTTCAAACACAGCAGAAAACTAAAAGGAGAAACTGAAGCAGAGATTGGGGAACAGTACTATTTACTTACTGGCTTGATTTCTATGATCTGCTTAGCCTGCATGCCTTGCTTAGCCTATGGTTGGGTCTCCTCGTCCTGCAATTTAACGGTTTCTTTCATTTCTTGAGATCAAAATGTAATTGTATCACTCCCTGCTTCTTTTTCCTCCCTCTCAATCCTCCCATATAGCTTCCCAGCTCTCTTTCAAATCCATGGTCTATGCTTTATTAATTGTTGATATATGTGTACATGCACTTACATATGTATTCCTAAATACAATTTGCTAAGTCTGTATGATAGTACTTTTATGTATGTTTTCAGGTCTGACTATTTGGTACTGGATAACCAATTGGTGTGCTCTTCTGTGGGGAAGATTATTTCTCCTGCTCTCAGCATTCCTTAGTTGCCTGTAGTTCTTTATATATGATTGGGGTTTGTGGGTTTGCCCCTGACCACTTCAGCATGTCTATTGTTGTCCTCGTTCAACTCATGTTAGGCAGTCATGTGGGTAAGGTTTTATAGATTCGGTTTCTGACAGTCTCCCAGCAAACATATCTGACCCTCGGGCTCTCACACACTCTGCTCCCTCTTTTGCAATGTTCCCTAAATCTTGGGTGCAGGAGTTGCATTGTAGGTGTATACATTGGGACTGGGCTCTGCAATTCTTTATTTTGATTAGGTGTGGTTTTCTATAATGGTTTCTGTTGCAAAGATAAGTTTACTTGATGTGGGGTGAGGACTACATTCATCTATGTATATTAAACTATACGAAATATGAAAAATAAAAATAGTAAGATCATATTAGAAAACGACATTTTCAGAAAAATACTACCAGTGTGATACTGAAGACATTATCAAGAAATTACTGTTTATGTTTTTAAAACATAATTTTTATTGATTATTTGGGAATTTTACATCATAAACCCCAATCCCACATCTTTCACCCTTGTAGAATCTCCCCTATCCCCAGAAAATATAAAAATAAATAAAAATATTAATTTAAAAAGCAACAAACAAAACCGCAACAACGCTTTGCCCCTCCATCTTTCTTGTCTCTCCATTGCCTCTTCATTCATTTTAGTGGCACTGGGAGCTACACGTATCATGCAGTATTGCCCTTTGTCCTATCAGCTTTACTTAAAAATGTTAAAAATTTTTATACTGAAGAAATAACGCCTTATTCATGTATTGATTTTTTTCACTTTAGAATAGTTTTGCATCTATGCTCATAAGAAATATTTGTTTGTAGTATAATAAATTTCTTTTTTCTTGTATTGTCCATTTCTGGCTTGGTATTAAAATTAACTTCATGAAATTGTTTGGGATCTATACCTTCAATTTTCTAGGAGAAAATGTGCATTTGGTACTATTTCTTCCTTACATGCTTAGTAGAACTCACTGATGAAACAAACAATATGGAGCTCAATTCACCTTTTCACAGATTAACTACAAATTTAATGTTTTAATAAATAAAGGCATATTCAGCTTACCTATTTCTTCATTAGTGATTTTTGGAATATTTCTGTATTTGTAAGACTTGATTTGGTACAGTTTGAATGTACTCTCTCTAAAATTCAGTTGTCTTGATTTTAGTGGAAATTCTTTTAGATTTTCTCTAGTTAATAAGATGTGTGTGGGATTATTACTCCATTTATTATTTTAAAATATGTCCCCTGTATCCCTAGATTCTCTAGGACTTTTATCATGAAGAGATATTGGATATTTTCAAAAGCCTTTTTGTGTTTAATGTGATGAATATGTGGTTTCTGACACTGAATCTATTTATATGGTAGATGACATTCATTGATTTATGTATATTGAACTATTCCTGCATCTCTGGGATAAAGCCTGCTTGATCAAGGTGGATAATCTTTTTGATATGCTCTTGTATTCAGTTTGCAAGTGTTTTATTGAGAATTTTGCATCTAGAAAGATTGGCTGATAATTTTCTCTTCTTGTTGGAGTTTTGTCTGGTTTTGGTATCAGGGTAGTCTCAGCTTCAAAGAACAAGTTTGGAAGTGTTTCTTCCTTTCCTATCTTGCAGAATAATTGCAAGAGTGTTCTTCAAGGAAATTTGGTGCTGAATCTATCTGGGCCTTTGTCTTTTGTTATTTGGGAAATTTTAAATTACTGCTTCTATTTCACTTGGGGTTATGAGTCATTTAAACTCTTTATTCCACTGATTTAAATTTTGTAATAGGTTAAATATATCAAGAAATTATCCATGTTCTTTAAGTTTTTTTTTTAGTTTAGTGGAGTATACATTTTTCAATGACATCCTTATGATTCTCTGAGTAGCCTCAGTCTCAATGTTTCCCTTTTCATCTATGGTTTTATTAATTTGGGTCTTTTGTCTATTAATTTTGTTAATTTGGCTAAAGATTTGTCAATCTTGTTAATCTTATCTTTTCCTTCTCTCTCCTCCTCCTCCTTTGAGTCCATCTTAAGTTGATTAACTAACTACTCCTTAACAAGAGGCCTGTCCTGGAGTGGTTGGAATACCCAGTGTCACTTTATTGGAGAAAACTGATTTTTCCCTCTCCCAGTAGGTATGCATGACAGTTAAGTTGTTATTCTTTACCCTAGTAGCTAGCTTTTCATTCATTAATTTATTTAATTCTTTTTTTATCTTTTATTCTTCTCTCATGTACATACCAATCAGTTTCCCTCCACTCCACTCTTCTTTATTCAACTTCCTCCACCTCCCCTCTCCTCCAGATCCACTCCTTCAATGTTCCCCTTCAGAAAAGGGCATGCCTCTAAGAGACATGAACATGTAACAACCAAATACAACAAAACAAGATTTAATAAGACTAGACACAAACCTACATACTAGGGCTGGGTAAGGTAACCCAGTATAAAAAAAGGGTCTTAAGGGCAGGCCAAAAAGACACCCCCACTTTTATTGCTAAGAATTACAGAAGAATATCTGCTTCACATCCATAACATATATGCAGAGGACCTAGTTCAGACCCATGCAGGCTTTGTGATTGTCACTTCGGTCTCTGAGAGTCATTTATTCGTTTCTTTTTCTAAATAAATAAATAAATAAATAAATAAAACAAAATAAGATTTTAAACCCTATCACATGAAAATTGGGCAAGACAAACCAATAGAAGGAAAAGAACTCAAGCGAAGTCACAAGAATCAGAGACCCACTCGTTTGCACACGGAATATATCAGAGGAACTGGTACAGACCTGGAGAGGCTCTGTGTATACTCCTTCAGTCTCTGTGAGTTCATACAAGCTTTGCTTGTCTTGATTTAGAGGGCCTTGTTTTCTTGGTGTTTGCCTCCTCTTCTGTGAGATTCTGTGAGCTCTGAGGGATTTGATGGAGACATCTGTTTAGGACCGAGTGTTCCAAGGTCTCTCACTCTCTGCATCATATCTGGCTGTGGGTCTCTGTATTTGTTCCCATCTGCTGCAAGAGGAAGCTTCTCTGATAACAACTTAACAAGGCATTGACCTACAAGTGTAGTAGGGTATCATTAAGAGTTATTTTATCACTACTTTTTTTTTCTTTTTTGTAGATCAGTAGTATTTGGTTTTACTCTAGATCCCTGGACTATTTAGTCTCAGATTCTTAGTCATCCAAGTAGTGTGGGGTATGGGTTCTGTATCATGGAGCAGTCTTTAAGTCAAATCAGTTACTAGTTGGTTACTCCCACTATCTTTGTGCCACCATTGCTCTAGCATATCTTGCAGGCAGGACACCACTGTAGATAATGAGTCTGTGGCTGGCTTGGTGTTTACATTTCTCTTTGGAGAGCAAGCAGAATACAACCCTGTACCCAAAATGCTGGAACATAGGGGCTAAGGCTCTATGTAAGCACCAGCTTAACATCCGTCTTCAAAGAGTTTCATAGGTGTTGTTTTCAGTAAAGGGGCCTTGCTGTCAGTTTGTCAAGGGCAAGCTATAGTTTTGGCAACAGTCTAGTTTTTGGGGGGAATTCTCCTGGGGCCTCTTTGGCTAAAAACTCACTCAGATGTAACCCAATCCCAATGCTGGAAGCTTTGTTTGGTAACAAGAGGTGGCCAGTTGGGATTCTGTCTCCCTCATTATTTGGCAATTTCATTTAGATCACCTTTTTATATTTTAAGTTTGTTAATCTTGTTAATCTTTACCAAAAACAACCAATTTCTGGTTTCATTGATTATTTTTTTATTTTTATTTCTTAATCTAAGCCCTGACTTTTATTAACTCTTCCTGTCCACGTTTTGGGTGTTTTTCATTCTTTTTTTCCCCCAAGGCCTCCAGGTGAAGCATTAAATTATTATTATGTAGAGACTGAACCTTCAAGATATTAAATCTACAAAGGCCCCTTTCTCATTGTGATCATTAATATTGTCAACTTAACATCTGAGAGGCAAACTTCTGTGAATACCTGTGGAGGACTTTCTAGACTAACTTAACTTCAGGACGTGTTGTGAGTTATTATCTAGATTAGGTTAGCCTCTGAGCATACCTATGAAGGATTGTATATATTAGGTTAATAAAGATAAGAATATTTGCCCACTGTGATTGACACAATTTTATTATTGGAGTGAACAAAAACTGAAAAATGAGCTGAGCACTAGCGTTCATCACTCCAATTTTTTAAATAAAGATTTATTTATTTATTTATTATGTATACAATATTCTGTCTACATGTATGCCTGCAGGCCAGAAGAGAGCACCAGACCTCATTACAGATGGTTGTGAGCCACCATGTGGTTGCTGGGAATTGAACTCAGGACCTTTGGAAGAGCAGGCTATGCTCTTAACCACTGAGCCATCTCTCCAGCCCCATCACTCCAATTTTTATGGGTACATCATGACCGGCTACCTCAAGCTTCTCCCATCAATACATTATCAACATGTTGGACTATACCCCTAAACTGTGAGCCAGAATAAACTCTTTCTCCTTTAACTTGCCCCTGTCAGGACATTTATAACAACAACAGGAAAAGAAATTAATACCCTTTGAATAGAATCACTCAACCATAAAAATATCTTCATCAGGTTAATTCTCTTTTGCCTTTGTGCTTTCCACACCAGAAGACTACAACATTCCTCCCTTCTATACGACTCAGATTCAAGGTGTGATTCTAGAAACAGTCCTAGGGCCACGTTGGTCTTGGACTTCCCAGCTTTCAGAACTGGGAAAAACAAATTTCTATACTTTGTGAATTATCTGGTTTGCGGAATTTTGTTTTAATACTAGTGTTTTAGGACAAGTAGTGATGTTTTCTGACTCATTGCTGATTTGCACATTCTTTCCTCCTCCTTTAACTCTCTCTCTCTCTCTCTCTCTCTCTCTCTCTCTCTCTCTCTCTCTCTCTCTCTCTCTCTCTCTCTCCCTGCCATTTAGCCTAGAGAGTGGTTCTCAGACTGAGGGTCATTACCTCCATTTTAAAGATATACTGTATATCAGATATTTACATCATGATTCATAACAATAGCAAAAGTAGTTATGAAGTAGCAAATGAAACAACTTTATGGTTGGGTTACCACAACAGAAGGAACTGCATTAAAGAGTAGCAGCAGCATCAGGAAGGTTACAAACCATTGCCCTAGAGCCTACTAACTTTATTGATCCATTGGATAAACCATATTTTGTTTTTAATTTACTCTGTAGCTTTCTTATTTTAATTTTACTGATTTCTGTTGAATTTTTTTTATCATTTTCTTTCTTCTGATGTAGGTTTCATTTGCTCTTTTTAATTTAATTTCCCGAGGCAAAAGCCTAGTTACTGGTTTTTAGATCTCTTTTCTTCTAATATATTGCATTTAATTCTTGATATTTCTCTAAGCACTTCATTAGCTGTAAATCACAAATTTTGATATATTGCATTTTACTTTTCATTTAGTGGAGAATTTTCTCTATTTTCCCTGGAGACTTCTTTCACACATGAGTTTTGTTTAACTTCCAAATATGTGCTGAATTTCCAGCTGTCTCTGTTGTTGACTCTGCTTTGATTGTGCTTGCCTGAGCATTTACTTCAGATGATCTCGATTCTTTTTAATTCATTAAGATTGGTCTTTTGATTCAGCATATGACCTATTTTGTGAATATTTTATGTGTGATTGAGAAGCATGTGTATTCTGTTGTTGAGATGGAATTTTATAAAGGTCAGTTATGCCTCATTGGTTTTATTTTTGAAAAATAAATTTACTGGTTAATAGGATACAGTAGGTTGATAATTTTTTTAGTACTTAAAAAATATAGTCTTATTTTCAAGATTTCTAAAGTGAAGTCTCCTGTCCTTTTTATGCTTCTTTCTCTGTAGGCAGTGTGCTCCCAACCCTGACTCATTGCAAGAATCTCTTTTTGCCATGGTTTCTTAACAGTATGAATATGCTATGATTAGGTGTATAAGTAGTTGCTCCTCAATGTACAGTAAGGTCTTATGGTTTGAATGTGAAATGGCCCCAAGGTTTGTGTGTTTTAACATTTGGTCTCCAGCTGACAGAACTGTTTGTGGAGCCCATGGAACCCTTTTGAACACAAAGCCTGGCTAGTAGACATGGGCCATAAGAGTACAGCTGAAGAGTTACAGGGCACCACTATGTCCAGCTTGAAATTTCTGCTTCCTGGTCAGTGCCATATAATAAGATGTGCCCCCAAGTGCTACTGAAATAGGTGGATCTCCAGGTGCCATGCTGTTCTTGTCATAATGGAGTATAGTCCCTTACCATGAGCCTTTCCCCCTTAAGATGCTTCCATCAGGTATAATTGTGACAGTAATGATAAAGAAATTCAAACGTAATAAGCCCATTGTAAGTTGAAAGTGTCATGAATTGAAGATACATTGGATAATATGCATAAGCAACAAAATGTCAAAGCTTAGCTTAGACTATCTGAAACATGGTCAGAGCACTCATAGTAGTCTACACTTGGGGAACATCATCCAACTCATCTATTTGATAATAAAGTACTAAATACTTCACGTAATTGATTAAATACTATACCAAAATTAAAATGCATAATGGTTGTATGGATAAACTATTGTAAACTACAAAATCATAAGTTTAATCATTGTACATCAAGGAGAAATTTTTATTATTTTGCTTTTATTGAATTTACCCTGTTTGATGTCCTCTGAAATCCTTGAGTCTGTAGTGTTTGCTATTTATATTGGAGACTTTTCAGGCATGATTTCTTCAGATAATTTCCTCCCTGTTCTCTTCTAACATTTTGGTGACATGTATATTAAACCAATTGCTATTGTTTTATATCACTAGCATATTCTGTACACCAGTCCTTTTTTCTTAGTATTCCAATTCAGGTGATTTTTTATTGACAACACGTAGGTTAATGATTTTTCTCTCAGCTGCAATGAGTCTATTGGTGACACCAACAGAGATAATCTAATGTTCTGTGATTTTTATTTTGGTTATTTTCATCTTTTCTCTTTATTGTATGTGTAAGGTATACAGTGTGGTCTGAATATAGAAATGCATCATGTAATGATTGCTACAGTTATGTTAAAATGTCTACTGGATTCTTACACTTTCCATTGTTCTGCCCAAAGTACTAATGTAATTTTGTGTGTCTCTGACTTTATTCATTAGAGCTTTTCAAATGGGGGTTCAGGCTTGAAATAATTGATATTTTTCAGGCAGAAATTTATGTTGGAAGGTGGTATCCTATACATTGTAAAATGTTTAGCACCATCTCTGGACTCTACCCACTAGATGACAGTAACGCTTTTTTTCTATTAAAATACGGATAAATGCCTCCAGATGTTGCCAATTGTTCCCTGTGGGAAAAATTATCTGCTTTGAGAACCAGTACTTAACCATGTTAATCATAGTTGTTTCAAATTCTCTTTATGATAATTCCAACAGCTATATGGTATACGAGTTTGTTTCACATGATTTCTTTGTCTCTTCCTACTGTGTATTTTTATGTTTTTGTGTGCTACAATATTTTTGGTTGAAACATGACCATGCATATAGGGTTTTATATATAGGGATATAACTTTTTATACTTAGATATTAGCATGCTTTTCCTTCTACTAGGCCTTTACTGTGGGGGTTTGTGTTGATCTAGTCAGGAATTGGACTAGGTTTGAAATTTGCTTAGTTGCTATAGTTGCTATGGTTACCAGAGTTAGAATTTGTTGCTATGGTTATCAGAGTTAGAATTTGTTGTTGCCATGGGCACCAGAGATTTCAAAATCCTCTAGTGATACCTTGTTTTTGTTTCTCCACTTGGCTCTGGATCTTTCTTCGATCTTTCTCCCCCTGGAGTCACTCTCTTGCCATTATTCCAGATGTACAAACTATATTTGTTCAAGGTTTGTTAGCCTGGTTGGGGTAGGGGACAAAAAATGGGCGTTCCCTGATGTTCTTTATAAGCGTCAATGTTAACAAATATTTTGAACTTGGGTTGTGGGGTTTATTATTCATAACACTACTGGAGAATCATCTAAGAAGATGAATATGGATGCCGTTTTCATAATTGTCTCTTACCTAACTATAATGAGATTCCATCTGATAGCTGTATAGCACAGATGTAGTGCGCATATCAGACTAGGTGGATATGAACAGTGGCTGTTGTTCTTTTCTTACAGCCAGAAAGGGGCTTTCTTAAAGGTCTTTGGTCTTCCTAGTATATTCGAAGAAAAAAATCCATGAAGATGGGGCAACTTGTTCATGCCTGAGAATTGACCTTATGCGCCCATACTTGGTGGCATTTGGCTTTTTGCAGCTGAGTAAATATTTTTTCTTTTGACTTCCTTTTCTATTTCTTTTATGGTGTTGGAAAATCAAACTTGGGTTTTGCACATGCTTGGCAAACTCTACTACTTAGCTACATCCCCAAACCCAATATTTCTACTTTAATCTTTCTAAAGTTTCTGTTCTTCAACAACATGTGTTTGGAGTAGACAGTAATATGACCTCATCTAAAACACACTTTCTCAAAAGCAGCAATGATAACATGTGTGTAAATATCTGGGTATCAAGGCCCCGCCAATTCACACAGAAAACTGACCTTTACACTATAGAGCTGTACTGTCTGTCTTCCTTATTGCATTGCTCCCAATAAGAAACGTTACCCTTTCATCTTTCTGAAAATGTAACATGGCTTTTGCTTCCTCTTTGGGGATGTTGAATGTTTTCTTTTCACTGTTTTTTAAAAACAATATGGTTGTTCATTACTTTATTTTTACGTTTCTTTTATTTTAGGGTTTACTTGGCTTCTTGATTCTTTTAGAAAATTTGGGCAAAATTTGGCCATTATTCTTGAAATATTTTTCTTCATTTCTCTTCTTTATTCCCCCTTGAAGTCCAGATGCATGCATGTTTGACTGTGGATATTGTCAATCAGCTTTCAAAATGCTTTACTATTTTTAGACTTTTTTTCAATTTTTACTTCAGGTATACCAAGAATTTCACTTCTCTTTTCTTCTGAATTCCTCTTCTGATGCTAAATCTACATAGTATATATATATATATATATATATATATATATATATATATATATATATATATATACCTTTTCAATAATCTGATACTTTTCTTTTAAATTTTATTTTATTTTTAATTATGATATAGTTATAACATCCTCCCTTCCTCCAGCACCTCCCATGTCCCCCTTCCTCTCAAATTCATGGTTACTTTTTTATCATAGCACTTCGTATTTTATTCTTTTATTAATTTTATTTATGTATGTATTTTTTAGGTATAAATTCTCTATCTGCATGTATGCCTACATGCCAGTAAAGAGCATCAGATCCCATTATAGATGGTTGTGAGCCACCATGTGGTTACTGAGAAGTGAACTCAGAACCTCTGGAAGAGCAGCCAATGCTCCTCCTGCTGAGACATCTCCCCAGCCCCCAATTTATGACTTCATTTACTTTAGTTATTATTGTTACACATATATAAATGAATAAGTATGTAACTACAACTTCAGAATCTCTAGTGATGCTGTATGTATATGTTTCTCAGATCGACCACTTGCTATTTGATAAGCACTGGGGAGCTCATTGCCAGAAAAGATTAATTCTACCTCTCTTAGCAGGTTTTAACTGCCTGCAATTCTTCATCTGGAAGTAGAGCCCTGTGAGATTTCCCCCACTCACTTTGGCATGGCAACTAGTGCTGTTATTGTTCACGTGATGTTTAAGCAGCTACATTGTTGAGATATCATGGCTAAGAGCTTCACTGTCAAATCTACAAGACACACTCCCAGCAGAGTTCCTATTATTCTGGTTCTAACAATCTTTGCATCCTCTCTTCCTCAGTGTTCCCCGAGTCTTAGGTCTGGGAGTTGTGTACTGATGTTTATCAGTTTGAGCTGGGCGCCCCAAGGTCATTTCTTCTCTGTACTTTGAACACTTGAAATCCATATAAGTTTTATCCTGTTCGTTTTATTTTTAAGAGTTCAAATTGAGTTAGTTTTTTTAAATGATTTTTCTTTAGCTTTACTTAACATTTTGAATGCAAAATTAACATAATTGCTTCAACTTTTATGCTAATTCTTGTTTTTCTTTGTTTAACGGGGATGGTTTTGTTTTTTTCTCTTTTGCATTGCTGGAGGTGCTACCCTGGGCCTCACACTAGGCAAGTACTTATTACTGTGGTATATTCCCTGCCCCATACCAGTTCTTAAATTTGTGTCAATTCTGATCAGGTCCTATTGACAGAATTTTTTTTAATTTTTCTTTATTACTTTCACACTTTCCATCTTAATTATATACCTAGTAAGTTTTAATAGGATGAGCAATTTCAGATTTTACTTTAAAAACCAGATTTATTTGTTGTGTATACAGTGTTCTGTCTGCCTGTATGCCTAAATGCCAGAAGAGGGTATCAATCTCATTATAGATGTTTATGGGACACTATGTAGTTGCTGGGAATTGAACTCAGGACCTCTGGAAGAGTAGCCAGTGCTCTGAACTGTTGTCATCTCTTAATACATTTTAAAGATACAGTGCTTTAGTGTTATGTATAGGCATAGTTGGGTTTCAGCAGATTTTTAGAATTAACTAATCTAGTATAATTGATATTTTATGTTTATTTATTAGCAACTCCAAAAATACCATTATATTCTTTACTGTCACAAATTACTTCAGATGACTTGTGTAAGTGGACATACACAGTATTTGTGTCCTTTCAGTGGCTTATTTCACTTGATATAATGTTTGGGTTCACCATTCATACTGTTCTGTATGGTATGATTTCCTTCTTTACTTTAAGGCAGAAATAGTATTTATTTATATATCTGGATCCAACATTAATATATTTATCTGTCTATGGACATTTAGGTTGTTCACAAATCTTGAGTATTGGAATAAGTGGTATGATGAATCTGAGAGTATAGGTATGTCTTGAAGATTGTTTTCATTTTTTATGTGAATGCTCAGAATTAGAATTCAGTTTTGAAGGATTACCACATTGCTTTCCATAGAAACTTAACTAGTTTGTATTCTTATTGAAAACCTTCTGCACCCCACTAAGCCTCTCTGCCAACAACAATAACTCAAATCAGACCAAATCAAACTGAGTTAGAAAAAGCTGAGGTTTAATGGATACAAATGCTTTGGGATGGCTTCCCAACACCACAGAGAGGAGATGGGAAAGGAAGACCAGAAAACCATATGTTTGTTCTCTGGGGGGCAGTTTAAATACCCTGTGGGTGTGGTCTTGAGCATCTCTGGGGAGGGGTCATCGTTTGGTGGGCTTTCTCAAGGGTGGAGTCTGGACTGAGGCAACTCCCAAGGGAGGGGATTTGGAGTGGAACTTTCACCTGGACACCTATCAAAGGTTCCAATTCCTTTACAGCTCCAAAACATATGTATTAAGTAGTTTTTTTCTATTATAGTCAACACAACAGACATGAGGTGATAAACTACTGATATTTTGATTTACCATAAGCTGATTTACTGATACAGTTGGATGTCTTCTTTGGAGAATTGCTGATTCAAGTCCTTAGTCTATTTTCTTGTTGTAGATATTATTTCTCACTTGGAATATGACTTGGAAATATTTCTGCCCAGTCTATACATTGTTGCCTTAGTTTGCTTTGTCAACTTGACCCATCCTAGAATTATCTGAGAGGAAAGCCTCTTGATTGAGGAATTGCCTACATCAGATTAGCCTGTAGGTATATTTTGGGGAGATCGCCTTGATTATTAATTGATGCAGGAGGGCTCAGCTCACTGTGGGCAGCACCATCCACAGGCAGATGATCCTGGGCTGTATTAGAAGGCTAGCTACGCTGGGCGGTGGTGATGCAGTGACGCATGCCTTTAACCTTTAATCCCAGCACTCAGGAGGCAGAAGCAGGTGGATCTCTGTGAAGGTCTACAAGAGCTAGTTCCAGGACAGGCTCCAAAGCTACAGAGAAACCCTATCTCGAAATACCAAAAAAATGTGCATATATGTATATATGTATGCATGTATGTATGTATGTATGTATGTATGTATGTATATATGGCTAACTAAGCATGAGCCTGAGAATGAACAAGCTACTAACCTGTGTTCCTCCATGGTTTCTGCTTAAAACTTCCTGCTTGCACTCCTGCCCTTCCTTCTTCCCTCAATGATAGACTGTAACTGGGACGTGTAAGCCACATGAACCCTTTCTCTTAAGTTTCTTTCACCAGAGTATTTTATCCTAGCCATGGACTGAAGGTAGTGTTATGGATAGCCAACTAAAGATGACCACTCAGACACAGTTAATAGCCAATTGAAAGTCTTTAGGCCAACTAGCTAGGACCATACCCAAGTATTCAGAAACCTAGGTGTGGCCCTGAGTATCTTGAAATACAGAAAACAACATCCTGTGGCATTTGCTCAGCAGCTGTGCGGGGCGGAGGGGCTTTCGAAGAAGCAAGCAGTCATTAGTGATAAGCAGTTATTGGAGGGAGTTACGCATAAACAGGTAGTTAACAAAAGCGAAGATAAGTTAGCTAGCACATCCTGACCTTTGGTTCCTAGAACAAAGTTTGATAATTTTTCCATGGGATTCTTCTTCAAGGAGCTCTAATTCTTGCTAAACCTGAAATGGACTTAGCAGGAATCCTAGATGGAGGATCTTCTGGCTCTTGATGTGTGCCAAGCATGTATATACCCCTTCCCATAACACACTCACAATAAAAACATGTAAGAGGCTCGAGAAATGGCTGTGCAGTTAAGACAGTTGTGTGCTTCTCTTGCAGAGCACCTGAGTTTTTTCCCAGCTCCCATGTCAAACAACTTAGACCACCTGCTACTACAGCTCCAGAAGAGTTAATAGCCTTTTCTGACCTCCATGGATACCTGTACATCATACTCATGCACAGATACATACAAACATATAATTAAAGAAAAAAAATAAACCTTTAAAAAAGAAAAAGTCTCAATTTATTTTGAGTTCCCATCTGTGTGTAATATAAAGATCTAATTTCATTCTTTGGCATCCGTATATTTAATTTTCTTAAAAAATATTTGCGGAAAATTGCCCTTTCCCTTTTGTTTATTCTTGGCATCTTTGTCAAAATGTAGTTAGTCATATATGTGTGGATTTACTTTTAAGCTCCCATTCTGCTCATTGGTTTATGTATAGCTTTATGTCAGAACCATTTTTTTTTCTGAATGTCACAATTTGGCTTTTTCTTACAAGCATAAAAGTGTAGTGAATTTTATCTAATGCTGTCTTTGCATCTATTGATGCACTAACATAGTTCTCTCCATAATCAGTAATGTGAAGCATCTTATAACCTTACATATATTGAATCATGATTCACTTTGTATTAGTCAGGGCTCTCTAGAGTAATAGAACTTATATGATGAATCTCTCTATGTAAAGAGGATTTATTGGAATAATTTACAGGCTACAGTCCAGCTAATCTAACAATGGATGGCTGTGTACAGTAACTCCAAGAATCCAGTAATTGCCCAGTTCACAAGGCTGGACGTCTCACCTGGTCTTCACTGTATGCTGGAATCCTGAAGAAATAGGCTCAGAGGCCAGTGAGGGAATGGAATGTGCTACTAAGCTGAGGACAATCAGGCAAAAGCAAAAGTTTCCTTCTTCTATGTCCTTATACACACTTCCAGCAGAAGGTATAGCCCAGGTTAAAGGTGTGTCTTCCCAAATAAAGATCCAAATTAAAGATGTGTGTTTTCTGCTCTCAAAACCTGGATCAAAGGCATGTGTTTTCCTGCCTCAAGATCCAGATCAAAGATGTGTGTATTTCTCCCTCAAAGGTCCAGAGAAGAAGTAAATGAACACACTTCAAACAAAGAAAAAAAAAAAAAAAAGAAAGAAAGAAAAAAAACCTCTCACGAGTGTGCCTTCAATTTCTGGATTGTAGTTAATTCCAGATGTGGTATAGGAGGTCCTTCTGTATTTGCGTTGCTTTCATTGGTTAATAAAGAAACTGCTCTAGGCCTGGTGATAGGACAGAACCTAGGTAGGCGAGGAGACAGAACTGAATTCTGGGAGGAAGAAAGTAGAGTCCGAAAGCCGCCATGGAGACACCAGGTCAGACATATTAAATCTTTCCCAGTAATCCATGACCTCGTGGTGAACACAGATTAGTAGAAATGGGTTAAATCAAGACTTGAGAGTTAGCCAATAGGAGGCTAGAGCTAATGGTCAAACAGTGTTTTGATTAATACAGTTTCTGTGTTATTATTTCAGGTGTAAGCTCGCCAGGCGGCTGAAACAAAAGGACCCTCTCCTTACAACACAGATGTAGGCAATTTGACAACCAAGAATAGCCATCATGCCATTTCGAAGATATATATCCCATTTGGTAGTGCTGTATAATCTTTTTAATGCACCATTTTTGGATCTTTTTTACTGCTATGTTAATCAGTATTGGCTTGATGTTTTCTTTTTCTTTGTTGCTTCTTAATGAAAATAGATTTTTTACATAATATATCCTAATTTGTTTTTCTCTCAAACTATTCATCTGAGTTCCTCTCCATCTCCCCTCCTACCTAGATTCACTCCCTTTCTGGCTCTCATTGGAAATCAAACAGGCTTCTGAGAGATTACAATAAAATATAGCAAGATAAACCATAAACTAACATATCAGAATTTGACTAAACAAACAGAAGGAAAAGAGCCCAAGAGAAGGGACAAGAATCAGAGACCAGATTCAAGGTGATCCCCATCAAAATTACAACACATTTCTTCACAGATTTTCTAAGGACAATTTTAAAGCTTCATATGGGGACACACACACACACACACACACACACACACACACACACACACAATCCAGGATAACTAAAGCAATTCTGACTTATAAGAGAACTGCTGGAGGTATCACCATCCATGATTTCAGGTTATACCACAGAGGTACTGTAATAAAAACAGCATGGTATTGGTTCAAAAACAGACATCTTGATAGATGGAGTAAAACTGATGACCCAGACATAAATCTACATACCTATGTCCACCTGATACTTTATAAAGAAGCCATAAATACACAGTGGAAAATACAGAAGCTTCAACAAATGGTGATTTTCACATTGGATGTCTGCATGTAGAAGAATGCAAATAGACCCATACTTATCACCTTGCACAAAATTCACCTTCAAAAAAGACCTCAACATAAAAACAGATACACTGAATCTAGTAGAAGAGAAAGTGGGCAATAGCTTTGGATGTATTGGCACTGGTGACAACTTTCTGAACAGAACATAGTGCAGTCACTAAGATTAGTAATTAAATATGGGATTTTAGGAAACTGAAAAGTTCTGTAAGGCTGTCTTAGTTAGGGTTCAATTTCTGTGAAGACACACTGTGACCATGGCAACTCATAAAAAATATTTAATTGAGGGGGTTTGCTTACATTTCAGAGCTTCAGCCTATCATGATGGGAGTATGGTGGTATGCAGGCAGACATGGTGCTGAAAATAGCCAAGTGTCCTACGTCTTGCAGGCAACAGGAAGTTGACTGACTGTCACACTAAGGGAAGCTTGAGAGAAAGAGAACTCAAAGCCCACCCCCACAGTGACACACTTCCTCCAACAGGGCCATACGTCCTAATAGTGCCACTCCCTTTGGGAGCCATTTTCTTTCAAACTACCACAAAGACAAAGGACACCATCATTTGGTCAAAGTGGCAGCCTACAGAATGGGAAGAGATTTTTACCAGCTCCACATCTGACAGGGGGCTAATATCCAAACTATGTAAAGAACTCAATAAACTCAAAAAAATAATCCAGTTTAAAAATGGGATTTGATCTAAACAGAGAATTCTCAATAGAGGAAACACAAGTCACTAAGAAACACTTAAAGACATATTCAACATCCTTAGTCATCAGGAAAATGTAAACCAGAATGACTCTGAGATCCCATTTTACACCTGTGAATGATTAAGATCAAAATCACAAGTGACAGCTCATGGTGAAGTTGATGTTGAGCAAGGGGAACACTCTTCCAATGCCGCTGGAAACATAGACAACCACTTTGGAAATCAGAATAGTGGTTCCAGTGGAAGGTAGGAATTGATCTACTTTAAAATCCATCTATAGCACTTAGTGTAAATTGTAATTGGTCTTAATAATAAAAACATGGACTCATATATCAGGGTAAATATCACTTCCTGTTTCCCCATCCCTCCTGCTGGGATTAACAGTTTGTGCCTCCCAAGTACTGGGATCAAAGGTATGAGATCCAAAGTGTTGGGATCAAAGATGTGTGCCACCACTTCCTGGTCTCTTTGTAGAGACCAGTGGCTACCAGTGGCTAACTCCACACTCTGATCTTCAGGAAAGCTTTATTTGTTAGAGCATAAGCAAAATATCACCACATTTTCACATTGTCTAAAGTAATAGAGGAAGGTTATAACTAATGTAAGAAAAACCATATACAATAAGTACAATAACTATATACAATATAGACAGGCAATAAATACATCAAGAATATCTAGTCCTTAACATTTGACAAATTCAGAGAAAATACTCCATTATCTATCCATTTTGATGAGTCCAAAGAGTTGTACCTAATTCACTTTCTATCATAACTTGCATTACCAACCCAAAATTATCTCTTATGCTTTTCAACTTTATGCACTTTACATTTCTTTAGCAAATTTATTTTCTGAATCTGGTAACAAGGAAAATTATAACTATAAAGTCTACAACTCCATTAGAGACCTGAGAAAGAAATAATATTACCCGAGTAAGCAGGAAGTATAAGCAAGGGACTTCCAAAAATGTGAGAAATGACAGAAACATCAGGCTGCCTGGACAGTCACCCAAAGTTCTTCTGTAACTTGGGGCATCCATCTTTGATCTACCATGTTATCGTATCTGACAGATAATTCTATGAAGTGGGATATTATGAAGAGCTGTCCTATCTTGTCTTAGCCAAGTTTAGCACTCACTTACTTTTGTGTCTTACTTGTATAATTTGGACAATATGCCATCTGCAGTCAAGGCAAGAGTAATTTCTTGCCCAGTGGCTAACTTTTGCCATAAAGAAAGTAAACTCCATGTGGAGTTTCTTTGAAGCCCATCATCCTCTCTGAAATAGATTGGTGCTGCCAGGAACAGACATGTCTCATTGTCATAAAAAGAACCTATGTTATTAAAAAACATCTTAAATGCCATATTCTGTAAATTTCTGAAGTGTTTGAAGACCACCTGTCTATCTAAAATATATTTCAGTTTGACCTTGATAACATACCTAATGTGACTATGTGTTAGATTATGACAGGTGATTAACTACTAATATGCATTTCTTATTATCCTAAATAGTTGGTAATAATAACTTTCAAGAACTAGAAATTTGCATTACATTGTTAAACGTGCAGTATAGGTACAGTACCTTGAACAAGATTAGAAATGTATATACAAGGTTTTTGAACAAAAATAATCTTAAATTTGTATCAATATAAAAAGCTATATCAATGCAAAATATTTAAGACTATTAATTGCTTTTTTGATTTAAAAGTAGATTCAATAATCTACCCTTATCCTATCATATCTATATCCTCCTTTTTCTTTCAGAACAAGATCCCTGAATCTAATATCCTTTGTTCAGCTTTTTTCCTGACTATTACAAATAACAACTTGAAACCAACCACCCTAAACAATGACAAATATCCATAACCCAATGAAAGATCAAAAACCACCCATCCCATTTCTTGGGAATGTGGGTGTTGTGTTCTTAAATTTAATTCCTGATATCTGGGGGCAAAGACATCTTTAGAGGATCCTGAAAAGAAAATTTTGGGTTAATTGTCAAGTCCTGGAAGAGGTAGCTGTATTATTTGTTGTCCAGTCTCTGCATAATGGGAAAGTGCAGGGCTTGTATCAAGTCCTGGCTAGAGTAGTCTGTGAGGCTGGATCATCTCAGCTAGCTGCCTCAAAATGGTCCTGAGAAGCGTGTAGTTCAAAGTCAATCTTTAGGTGGTGTTTTTCAACTAAGTGGTATTACCATAGTCCTGGAGGAATCATCATTGTGGGGCTCCACCATCCTTTTGGAGACCTAAAAGGTCACTATTAGGTGTGGTCATGGTTCACTGCAGAAAGCATAAACATTTTAAATCTTATATACAGCAGATCTTGAAAAGGTTAAAGGATCAATATTTGTTATGTACACCCAGAGTACAAAAAACTTTATATATATATATATATATATATATATACATATATATATACATATATATGTATAGTTTTGAGATTTTATACCTTAAGAATAAACCCAAATGATTATGAAATTAGTGGCAATAAAATAGTCACTTTTTTGGTTTTCTTCTGTCCTATATCAGGTGACTCTTCTAACATGAGACAGAGATTTTGGATTTTATTTTATGAAGCATGCTTGGGTTTAAAGAAGGAGAGAGCCACACTTCAACTCCAAAGTCAGCTTTAATTTTAAATTGAACTGGGACTACAAAAAGACAATTTGTATTATGTGTCTGCAGGAACAATCATTTGGGAAGATTTATGAAATTTTATCCTGTTGAAAACACGATATATCAATAGGCCAATTTACACTTTTTCTTGGGACATTTTCTTTGGATGATTTGTCCTTTTTCTTTAGATGTCTCATTTGTCCAGTGGTCTTGCACTCTTTGTAAAAAAATAATCAGCAAAGGTTTCCTGTGGGTCCTTGTATAACTTTAATAAATGACTCAATTTTCTTTTCTAATTCTTCAATTCTGTCCCAAACATTCAAAGCTGCTGCTCTGCATAAAGCCAGGGTGTGGTCATCATATAGAGATTGCCTTTCTACAGTAGCATGATCTCCCTCTCCAAGAAGTTGGTCTTGAAAGATTTTCATACCTCTAGCCCTACTTCATTATTCAATAGTCTTAGCCTCATCTTTCCCCAGGTCCTCCATTGTAACTGAAGACCAGGCTCTAAGACTGCTGTAATCAAGTCTCACCAGTCTTGAGGGATAATTCTATTACAAGTTGACCAAGAGTTTAACAGCTGCTTCACAAAAGATGAATGCATGCCATATTAGACTATTGCTTCCTTGAATCTCCTTAAATATAACAGTTTCAGCTAGGTGGTGGTGGTGCATGCTTTTAATCCCAGCACTTGGGAAGCAGAGGCAGGCGGATCTCTGTGATTTCTAGTCCAGCATGGTCTACAAGAGCTAGTTCCAGGACAAGTTCCAAAGCCACAGAGAAACCCTGTCTCGAAAAAATAAAAATAAAAAAATCTAACAGTTCCACACAAGTGCATTAAGGTCTTACACAGCTTTGGGGATATCTATCATTATCATTCCTGTAAGGTTACTGGATAAATTAAAGCTGGTTATTTGAAAATCTTAGGTTGCTCCTCTAACCTTATAATGCAACTGAAATTTGTTCTCCTTTAATCTCTATGATCTGTTTTAATGAGTTTTTCTAAAACTTGTATCTTAGCACTCATATTAACCAATGCTTTTGGTGATAAAACAAAAATGATTAAACCATTAATGTTTATAATTGACATTACATAAATCCCATCTAGATTAATTATCCTCTCATTTAATTGTTCTATTTTTAAACTGTGCATTGTGCAATCATACAGAGACCTCTCTCCATTGTAATAGTGTTTCCTTCTTTTTAATGTGGGAAAACTCTCTCTTTTAACTAATTCCTCCATTTAAGAATTCCCAATTGTCTCACCAAATCAGCCGATGATGACAATTTAGATAATGGTAAAGTGTGAGGTTGATTTCTGCTGTGAAGAACAGTTGAAGCCTGAGTGGGTTTCAAGGCAGCTAACTATTTTGGCAGCAGCCCAAGAAGGGGGTTCAGGGAAAGCCCACAACCCACTGGGAGAAAATAAACCAAAGAGCCAGCTGTCTGCATGGGGGAACATGTGAAAGTGGCTAACTCCTGTGGTGTTTGGAACCCAAACTCCTGTGGAATTTGCTCCAGAGAGCCTATAACAGAAAAATCCCAAACTCGCTCAGAGGTTTAGGGAAAAAAAGAGAGAGAAATCTTGTTGTATATAATTTTACTTATATTAGTTATAATCTTTTTTATTTTAGACCAAAAAGTGATATTTTGTTTGTGCTCCAACAAATAAAGCTTGCCTGAAGATCAGAGGGAGGAGCTAGCCATCATAGAGGCCAGGCAGTGGTGGCATACAGTGGTGCTTTAATCCCAGCACTTGGGAAGTGGAAGCAGGAAGATTAGGAGTACAAGGGCACAGTGGGATACGTGAGATTTAGCCAAACTAAAAGAGAAACAGAGTTCATGCCTTTGATCCCAGTACTTGGGATCACATGCCTTTAATCCTAGGACTAGGAAGGTGAAGACAGGCAGTGATATGCCTTGGCAGAGAGAGGAATATAAGGCAGGAGTAGACAGGAGCTCAGCCCCTTTGGTCTGAGGATTCGCTAGAGGTAAGAAGTCTGGCTTGGTCCTTTACTTCTCTGATCTTTCAGCATTTATCCCCTATACTGGAGTTTCTGGTCTTACAAGAATAATTTTAATATATTTTGGAAATGTATCATTATAATCAAAGAAAGTCCTTTTCATATTAGGCTACTCACTGTGCTGTTAAGTAGGAAAGCCCAAAGAGAAAAGAACATAGGGTTAAAAATTGTGTTACAAATTCTGTGCATATTTGAAACTCATTTATATTGCCTTCATTAAGTATTAATTATAGTATTAATCAAAAGAGTACCTTTTTAGAAAAAATTAGAATATGAACTCCCAAGGGAAGAAAATGTGGTTGTAGAGAATTAATTTTTTTCATCTTTGTAACCATCTTTCATTATTTATTAACATTCAAGTGCTTTCTGGTCATAGAAGTCCTTAATGAAAATCTCAAGCTCCACACTTTTTAGGTATATGTTCCTGAATCTTAATTTCTGTATTTCTAACAATAAAAATATCAATACTTTAAAAAAAGGATTGGAGACCCACTTGTCCTAATGGTCAGGAATCCCATAAAAAACACTAATCTGGAAGGCATAATATACACACAGAGAACCTGGGGCAGACCTATGTAGGCCCTGTGCATGATGCTTCATCTCTGTGAGTTCCTATGAGCTTTGCTCATATAGAGTTAGAATGCCTTGTTCTCCTGGTGTCTGGTGTCCTCCATCCCCTCTGTATGTTATCCTCTTCCTGATTCCTCTGAGGGTTTCCCTGAGCTTTGAGGAGTGGGATTTGATGGAGACATCCCACTTAGGGCTGAGTGTTCCAAGGTCTCTTACTCTGCATAATGTCTGGCTGTGGGTCTCTGTATTTGCTCCCATCTGCGGCAGAAGGAAGCTTCTCTGATGATGGCTGAGGCTTGTAGTTTTCTTGTGTTGCCTTTGTCTAGTTTAGTTATCAAGGGAATGTTAACCTCACAGGAATAGTTTATAAATGTTCATTTCAATTTTCTGCAAGTTTTCTTCAAAATTTTTCAAACAGTTTGTAAGTAATTGGCACTTAGTTTTCACTTAAATGTTTGGTAGATTTGCCAGTGAAGCCATCTGGTTCTGAGCTTTTCTTTCTTGAACGTTTTTGTCTTAAATTTATTCAATTCCCATACTAGTTACAGGTCTGTTCTGAGTTTCTGTCTCCACAATTCAGTCTTTGTGGAGTGTATATTTCTATGAATTTCTTCATTTTCTAAGCTATCCAGTTTTCTGGCATGTAATTATTCATAGGCATCTCTCATAATCCTTTTCATTGCTGTTCTATCAGTTGTAGTGCTTCCTCTTTCATTCATAATTTATCTATTCGAATCTTGTGTCTTTTTTCATGATCTAAATTCTTATCAATTTTATTTATCTTTTTGCCTTTGTGAAGAATTAACTCATTGTTCTCACTTTTCAATATCTTGCATACAATTTGCTTTTCTATTATACTTTGTATTGTGGGGAAATTAAGTTTGAAAAAAATACTCATCCTAATTTTTTACAAATGTACTCATTTTGTAAAATTTTACAAGTACATATATTGTTTTAACATTGGCATAGTGGCTGTATCTTAATCTACTGCTATTTCAGCCAGCAATTGCTAGTCTCCTTCTATAGCAGTGGGATGGCCACTCAGGCCTTAGCCTGGTGGAAATTCTGTTCCTGCAAGCATGGGCCTTGTTGTTGCTGCTAAAGGTATCTTTAAATATCTACCGCTCTAGCCGGGCGGTGGTGGCGCACGCCTTTAATCCCAGCACTCGGGAGGCAGAGGCAGGCGGATCTCTGTGAGTTCGAGACCAGCCTGGTCTACAAGAGCTAGTTCCAGGACAGGCTCCAAAGCCACAGAGAACCCTGTCTCGAAAAACCAAAAAAAAAGAAAAAATCTACCGCTCTATTTATAAATAAGACTTGAGATTCAAAGGCTGTGGTGAAAACCTGCAAGCTCATAAAGACCGGGTTGCAATTAGCTAACCTTCCTTCCTTCCTTCCTTCCTTGCTGCCATCTCTGAAAAACGCATGTTTCTGCTTTGCCAAACCAGAAAAAGCTGTACCACTCCAAAACCCACCCTCTGATAATCTATGATAACTTTCTGTCAACTAGTTGCTAACATAGCTTCCTGACCCTAGCTTAATTTTATTAAATTAATGCAAATGAAAACTCAAGGTTCACAGTGTGATCAAATGTCCCCCAACACTTTCCCCCTTTTGTTCTAAATAAAAAGGAAAGGTAACGTAGAACGGTAGTGGTACAATACCTTTAATCCCAGCACTTGTGAGGCTAACTTTGTCACAACAAAAGCAAATTCCTTACAGAGGTCCTCTGATGCCCATCATCATTTTTTTAAAGTAAATTCAGCCAGTAGCAGACTTGTCTTACTGTCATGAAAATCCCTAGGGTTTGAAACATTTTAAATATCATATTTTGTAGCTCTCTACCAATCTATCTAAAATATATCTCTATTTAACCTTGAAAACAATCCTAACATATCTACAAATTTTTGATTATTATAGATGACTATTAGCCTGTATTTCTTAATTATACATTTCATTTTTAAATGAACTGTATAGGTACAAAACTTTAAACAAGAATAGAAGCATCTATGTAGTATAGAAAACAATAACCTTACATTTCTATCAGTATAAAAA
Organism: Arvicola amphibius; assembly: GCF_903992535.2. Lineage (NCBI taxonomy): Eukaryota > Metazoa > Chordata > Mammalia > Rodentia > Cricetidae > Arvicola > Arvicola amphibius. The sequence goes on from NC_052065.1 coordinate 64,065,788, forward strand.
GTCCATGCCAATGTAAAATATTTTAGATTAACAGTCACTTTCTAGGTTAAAGTAATTCAGTAATCTACCCTTTTCTCCTATTATAACAGGAGGGCCCGCTTGTTCAACCTGGCTGCCCGACTAGCTTAGCCCCAAAACAACCACACAGAAACGTATTAATTAAATTACTGCTTGGCCCATTAGCTCTAACTTCTTATTGGCTAACTCTTACATATTAGTTTAACCCATTTCTATTAGTCTGCATATCAGCACAAGGTCATGGCTTACCAGCAAAATCTTAGCACGTCTATCTCTGGCGGCGGGTCCATGGCATCTCTCTGACTCTGCTTTCTTCCTCTTAGTGGTCCTTTTAATTTTCCCCACCTACTTAAGTTTTGCCCTATAAACAGGCCCAAAGCAGTTTCTTCATTAACCAATGAAAGAAACACAAAGAGAGAAGGACCTCCTACACTATCCTATTCATTCCATACTCCTTCATTTTTCCTCAGAAAGAGATCCTTGAGAAGACCATGATGGAAGGATGGAGGGGGAGAGTAATGAAAAAGATATCTTGATAGAGGGAGCCATTATGGGATTAGGGAGAAACCTGGTATTAGAGAAATTCTCAGGAATCCACAGGGATAACCCCAGCTAAGACTTTTAACAATAGTGAAGAGAATGTCTGAAAGAGCCTTCCCTATAATCAGATTAGTGGCTACCTTAATTGTCACCATAGAGCCTACATCCAGTAACTGATGGAAGCAGATGCAGTGACCCACAGCCAAGCAGTGGAATGAGCTCCTGGAGTTCAGTTGAAGAGAAGGCGGTGGGATCATTTGAACGAATGTGGTCAAGAGCATGATGGGGAAAACCACAGAGACAGTTGACCTGAGGTAGTAGGAGCTCATGGACTATGGACTGAAATCAGGGGAACATGCATGGGACTGAACTAGACCTTCTGAATATGGGTGAGAGTTATGTGGTTTGATCTGTTGGGGGTGCTGGCAGTGGCACCAGGACCTATCCCAGGTGCATTAACTGACATTTGGGAGCCCACTCCCTATGGTGGGATACCTTGCTCAGCTTTGATATGGGGTAAGGAGCTTGGTCCTGCCTCAAGTTGATATGCCAGACTTTGTTGACTTCCCAATGAAGGCCTTTTCCCCTCTGAGGAGTGGAAGGGGTAGGAAGAAGGGAGGTGGGAGTGAGTGAAGGGGAGGGGAGGGAAAGAGAACTGGGGTTGTTGTGCAAAATGAAAAGTAAATTTTTCTAATAAAAAGAGATCCTTGAATCCAGCCTCCTTTATTTAGTTTCCTCCCTTACCATGACCAGTAAAAATTTGCAACCAAGCCCCCTAAATGATGACAAACATTCATAACCAACAAATGACCCAAAAACACCCACCCCACTTCTTGAAAATGTGGGTGCCATATTTTAAAAATTACTTCCTTTTTTGGAGGCAATGGCATATTTAGGGAACCCTGAGAAAATTGAGATAATGGTCAAGTCCTGGGAAAGCTAGCTGTATTATTTTTTGTTTAGTCTCTTTGTGATGGGAAAGTATTGTGCATATCTGAAGTCTTGGCTGAATAGTCTGTGAGGCTGCACCATTTCAGCTAACCATCTTGAAATTGTCCTGAGAAGCTTGTAGTCCAAAGTTCATCTTTGGGTGGTGTTTGTCTGCTTAATGGCATTACTACAATCCAGGTGGAATTGTCATTGTGGGGTGCCATCATCTTTTTGGAGACTTCATAAGTCTCTGTTAGAAATGGTAATGGTTCACTGCAGAAAACTTAAACATTTTAAATGTCACATGTAGCAGATCTCAGAGAAGTTAAAAAACAATCTATTAAGTATATCTGGAATACACAAACTTAATTCCTAGTTACCTGATTCAACTCAAACCCAAAATTATTTACAGGAAGCTAAATGAAGCAATTTCTAGAATTAGTACTCTATATGATCATTAATATTATAACATAAAGTTTAAATATATAGTAATCTTATAAATTTAGACATATATTTATACCTTAGTGACAATAGAATAGTTCCTTAAGTTTGGTTTTCTTCTGCCCCATATCAGGTAGCTCTTCTGACATGAGACAAAGATTTTGGATTTTTTTTAAAAGAAGCACGTTTGGGTTTAGAGAAGAAGAGAACCACATTGCAACTCCAAAATCAGCTTTAATTTTTAATTGAATTGGGATCACAAAAAGACCATTTGCCTTTTTTGTTTGTGTAAAGCAGCAGAAGCAGAAGTAAGATTTCTGATATTTTATCCTGTTAGAAATGTGCCATACAAGTAAGCCAATTCTGATCTTTTTCTTGGAACACTTTTCTCTGGATAATTTGTCTTCTTCTGCAGATGTCTCATTTGTCCAGTGGTCTACATATTCCTTGGTTGGATGCTTTTATTCTCCTTGAAAAAGAAAAACAAAACATTTTCCTAACCCTAACTTTGGGGAGGTCCTTTTTTGTCAGGTTATATCTTTGTCAAGACAAAATATTTTTTTTGGCAACAGAAAAAATATTATCTTTTTATAATAAAAATATCTAACTATTTATTTATACCTGATCTAATAAAAAGCATTTGTTAATTGTAGAAGTTAGTTTGGATTGAATGACCAAGCTGTTTTAAGAACTATCACCTCTCCTAATCAAGAGGTCTCTCCTGTTGGAATCTAATCTTTTATCAATCTTGATGGTATCCAAAGAATTTTTTCTGTGGAAATAAAAGCAAAACCTTTTCCCCAACAAAATCCATACACTGGTTTTCATTTTGAGGTGAACACATTTTTAAAATATATAGCATGATTTAATTCAGCAGTCTCTTTTTCAATTATCCCATGCCTCTCCATGGCCTTTGTTCCTTGTTCATTAGCATTTAAAAATTTAATGCCAACAAAGCACTGTGTAAGCTATCTTTGGGAGTCTTTATTACCACTTTATATTTATTTAGGATATCTTTCAAAGTATGATTAGATCTTTCTATAACTGCTTGTCCTGTAGGATTGTGTGGTATACCTATAATATGCTTTATGTTGTAATATGTAAAAAACCTCATTTAATAGAGACATATACTGGAGCATTGTCAGTCGTTAATTTGTACAGGTATTGCCATAAAGGCCATAACTTCTAATAAATGAATAATTGTAGAATCAACCTTTTCAAACTCAAAGTGGTTTCCCATTTAAATCCTGAGTATGTTATGTATGGTATGGTGCACATATTTTAAATTTCCAAACTCTGCAAAATAAAACACATCCATTTGCCAAGTGTCATTTCTTTAAATACCTTTTTGGTTACTACCTTAGTTAGGGTTTCTATTGCTGCAATGAAATGCCATGACTAAAAGGCAAATTGGGGAGAAAAGAGCTTATTAAGCTTACACTTCAGCAATGCTGTTCATCACTGAAGGAAATCAGAACAGGACCTCAAACAGGGCAGGAACTTTGAATCAGGAGCTGATACAGAGGCCATGGATGGATACTGTTTACTGGCTGCTTCCCATGACTTGCTCAGCCCACCTTCTTATAGGCCCAGTGGATGGCACAACCCACCATGGGTGGGCCCTTCCCCCATTGATCACTAATTGAGAAAATGTCTTACAGGTGGATATCATCGAGACATTTCCTCAGCTAATATTTTGTTCTCTCTGAGAACTCTAACTTGTGTCAAGTTTATACATAAAACCTGTTGTTGATTTTTTTTGTTACTTTTAAGCACAGACTGCACTTTCATTTTCCAGTCATCCAGACTGGAATAATCATACAGAAACTATATTAATTACAACAATGTTTGGCCAATGGCTTAGGTGTATTTCTAGCTAGCTCCTACATATTAAATTAACTCATTTTTATTCATCTATTGATTGCCACAATCCTGTGGCTTACTGGTAATATTTTGGCATCTTTTTCCTTTGGTGGCTACAAGGAATCTCCTCAAATCTCTCTCTCTCTCTCTCCTCTCTCTCTCTCTCTCTCTCTCTCTCTCTCTCTCTCTCTCTCTCTCTCTCTCTCTCTTTCTGTGTGTGTGTGTGTGTGTGTGTGTTTAGACTTCCTGCCTGGCTTTACTCTGCTAAGCCATTGGACAAAACAGCCTTATTCATCAACTATAAAAGCAACACATATACAGAAGGACACCTCACATCACCTCCTCTTTTCTATTTAATTAAAAAGAGAAGTTTTAACTTTAACATAGTAAAATTACATATACAAAACAATTATCAAGCAAGAATTGTACTTATAATAATTAGTCCCTTTACATTTGGCAAATTAAGGAAAATACTCTATCATCTATCATATCTTTGTGAGTCTAAAGTTTTATATCTAATCTATCTTTTATCATAACTAAGGAAAACTGTAACTATCTGTTCTTCAACTCCATCAAAGACTTTAGAAGGATATAATATTATAGATGATTATCTATTAATCTATATTTCTTAATTATAAATTACATTTTTAAATGAGCTACACAATCATAATAACTTAATCAAGAGCAGAAATATACATATAACAAGATTGACCTTAAATTTGTATCAATAAACCAAGATCTATGCCAGTGAAAATATCTATAGCATATTCTCCTTTAAATACAAATAAACATTTACAAACAATATTTGGGAATATGGGTGTAGTTTCTCCAAACTGCTTCCTGCTGTTTATTGGGTGATGTATTTTCTTTTTGGGAGTGTTCCCAGCAAACTTTCAGCAGGTCTTGGTCGATCAAACCATATTTGTCTGGAAGCAATCCACAGGTTCTCATCCCCTGTAGAAATAAAAGAAGAACCTTTTTTCCAAAGCAACATATCCTTAGACCCAAATTTGGAAGTCATGATACCTTTAGAACACATATGCTGCTTTAGCTTAGCAGCCCATACAATGAAATATATCTCTTTACTTAGTTCTTTCACACTCAAAAAATTTAAAGAAAACACAATAGTATACATAATCCAGACTCTGTGTATATTCCATCTTTAAGCATCTTATTTTCTTTACTCTTTTTAATCTATCTGTAGTCTGTCTCTTTAAAGACTTTACCATTTTTTAAAGCATTAATTTTATTTTATGACTCTCTATACTCTTTTTCTTCTCTCTTTTAAGCCTACATACATTTATCCAACACAATGACTCATCTGTAACTGTCTTTATTGCATATTTGTAATTCTTTACCATCCAGGAACACTTTTTAAAATGCTAAGTGCTTCTTAAGACTTAAGCTGCACCATTATTATGGTATATATGGTACTCCTGCTTGCCCACCCAGTCCAGCATGGTGGAATTGCTCACACCTCTGAGAGCCATGCACAGAGCCCCATTCTCAGGCACACAGCCAGTCCATGTCGCCATTAAGCAAGATGCAGCAGTCTGCTCACAAACACCATTCAAATGCTCTGTAGCCAGACAAACCTCCTGCCTGAAAGAGTCAGAATTAGCATTGGCAGCATGACTCAGAAAGCCAACATTTTAAAACGGTGCAGCTTTTCTGCTATTAATGAGTCAGGAAAACCTCTCTTAAAGGAGCCATGCCTCTGCTTGCTTCTAGCAAACAGAATCCATCCAAGAAAATGTTTGTATGTGGATGTAGTTACACATGTTGGTGCACCAATTTGTTGGAGGAGGGCACTACTTGTTGGTTCCTGGCTGCTTAGCGCTGAAGTAATCACACAGAAGCTGTATTAATTAAATCACTGCTTGGCCCATTAGCTTTAGCTTCTTATTGGCTAATTCTTACATATTAATTTAACCCATTTCTATTCATCACTATGAGGTCGTGGCCTACCAGGAAAGTTTTAGAACATATATCTTCAGTGGTGGCTTCATTGCATCTCTCCAACTCTGCCTTTCTTTCTCCCAGCATTCAGCTTAATTTTCCCCACCAATCTAAGTTCTGCCCTATCAATAGGCTGAGTCAGTTTTCTTTATTCATTAATGGTAATCACAGCATACAGAGGGAAATCCCACATCAGCAGACTTTTCAGTGAAGCAGAAAATTTGAAGATCTCTTCTGCCTTGTACAGGCAAAGTTCATCAGTTTCATTCTTCTGTATCCTACATAATGTCTGGCAGTTTCTTCTGTGAAACAAGAACTGTAAAGGACCATGCCATCTTTTGAAAAGTTCAGTAGTCACATTTTATGGGTCCTGCATGTCTAGTTCATACAGTATACCATCAAGCGGGCCAGTCAAGAACACCTTCTTGCACAAATGGCTAGCCTTGTCACATTGAAGGCAAATTCCATTATAAGTTTCTTTAGTGTCCAGAAACCTCTCTGAAGTAATTGGTGGTACCAGAAATAGTCATGTATCACTGTTAACAAAAGTCTTAAAACCTTTAAAATGCCATATTTTGTAGGTCTTTGAAGTGTTGATAAAAAATAAGGTTAATACTGTTATGATATATATTCTTTTTTAAGGTATCATGCTTATGTATCTCATTTTAAAATGTAATGTATAATTAAGAAAAACATATTAATAGATAGTCATTTATAATAATCAAACTTTTACTCATGTTAGTTATGTTTTCTAGATATACAGAGGTATATTCACATCTTTGCATCTTTAAACAAATGTTTTACAGCATAAAAATGTAACACATTATAAAATAATATTCCACAATAAAATTTAGCCAGTACAACTGACCCCTTGTCAACTTGATGCACAAACACATCACTATTAAGCCACAACCCTTCCTTTCTTATTCATCCCCCAAGATCTCACATTAAGAACATAAATAACTTTAAAAGTCCCAGTCTTTACAAATTCAAACACATTAAAATTTTAGTAACCAATCTTTGAAAATCCAAGGTTTTTCAAAATTCAAAGTCTCAACTGTGGGTTTCAGTAAAAATACATTCTTACTTCAAGAGGAAAAAAAATCAGGGCATAGTCACAATCAAAGCAAAACAATATTCTGTCTAATGTCTGCGATCCACTCATGATCGTCTGGACTCTTCCAAAGGGTTTGAGTTACTTCTACAGCTCTGCCCTCTGCAGTACACACAGCTTGTTCTCTAAACTCTGGCCAGTTCCACTTTATTGCTGCTGCTGTTCTTGCTAGTCACTCAGTGGTACTGGGATCTCCAATTTTGGGGTCCCCTGCTGCCGCTGGGCTGCACTTTCACCAATAGCCTCTCATAGGAACTCTTCAAGGTGCCAAGCTCACTTCTTTGCATGACCTCTTCAATCCTGGGCCTCCAACTGCCACCGAGGCTGCACCTGAGGCTGCACCTTTACCAATGACTTCCCTGTCCTGGCCTCTCACAGTGGCAGTCTTCAGGGGCTCTCCATGGCCCCTTCATGCCTTCAAAAGCATTACCACCTGGGTGACTCTTACACATTACCAAGTCTGGCTGCCAGCATGAGGTATAACCTTGGCCCCATCTGAAACACAGTTTCTCTGTGTTGTTCAAAAGCACTTCCCAGATGATTTCACCAGAGATTCTATTCTCTTCTTAATCACCACTAAGTTCTTAGCTCTTGCTAACCAGCATCAATTGTCCCAGTAATGTAAAGATTTCAGTTTAGTAGTTCTGGTATCTTGTTAATCACAGCTGATTCTTCAGCCCCAGCAGTGCAGAAATCTGGAATCAGAAGCTGATGCAGAGGTCATGGAAGGGTGCTGCTTACTGGCTTGCTTCCCATGATCTTCTATAAGAAGATCAGCCCATCTTCTTATAGAACCCAGGACCAGCAGCCCAGGGATGTTACCATATACCATGAGCTGGGCTCGCTGATGCTTCTGTCAACTAGTTGCTAACACAGCCTCCTGACCCAAGGTTAATTTTATTTAATTAACACAAATGCAAACTCAGAGTTCACAGTATAATCTAATGTCCTGCAACATATATATTATATGTTTAGCATATTCTTTCATATTTCCTTATCCTCTCTTTTCTTGGTTCTCTGACTCCGGTAATAAAACATCATTTAGGTTTGGGGGTAACGGCTCACCAAGGGGCTTGCTATACAATCATGGGGTCCAGATTTCTAGCCCCAACACCCACAAAAAATAAGTCAAGACCTTCAGCACAGAGACTGGCTGAAGTTCACTATTAGTGAACTCTAAGTTCAATGAAAGAGCATGCCTCAAAAAGAAAGAAGGAGAGCAATTGAGGAAGACACCCAAAGTGCACACAAACCTTTCTTTTTTGTTTCTTTCTTCTCTAATCCATTTATTTCCATCATTACATTCACTGTATGCTTACAGTCTCTCCTCTCTAATTCCATGAGGAATTAAGTTAGTTTGTGGAATAAAGACCTGTTAGTTCAGGTCTCACTATGTAGCTCTGGTTTGCCTAACACTCAGTATGTAGACAAGACTGACCTCAAATTCACATAGATTCACCTGCTTCTGCCTCCTGAGTGTTGGGATTAAAAGCATGTGCCTCTACACCAGGATGATGTTTATTACTTATAAAGGCATTTATAACCATTACACTTTTCTGGTGGGCTGACCCTTGTATTGTTATATAATGTAATTTGCTGTCTCTTTGTGACAAACTCTGGGTTATCTATTTTATAAACTGTATTTTCTCTTTTGGTTGAAAGCACTATTTTTTCTAATCCTTTGCTTATAGCCTATGCATGCCCTTAAAGGTTATAGAAAATACATAGTTGGATATTGACTTTTAGAACTGAGTTTTAGCTATTGTATGTCTTTCTCCCCATCCCTTAGTTCTGGTGGATCAAATCTTACTAGGCAAGTGATGCATCACTGAGCTACAACCTCGCTAGAAATTCTTTGTATTTTGACCTGGGATCACAGTACATTGATATTTTCAGTAATTATTGGCAGAGAAGGATTTATAATTGCCACATTCTTCTTTGTTTTCTGCCCAAATTGTTATTTTGTCCCTCTTTCCTTCTATGTCATATTTTTAATTGATATGCTTTATTCCTTCATTTTATCTTTTTCTTTCTAATTTATTTCTTTATATTATTGTTTGAGACAGGGTCTTACTATGTGCCCTTACTGTGTACAAGAATGGCCTTGAACTCATGATCTTCTTGCTTACACCTTCTGAATACTAGGATTTTAGATGTGTAAGGCCACATTCAGCTTTCTTTTCCTTTTATGTAACTTATTTTTAGTATTTTCTTTATGGTTACAGTCTACTTCCCTAAAGTTACTTATCATAACTTGTTTTAAGCTAATAATGTATTATCTTGAATTGTATAAATAATTACATTTGCCATTCCCTCCCCAATACTTTATAGCATTAATGTCACAAGTTATATATAAATGCAGGTATATATTATGTGTCTAATATATTTTAGTTATATCTTTAGTTACATAATTTTGATTAATTTTTATAATAGAAATAAAAGTAATTTATTCACTGCTTTTAGTGTAATAGATTATTCTGTGTAGGCCAATATTCTTAACTTGCCAGTGGATTTTGTGATTTCTTATGCTGTTGTGTTGCTGTGTTAGTATCCTTTAGTCTCAAAGTGAACATCTCCCATTAGCATTTATTGTATGACAGATACAGAATAATGAGTTCCCTCAGCATTTGTTTGTCTGTAATTTTCCCATATCTGTGCATGTGCAAACATATATAAATACAACTTGCTGAATCTGTTTTTGTTCTCTTGTTAATAGATTTTCAACACTAACAGTTCTGCACTGGAGAACCAATAAGGGGGCTCAGCCCTGGGGAGGATAATCCTCCTCTTCCCAGTAGTCATTATTTACCTGTAGTTCTTTGTCCAGGAGCCAGACCCTAGGAAATGTCACCTTTTCCATGTTAATATGTCTACTGATAGTGCCACTATTCTGGTCTTTTTATGTAGCCATTATAGAACAGACTGTATCACAGTAGACTTCCTGGTATTATGGTTATTACAGTCTTCCTGTTCCCTTCTCTTCTACAATGTTCCTTGAATGGTAGATGGAACAGCTGTGATATAGATGTATCCATTGAGGTTGGACTCCCCACAATCTGTTGGTTCTTGTATTGTGGCCAGTTGTGGTTTCCTGTGGTGGTCTCCATTTGCTGTAAAGATAGGCTTATTTTATGATGGGTGGTAGCTACAGTTCTCTGTGGGGATAAAAATATGATTAAGAGTATAGTAAGAAATTATACTGGTTTAGTAAAATGGCAGTCATAAATTCTCTTTTTTAAAATCTTAAATCATTTACTTGAACAAATAATGATTTATGGGTGAGACATCACTGAAAGCCGAATTGCAAGTGGACAACTTATAAGACACACATGCAGGTAGAGCTGAGTTTTGTTTTTGTTTTTTGTTTGTTTGGTTCTGGCTATACAGTTGCCTTACTTGTTCTGCCTTAGTAGAGTGCTCTAACTATACACTTAAAGTTTTTTGTTTGTTTTTTGTTGGTTTTTTACAAAATAAAATTAATAACAAAACAAAAATCATTATGAGACTGGACCAGGCACTACAATGGAAGGAAAAGACCTCAAAAGCAGGTATAAGAAGAATCACTTGTTTGCACACTCAGGAATCCCATATAAATAGTAAACTAGATGCAATAATTTGTATACAGTAGACCTGGTGCATATATGTGCAGGCCCTGTGCATGTTGCTTCAGTCTCTGTGAGTTTATACGAGCTTTGCTCAGTTGATTTAGAGGACTTTGTTCTCCTAGTGTCCTCCATCTCCTCTGGCTCTTAAACTCAGCCCTCTGAGCGGAGGGATTTAATGGAGACATCCCATTTAGAGCTATGTGTTCCAAGGACTGTCTCTCTCTGTCTCTGTCTCTCTCTGTCTCTCTGTCTCTCTGTCTCTGTCTCTCTGTCTGTCTCTCTGTCTATGTCTCTCTGTCTCTGTCTCTGTCTCTCTCTCTCTCTCTGTCTCTCCATAATCTATGACTGTGAATCTCTGCATGTGTTTCCATCTGCTGCAAGAGGAGAAACTCCGATGACTAGATAAGGCAGTGTTCTTTGAGTATAGGAGAATATCTTTAGGAGTCATTTTGTTAATACCTTTATTTTTCAGACTAGAAGGGTTTGACTTTACCTTAGGTCCCTGGGCTATCTAGTCTCTAGTTCTTGGCCACCAAGCAGTGTCAAGTATAGGTTCAGTCACGTGCAGTGGGCCTTAAGTCAAATCAAACTTTGATTGGATCCTCCTACAAGTTCTGTGTCACCATTGCCCATGCAGATCTTGAAGGTCAAACATTTTGTGGCTGGATTGGTGTTTACATTTCTCTTTTTGAAGCCTGCAGAGTACTTTCTCACACCAGGGAGGCCAGAATGTAGGGGTGAAGGCTCCATGTAGGCACAAGATTGACTTCTCCACATTCAGTGAGTTGTGTGGTTGTTGTCCTAAGCAATGGGGCCTCATGGAGTAGATTCTTTTCTAGGGTTCATGATCTCACTATTCCCAAGCAAGCTGGCTTGCTTCCTGTACCAAATATATTTCCTTCCTGTTGAGTGGTGCTTAAGTCTAATTAGGCAGCTGTTGGTTGCCAATGATATGTAGGTGCCACTTATGCATCTTTATGCATGTCTTGCTGAGGTGCTCATTGTCATGGTTTATCAGTTGCAGTTGGGTAAACCTGTTTAATTCATTCCCTCCTTTGACAGTTTGCACACACATTTTCTGGAATCATGGAAACCAGACTGTAGGAAAGTGGCTTTCAGGACAAATCCAGCTGGAATCATCTGAGTCCTGTGTTCTAAGTGTGGAGTATATCCAGCAATAGGGTCCACCTTCCACCATTGAGAGGCAGAAAAGTGCTACATCTATATCTCTAATCTGTTTGGGGAGTCACTTGGTCTACCCTGTAAGGTTTCTGGTGCCTGGTACTGGGGTTTCTGTTAGTCTGTGGCTCTTGCACATAACATATGTAAGAGTATTGTACACACACACACACACACACACACACACACACACACACACCTTATCAAAGAAGTTAAGCCAGTAAACTGACAGTGCTACCAACAATTTTCTTCTTTTTAAATCGTTGAAAAATTATCACTTTGTCTTTGATTTATGACAACTTAATTACAATATGGTTTGGTATATATTTTATTAATTCATGTTGAGACTTTTGAGTTTCACACTATGAACTTTGATATCTCCTCCTGATTTTGAGAAATTTTCTACAAATGTTTCTTTGTGTCTGCTTTCTAGCCCCTCCTCAGATTTCATAGTTTATATACTTACTCACATGTTGGTGTTCCACAAATCTTTTTAGCTATCTTTTTTGTTTGTTCATTTGTTTTCTTTTGTTTGCTGGTGACTGTTAATTTCAAATGGCCTGTTTTGCTTTTGTTGGTTCTTGATGCATGTTATACTCTGCTGTTGAACTCCTATATTCAAATTTTAAGTCCAGTTATAATATTTAGTTCCAGGATTTCAGCTTGCCTGTTTCTAAAAGTGTATATCTTCTTTGAACTTCTCTCCCTTTTTCTTGTACATTGCTCTCTGAGCTCAGTGAGAATCTTCATGGTGGAAATTTGAAATGTTTTGTGTGGGAAATGTAAAAAAATGCACTATTTTTCAATCAATGGGTTAAATATGAAAAATATTTATTAGAAATTTTAAAGAAGCTGTTTGGCAAAAAATAAAATACATCCAGGCTCAGTACTTTTTGAAACCAAAATATGTGCTCAAGGTTGGACAGGATACTCCAATTTCATCCTTCTTAACTGCTGCAGCACTTCAAATTAGCCAATCATGTGAGAATGGGAAGTCTCTCTCTGACCACTGAGTAAGTCACAGGTTACTTCTGCGTTAGAAATAAAAACTCAGCAGGATCCTTGCAGGGTATATTTGCTGCTTTATTTGACGTGACAATGAGCCCTCCTGCAGAAGTGAAACTTGCCTTCCCAAAATTCTTTGGGTAGTGTGGTCATGTCCTGGAGAGCTTAGACCCATTCTATCAAATAATTTACAAGTTTCCTTTTGCAGTAAAGTTGCTTTGTGACTTTTATCTACTTCCTTTTGGAGCGTATGTCCCTTTTAACAATATCTTTGACTCTTGTTTTGGTGTGTTTGTATTAATGTTTTACTATGCAATAGTATATTGTGCCACCCCTCCTGTCTTCTTACATTGGCTGCAAACAGAATACTTTCATTAATCATTCAGGACAAAACTGCTGTGGAACTCTGAAATCTTTAGTGCATTATAACATTTTTAGTAGCCTTTGGATATCTAGAGTATGTCTGGGCCTGTCAGCACTCTGAAACATGTAGGTCAGAAGTCGCTCAAGTAGCACCCGAGGAAGTTGGAACAATGGGTCAACTCTTTCTCTCCTTAAGAGGAAGCTGGGAGTTAGCATATAACACGTACTCATTTTATACTGTGTCACGGGGAGGAGCTATGGCAGATGACACACTATACTTCAGGCTGCTGTTTGTTCATTATCCCCCAATGGACTCTAATGCAAGGTCTTGTCATCAATTTGAGATAGATGAGATACACACTACCCTCTTATTTGGTCTTAACTGTGCAATCTATTTTTATTTTTTCATCCTCCAGGAGAATCTAAGAACTGGGATGTACCTCTTGGTCATATGATGCAATAGCAGGGGTGGGAACTTTGACTAGGAACCATCTCTATATTTGCTCCATTTTTAATGTTATTGCTTTTGTATTCTCTAAGGATGCAGGAGCCTCAGGTCCTCTCTAGATTTCTTACAAAGGAAAGTGATCCGTGTGCTGTTGCTGAAGCAATGTATTCAGGGAGTAAAGAAAGTCTGGTATTATTCTGTCCTGCTATATTAATGTTACACATACTTTAACTCTAATAAATATTCTTGAGCTTTGCTCTGTGGTCTGATTACATTACATGAGAACATTTTCTGTTATTCTGTTCCCATTTTACTACTTGTTAGGTGGGAACACAGGCCAAACTTATTTTAGAGATAATTATTCTCCACTACTGAAGTGAGACCCTTCTGAGAAGCTTACCATTATCTACGAGTTACATGGTTTTCTAGTGTAAGTGGTTAGAATAGGCACTAATTATAAGTGTATGCAGAACATTCTTCAATTGTGCTCTTTCATTTGCTTCTTTCTTCTGTTTTGGGGTACATACCTTGTACTCAAACATTCATCTACAGTCAACAACATATTTGATTGGATAGCTCTTCTCTCTACTGCCCTCACCCTTTTTTATTTTCTCCTTCCCTCCACCAAGGCTTGAAAACTCATGTAAATAGTCTGAGGCAATTATAGTGCTAACTTTGTTTGCTTTATGGTTCTCAGATATCATTGTCCTTTTACTACATGGACCTAGAAGAATCGAACTGGATTTGACCACAAAGCAGCCTCTCTGAGGACTAACTCTCATAGTATCAAAAGGTGCTATGTAATCTGCCAGTGGAGAAAAGCAACCACCAGTCTAAAACACAACAATGACTAACATGTTAAGATTTCCCCAAGGGTACAATATTGATACTTACAACTTCAAGGTAAACAACAGCTATCTAATTGGATTTTAAATGAGAAGAAATGCATGCCTGGCACTGTAAACCCACACAAATATCCATAGTTGGTGGACCTTTGAGGTGAACCTACTATTGCCCCTTTCCTAAACTAGTATAGTTTCTAGCTGTATTATAAATATTTGCCCTTATGCTTACAAAATGAAGCATCTTTGATGAGGAATGAGAGCTATACTTATTTGTGAGTATAGGGGTAAGTATTTAGGATGCAACTAAAAATTATACTGTACTAAGTTATTTTCTGTTACCCATGAGCTCCCAACAATATGGTCACTTGCACAAGATATAATATAGGAGGTATGAGAAGACATCATGGTTTCTGGAACAAGTGGTTGTGAGAACATGGGAAGAGTTGATAGGAGAAATGGCATAGAAAGATGCAAATGCAGTGTACACATATATGAAATTCTCAAATAAAATTTTTATTTATTTTTAATTAAAAATTTCCACCTCCTCCCCGCCTCCCCCCTCCACTCCCCCTCCCTCTCCTGTCTGAAGAGCAGTAAGGGTTCCCTGCCCTGTGGGAAGTCCAAGTTCCTCCCCCACTCCATCCAGGTCTAGGAAGGTGAACATCCAAACAGGCTAGGCCCCCCCCAAAGCCAGTATGTGTAGTAAGATCCAAATCCAGTGCCACTGTCCTTGGCTTCTCAGCAGCCCTCATTGTCTGCCATGTTCAGGGAGTCCGGTTTTATCCCACACTTTTTCAGTCCCAGTCCAGTTGGCCTTAGTGAGCTCCGAATAGATCAGCCCCACCATCTCGGTGGGTGGGAGCACCCCTCGCAATCCTGACTTCCTTGCTCATGATCTCCCTCCTTCTGCTCCTCCTTTGGACCTTGGGTGCTCAGTCCGGTGCACCAATGTGTAGCTCTGTCTCTATTTCCATCCATCGTCAGATGAAGGTTCTATGCTGATATGCAAGATATTCATCAGTATGAGTATAGGATCTGGCCTTTTCCGGCTCCCTCTCCTCAGCTGCCCAAGGAACTAGCTGGGGGCATCTCCCTGGATACCTGGGAACTCCTCTAGAGTCAAGTCTCTTGCCAACCTTAAAATGGCTCCCTTAATTAAGATATATACTTCCCTGCTCCCATATCCACCCTTCCTTTATCCCAACCATCCCATTCCCCCAAGCTCTCCCCATCCTCCCCTTCACACTTTTCTCTCCTCATCTGGTGGGAGCTCACCAAGGCCAGCTGGACTGGGACTGAAAAAGCATGGGATAAAACCAGACTCCCTGAACATGGCAGACAATGAGGGCTGCTGAGAAGCCAAGGACAATGGCACTGGGTTTTGATCCTACTGCATATACTGGCTTTGGGAGGGCCTAGCCTGTTTGGATGCTCACCTTCCTAGACCTGGATGGAGGGGGGAGGACCTTGGACTTCACACAGGGCAGGGAACCCTTATTGCTCTTCAGACTGGAGAGGGAGGGGGAGAGGGATGAGGGGAGGGGGAGGGAAATGGGAGGCGGGGAGGAAGCAGAAAATTTTAATAAAAAAATAATAATAAATAAGTAAAAAATTGGAGTTGTAAAACTGAGGCTTCCTGGAAAAATAAATTTTTAAACCAAAAGCAAGATTGATATTCAGACAAGTTATTTCTGAGTCTAACTCTTATTGAATTTTTTTTAAATGAACATTAGGTAACAAAATATTTGATCCTTTGCCTAGCATAAAAACTAATAAGGGGTTGGGAAGATGGACTGATGGGTTAAGTGCTTTCCACAAAACCATGAGGGCCTGAGTTCATCCCCAGCACCCATGTATGAAGTCAGATATGGGGGCACCCATTTGTAATCCTGGTGCTTGGAAGGCTGAGATAGGTGGATCCTTGAGGCTTGCTTTCTATTCAGCCCTACCTGAATTGGGTAAACCTTAGGTCCCAGAGAGATTCTGCTTCAAATAATAAGGTGGATAGTTCATGAGGAACAACACCTGTATTTGACCTCTGACCTCCATACACACATACACAATATGCATATACACATGCACCCCCTATGGATACACACATATATCACCCAACACAAGAATAATTAATAATAATAATATTAGAAACAAAAATTGTGTGGTCAAAAATATCCAGATTGTCAGGACAGATTTTTTTAAAAAATACTTATTTTATTATTTTACATTAATTTTGTATTCTTCTCTCATATATTACATCCTGAACTCAGTTTCTTCTTCCTCTTCTCCTCCCACCCTTTCCCCCATCTCACCTTTCCCCCAGATTCACTCATTCTCCATTCCCCTTCAGAAAAGGAGAGGCCTCCTAGGGATATCAACCAAACATGGCATATCATGTTGCAAAAAGAAAAGGCATATCCCCTCATATCAAGTCTGGAAGAGGCAGCCCAGTAAGAGGAAAAGGGTCCCAAGAGCAGACAAAAGAGTCAGAGACAGCCCCCACTCCCACTGTTAGGGGTTCCAGAAGAACACCAAGCTGCACAATAGTAACGTATATTGAATTTGTTTTGTATTGACCAACTACTCTTGGGCATGCCTTGGAGTATGGCTCATATACTTACCCAGTGACACTCCATTGAAGAAACTGATTTTCCCCTTTCCAGCAGGTATCAGTTGCAAATAGCTTCTTGGCTAGGGGTGGGGGGATTTTGTCTGGTTTGAACTGCACTCCTTCCTATTTTAGACTAAGGGAGTATCTTACTTAGGGTTTCTATTGCTATGAAGGGACACTATGAGTATGTCAACTCTTAAAAAGGAAAACATTTAATTGGGGCTGGCTTATAGTTTCAGAAGTTTAGTCCATTATCATCATGGCAGGACATTGTGGTGTGCAGGCAGACATGGAGACATGGTGCTGGAGAGGTAGCTGAGAGTTCCACATCTTGATCTGCAGGCAGGAGAGAGAGACACACATAGAGAGACAGAGACATACATACACACACTCACACACACAGAGAGAGAGAGAGAGAGAAAGAGAGAGAGAGAGAGAGAGAGAGAGAGAGAGAGAGAGAGAGAGAGAGAGAGAGAGAGAGGGAGGGAGGGAGGGAGGGAGGGGGAGAGGGAGAGGGAGAGAAAGAGAGAGAACTTATGATCGATCCCATGAAGGCTCCATAACTGTTGGTCCAGAGACCATGAGATCCCATGAATTTGAGTCAGTTGTCTCTGTGGGTTCCCCATCATGACACTCTGGCTCATATAATCCCCTCCTCCCTTTCTTCAGCAAGACTCCTGGAGCTCAACCCAGTGTTTGACTGTGGATCTCTGCATCTGCTTCCATCAGTTACTGGATAGAATATCTCTGATGACAATTAGGTAGTCTCACCAATCTGATTACCTTGCCCTGCCTTTATACTGGGGGAGGAACTTGGTCCTGCCTCAACTTGATGTGCCATGCTTTGCTGATGGTCATGGGAGGCCTGCCCCTTTCCAAATGGAGATGGAAGAGGAGTAGAAGGGGAGGAGGGTAGATTGGAACTGGGAGTTAGGGGGTGCCAAGGGGAGGAAAAACTGTGGTTGATATGTAATATAAATGAAAATGTTACTTAAATAAAAATAAAATAAAATAAAAAGAACAGGAAAAATGAGAAATAAATAAATGATTTTTAAAAGAAAAAAATTCAAAAGGTCAGTGGAACCAGAAAGTTTTATTGGTGCCACCATTTTGTTTTATGTTATGTGGTTACATTAACCAAGATGGCAGTAAAGCCACACGGCATTTGCTCTCTTTGATATCATTAGCAAAGATAGCAGTCAAGTCACATGATTACCTTCAATTTAGTGAGGTCACCAGCCAAGATGATGGCAAATCACATTGTTGCTTTCTTCTCATGGTGAGCTCAGTTCCGTGGTAAAACTTTCCCATCCCCCCATCAAGGCACAAGACCCTGTGCGGTCCACACATCTATGCAGCTGGACTTAGTAAGCTAAGCTTTCATTTCTGTTCAAAGGTCTCTACTCACCAAAGAGATTATTTTGCCTCCTAGTATATATAGACATTAGGTTAGGAAGAGGAGTGTCTAAGGGGATCGTCCTTGTTAGAAGAAAATAAAATTGCCAGCCCCAGGATAGGAGAAGCGTGCCGGCAGCTCAACAGTCACACCTTCCTATCATGTCTAAGAGAAAATTACTCTAAATGGTTTATCTTATGAAGTTTCGAGGCACTTGCTCCTTATGCAGGAGTCTGATGTTACAAACAGCTGATTGCACACTTTGATCTGCCAAGCACAACTTATGTCAATTTAGGTACAGAGAAACCCTCATCCTTCCCCAGAGATCTGATATAAAGGTTCTGGCTCACAGTTCAGCCAGCTGCACAATTATTCTTCCCCTTACCAATCAAGACATATGCTAATCCTACTGTTGAAGAATTTTTCTCACTAACTTGGTAATGTTCTCTATGAAGTTGTAGTCAAGGAGATCTGATGACTGTTTTCTGAACTTGACACTGGCTGGTGAAAAGCATCTAAAGCCCTTAATCCAAACTAATGGCTTTCTTCAGAGTGCAATGCACATCTTGTAGTGGATAGAGGTAGCAAAGAAATTACCCATCTTGCTAATGCCTATGACAAAGGCTGCTGAAGGGTCTTTGAACATTTTTGTTTGTTTTTGTGTTCTTAACTGTTCTCTCCTTCTAATAAGGGAAAAACTGTCCCAACTATTTTCTTAATTATGCTTTCAATAAGAATTATGGGAATATGAACAATCTTACTTTTGTCTGTTACAGACGCCACCTCACTCACATGGCATGCTCCAAGGATGCTCGCTGTCATCACAGAGATAGATAGCTTATGTTCTGCATCTTTGCCATCTGTCAAGTTTTATTGCCCATAGGTCTATTCTCCTCTGAAGTACCCTAAAAGCTATACCTTCTACATCACCATTTTTGCTATCTTGAAAGCAGTTAGAGAGGTCTGTGTTTGAAACCCCTGTGAGAGAGAGGAATAAGGGATTAGAAGTTAAACAGTTAAACAGATTAGACGTTAAACAGATTCCCTGCAAGGCAGACAGATAGGTTATAAAGAATGGTAAACTTCCAGGCTTCTTCATCACTCTCCTGATCTGAGAGAAAAGCCTAGTATCTTCAAACAATGGCTTTTTGGGTTTTTCCTCCTGCTGATTGACTAGCCTAACAAATTCCAGGCCTGATCAAGACATGCTTACAAAATATTTTTTTTTTGCTAATCAGCCACTTTGTCTTTCTTCAAAATGACCAGCTTTAAATTAGGGCAAGAAGACCCTTCGAAGACTTTAAAAATCCTCAGGCCTCGGAATATGGTCTTTCTGTGTGTTTGGAGTATATGTGTGTTTCTTTACTCCAATAAAAGCCTTTATCTACTAGTAAACACTGACAACAGTGTTGTAATATTCCATTCTTTCAATTTTCATTATTTTTATTACCTGAAAAAGAAATAATCTGTTTTCTTTGCTCTGTGATAAGCCAAACTTTATATGGATCTAAAGACTCCCTTGAATAATGCTGATTTCTTGTTAATGGCTTATAAATTAAATTCAAAACTAATAATTGTCATAAAATATGTTATGACCATCTATTTTATGATATTTATCTAACTTGATAAGATATTGGTCTAGGCAGTGGGAATTTTCTTATTAGTACTCTAACAGTTCAAAAATGAAATAAAAAATAGTTAAATGGGATTACATAAAATTAAAAGCTTCTGCACAGCAAAGGGAATAACAACAAGAAGAGACAGCCTACAGAATGGGAGAAAATATCAGCTAGATATTTGACAGAAAGCAATATCCAGAATACATTTAAAAACTCTGCAATGCAAACACCAAAAGGACAGGTCAATCCATTCAGTAAATGAATGTGTGATCTGACGAGACACATCTCAATAAATATATGGAAAAAAAGGTTTGACATCTTTAGCCATTAGGGAAATGCAAATCAAAATTCTATTGAGATTCTATCTCATCTCAGTCAGAATAGCTATTATATTTTTTAAATGCTAGCAAGGATTGGGGGGAATTCTTATACACTGCTGGTGGTAATGCAAATTAGTTCAGCCTCTATGGAAATCAGTATGAAGTTTTTTCTTTAAAAAAATAACCTAACAATAGATCTACCATATGTCCCCACAAGGCCACTACTGTGTATATATGATAAAAAGAATTAATTTAGAATACAATAGAGATACTTGCATACACATATTCATTGTGGTACTATTCACAATAGCGAAAATAGAGAATCAGCCTAGATGTCTATTAACAGACGAATGGAAAAATTGTACGCATGTGCACATACACACACACACAGAGAGAGAGAAATAGAGCAAGAGAGAGAGAGAGAGAGAGAGAGAGAGAGAGAGAGAATTTTATTTAAACATAAAAAGTAATTAAATCATATCATGGGCCAGAAATTTGGGTAGAACTAGAATTTAGGTAGAATTAACCAACACAGAAACTGTTATGTTTTCTCACATATAAAAACAAGCAAACAAGAAAGGATGGCCTGAAAATAGAGGAAGTGGCAGGGGAAGAAAATAAGGGAGTGCAACAGAAGATGAAAGGGAGAATTCACAAGAACAAAACACAACATAAGTACATATGAAAGCAAATGTACAATAAAAAGTGAAATGAATAAATTTGTACAATTAATATCATTGAATAGCTATAATAAAATAGCTTTCATAAATTAAATTGTTTATATGACTACATTAATTGCCCCCACATGAACATATCAACTAATGAAAAGATACGCAATTATGTTGACCAGCTCTCTGGAACAAAACAAGCTTTTTCCCTTAAATTTCTTCTTATACTATATTTATGTACATCGACAAAAATCCTAGTACAGTCATTCCAGGTGTGAAAACCCAGAAAGCTAAATTCTTAGATGACTAAAAAGAAGCTGTTAGCGAAAGCCTACAAACTCGTGGAAATTGAACGGTCAACTACTGAACCACCCCTGGGTCAAGGAAGAAATAAAGAAATTAAAGTCTTCCTTGAATTCAATGAAAATAAAGACACATCATACCCAAACCTATGGGACACTATGAAAGCAGGGCTAAGAGGAAAGTTCATAGCACTAAGTTCCCACTTAAAGAAAATGGAGAAAGCACACATTAGAGACTTAACAGCACAGCTGAAAGCTCTAGAAAAAAAAAGCAAATTCACCCAGGAGGAGTAGAAGACTGGAAATAATCAAACTGAGGGCTGAAATCAACGAAATAGAAACACAGAAAACAATCCAAAGAATCAATGAAACAAAAAGCTGGTTCCTGGAGAAAATCAACAAGATTGACAAACCCCTAGCCAAACTAATCAAATGGCAGAGAGAGAACATGCAAATTAACAAGGTCAGAAATGAAAAGGGGGACATAACCATAGACGCAGAGGAAATTCAGAGAATAATTAGATCTTACTACAAAAGCCTGTATGCCACAAAATTAGAAAATGTGAAAGAAATGGACACTTGTTTAGATAAGTACCATAAACCAAAATTAAATCAAGACCAGGTGAACAGTTTAAATAGTTGTGAGGAATTAGAAGCTGTCATCAGAAACCTCCCTACCAAAAAAAAAGCCCAGGACCAGATGGTTTCAATGCAGAACTCTACCAGAAGTTCCAAGAAGAGCTAATACCTATACTCCTTAATGTGTTTCACAAAATAGAAACAGAAGAGTCGTTGCCAAACTCCTTTTATGAAGCTACAGTTACCCTGATACCAAAACCACACAAAGACTCAACCAAGAAAGAGAATTACAGGCCAATCTCACTCATGAACATTGATGCAAAAATTCTCAATAAAATACTAGTAAACCGAGTCCAAGAATACATTAGAAAAAATTATCCACTATGATCAAGTAGGCTTCATCCCAGAGATGCAGGGCTGGTTCAACATACAAAAATCTATCAATGTAATCCATCATATAAATAAACTGAAGGAAAAAACCATATGATCATTTCATTAGATGCTCAAAAAGCATTTGACAAAAGTTAACACCCCTTTATGATAAAGGTCTTGGAGAGATTAGGGATACAAGGTTCATTACTAAATATAATAAAAGCAATATACAGCAAGCCAACAGCTAACATTAAATTAAATGGAGAGAAACTCAAAGCCATCCACTAAAATCAGGAACAAGACAAGGCTGTCCACTCTCTCCATACCTTTTCAATATAGTGCTTGAAGTTCTAGCAATAGCAATAAGAAAGCATAAGGAGATCAAGGGGATTCGAATTGGATTGGAAGAAGTCAAACTTTCGTTATTTGCAGATGATATGATAGTGTACATAAGCGACCCCACAAACTCTACCAAAGAACTCCTACAGCTGATAAACACCTTTAGTAACATGGCAGGATACAAGTTCAACTCCAAAAAAAAAAATCAGTTGCCCTCCTATACACAAAGGATAAAGAAGCAGAGAGGGAAATCAGAGAAGCATCACCTTTCACTATAGCCACAAATAGCATAAGATATCTGGGAGTAACTCTAACCAAGGAAGTGAAAGTCTTTGAAGAAAGAAATTGAAGAGGATACCAGAAAATGGAAAGATCTCCCTTGCTCTTGGATTGGGAGGATCAACATAGTAAAAATGACAATTCTACCAAAAGCAATCTATAAATTCAATGTAATCCCCATCAAAATCCCAACAAAATTCTTCACAGACCTTGAGAGGACAATAATCAACTTTATATGGAAAAACAAAAAACCCAGGATAGCCAAAACAATCCTTTACAATAAAGGAACTTCTGGAGGCATTACCTTCTTTGTCTTCAAACTCTATTACAGAGCTACAGTAATGAAAATAGCTTGGTATTGGCACAAAAACAGAGATGTTGACCAATGGAATTGAATAGAAGACACAGATTTTAACCCACAAACCTATGAACACCTGATTTTCGACAAAGGAGCTAAAAGTATACAATGGAAGAGAGAAAGCATCTTCAACAAATGGTGCTGGCATAACTGGATGTCAACCTGTAGAAGAATGAAAATAGATCCATATCTATCACCATGCACAAAACTCAAGTCCAAATGGATTAAAGACCTCAGTATCAATCTGAACACACTGAACCTGATAGAAGAGAAAGTGGGAAGTACTCTACAACACATGGGCACAGGAGACATCTTCCTACAAATAACTCCAGTAGCACAGACATTAAGGGCAACATTGAATAAATGGGACCTCCTAAAACTGAGAAGCTTTTGTAAAGCAAAGGACACTGTCATTAAGACAAAAAGGCAACCTACTGACTGGGAGATCTTCACCAACCCCGCAACTGACAAAGGTCTGATTTCCAAAATATATAAAGAACTCAAGAAACTAGACTTTAAAAAACTAATTAACCCAATTAAAAAATGGGGCACTGATCTGAACAGAGAATTCTCAACTGAAGAACTTCAAATGGCCAAAAGACACTTAAGGTCATGCTCAACCTCCTTAGCCAACAGAGAAATGCAAATCAAAACAACTTTGAGATACCATCTTATACCTGTCAGAATGGCTAAAATCAAAACACCAATGATAGCCTTTGCTGGAGAGGATGTAGAGTAAGGGGTACACTCATCCATTGCTGGTGGGAATGCACACTTGTGCAACCACTTTGGAAATCAGTGTGGTGGTTTCTCAGGAAATTGGGGATCAACCCACCCCAGGACCCAGCAATACCACTCCTGGAAATATACCCAAGAGTTGCCCTATCATACTACAAAAGCATTTGTTCAACTATGTTGATAGCAGCCAGAACCTGAAAATAACCTAGATGCCCCTCAATGCAAGAATAGATAAAGAAAGTGTGGAATATGTATGCATTAGAGTAAAAAACAGCGGTAAAAAACAATGACATCTTGAATTTTGCAGGCAAATGGATGGAAATAGAAAACACTATCCTAAGTGAGGTAACCCAGACCCAAAAAGATGAATATAGTATGTACTCACTCATTAGTGGATTCTAGCCATAAATAAAGGACATTGAGCCTATAATTCGTGACCCTAGAGAAGCTAGATAAGAAGGTGAACCCAAAGAAAAACATATAGTTATCCTCCTGGATATTGGAAGTAGACAAGATTGCCAGGCAAAAATTGGAAACTGGGGGGTGGGGGTGTGGTGGGGGTAAGGAGAGATGGTGAGAGAAAAGTGAGAAGGGGAGGATGGGGGGGAGCTTGGGGGAATGGGACAGTTGGGATGGAGGAAGGGTGGATATGGGAGCAGGGAACTATATATCTTAATTAAGGGAGCCATTTTAGGGTTGGCAAGAGACATGACTCTAGAGGGGTTCCCAGGTGTCCAAGGAGATGTCCCCAGCTTGCTCCTTGGGCAGCTGAGGAGAGGGAGCCTGAAATGGTCCTATCCTATAGCCATACTGATGAATATCTTGCATATCACCATAGAACCTTCATCTGGGGATGGATGGAGATAGAGACAGAGACCAACACTGGAGCACTGGACTGAGATCCCAAGGTCCAAATGAGGAGCAGAAGGAGGGAGAACATGAGCAAGGAAGTCAGGACTGCGAGGGGTGCGCCCACCCACTGAGACGGTGGGGCTGATCTACTGTGAGCTCACCAAGGCCAGCTAAACTGAGACTGATATAGCATGTGATCCAACCGGACTCTCTGAACGTGGCTGACAAGGAGGGCTGACTGAGAAGCCAAGGACAATGGCACTGGGTTTTGATCCTACTGCATGTACTGGCTTTGTGGGAGCCTAGTCTGTTTGGATGCTCACCTTCCAAGACCTGGATGGAGAGGGGAGGACCTTGGACTTCCCACAGGGCAGGGAATCTTGACTGCTTTTTGGATTGGACAGGGAGGGGGAGGGGGAGGAAAATGGGAGTAGGGCAGGAGGTAGAAATTTTTATTAAAAATAAATAAATTAAAAAAAGAAGCTGTTAGCAACTACCATAAGACTTTTTTTTTTTAAATCGAGGAACATTTAAGATATAGTGTACTTTCAGATGTCTTCATGGTAGCACTTTGGCATTTATAATAGAATTTAGCAAAATCATATTTTAAAATTCTTCATGATAATATCCAAAATTGAAAATACAAATTTGTTGCACAATTAAATGAGTGCTGGTATGTTAACTTTAAAGGTATTGCTTTTGATAATTCCAAAATATACCCAATTTGTTAGAAATGAAATGCTGGTAACATTGTGGAAATTGGATGTGGACAGTTTTCCAACAAATCTTTTGCTCTGAAAACTTCTAAATGGACTTTACCAAATTTACTCAGCTACCTTTCCCAAAGGGCTATGAATGGATTCTTGTTATTGTTTGTTTAGTATGTGAACAAAACTCCTTAAATGAGGCAGTGTCTGTAGAGACTGATTAGCTGATTAGAATTTCAGTACTGTGTAGAGACTGGAATGTTGCAGGGCCAGAGACTAATACCGTGCCTTGGGTGAAGTTCTAGCCCTCTGGAACATCCCACCTATGTGTAGGAACTCATAGCTTGTGACTAACAGACACAAACCTTCTGGAATTGATTAACTTAGTAGACTACTAGCTTTCACCAACCCAAAACCTAGAATGTCATCAGACAGCGTGTTAAATCTATAGAAAAGCTTCCTCCATCTTGTTATAACTGCCTCTCTGATGTGCCCACCAATGTGTTTTAAACTTGCCTTCATTTATTACGTTGTTTTGTAAAACTATAAAACATCATTAAACTGCTTTCATGCAGGAACATGGGATTTGGGGTAGCCTAAGTCTGTATTCCTAGGCCATGATCACTCAAAATGGCTCCTGAATAAACTATCTCCTATTCCCTTGAAGATGAGAGTGTGTTTGTTTGCGACAATAATGTCAAGTTGGATTGAAGCTTCTCCTCACTGGACCCCTAAGTATAGGAAGAACATAAAAGTATTCAGTTTTATTCGTCTGACTTGCAGAATCCCCTTTTCTTTTTCTCTAGTAACAGGAACACTTACATAATCAGAATTTTAATTAGTACACTGTAATTTTTTTTTACCTTTTCTTGAGAAATTTCACTGTATTTATTATCTATAGCCTTCAGGAAAAGTAGAGATAATTACTGGAATTCTAAAAGTAAAACTAACCTTAGAAACCCTCAATCTTTGAAAGACCTGACTACTTCTATTAGCTTTATGATAATGAGATACAGCCCCATGTGACCCACAGGTTAGCTTTTATGGATTAATAATATTGTTTCATGCACTAAGAAATTTCAAGGTCTGAGATTTGATCAAATTACAGATTTATTCATTAAATACTCAAACAATGTTTTGAGGTTTAACAATATGAGGTGTGGGGAACATTTACAAAGCACTTAGCAAAATATATCCTGCATAATCTATAGTCTGCAAATTTGTTCTCCATTGGATGTCAGAGGAAAGTTTAAGATTAATTTAAGATTAATTGAAACTTATCCTATTGGAAACTATTAACAAGTGCCCTAACAATAATATTCAAAAGTTTTAATACTTTAATTATCTTCCTAACTTAAAGATGTGTGTCACTTTCTCTTGACTTCTGGGGTATTAACACAAATGACTTTAAATTGAAGGTTCTTATGAGTCTTTCAGAAGTCTTGGATAACCTTCTGCCTTCAAAAATGAATAGCCGTCACCCAAGACAACGTAATATGATTAATTCAACACTCTTTGGGGTATTTGCCTTGGTATTAATATTACTCTCATTCACTTCCATACTGCTATTTTATTCCATATAGTCTCCTGACCTTAAGGAAAAGCAACATTTTCCTGTAAGATCTTACTAAACCATTGCCACTCTGAATTTAACCAACTTCTATCTATGAAATCCTTCACCTGATTCTGCTGAGGTATAGAGCTAGGATAATGGATATGAATAATGTCCAAACACTTAGATGCTACTGCTTAGCTCATCTCACCTCAGAGAATTTAACCTACCTTGAAATAAATGAAGCAAGGGAGCCTAACCAGAGTCTATCTCAAACTACACTTTTTAATCTCTGAGTATCAAAATTTCATAATTACCTAGGAGACAAACCTTGGGTATGCATGTCTATGAGGGGATTTCTGGATTTGGTTAATTAGAGTATATAGACATGTATTAGCTGTATATGGCACCATTCTGTGGACTGAAGTCCTGAGATTAATAAAAAGAAAAGAGTGAGCAGTCCTCTCTCTCTATCTCCTGATTGTGGATGTAATGTGAACAGCTGCTTCAAGTGCCTGCAACCAGGATTTCCTTGCCAATGATGGACTGTACCCTCAAACTGTGAGCCAAAATTAAACCCCTCTTTTCTTAAGTTTTTTTTTTGTTGGATATTTCATCAGAGCAATGGGGAAAGAAACTAATACATCCAAATGTTGTGGGTTTGTTTGCTATGACTCGATGCTTTATGCTCTTAGATGAAACAGGGTACTGTAAAAAAGAAAGGTAGTTCATGGTATTCCAATTGGTGCTGTTATTGGTTATCAGGTAAACCTTGATGCTCTCCTGTTTGTATGAATAATTTTACAGATCATCAACTTCAAATAGGAACAATCTGTTATAAGGTCTGAGAAGGACAAAAACATGGTGACTTCATAATCAGACTGTAACAGAAAACCAGACAAAACAAATCCCAAAACATGGAGATGTTTAAGCAACGATTAACTAACATCCTTAGCTATATGAATGACAGCCTTTACTTTGCCAGTTGTATTCTTAGCTATATTCTAGTCTTTACTCCTTCTAGATAAGATTTATTGTGATCCTGAAACATAGAATTGTTCCCTCTGTCTGATAAGATCCAGTCTATAACGAATGCTCACTTCCTCTAAAATCTCCAACAAATTGTCTAAATGAAACCCAAATAATACACTAAGCCCTAATCATGTCATCTTACTGAGACAACACATACCCAAACTCAACAGGTCCAATTAAAAGTATGCTCTTATTAGTTTATTGTTGAATGACATTTATAATCCAAAGTATTACTGAAAAAAATCGAAATAAGTAGAGTAACAGTCCATATTAAGAGAATGAAAGACAGCTTTTTAAAGATGGTCTCTTCAAATTAAATGACCATAATTAAAACTGCAAAACTTTTCTTCATAAACAATTGGGAATGCAAGTCAAAAATTCAATAGAGCATGAATGGCCAAGACAGTCTAAAAAGAACATAGCTAGACAAGTAACATTGCAATATATTAATACTTACTTTAAAAATAAAACATGGGCACATAAGAAGTGTAAGAACACTGAAAATATAGACACAGGCCCACCCACTTTCATCACCTGATTTATGTCTAATAGGACCCTACAGTGGGATTATGAAAGGATGGTCTTTTGCAAAGATGGTCTTGTATCAGTTTAAAAGATAGGTATGGTATCCTACTATTGGCTTTACAGCAAAACTAACTAAATAAATAGTGAATTCTCATCTCACAGCATACTAAAAGTAAGTTCCAGGTGGTATTTATTTAATATTTATTATTTTTAAAACTGTGTATGTGTATTGATAGGTATGTATACACATTTGTGCTGTGCCCATAGAGGCAGAACAGGGTAGAATATCCTCTGGTGCTGCAGTAAAAGGTGGTTGTGAGCTGCCTGAGGTGGCTGTTGGGAACCAAACTTGGGTCCTCTGAGAACAACAAGCACTCATAATTCTTGAACTGTTGTCTCTCCCACCCTAAAGTTGTTCCAGATGAGTTTTAGATCTCAAAATGAAAGATAAATCAAATCTATCTTTTTTGGTTTGGGGTTTTTGGTTTTTCAAGACAGGGTTTCTCTGTAGCTTTGAGCCTTTCCTGGAACTATCTCTTGTAGACCAGACTCTCCTCAAACTTACAGAGATCCGCTAGCCTCTGCCTCCCGAGTGCTGGGATTAAAGGTATGTGCCACCACCACCCAGCCCAAATCAAATCATTTTTGAAGAAAATATATAAACATTTCATGTTGTCCTAGTAGCAAAATTTCTTAAACATACACCCTAAAGCTTTGGTCATAACGACACTTAATAAATCGGACTGTATAATGACTAAAAATTTTTGTTCATATAAAGTAGTTGTTCTCAACCTTTGGGTTGTGACCCCTTTGGAGGTTGAATGACCCCTTCACAGGGGTCACCTAAGACCATTGGAAAACACAGATATATACATTGCAATTTATAACAGTAGCAAAATTACAGTTGTGAAGTGGCAATGAAAATAATTTTATTCTTATTCCAGGTTCCTATCATAGGTTCCTACCCTAGGTTCCTGCCTCAGGTTCTTGCTCTGGCTTCTTTTTATGATGAACTGTTGTTACTTGAAAGTATAAAATGAAATAAATCGTTTCTTCCAAGTTAAAAAAAAAGAAAATAATTTTATGGCTGGGGGTCACCACAACATGAAGAACTGTATTAAAGGGTGGCAGCATTAGAAGGCTGAGAACTACTGATTTATGTGGAACACTGAGATAATAAAAGAAACTGTACATGAGAGACTTGTATAATACACATCGGATCAGTTCCTTTCCTGTTACTATGATAAAATATCATGACCAATTTTCAAACTGTTGCCATGAAATACTTGATATAAACAACTTAAGGAATGAAGGATTTATTTTGACTCATGATTTGGAAGAGTGCAGCTTATCATGGCTGTGAAGGTGTGGCAGAGACCACAGTAGCAGGAGCAAGTAATTCATTTTGTTCCTATAACTCCAAAATATATAAAGAACTCAAAAAACTAGACTTTAAAATGCTAATTAACTCAATTAAAAATGTGGTACTGATCTTAACAGAGAATTCTCAACTGAAGAACTTCAAATGGCCAAAAGACACTTAAGGTCATGCTCAACCTCCTTAGCCAACAGAGAAATGCAAATCAAAACAACTTTGAGATACCATCTTATACCTGTCAGAATGGCTAAAATCAAAACACCAATGATAGCCTTTGCTGGAGAGGATGTAGAGTAAGGGGTACACTCATCCATTGCTGGTGGGAATGCACACTTGTGCAACCACTTTGGAAATCAGTGTGGTGGTTTCTCAGGAAATTGGGGATCAACCCACCCCAGGACCCAGCAATACCACTCCTGGAAATATACCCAAGAGTTGCCCTATCATACTACAAAAGCATTTGTTCAACTATGTTGATAGCAGCCAGAACCTGAAAATAACCTAGATGCCCCTCAATGCAAGAATAGATAAAGAAAGTGTGGAATATGTATGCATTAGAGTAAAAAACAGCGGTAAAAAACAATGACATCTTGAATTTTGCAGGCAAATGGATGGAAATAGAAAACACTATCCTAAGTGAGGTAACCCAGACCCAAAAAGATGAATATAGTATGTACTCACTCATTAGTGGATTCTAGCCATAAATAAAGGACATTGAGCCTATAATTCGTGACCCTAGAGAAGCTAGATAAGAAGGTGAACCCAAAGAAAAACATATAGTTATCCTCCTGGATATTGGAAGTAGACAAGATTGCCAGGCAAAAATTGGAAACTGGGGGGTGGGGGTGTGGTGGGGGTAAGGAGAGATGGTGAGAGAAAAGTGAGAAGGGGAGGATGGGGGGAGCTTGGGGGAATGGGACAGTTGGGATGGAGGAAGGGTGGATATGGGAGCAGGGAACTATATATCTTAATTAAGGGAGCCATTTTAGGGTTGGCAAGAGACATGACTCTAGAGGGGTTCCCAGGTGTCCAAGGAGATGTCCCCAGCTTGCTCCTTGGGCAGCTGAGGAGAGGGAGCCTGAAATGGTCCTATCCTATAGCCATACTGATGAATATCTTGCATATCACCATAGAACCTTCATCTGGGGATGGATGGAGATAGAGACAGAGACCAACACTGGAGCACTGGACTGAGATCCCAAGGTCCAAATGAGGAGCAGAAGGAGGGAGAACATGAGCAAGGAAGTCAGGACTGCGAGGGGTGCGCCCACCCACTGAGACGGTGGGGCTGATCTACTGTGAGCTCACCAAGGCCAGCTAAACTGAGACTGATATAGCATGTGATCCAACCGGACTCTCTGAACGTGGCTGACAAGGAGGGCTGACTGAGAAGCCAAGGACAATGGCACTGGGTTTTGATCCTACTGCATGTACTGGCTTTGTGGGAGCCTAGTCTGTTTGGATGCTCACCTTCCAAGACCTGGATGGAGGGGGGAGGACCTTGGACTTCCCACAGGGCAGGGAATCTTGACTGCTTTTTGGACTGGAGAGGGAGGGGGAGGGGAAGGGAAAGGGAAATGGGAGGAGGGCAGAAGGTGAAAATTTGTAAAAATTATATAATTTGATAAAAAATAAAATAATAAAATAAAAAACTGTAGAGCAGGAAACAGCGAGGACTAGAAATGGGGTTCGCCTATATCTGATAGCATAAGTCCAAAATCTCCCAAGACAGCACTACTGGCTGGGAAACAAATGGTTAAATACAAGGGTTGTTTTACATTCAAATCATCACAAACCAATAAGAAATAACATCTTAGTAGAAAAAATTAGCTAAACACTTGAACAGGTACTCTGTACAAAAGAAGTATCCCAATATTTAATAAACACATAAAAGAGCCCAATTTCATTTGTCATCAGTATAAAATAAACCACAATGCAATATTATACCATAATTCCAATCACCAAAGTTGTTATAATGGATAAAAAGAAAATACTGTGTTGAGATGTTGAGAAACCATATTGTCTTAGTCAAGATTTCTGTTGCTATGAAGAGACACCATGACCACAGCAACTCCTTAAAAAAATATTGATTTGTTGTGGTTTTCCAATCATGTATCCCGATCCCGCCCATCTCCCCATTCCTGAATCTACTCTCTGTCTTTGTAAACTTTCCCCCAAAACAAAATATAATTTAAAAGAACAACGAAAAACTAAACCAAACAAAACAAAGCAAGAAAGAACAAGGGCAAAAAAATAGAAGAATTTCATTGTGGAAGTTGTGGTGTGGCCTCGCCCTTTAGTCCTTCCCTCTTCATTTGCACGTGTTCCTTGCCATGGTTATCAGTCTGGTTGGAGGCCTCTGTCCTCTGTCACACCATCAGTAATGGGTTCTCACTGCCCTCCCCCCCACTTCTCCTGTCTTCTTGTGTCTTGGAGATACTGCAGTTTTAGATTTATTGGGTCTTGCCCTTCTTCTGCTCTGTTCATAGATGAGGTGGAGATTGGGGTGGGCCAACTAAGATCCCTGGTCCAGTGCCTGGGTGTCCGCTGAACTAATCGGCCCGCCCCCTGCCCAGTGTGTTCTCCATCATTGTCTTGGCCAGTCCACCCATCACAGCCTGCAGCAAGGAATCTGGGGGTGCAGTTCTTGTGCTCACACTCACTCCACCAGGGTCACCTTCACTGTTTTGCCCAGGCGAGGTGCAGAGCCCTCTCTCCCAATTGTAGTAGTGGGCATACCAGAGGTGGGGGCGGGGCAGGGTCAGCTTTCCTGTTTGTTGCAGTTGGTGAGGGGCATTCCCACTCTCATGATCCCAAGGTCAATTCTCTTGCCTGCTGCAGGTAGCAAGGGATGGGGAGCATGTTTCCTCACCCATGCCACCATATAGTAGATGGGGTGGGAGTAGGGGAAGGTGTCATCTCTGCTGCATTCAAACCGTACCTGCCAGCTCACATACATCCTTGACAACAGGTACAGCTCTAGTGCGCTGCCCAGGTGAGGAGCAAGCTGGTGGTGAGGGGTGGGGCCATCTCCCCCAAGTGCAGATCCAACTCCCCTGCTGCACTATCCAGCAACTCTTTAAAAGAAAACATTTAATTGGGGCTGGCTTATAGGTTCAGGAGTTCAGTACATTATCATCATGGTGGGAAGCATTGTGACATATAGGCAGACATGATGCTGGAGAAGGAGCCAAGAGTTCTACTGGCTTGAGCTTCTGAAACCTCAAAGCCCATCAGTAACACACTTCTTCTAGTAAGATCATACCTACTCCAACAAGGTCAAGGTCACAGTCCTAATGCTTTCAAATAGAGCCATTCCCTGTGAGCCTATGGGGCCCATTTTCATTTAAATAAACCATCACACATAACATTTATTTTTCTGCTTATGGGAATATATATAGACATTTCTGACTCTTTGATAGTAACCAAAAGTAGGCACAACCTATGGTCTAATAGTGGTGGTCTGGGGTACTCAATAAAAGTGTTTTTAAAAGTTTATAAAAATAAATATCCTAGAATATTTTTAGCAGTACTATTGCAAACACTACAAATCACCCAAATGTCTAACAACAATAGATAAAAATAGATTATATATATATCAATGGTTCTCAACCTGTGGGTTGTGACCCCTTTGGCACACCTCTGTCTCCAAAAAATATTTACATTACAATTCATAACAGTAGCAAAATTATAATTATACAGTAGCAATGAAAATGATTTTATGATTGTGGGGCCACCACAAAATGAGGAACT
The DNA here is from genome assembly GCF_903992535.2 of Arvicola amphibius. Taxonomy (NCBI): domain Eukaryota; kingdom Metazoa; phylum Chordata; class Mammalia; order Rodentia; family Cricetidae; genus Arvicola; species Arvicola amphibius. The sequence continues at coordinate 64,099,472 of NC_052065.1, forward strand.
GTATTAAAGGGCCACAGCACTAGGAAGGTTGAGAACCTCTGCTCTACATCCTCCAAAAACTTAGGAAACATCACATAGGAGAAGAAGGAAGGAATATAAGAGCTTGGGGTGAGGAAGAGTGCTTTCTTCTGGGCCTGAGACTGCCACTGCACTCACGAATTCACAGAAGCTGTCGTTTCTCGACAAGACCTTCACAAACTCAAGTCTATCAACATTCCACTGTGGCTAGAAGAGGGTATCAGGCAGGCACACCTCTGACTGAGTCGCTATTGGCAGTTAATGGCAACTGGTGGAATGGGAGTCTTTTTCCTTCAGTGGTGTTGCCTGCAAGTTGCCCATGATCCAACAAGTATCTTCACATTCATGCAAGCAACCCCAACTAAACTCAGTGGGTCTTTAGAAAGAAGGCACAAGGGCTGGAGAAATGGCTCAGAGGTTAAGAGCACTGGCTGCTCTTCCAAAAGTCCTGAGTTCAATTCCCAGCAACCACAGGTTGGCTCACAACCACCTGTAATGAGATCTGGTGTCCTCTTCTAGCCTGCAGGCATACATGTGGGTAGAACACCGTATATATAAAAGTAAATAAATAAATCTTATAAAAAAAAAGAAAGAAGGCACGAAAGAAGGAGGGGGAACTTTTTCAGAAGAAGAAAGAATTTCAGGTGGAGTGGGATGTGGGTAAGAGAATGTTGAAGGGAAACTATGATCAAAATCAATTATATGCTTATATGAAATTGTCAATTAATAATATAAAAGAACTTTTAGAAGTACATTCTGAAATATCACAAAAATAGAATGCACACAAGGAAAATAAATGAAAACTATAAGCAGGCAACAATATAAATGAGTCTCACGATAGCATTGAAGGAAATAAGATAGATATGAAAAGTGATACCGCATCATTCCAATTATACAGAGCTCAAAAATAGGCAAAATGAATATATGGTGTTAAAATTTACAGTGGTTTTTGCCCTTAAGGTATGGAGTGCTCTAACAAGGGACACAGGAACTTCTGATTGCTGGTAACACTGTTTGCTAATTAGATGCTCATTATACATATATGTATAGTTTGAAAATCTATTGGATGCTATAATAAAATTCAAGCTTTTTTTTTACAGAATTGTTGTTTTTTCAATGCAAACTTGGGAAAATGGAAGATCAGAATGATCTATTCCAAAATGATAGCAGCAAATTTATATGATTTATGAGAACATGGGTTTTTCTTTAATAGTTTTTAAACATTTTTTATATTTAAAATAGTAATAATAAAATTTTATTATCCAATCTAAATAAAGGGTTTTCCGGGACTTTGTGCATACTAGATGAGTACTAGTACATAGTTCAAGCCAGTTAGCTGTATTGCTGGACTCTTATTATAGAATTATTGCTTAAAATCAAGTATGGGCAGAGGTGGCACATACCTTTAATCCCAGCACTTGGGAGGCAGAGGCAGGAAGGTCTCTATGAGTTCAAGGCCAGCCTGGTCTACAGAGCTAGTTCCAAGACAGCCAAGACTACCTATAGAGCCTTCAAGTATAATTAGTCATTATGATTTTACAAACTGGGTATAACACCACAATGTTTATACATACAACAAAATCTAGGAATGATATTTTATATATGTAAGGGGTTTTGCATAATTATATTATTCCTTTGATTAACAGTCTTTTTAAAAGGTGTTATGCATATTGTGAATTCATAATCATATAAAAGATACTTATTTGCCTTCTTAAAAAGAAGCCCATATTCACACGAGTATAAACTCTATCATAATGAAAATGAACAGACTACTATTATAAGCAACATGGATAAAAATGCAATAGAGTGGGGGTGAAGATACTGCTAAATACATTCTGTATAATTCTATTATGATTATTTAAAGTACAGAGAGAGAGAAGGAAGAGAGAGAGAGAGAGAGAGAGAGAGAGAGGAGAGAGAGAGAGAGAGAGAGAGAGAGAGAGAACTAGTCTAAAATGCCTATATGGCCATTTTTCTCTAAGGACAAGTGAGAGGGAAGTGATTGAGATAAAGTGCCCCCAGAAACTTTCAAGATGTTGTAAATAATCTTAAGTGGCATCATGATCATATGATGTGTTAAAATGGGTCATAACTTATCAAGTGTACTTTATTATGTGCGTATTTCAGTAGTTAAGATAAATACTTTATTAACATTATTTTGAAGATAAAATAGTATAGAAATTACTCATCCTAAGAATGTATAAAATAGTTAACAGAAAGTCTTAAAAGAAGTTTCAGATAAGGAGTGTGAGCCCATCTTTTTGCCTTTACACTGACATATGTACTTTATAAAACATAGCTTCGTTGTTCATTTAGCAATAACTAGAAATCTTTGTTGGCCTGTCAAACACAAAAATAGCTGAGTAAAAAAAAATGAAGCTCAGTGTGTCCAGGAGGTGACTTCATGGACGAATATGCTGAGAATAGTAAGGAAGATAGAATACCAGGTAGGGTTCAATTAGTTAAGAAATTGAATACCAAAGAATGAGACTGAGACATCATTTCAGAGTTAAGGTATTGGTTTTCCATTTGATATTGTTTTTCTTTAGTAGATGGGAATAATTAAGTCTGACTCAAACTGTGAGCAGGGTTTCACTTATAAATGGAGAGGGTTATAGAAAAACCAAGCTAAACTTAGTTTTACTTCGAGAAATACCGATCTAAGACAAAGAACATGTTACCCTTCTGGTGATGGAAGAGACCAGAGGAAAAGGACCTCACATACACCTTTGCCGAGCTGAGAACACTCTCCGAAGGCATGACCAACAGATCAACGCAAACAGCACATGTGCTGTCATGTAGAGCATGCACACTCATTTGTGTATTGAACACAGGTTTGCCCGGTTTGGCCCAAATACTTGGTCCTGAACCTCCTACATTGCTATTGTAATAGCATGCACATTTAAAAACAAGAATTGAAATGTCATGGGTAGCTGTCAGAATGAGTGGCCTCTGAAGGAGTTTCAGGGCACTGGATCACTGAACGTAAAACAATAATCACTACCATCAAGAACTTGGAAGGATTCCAATTGTGGTGGCAGATGGCAATCTGACATATTCTGTCTTCCTTTACAATGTTCCGCTGCATTCCTGGTTTATGGCTAAGCATTAGCCCAACTACTGTGGCAGCACTCCCAGAAAATCGAGCAACTGACTTTTCTTCCTGGCAGAGTGTTTAGATTACGCATCCTCAAATACAAATGCACAAATGCCTGAATGAACAGGACCTACTCTGCTGTGCAGCCACAAGCAGTTCTGACATATAGGAGGAAATTCAATTCTTCCTGTTTAGTCAACTCTGTCCTTGTCTTCTGCCCATCCTAGCACGTTCTGACTCTAGCCAACGCAAACTTATTCTTTTACTCTCTACTTCTGTACCTTTCCTGTTGATGTCCCCTCAAGCTACAGTGCCTTATAAACCATGAACTCTTTCCATTCTTTTCATCCTTTAGAGCTCAGCTCCTTTTTGACTCTTCAGGAACTGCCTCCAATCCTATACTTCCAACAAAACTGCCATTCACTACTCCCATGTTTGGACTATCTGTATATTGACTCCTGCTGATTTCCATCAGTTTTATCTGAGCCATTTTAATGAAATAGAGCTAAGAACTCCTTGAAAGTCAGATGGTGTGAAAGAAAGGTCTTATGTTCTGGACTCTCATAAAAGGATTCAAAGCCTGATCTCTTTCACTTATAGCTGCGTAAGTCTGGACACGCAAACTCACCCCCACCCCCAGCCAGTTTTCTCACCTTTAAGATATATATTATTCAGACTACCTAAGATTGAGCGATTTTAATATGAGAAAAGTAAAACACCAAAAAACAATACCTGTCACCTAGTAAGTGCTGCATAAGGGGTTGGCCCTCATTACCACTGACTGAACTAACCCTACTGCAAGCTCCACATGGAACGGGAATAGTCAATCGGTCGTCAAGGCAATCACTAATGCACCACACAAATACCCAGCACTGTGTCTGGCATAGGCATATGTTCAAGAAATAATCTGTTGAGTTGGCGGCAGCCTTAATGACTACGATTATCATGAATATCCGCCCCCCACCCCGAGAATCCTCTATTAAGCCTTACAGAAAAACTTAATGCCTCACAGAAAAACTTCAAATGCAGCATCACTGAACACCCCCATCCCTTAATGCTTCTGCCTCATCTCGGTTGTTTCTCTTTGCGAATTCTCTTTCCTAAGAGAAGTTCGAATCCCGCGCAAGCATGAACCAAACTGGCTGGTCAGAGGTGGGAGGGGCGGGAGTGGAAGCCTGAGCGGGGCGTGGTCAATACGTCGCAGAGGCTGACTGCGCCATGCGTAGGCTGCGGCAACGCTAACTGACTGCTCTTGGGCTTTCGCTCATAGCTGGCTACTGCCTGGGTAAAAAGATCGTCTTTCTTATCAGCTCTCACTTTTGGTCCCACACAGCTCCCGGGCATCAGGCTTCGGCTCTGTGCCGAGGTGCCAACACACCTCCGATCGTCTCTCCGACGGGTCGCTGACCTCGGCGTTCGCGTTCCTGTCTCCTGGAACCATGTCTCTGGTAAGCAGAATGCGCGCCACGGCAGCGCAGAGACCAATGCAGATTACAGCGAACGGCCGGGGTGAAATGCAGGCTACTAATGCCTCCGGGCCCCCCACCTCCATGCTAGTCTCCGAGGCTCCCCAGGGCCCTGAGATTCCTATGGATCCACAGGGGGCCAGCGCTCCCCAGGCTGCGCAGGACCCGAATGACATCGAGGTTCTCATCGATGAGCAGTCCCGACGTTTGGGGGCGCTTAGGGTCCACGACCCTCTAGAAGACGGTCGGTTGCCTTGGTGAATTTCATTGCGCATGAAAAATCAAAGTGAGGGGTCTATCCGGCAGTCAGACATGCTGGAGTTTCTCAGAGAATACTCAGATCAGTTCCCTGAGATACTCAGACGAGCCTCAGTTCACCTGGATCGGGTCTTTGGGTTGAATCTGAGAGTTCTTGAATCCTCAGACTGACACTTACAACCTAATCAGCAAAACCAGGTCCCCAGAACTATGAACGGCTAGCAGAGACCCTGGACATGCCAAAAGCAGGTCTCCTGGCCTTGGTCCTAGGGCACATCCTCTTAAATGGCAACCGGGCAAGGGAGGCCTCCATATGGGACCTGCTGGTAAAGGTTGAAGTGATGGATACGCCTCAGAGGATCAACAATCTCTTTGGGAACACAAGAAACCTCCTCACTACTGACTTTGTCCGTATGCGATTTTTGGAAGTACTGGCCAGTATATGGCACTAATCCCCTTGAATTTGAGTTCCTGTGGGGCTCTAGAGCCCACAGGGAAATCACAAAGGTGGAAGCCCTGAAGTTTGTAGCAGAGGCCCATGATGAAGAACCCTGGAGCTGGCCAGAAGAATATAGTAAGGCTTTGGAAGCTGACAAAGCCAAAGAGAGAAGCCAGGCTGCTGGCTTAGAGTTCTGGTCAGAGGACACTATGAATGATAAAGCAAATGAGTTGGTCCAGTGGCCATTAATGTCACCGAGGAGTTGCTGCCTATACATCAGGATGAGCTGTTGGCTCATACTGGTAAAGAGTTCGAGGATGTGTTCCCAAACATCCTCAGCAGAGCCACTCTCATCCTTGATCTGTTTTATGGGTTCTCTCTGATTGAGGTTGACACCAGCGAGCACATCTACCTCCTTGTCCAGCAGCCAGAATCAGAAGAGGAGCAAGTAATGCTAGAGAGCCTGGGCAGACCCCCCCAAGAATACGTGATGCCGATCCTGGGTTTTGATCTTCCTGATGGGCAACCGTGTCAAGGAGGGCCGACATCTGGAACTTGCTCCGGAGATTTAATGTGGATGTAGGGAGGAAGCATGCTATCACCTGTAAGCTGATGAGGCAGCGTTACCTGGAATGCAGGCCACTCTCCTACTCTAATCCGGTTGAATATGAGCTGCTTTGGGGTCCTCGGGCTCACCTTGAAGTCACCAAAATGAAAGCCTTGGAATACATGGCTAGGCTCTACAGAAAGAGGCCACAGGACTGGCCAGAGCAATACAGGGAGGCCATGGAAGAGGAAGAGGCCAGGGCCAGATCCGAGTCAACTGCCATGTTCTTCTTTGGCTCCATGTGAAGTCTGATGTTTCACTTTAGTTGAGTGGCATCAGTTAAAGGGGCCTTTGGGAAAGGGGCCCTAGTGTCCGCATCAGAAGCTGGGAGGGTTGGGGTTAAAGCGTACACCTTGTGCTTATTGTGTTCCAATTCTAAGAGTGTTTCTTTCCTTCTAATATACGCTAATTATCTTCAAGATAAGTGTTTGTAAATGAAAATTGCTCAATTTCTCTTCTGTCTTGTTTCAGTATAAATGCTCAGATAGCTGTGTAAAATTATTGGTAATATTTACGCCTTTGAAATAACCAGTAAAATAAGCTAAATAACAGTAACAATACACACACGTACACAAATGCCCCCCCAAACACAAAGCCCCTCATTCGTGGTTGCCCTCCTTTTGAGTCTATTGTGTGTTAACAAACAAACTAACAAAAACAAAAGACTGGCCACTTACCTGTATTTAATTTGCTGTTGCAGAGTGCAGTAAAAATAAAGTATAATGAATTAGATGCCATGCTTATGTCCTCATTTATTCTCTAAACATTCATCAGGTGCCCGTGTGCTGAGAACAAGGCCGTGTGTGGCGGGGATATAAGGGTAAAGAAGGCCCCATCTGGGCCTCAGAACTTCCACCTAAAACAGGAAAGTCATGGAAGTGAACCAGCAACTACATCGTTCTGTGGCAAGTGGTATAAGAAAATGGAGTGGGCTGGGGTGTTCTATGAGAGTCCACAAGTTTAACTCCCGGCTACATTGATGGGAGGGCAGTGAAGAAGGCAATGCAGTGCAAGGAAGGCTGGGGAAAGGTCAGGAGTATGAAGCAGGAAATGAGTGAGGGTATAGCCGAGCAAGGTGGTGGGGAGGCCGAGGTGGAGTAAAAGGCTGGGGACACAATTTGCTTTAATGGTATCTTGGGGAGTGAGTGATACCTGAGACTGAGGTGAAGGACAAAGGAGAACCTGGTAAGGTATAGGGCTGTAGGTAAAATACCCACGGGAGTGGGGGGGGGGAGTGAAAGTCACCCAGAAAGAGAATGTTGAATACAGAAAGGGAGTGGGAGAGAGAAATCTGTGGCAGGGGGGTAACAAAGGTCCCATCTCCTGGGGGCAGCTCTTAGGAAATACTAAAAGCCTTCTCAAATACAGCTGGTCTAGTATTCAGTATGATTTCATCCGCATCCCATACCCCACGCTGCCACTGTTTATTTCAACACTCAAGCTGTTAACGTAAAAGTTAACATTTTAGGTCTGTACATCCTGGTTCCTCTGACAGTTTCTAACCTGGCTCACAAGCTTTCCTTAGAAAGCTTGCTGGTAAGAGTTTCTGAGAGGCGTTTCCTGGCACGGGGGTGGGTATCGTGCAAAAACTCTCCTCTGACTAGGGAAAGACAGTGGTGCCTCCAGTACTGGATGCTGTATGTTGCTGTATGCGTTCTCATCTCCTGGCATCCTCAAGCTTTCTCCCCCTTTGCATCCTTTTAATTATCAGAGGTTTCTCCGAAGTGCCACCTCTTAGCAGATGGTAGGGAATAAGCAGACATTTCTCACATTTTTTCTTAGCCCCAGAAAAAGATAACAGTATAATTCAAGCTCAGGAATTGGACAATGAGGGGAGAGATACACCCTTTGGCCCCAAGTCTGACCTGCGGTGGTTAGGCAGGAACCCAATTAAGAGCAGGAGGCTTGAGAAAAAGACTGCGGCAGGCGCACTCAGACGGGTTGCCAGGGCGATATAAAGCCCCGCCGGGTCTCCAGTTAATCTCTGCTGGTAGTAAGCATTTCCAAGAACTAAAGGCTGACAGGCAAGTGGTGGGGAGTAGAGGTGGGATTTCTGGGGTGACCAGAAAATTAATACCTGGAGAGCCTGGAGTTGATGGAATTCTGAGGAAACGGGGTGGTGAGGAGGGTTTGGAGAACTGGGGGAGAGTATACAACTCGGAATTTGGGACCATAGTCCTACTCAGGCAATAAACTGCAAGGGTCTCTTCCGTTTTCTTAGACCCTAAACTGGTTTATGCTTGCAGAGTGAGGGAGAGAAAGGAAGGAAGTCGATCAAGGTGCCAAGTGTTTCTTGCTGTGACTTTTTGGATTTGTGCAGAGTCCTCAGCCACACCGGCTTTTCAGGGATCTCCAGGATAGAAACCTGACAAGGGAAAGTTGTGGCATCTGGATGGTTAACAGTCATTAATATAAAGCTCCAATTTTAGCACTAAATATGGGCCAGGAGCTGTGCTGGATTTTTCACGTGCTTAACTCTCTAATCTTTCCCTCCACTCTTCAAGAGCATTTAAATGTTTCCATTTGACACTAAGACAGACTGAAGTTTGGCTAATATTCCCAGCGTAACGAATACTCTCAATGTCACACAGCCCACCAGGGAGACCTGAGCTTCTAGTCCAAGAAGCTATATTCTCACTAGATTTGCAGACTCTTCAAGACACAAAGTTAGCATGTCCAGGGAGGAGTGGGGCAAACAATATTCTCCATAGGAGGAAGGAGGATGAGAGAGTGAGGCTGGAATTTCTCCAGGCTCATTCGTGGGCTATCACTAGGGCTCCACTGAGCTGCGGAGAAATAGACTCCACATTTCTGTGTACTCTCCCTATTCTGTCCCGTTATTCTTGCGCAGTCTCTCCGTATGCTCCAGCCTTATCTACTGCTTTCCACCCAGACGAGTTCAGCATTCCTGGACCATCAGAAGTCTTTAGTGGGTTTTTTTTTTCAACTCTGAAGGAACAATACTTGACAGAACTTCCCACTTGTCAAGAGCTGCTCAAAGCACAAGAATAAAAGTAGAAAATAGCCCTCTGTGCCCAGCTGCCACATGCAATTTTCCAGAATGGCAATGTGATGCATGCATGACGGGTGCCTATGGTGAAGGAAAAGATGTAGTATCTCTGTGGTCACAGCTCTTTCTTTTGTGGGCCAAGAGATAACCAGGAAATTTTCCCTCTTTCAGACACCAAGTTAGAACTGACACCAGTTAAGAGAACAACTTAGCAGTGGAAATAGACAGTTGGTAAACAAGGCTTATAGAAGCACTGCAAGAATCACCCCAATGGACATCAGCCGCCAGGCCTGAAAACCCCAAACTCAAGTACCTTTGTCATTCATGCTAATTAATTTGAAGAATGGGCCTTGGGAGGAAGCTAAACTGGTAAAGGGGCTTGTTTTTTGCAGGTATGAGGACCCAAATTTTAATCGCCCAAGCACCCATGTGAAAAAGCCATACTGGTAATATCAGTACTGGGGTGGAGGAAATTGGAGGATGCCTAGCACTGGTTCACCAGACAGCCTAGTAATTGGTGAGCTCTAGGCTATAGATACCTTTATATTTATATGTAAAATATAAAATTTATTGTGAAAATATTCATTTTTAGTATCTGAGGCCCAAGAGTACATTCTTTTTTTTAGATTAAGGAAGCCTCTCCTGACATTTCAAAATATCTACCAGTTTCTGTATATACAAGCCATCCACAAATAAGCATGCAATTAAAGGAAAATCTGAGCTGGACTGGCATATGTGGATTTCAAGGCAATTATTTTAGGTCTCTGAAACTGCTGCTCCTATGCCTCTGATAGTGATGCTCTAGAGCAGGCTCCTTAAACCCCTTTCCATACACACTGTTTATGACCCAAGAAATGTTCACATGACCCCCAATTATATAGGCATATAAAATAGGTATGCACAAACCAAACCATTTGTTGATAATAATTCACAAAAGAAATAATTCTTTTAAAATAAATTTATTGGTATGCATATAATTTTAACAATATCTATAATTTTTATGGTATACATAAAATTTACAATAAATTTTAAATTTATTGGTATCATATAATTGGTATACATATAAAGCAAAAGTAAATTTAAATACTAATAAGATAGAAATGTTTTCTATTTTTACATAAAGAAATCTGCTTGAGACCTGGAGATGTGGATTAGTTGGTAGGGTGCCTATCTAGTATTCATGAAGTCCTGGGTCTATATGTAGCACCACATAAAGCAGGAGTAGTGGTGGGTGCCTATAATTCTGTCACTTTGAAGGTAGAGGTAGAAGGAAATATAAGAAGTTCAAAAATGCCTTTGGCTAATTAGTGAATTCAAGGTCAGCCTGTGCTACAGTGATTCTGTCTCAAAAATAAAAATCTTGGCCAAATATTTGATACTATACAGCATCTTCGATATTTTGATTAATAGCTAGCCATCAATGGTCAGAATACCACTTCAACAATACACATAGTACAAAGAGCCGGAAAGAAGAACGTTTTAAAGTTTTTAAAGGGATGAGACAAGTGGCTCAGTCGCTGAAGTACTTGCAGTGCAAGCATGAGGACCCCAGTTCAGAACCTCAACATCCCACATAAAAAAGCCAAGTACAGCAGTTTGCCAAAATCGCAGCATTGGACAGTTTGAGACAGGGATATCCTGGGGGCTTACTGGCCAGCTAGTCTTGCCAAATTAATGAACTTCAGGTTCAGTGAAAGAGCTTGTCTCAACAATAGTGACACAGTGGAAAGCAATAGAGGAAAACAACTGTTGTCAAACACTGCCTCTCCCCCTACACGCACACATGTGCATACACACCCTCATATGTGTATACCAGAAACATGTATATAAATACACACAAGAAATGTGTCTATGGCCATTTCACAAAGTTGGAATCCTGTTTAATACCAAGCCAAATTTCATTTAATGGTTTCATTTTTATAAAAACTCAACTCAGAATGCCAATGGCATTCTTTTAAATCCAAACATTCTGTTGCTGGAGAAAAGGCACATTGGTTAAGAATGTGTACTGGTCTTGCAAAGGACCAGAGCTTAACTCCCAGGACCCATGTCAGGAAACTCCAGCTCCATGGGATCCAATGCCTCTTGCATCTGTACTCACATGCATGCGCGCACAGGCGCGCGCGCGCGCGCACACACACACACACACACACACACACACATAATCCAGAAAAAAAGTATTTTAAAAGTAAAATAAAGCATTCTAACATAATATAATCCAAAGATGCACAAGTCTGATAATTACTGCTGTGGGAACTCCTTCAGCCAGTAGCCTTTAAGATACCAATCTACTTGGGTGTGGTCTCTTATACTACAAATGCAGCCTTAAAGCTTGAGTGCACTCTCTCTGCTGCTGCTGCTGGATTCAGTTCCTGTTCCCCACTCATTCAGAGGACTGTGATCTGTGAGTTTCCCCTAAACAAACAACACTTCATTACCTCAATTCTGAGCTTAGTGTGGAATCTATTTTATTCGTGTTCACTTACATATGGGGCCCAAACGACTGGGGCTTATCTGCATGACAAGCCACATATTTTGGAGTCTGGGTGATTGTACTCCCTGCTTAGGGTTCGAAGGAAAGTAGCTGAAAGCATTGCCTGCTGCTCAGCACCCTGGCCGTTAAGGGGGGGAAAATTGGCAAAATTGGGTCTGCTAGTGTGCACTGGCAGGAGAAACATGGCAGATTCCCCACAGCATACACGGAGATATTTCCAGGCTCCACAGCACGCTGCATGGCAGATTTAGCTTTTACTCAGGATTAAAAGGGTTTATGTACTGCATGCTCCTTCCCAGAGTTAAAGTAGTGAGCTCAACCTCCTATCTGGTGGTTCCAGAGCTGGTAGTAAAGGTACCTCTGCCATATTAAAAGGCGTGAGAGGCAGAGCCAGCATCCAGGTTACTGCAATCAAACTGCTTACCATTTTAAAAGGGCATTCTTGGTCAAAAATGATCAAAGATTACACAATAAAGACAGATTGAGACAGAAATAAACTCTAAACGGGTCATAGTGTGTTTAAAAAATGTATATAGGCTTGGGAGGAGAGAAGAAAAAGTATAAGAGAGTTATAAAAGAAATAAATCATTTAAAATAAAACAAATCTTTAAAGAGACAAAATTCAGACAGTCATTGATTAAAGGAGTAAAGAAAAATAAGCCCCATAAAGATGGAATATACACACATGTAACATGAGGGGCTGCTTATTGGGGTTTCTGTCCAGCCCAGTTCCCACAGCCAGTAAGCCCCAAAGAAAATCACACAGAGGGTCTCCATAAGTTATAAAACTGATTGGCCCCATTGCTCAGGCTTCTTCCTGTTCTCATCGCCTGCCTCTACTTCCTGTCTGGTTGACCCACCTATACTTCCTGCCTGGCCAATCGCGTTTAAAAAAATCAGGTTTGATCAAAAAGACCACCTAAAAAATCAGATGGCCCAGATGTCTGAGTTCTACATCCAAAACAGATTCAAGATGCTGCCTGAGATGATCAAGCCTCACAGGATACTCCAGTCAGGACTTGATCATAACTCTGATTTTCTTTAGGTCCCTATAAGATTATCAGCACCCCCGACCAGCAGAAAGTAGCCTAAAATACTAAGCCCACAGTCCCCAAAAAATGGACTATGGATATTTTCCTCTGTTTAAAAAAAGAAGAGGGGAAAGGGGTGCGGGAATAATTGTCTGTATTCTGTCAATCATGTTTTAAATAAATGCTGATTGGCCAGCAGGGAAGAATAGGCACCATCAACAGCAGGGAAGTAGATGGTGGGGCAATGAGAACAGGAGAATTGGGAAGAAGGAAGCCCATTCCTCGCCGTCCTGTGCAGATCACAGAAAAGCAAGATGTGACCTACCCCACTGAGAAAGGTACAGAGCCATGTGGCTAACATAGATAGAATAATGGGTTAAGATAAGTCACAAGAGTTAATACGAAGCCTGAGCTACAGGGCCAATCAGTTTATAACCTAACGTAGGCTCTCTGTGTGATTTTCTCTGGGACTAAATGGTTGGGGGACTGGGCAGGACATAAACCCCAACAAGCCAGCCCATCGTACTACACACAGAGACATTGACCAAGGTTTCTGTCCCACCCAGTCCTTCAGTCATTCAGTCCCATAGAAACACACAGAGGTCTACTCTAATTATAAATGGTTGGGCAATTAAGCTCAGGCTTCTTATTAACTCTTATAACTTATATTAGCTGATAATTTTTGTCGTGTTAGCCATGTGGCTTGGTACCTTTTTCAGCAAAGCAGTCACATCTTGCTTCCTCTGTGTCTGGATGATGACTGCAAACTGAATCTTTTCTCTTCCCAGGATTCTCCTGTTCTCCTTGACCCGCCTCTACTTCCTGCCTAGCTACTGGCCAATCAGCATTTATTTAAAATAAGGTGAGATGATCCTTTGAGGTTCCTGCTTCATGAAAGGGTCTGCCAGACATTCTGCAGCTCAGAATAGAACAAGGCAGGTATTCCAAGCAGATAGAGGAGGACAGAGTAGGTGGAGTCAAAGAAATGCCATGTAGCCACCAAAGGAGATACATGCCAGATATAGGCTTGCAACCACGTGGCAATATATAGAAAAGAAACAGAAATGGGTTAATTTAAGATATAAGAGCTAGCTAGGAATATATTAGAGTCATTGGCCAAGCAGTGTTGCAATTCAGTGTGCAGTTCCAGTGTGATTATTTCAGGTCTGGGTGGCCAGGAAATGAACAGCAGTCTCCACCTAATACAACTTACATACTGAAGAATAATTGAAGGAAGATATTAATATTAAAAATCTTTGCTTATTGTAATAAAACTATTCTGTTTCTGTAAGAGCAGAAAATACTGCTATTCATTCGTACAGTAGCCTCAAATTTAGTAGAAGTATTTCAGGAATTTCCTCTTGCAATGGCATGCACAGTGCAAAGTACACACATTGTGTGTTCAGAACCAAATCTGAAATCATGTGGTGAAATATGAATACATTACTGCCAGAAATAGTTCAGATTCATTCTGTTTGGGTTTTAATTTCAGTCATCTGGGCTGGCCTCAAATTTTTCTGTGTATCTGAATGTGAACCTGACTTTTGATTCTCCTACCTTCACCTCTGGTGTGCTTGGGTTACATATGTGTGACACCAAGTCTAATTTATGCAGTGCAGGAGAGCCAACCCAGACCTTCACACATACTAATCAAACACTCTACCAACTTAGGTAATCTGCAGCCCTTTCTGTTTGATTTTGAATTAATTTGTGCTATTATACATTCAGAAACCTTTTACTGTTGTCAGACTTTTAGAAACCCACACATTCAATTACAGTTTAAGAATCTGGTATATGGAGTGACCCATAAACATCTTGTAGGTTCATGCAAGGACGCCCTAGTCTATTATCTTTGTCAGAGTTTCTATTGCTGTGAAGAGATACCATGATCGTGGAAACTCTTACAAAGAAAAACATTTAATTTGGGTGGCTTTCTTATAGTTCAGAGGCTTAGTCCATTATTGTCATGACTGGGAGCATGGTGGCATGCAGGCAGACATGGTGCTGGAGAAAGAGCTAAGAATTCTACATCTCCACCAGTGGAAACAGAGAGAGAGACACTGGGCCTAGCTTGGAAATTTGAAACCTCCACCCCCCCACATCACTTCCTCAACAAAACCACACCTACTCCAATAAGACCACAATTCCTAATAGTGTCACTTCCTATGGGCCTATGGGAGTAATTTTTATTCAAACCACCAAATTCCACTCCCTGACCCCCATAGGCTTGTAACCATTATCATAATGCAATAATGCATTCAGTTCAACTTCAAAAGTCCCCATAGTCTATCAGTCTCAACACCGTTTCAAAGTCTAAAGTTCAAAGTCTCTAATGAGATTCATGAAATCTCTTAACTGTAACCCTCCTGTACAATCTAAGTCAAAAAGCAAATCACATACTTTCAATGCACAATGGCACAGAATATACATTACCATCAAAAAGGGAGGAAAGAGAATATAATGAAAAACACTGGACAAAGAAAACCAGCTGGGCAAACTCCAAACTGTGTACCTCCATGTCTGATATCAAGTACTCTTCAGATCTCCAACTCCTTTCCAGCCTTGTTGACTGGCAACACACTTCTCTTCTTGGGCTGGTTCCACTCCCTGTTAGTAGTTCTCCTCAAATGTTCATAGAAACAGTTTTGGTTTTTCTTCTTAGGGAATTTATGACCCTACTTCCAGTGAAACAGTGTAAAACCATTGGTCATGGTGGCATACAAGACTATTACAACAACAAATGATGGTCAATGCATATTGTTAAGAAAAACAACAAGCTTTGGACAATAATACATTATCAGTATTGCTATATAAATGTGTAAAAGAATTGGCAGTTGTATATATTTGCAGGTGCTTTGAATAGTAGCTTAGCAAGCAGAATAACAGTCCCTCACAGATGCCCTGGCTTGATTTAAATGAACAAAACTTGACCACCATCTAAATCATAAGGCTCCTAATGGGGTAGAATGATGGGCAATCATTAGCAGTAGTAGAAGACTGGAAGCAATAGGTGGAAGTGATATGAGAAAGGGGTCACAACTGAACAATTTGGGATACATGTAGAAGTGAAAAAGGGCAATGAAGGATTATCTTTTCAGAGCTTCATCAACCCTGATGACAGACTGATTTTAGGATTTTAGGACGATGTCCTGTGAGACTGAATTTTGTACTTCTGATCTCAGCAAATAATAAGATTATCTATTTTCTTTGTTCTAATCCATTAAGTCGGTTGCTGTTACATCAGCAATGGGAAATGGTTTATCACAGGGGTTAAAAGAATTTGAGTGATTTAAGTTTCTACTCTTGCTCAAAAAGAAATCAACACTTAGATGAATAAAATTCCATATTAAAGCAGCAGAATCTGTCTATATAATTAAACTCTAGAGTAATCTTGCCGCAGTGAAAACATAAAAGTACTATAATAACCAATGGTAATTAAGTGCAGAAAGAAATAAGCACACAGTTACTTACATATAGGTTATGTTATGCTAAATAGGGCATATTAAATATAGAATCAAAATGTTATGGGCCATAGCACATTGCAGTTCCATTTTTATGGCACCGAGGATAGGATCCAGAGCTTTAGTGCATGCCAGGCAAACACTCTAACCCCTCAGCTATCACCAGAGCCTCAGTTTCTAAAAATAATTAAAAAGAAAAGAAACTTGGATGGACAGTAAATGTCTTTCCCAGTTTGTTTGTTGTTCTGGTTGAGCTGAGGCTGTTTGCTTAATTTACTTAAATTCTTGGTTTTTGTTAGATGGATTTGGCTTTAAGCATCTAATACGAACTATATCCATAGGCAAGTAGCTCTTTCTACATGCAGCTCGCAAATTTTCTGCGTAGTTACTTTTATAAGGAACAGTTCATAACACCATCATCATCATAATCATCACCCATCATCATCATCACCATTATATTATTGAACACAGAGTGGTTGTGAAGTCTTTTCATTGAAAAAAACTAAATGTTTTTTTCTTCCTTTTCTGTTGAATGAACCCAGTGGAACTATGGCAGAAGGGCCAATGCTCTACAGGCATTGCAGCTGATGTTTATATGGTGTGGTCCTAGCTCCTGGGTTACAACGTTTCTTTGTAAATGCAATGGCTGAGGCCTATATTAAGAGCAGCTTTACCATTATACACAGTGGTCTTTGTGGCAACAGTCCACCTTCCCTGGTCCTATAGGTTCTTTTTTTGCCCTCCCCTCTACCCTTCCCCACCTGCAGTACTGAATGGTGTTTTGTAGTACACCTCACCTCAGGGAACATGTGTCTGTTTGGCATTTAGCCAGCAGCACCTACCCTGCCCCACAAGGTTCTCTCACATTCTCATCCCATCAGCTTATGAAACAATGGGAAAAAGTAAAATGTCAGAGGAACCAAGGGGGCTGACAGTCTTCAGTTTTATTTCTTTCTTTTTAAAAATCGTTCTCCCAAGTCCACCAGTATCTGAGATTAGAACAACAGGTTGGCATAAGGTCTAGTCATGTGCCTCTCTTAGTGGAGTGCAATGTTTTGCCTCCATGAGATTGTTTAGATTCTATAATCACACAGTGCACTATCACTCAAATTCCAATTCCATGTATTTTTGTTACAAATATACTGGAAAAATATGAAATAGTAAAAGGTGATAATGCACAAAATATAAAGCCATACTACAATCTCCTTTTTCATTAGATGCTTATTGTTGACTTTATTTTATTTCATTTGTACTTCCTTAATTCTTCACAGTGAAATGACATTCATTTTTGTGAACTGAAGAAATAAAAAAGGATATACCATGTTATTACCACTTCTTTTAAAGAGAGAGTGAGGAAAGAATCCTAACATTCTCAGTGTGGGATTGTCACCATGATTGTAGAGGTAGTGGGACCTGGGAGAATTGAGCCAATAAATTATTTGGTCTAAGGTTTCAAGAAATAGCGAACTGTATTCAGAGTCTTGGACAATTTATACTCTGAGGCTTTAGAAATGTCACATGAGTAAAGTTTTGATGAGTTCAAGTTGTATACAATCACAAGGACAAGCTGCATGGATATGGCAAAATCATGTTCTTCCACAGAGACATATAAAGGATAGTTTAAACATTTAATTGAATAACAGCAGCAAGCAATAATGAACAATATGAAGTAAATTCACTCCTATCCACTATATCTGGAAGGGGTACTGAAAACACAGTCCAAGAACAATTCTGTGTTTTTTGAAGAAATAGGTCACAAAACTCTTGACTTGTTTTCTTGGGGTGTTTGCACAAGCACTCAGAATTCTCATCACATGACTGCATTCTAGAACCATGTTCTGACATGGTTTAGATTAGGAAATAACTCATTATGGGTGAGAGCATGCCCACGCCATTCCCATTTAGTGCTCTCTCTCTCTCCTCTCTCTCTCTCTTCTCTCCTCTCTCTCTCTCTCTCTCTTCCTCTCTCTCTCTCTTCCTCTCTCTCTCTCTCTCATCATCGATCATCTCTCTATCTCTCTCTGCTCTCTCTCTCATCAGATATAAATTCTCAGCTACTGCTCCACGGCTATGCCTACCTGCCTGCTGTTATACCATGATGATTATGGACTCATCCTCTGAAATTGTAAGCAAGCTCACAATTAAAAGTTTTCTTTTAAAAGTTGCTTTCAAAATATTGAAATATCATAGCAATAGAAAATAAGTAAGGCAAATTAGTACCAGTAATATGGTATTGCTATGAAAGACCTGATCATGCTATTAGGGACTTTGGACTAGAAAAGTGTTTCAACACTGTCAGCAGGACTTAATGGGCCATCCTAGTAGGAGCTTGGAAGACAGTAGTGCTGAGAACAATGTGAACTATGGAGGTCAAGCTCGAGGTTTCATGGGAGAACAATATCAGCAATTAGGCTAGAGCCCTTTTGTGATAGTTTTCAAAGAATATATACTTCCTGCTTTAGTCCTAAAAATAAGCAAAATTGAAAAATAATGCTAATTTCCTTGACTGGGATTTCAAGACAGCCTAATATTGAGACTGTTGCATGGTTACTAGTGATCATTTTTATGTGTGTCTACAATGAAACAGAGCAAACAAAGAAAACCACAAAATGTATAATTTGAGAAAAAGACACCAACAAAGTTAAAGCTGGAGCCGGGGTTTGTGTTGAAAAAGATAGGAAAGATGCAAAATGGAATAAAGGGAGTTTCCACTGCACTAGGTTTCACATATCCCCCTGAATGCCTCTCAATTCCAGCCATCTTTCCCACGTTCTTCCCCTCCATCCCTAACCTTATTCCTGATCAGATTCCTGGAATCTATAACGTTGACCCTAGTGAGGACTTATAGTCCTGGAGGACACAGAGCCTGAATCGGCTATCTCCGTGTGATCAGGCAAGGCTTCCAGTGGTGGGACTGGGACGCCAACCCAACCATAAAATTTCAACCTGCAGGCTGTTGTTCCTGCCTGTAAGATGTCCTGGTGGTAATGACGGAGCAGAACTTACAGAGTGGCACTCAATGACTGGTCCAATTTGAGACCCCACTTCATGAGAGGGAGTCCATAACTGATATTGCCTGGAGGTTCTAGGCATCAGAGAGCCTGAATAACCAAGAGACCTGGGAGAGAACCACACATGACTAGCAAAAAAAAATCAGTGAAATTGATGCCTAATGATATTCTGCTATACTCATAGATTGGTGTTTAGCCAAATTGTCATCAGAGATGTTTCATTTGATGGAGCAATTAAAATGAGGAGATTGCAGAAGACCATAGCCAAACAATATATGTAGAACTTGGGGAACCCCACGGAAGAGGTGGAGGAAAGATTGTAGGAGCCTGAGGGGTCAAGGGCACTAAGAGAATAGGACCCACAGACTCAACTAAGCAGGGCTCATAAGGGCTTCACAGAGACTGAAGCCACAATAGGGAGCCTGCATAGGTCTGAGCTAGGCCCTCTGCAATATATTTTATGGTTGTATAGCTTGGTGTTACCTGTGGGATTCTTAACAGTAGGAGTGTGGAGTGTCTCTGACTCTTTTGCCTGTTTGGGGGACCCTTTCCTCCTATTGGGTTGCCTTCTCCAGCCTTGATATGTGATGGTATGTGGCTGGTTTATTGTAACTTGTTATTTGTGTTTGATTGATATCCCTGGGAGGCCTGTACTTTTCAGAAGGGGAAAAAGAAAATGAGTGGACCAGGGGGAGGAGAGGGATGGTGAAGGTGGGGGACTGGGAGGAATGGAAAGAGGGGAAACTATGATCAGGATGCACTGTATGAGAAAAGAATACATTTTTTAAAATGAAAGGGAGTGGTGCCTTCAAGGCAAGACTCTACCTAGCTAATACTGTAATTTGTAAAAGGAAAAGACCTGAGGAATTTTCTGCTAAAATGCAGCAACAAATCAAATCTTATGCAAATATAATTAAAGCTGGGGCCCAGGCTTGATCCCAAGTCGGGCAACAAAACTTGGCAGCATTGGCAACGTGGATTCTGGCTTTAGACTCATAAAGGATACACAAGAAAGAGCTTGTGGAATCTTTTCCACAGTTAAGGAGAGTTGCTGAGGTCTCTGGCATGTAACAGAAAAGTTTCTGCATTGGAATGTCTAAGATGTTGTTGCATGAATCTGTGAAAATGAAGCCTGGATTACATTGGAGATCCAGAAAGGTTGGTTATGCCAGAGCCTTGGGATTGTCTGTCAGGGAAAGCCGCATGTAGGGAGTAAAAGTATGTTATAGTCAGCAAAGCTGGAAATGCAGAGCCATCTAAGCCTTTTGAGATGCAGCTACAGGGTTGTGAAATTATCCTCACTGGATTTTGGGCTTGTTTTGGTTCAGTATGTCTACATTGTTCCCTGGTTCCTCCCTTTTGGAATGGTAAAGTGCATTCTGTGCCACTGTAAGTTGGAAATATATAATTTGTGCTTTAATTTTACAGGATATAATTAAGAGATTGCCTTGAGTAGGAGAGACTTGTGTTTTGTACTTTTAAATAATTTGAGGACTGAAAGACTATGGGAAACTTTGAATTTAGACTAAATGCATTTGTATTATGATATTGTCATAAGCCAATGGGGGCAGAAAATAGAATGTGTTATTATAGATAAGAATGGCTCCCACAGGCTCATATGTTTGAATGCTTGGTTCCCAGTTGGCAGAACCATTTGGAAAGGATTAGGAGGTGTGAGCTTGCTAGAGGAGGTATGTCATAGAAGGTGCGGGCTTTGAGGCTTCAAAATCCCATTGCCTCTCTGCCTCATGCTTGTGGATCCAAAATGTAAGATATCAAGCTACTGCTCCATTACCTTCCTGCTTTCATGCTCCCTGACATTGGTGGTCACCAACTCTAAGCCTCTGAAACTGTAAGCACCAAATAAGTGCTTCTTTCTCTAAGTTTCCTTGGTCATGGTGTCTTATCACAAGAATAAAAAAGTAACTAAGGCACCTATTTAAGGAAATACTACCTGCAAACCTCCTATAACTGGAACCAGAAACTAACATCCATCACCATTAAGCCTAAAGAAGCCCCAAATAAATGAACTTAAAGTCTGAGCAGGAGTACTTTATAATTTGCTGAGAGTTACTGAGAAGGAGAGAATTTGAAATGAAAGCAAGAAGAGAGTGGTAACTTCAGAGTGTGGGAAAAACAATCCTATATTTGGGAGCAGTGATGCATGCCTATAACCCTAGTACGTGGGAGGCCCAAATGCCTTCTGCAAGAGCAGGAAGTGCCTATTACTGTTAAGCTATCACTACAGCCCCCCTCTTTACTTTGCTCCTCATTTTTCTTGTGATACAGTTTGCAGCCTGGTTTGTATTAATTTTTTTCTTGTTTGTATTATTAAGAATCCGACCAGAGAAAGGTAAAACAACAATGAGCAAGAAACCACCAGATATATCAAAGCACGGGTCCTGGTTTTGACAAGGAATATATACAGTTCACACAAAACAACACGAAGTAAGGTAGAGTATGTACTCACAGATAGAGATGGGTGGAAAGTTTGAAAACATTTTGTAAAGATTGCTTACTTCTACATTCTAGGTATCATCAACCAATATTTTTGCTATTCAAGGAGGTATGGTACAGTTTTACAGAAATAGGTTAAAGAGTGAACTGTGATAGACATGGTAGAATAAGCCAGAGAAGTGTACTATCTTGTAGTTTTTATGAAATATATATGACAATGTTAGGTGAAGGAGATACAGCTATGGAAATTCATCTGTGGAACATATGTTCATTTATGTATTTGTTTGGTAGCAGGAACTGGTGCCTGGTATCCCTGTCCAGAGTAATGAAAAGAGCCATGTTCTGGTGTGGTGTGGGAGGTCCTTCTGTATATGTATTGCTTTTATTGGTTAATGAATAATGAAGCTGTTTTCGGGCAATGGCTTAACAGAGTGTTGCCAGGCCGGAAAAGATAGAGAGAGTAGGTGGAGTCAGTGAGGGCGCCATGTTTTTGCCAGAGAGGAAAGATGCACACAGCCAGCTGGAACCTTGCAGGTAGGCCAGAAGCCTAGTGGTAAAATATAAAATAACGGAATGAGTTAATTCTAGATATAAAAACTAGCTAATACACTTAAGTGATTGGTCAAGCAGTGGATTTAAATAGTATAGTTTTCTTTGTGATTATTTTCAAGTTTGAACTGGCAGGAAAGGAATAAGCATCTTCCTACAACAAACTGGCATGCCAACATGTACAACTAGGCAAAAAGAACAGAGTTTAGCACAGTTTCTGGTAGTCACAAATTTTTTTTCCTAGATGGACTCGTGGTGAGCAGGAGTGCCATGGCTGCTTTAAGAGGGGTACAGTAAAGCCAGAATGGCTTCTTTAAAAAAACGGTGCTTCCTGTTCACCAGCAGAAGTGGCTCTGACCTCTTTGGAAGGTCCAACTATGGATCATTTAAATGGGTTTTGTGAGCATAGGTGCTACAACTTGCTTAATGGCAACATAGGACCCTCTGTGTGCCTGAAAATAGGGCAATGTGCATGGCTCTCAAAGGCAGAGAACATGCCTCTGTCATGTTTGACTGGGTGGAGCAAGCAGGCAGGACTGGAGAGTTGGTCTTAGCAATGCCCACTTAGCATTAAAAAATGCTCCTAGTTAAAAGTTAATTACAGATATGCGATAAAGACAAATTCAGATGGAAAAGGCCTCTAAATGGGTCACAGTGTTTGATAAATGTACGTAGGCTTGAGAGAGAAGGAAAAGGAGTATAGAGAGTTATAAAAAGAAGTAATCATTTAAAAAACAAAGTCTTTAAAGAGACAGAGTAGAGGAGACAGTCATATATTAAAAGGAATAAAGAAAAATAAGCCACATAAAGATGGAAATGCATAGAGGGTCTGGATTGTATATATTATTGGGTTTTCTTTGAATTTTTTGACTGTAGAGAGACATTGACTCTGGTGACTGCTAACTTAAACCAACATATATGTTTTAAACGTTTATTGACTTCAAATTTTGAGGTCTAATGATATGTTGCTTGGAAAAGAGGTTCTGCTTTGTTTCCACAGAGGATGAGAACCTGTGAATTTCTTCCAGACTAATGTGATTTGATGAGCCAAAACCCTTGAAAGGTTTGCCATAAACACCCCCCAAAATACTTTCACCCAACAAAATCTGGAAGCAGTTTGGAGAGAATTATGTCCAAATTCCAAAATATTGTTATAAATGTTTGTTTATATTTAAAGGGAGGATATGTTATAAAGATGAATTTGCATTGGTATGGATCTTGGTTATTGATACAAATTTTAGGTCAATTTTGTTATATGTATATTTCTGCTCTTGATTAAGGTATTGTGTTTGTGCATCTCATTTAAAATGTAATGTATAATTAAGAAATATAAATTAATAGATAATTGTCTATAATAGCCAAGCTTGTAGTCATGTTAGTTAGATTTTCTAGATGTTACAGAGATGTATTCAGTTAGAGATTTTTCAAATCTTTCAGAGACCTTCAGAATATGGCATTTAAAATGTTTTAAGAACTTAGGGACTTTTCACTGCACAGTGAGAAACATCAGCTCCTGGCAGCACCAATTACTTCAAGAGGAAGATGGGCATTGAAGAGGCTCCTCATGGAGTTTGCTAGCATTTGGGCAAGAAACTGTTCTTGCCTGAATGGCTTGATGGTATACTATGTGAAGTAGACATGCAGGACCCACAGAAAAATGACTTCTGAAGTTACCTAAGGTGATACAATTCTATGTGTTTCCTGCTCCATGAAAGAGTTTGCTAGGCCATTCTACAGGACACAGAAGAAAGTGACTGACAAAACTGCCACAATAGGCAGAACTGTCTTTGAAAATTTTCAGCTTCATGGAAAAGTCTGCTGGATACTATGAGATTTAATATGGATGCCCCAATGGTTGCAAAAAGAACTTTGGGGTGACTGTCCAGGCACTGAGATTGTCTCTGTAAATTCTAGAGTTCTGGCAGTTGCTTACAATGTACTTCATGTTACTTAGGCAATGTAGGAGGTTCTTCTGTATTTGTGTTGCTTTCATTGGTTGAATAAGAATCTGCCTTGGCCTTTTGATAGGGCAGTACTTAGGTAGGCATAGTAGACAAAACTAAATGCTGGGAAGAAGGGCAGAATGGCAGATACGATAAATCTCCTGCCTGAAACGAACGTAGGTAGAATCTTGCTGGTAAGCCACAGTCACGTAGTGATACACAGATTTAATAAAAAATGGGTTAATCAAGATGTGAGAGTTAGCCAATAAGAGGCTAGAGCTAATGGGCCAGGCAGTGTTTTAATTAATACAATTTCTGTGTGATTATTTTGGGTGTAAGCTAGAGGGGTGGGCTGGAATGACAAGCAGCCCACTCCTCCTGTTACACTTAGGTAATATTATCTCCTTCTGGAGTCTTTGATGGAGTTGAAGAATTTATAGTTATAGTTTTCCTTAGTTATGATAAAAGATGAAAGCATAATTCTTGCTTGATACTTGTTTTGTTATATGTACTTTTACTATGTTAAAGATAAAGCCTTCATTTTTATTTAAACAGAAAAGGGGAGGTGATGTGGGATTTCCCTCTGTATGCTGTGAATATCATTGGCTAATAAAGAAACCTAGCTTAGCGTGATAGGGTAGAATAGAACAAGGCTGGGAAAACTAAACTGAATGCTGGGAGAAAGGAGTCAGTCAGAGAGAGTCATTAGTCCCACCAGAGACAGATGCTGTGAACTTTACCTGGTAAGCCACAGTCATGTGGCGATACACAGATTACTAGAAATGGGTTAAATTAAGATATAAGTGTTGGCCATTAGGAAGCTAGAGCTAATGGGCCAAGCAGTGTTTTAATAATATAGTTTCTGTGTTATTATTTCAGGTCTGAGCTGCTGGGTAGCTGGGAAACAAACAAGTTACCTCCTTATAACAGAGCTGGACGTAGCTGGTCACATTTTACCCACAGTCAGGATACAAAGAATAATTCTTTCTCTGTTTGCTTTCAATATAGGACCATAGAGCATGAATGGAGCAATGTAATCAAAGCAAGTCTTCCCTCCTTAGTTAAACGTTTTAGAGCCCTTACAGTCAGCCTTAGAGTTTGTTTCCTAAGTTACTCTAGGTCCTGTTAAGTTGATAAACAATATCAGCCATCATGGGGGCCTAGTGAATCACTTGTCTCTAGCTAAGAACATATCCTTCCCCAAAGCTAGTACTTCTGCAGCACATATTCCAGTAATCATTGGTTTCCAGGAACTGGAGCAACTTCCTAGTCTGATTGGTTGCTAGTTTCTATGAAATGAGTACAGGATCTCCTCTCTTCTTATGTAAATATATAAAGGGCTTTGAAGGGTGATATACTCAATGAGACCTCTGGTTAGAAGGGAAATGTTAGCAATGTTAGTTATATTAATTCAGAACACAAATAGTCTTTCCATTCACTTATATTTCTTCAATTTCTTGCATTAGAATTTTGTGATTTTAATTGTAGAAATTTCTACTGCTTTGGTTACATTTATTCCTATGTATTTTTGGAATTATTTTGAATAATATTTCTTTCATGTTATCTTTCTCAGAAGTCTCAATATTGTGTTATTAACAGAGTTCATGTTTTTCTACATGTAAAATCTTGTCATTTACAAACAAGGACATTGTCACTTCCTTTTCACATGTCCTTTATTTCTTCTTTTGTCTAATTCTTTTGGATGACTTTCAATTTTATGTTAAACTAGAGGGGTGAAAGTGGACATCCTTCTATTGTTCATGATCATTCAATGCTCTGCTGACTGAGAGTTTCTTTATAAATCATTTATTATATTCCTTGTACACATAATTTGTTCAGAGTTTTTCATAAAAGAGTGCTGAATTTTACTGAATGTTGTAAACAGATTGTTTTCTTCATTTTCCTGGCTGCACAGACATGAATAACCACACAGAAACTATATTAATTACAACACTGCTTGGCCGACTGCTTAGGTATATTTCTACCTAACTCTTATATCTTAAATCAATCCATTTCTATTCATCTGTGTATCACCACAAGAATGGCTTACTGGAAAGTTTCTGGCATCTTTCTCCTTCAAACAGCTACATGGCATCTCCCTGACTCCACCTTTTTTCTCCCTGCATTCAGTTTAGTCTTCCACCCCCCATTAGCTCTATTCTGTTCTGCAATAGGCAAAAGCAGCTTCTTTATTAACCAATGGTAATAAAACATATTCAGAGCATACAAAAGAGAATACCACATCAGAATGTTTTCCTGCATTTATTGAGATTATCATATGACTGTATTATTTGTGTTGTTGATGTGATACATGTATTGATTTACCTATATTAAACAATATTTATTCATGATGTATTTTTTTAACTTGCTATTTGGTTCAATCTGCTAGTATTTTTTGAGATTTTTCCATCTATGTTCTCTATAGCTTTTTTTCTTTTCTGTGTATTTTTTCTGGCTTCAGCATCAAGATAATTCTGGCTTCATAAATTTAGCTTGGAAGAATTTCCTCCCTTTCAGTTTTTGGAATGATTTGAGAATTGATACCACTTTAGTATGTCTTTGCTTGTTCTTGTTAAGCTCATACTAGGCAGTCATGTTCCTGAAACTCTATTGTAGCAGGCTTTCTTGGACCACCAGCCCCCCAAACCATGACACAGAGACTTATTAGTAATTATTAATGCTTACCTTACTTAGTCTTGTTTCTAGCTAGTTTTTAAAACTTAAATTAGCCCATATCTATTAATCTATATGCTACCTCAAGACTTGATTACCTCATCTATGTACTGTATATCCTGCTTTCATGCTTCCTCCAAGTTTGGCTGGCCCCCTCATGACTGGCTAGCTAGCTTCCTGTTGCCTGGCTGGCACCCCAGCTGGCTGCCCCCCTGCTGATTAGCCATATCCCATTTCTTCTCTGCCCACAAATCCTGTCTATCCCTCCTCTGCTTAGTTATTAGCTGTTCAGTTTTTTATTAGACCAATTGGGTATCTTGGGCAGGTAAGGTAACACAGCAACACATCTTTACATAGTTAAACAAATATTCTATTCCATAACTCTCTATGGGTGCAGCTTCTGACAGTTTTAGGAGACATAGTCTCCCATCAAGTTTACCTGATCCCCTGGCTCTTACAATCTTTCTGCTTCTTCTTCTGCAATGCTTGCTAAACCTAAGCTGCAGGCATTGATTGTAGATGTAGCTGTTGGGACTGTGCTCCACAACTCTGCATTGTGATATTATTTTCTATAATGGTCTCTGTTTGAAAGAGAAGTATCCCTGATGAAGGGTGGTGACTATACATGTCTGTTGGTAGAAAGACAAATGTTGAGAATGTAGTTAGTGAGTATACTGGTTTAGTAAAGTTGTGGTTATAGGTTCTCCTCCAAAATCCATGACTTTACTAGCACTGGGTAGTTGGCTAGGTTTCCAGGAACAAGCATGATTTCCCTCTCACTGAGCATGTTTTAAGACAAATTAGAAAGCTGTTGGTTACCGCCAACATATATGGATGTCACTACTGCATCCTTAGAGTTATTGTGCCATCCTAGTCATTGATGTATCAAAGTTCATATGCATCAAAGTTGAATAGGAATATTGGTTTCTTCCTTCTGGAAGCCTGCAGAATGCCTTCTGATATATGAAATTTATTCCTCTGGGAGAAGGTTTTCATATCATTTCCAGCTCAGGGGACTTTGGCCTCGGTTTCTGAAATGAATGGTATCTATAAAAATAGATATTCACCTTCCATGTCTGGCAGGCAACCAAGGGCAATAGCAATAGTCTGCAACATTTTAGGGGTCACTTTGGACAAGGATGATTGACCATAACTCAAAAGAGGATTTCTGGTGCCTGGTGTTGGCATTTTTTGTTAGATAGTCTTAGCTTTTGGATGAATATTGCCATCTGAAATAGGAAATTTTCATTTAAGCTATATATGTATATTCATGCAGAGACTTGTATTATGTTGGGTTGTTAGGTAGATAGTTAATAGTATGATTCCTCATGACTTTTCAGACATCCTTATTAATATTTTACTACCTTTCTCCATCTTCTGTATTTATATCACTTTCCTTTCCTCTGTAGACCCCTTTTTTCATTTCCCCCATCATATCACTTGTACAATACTTTAAGCTTTGATAGAACTCAACATAGAATCTATTTAGTCTGGACTTTTTTTATTTAGAGGCTGTTACTGTTTCACTGCATTTCTTATTGGTTTATTTAGATTCTATGACTTCATGGTTTAGTTTTGGTAGGTAATACATGTCCAGAACTTTATCTAGCCTACGTTTTGCATTTTTTGGAATATAGTTATAATAAGAACTACTGACCTTTGTATTTCTGTATAAATTTCTTTTTTCATTATTAATTTCATTTATATTGTCACATTTTTCCTAGACTAATGGTTTATTAATTTCATATTTTCACAGAAATACTTTGTTTCATTGATCTATTGTATAAGTTTAGTCTCTATTTTATTTTTAAAATGTATTTGTAAATACATTAAATCATTTGTAATATATAATTTTGGAATTATACAAGATAGTAAATAATCATTGATAATTTCAAAGTAAGATAAATGGTTAAAGCACTTATTACAAGTAAATTTATGTTAGGTACTTCAGGTTTCCTTAAATATAATACAGTGAAGCTAAATATATCTGTGCTTGATAGTTTTTCTACAATGAAAAACTTAAAGAAACATAACTCTAGGAATTGTGAAACAGTGTTTTCACAAATTTGTTAATATCTTAAAGAATGTTGACAAATACAGACAGCTATACATTCACATTTTTTCTAGAAATTAAAACCACTAGGAGTTACAAATTCTAATCATTGCATGCAAATTAATTACTAGGAATAGTAAAGGTAAAGGAAAAAATCTCTACATACAAGGTGTGTAAGGAAAATAAGATGTATTTTGGTAAGGAAATGTATACAAGGAATAAAAGATGTCTTTTTTAAGGAAAAGGTGCAATTTTCTATTAAGATCTAATAAGAGAGGGAAAATAGGTGAAACTAAATGGATAGAGAAAGTTATAAAAGGTTTACAGAAAGGGAATTTCATGTCTTATGAATTCAATAATGTACTAATGTAAATGCAGACTTTAATTTGGTTTTCTTGGATTGTTTGTCTGCTTGTTAAAGTTATTGTAAAAGGTTTTTTTTTTTTTTACTTTAAAAATACCTGACTAGGAAACTAAACTTTTGTAATAATCTCCTTTATTATAAAGGATCCCAGATTTCTTTTTTTCAGTTCAATTCAGTTTATTATATTTACAACTATCAATGTTTTCTCTGATATGATGATAACTACAAATTCCTCTCTTGGTTTGTTAACTGTAAATAAATTATATTTTAACCTTTACCAAGAATATGTATTAAATTTGAGGACTGAATTGGAAGGGGGTAGGGAAATCACTGTTGAGTCCCTTCTTGTTGTGGGAGACCGCTTGTTGGTTCTTGGCTGCTCAGCCCCAAAATAACCAAATAGAAACTGTATTAATTAAATTACTGTTTAGTCCATTAGATCTAGCTTCTTATTGGATAACTCTTACATATTAATTTAACCCATCTCCATTAATCTGTGCATCATCATGAGATCATGAGGTCGTGGCCTACCAGCAAAGTTTCAGTGCATCTGTCTCCACTGGCAGCTCCATAACTTCTCTCTGACCCTGCCCTCTTTCTCCCAGCATCCAGCCTAGCTTTCTCTGCCTAAGTTCTACCTTGGTATAGACCAAGCCAGTTTCTTTATTCATTAATGCTAATCACAGCATGCAAAGGGAAATCCCACATCACCTTCTAAAAATGTGGCTACTGTTCTTTAAAGCTCAAGGATTATCACTCATCACTGTTTGAGAGGAAACCCTACTCATCTTCTCCTGAGGAACTGGTAGGGAATGGACACACGGAACAGCATAATGGAACCCAAATTTCTTATTTTTAAATGAGATGAGGCTTTAAAATTTTTGTTTTGCTTGCATTTGACAATTTTGCTTTCCTAAAAATCAAAGCTTAAGTGGTTCTTTTTAAAACAAAAGTGACCCTGCGATTTATCGGTGCCCCCCAATCTTGGATTAGTATTTTCCACCATGTGAAAAGACAAGTACTAAAATAATTCACTTTTTTAAATATGTGCTCAATTACATCATAAGCATTACCAAGTTTAAAACAGCTAGCCTATTCTCCCTTGCCCCCTAAGCCTAAGACCTGCCTCTGTTCCTCTCTTTAGGTCCAGTTTCCTATTGTGCCTGGCAGAGCCAGTGTGAGACAGATAATAATTCCCTGATACCCAAAACTTAAAGTTCTTCTATCCATTTGTTCGTTGCTATGTTATGCAAACCCAGATGATCCCCCTCATGACAGAGATTGTGCAGGCATATAATCCGGGCAGAGAGGCAGAAAGCAGAGTACTTCGAGAATGAATTCAGAAGCATGCCATATCATGAAATCTTAATGTCAGAACACAGTCCAAGAATGGAGTTGTGTGAGGAGATTTCTGAGCGCTTGTGTGAAAACTCCAGACAACCAAGACAAGAGTCTTTTGACCTCAGTTTCTTCAAAAAGATGGAACTTTTCTCAGTCTATGTTTTCTTGTCCCCCCCAAGTGTAGCAGATAGAAGCAAGTTTACTACAGATTATTCATTACAACTGGCTATTACTATTTGTTTATACCTCAAAGAAAAAACTTTTTTCTCATTCTGCTTACCTTTGTGATTGTATGCTTTATTCATATGACTCCACTTAACCCACAGAGTATAAATTGTCTGATGCTCTGGACAAAGTTGGCTATTTCATGACACTTTAGTCTACCTCATTTATCAGCTCCATTCTCCCAGGCCCCACCACCTTTACAGCAGTAAACATTTAAAGACAGAATAACCTGCATTATAGTTATTGCCCCTTTTTAATTTTTTTATCTAGCTGCTCCCTCATCAGACCTCATCTTTTAAATTTTTTCCTCTCTTGCTTTTTTATTTTATTGAGCTATACATTTTTCTCTACTCCCCTTTCTTCTTCTCCTCTCCCCCTGAATCCTCTTCCATGGTCCCCATGCTCCCAATTTACTCAGGAGGTCTTGTCTTTTTCTACTTCCCATGTACATTAGATCCATGTATGTCTCTCTTAGGGTCCTCATTGTTGTCTAGGATCTCTGGGATTGTGGTTTGTAGGCTGGTTTTCTTTGCTTTATGTTTAAAAACCACCTATGAGTGAGTACATGTGATAATTGTCTTTCTGTGTCTGGGTTACCTCACTCAAAATAGTGTTTTCTAGCTCCATCCATTTTCCTGCAAAATTCAAGATGTCGTTATTTTTTCCTGCTCTGTAGTACTCCATTGTGTAAATGTACCACATTTTCCTTATCTATTCTTTGGTCGAGGGGCATTTAGGTTGTTTCTAGGTTCTGGCCATGACAAACAATGCTGTAAACGTAGTTGAACATATGTCCTTGTGGCACAATTGAGCATCCTTCGGGTATATACCCAAAAGTGGTATTGCTGGGTCTTGAGGAAGGTTGTTTCCTAATTTTCCAAGAAATCGCCATACTGATATCCAAAGGAACTGTACCAGCTTGCACTCACCAACCCCACATCAGACAGAGGACTGATCTCCAAAATATACAAGGAACTCAAGAAAATGGTCATCAAAAGAACAAATAATACAATAAAAAATGGAGTACAGAGCTAAACAGAGAACTTCCAACAGAGGAATCTAAAATGGCTGAAAGAGACTTAATGAAATATTCAACATCCTTAGCCATTAGAGAAATGCAAATTAAAACAACTTTGAGATTCCATCTTACACCTGTAAGAATGACCAAGATCAAAAACACTGATGACAGCTTATGCTGGAGAGGTTATGGGGGAAAGGGAACACTCCTGCATCTTTTTAAATTTTATTTTTGTTTATACTCTCTATTTGTCTACATGCTCATCTGAGAAGACTCGAGTTCTTCCAGTTTGGGGTAATAACTTCTTTTAGAAACTGAAAAGTAGTTAGTTACAGGAGAAAGCTTCCTAAACATCTGAAATTTTAAAAGGTAGTTTCATCTTTGTTTAATTAAATGTTCACAGACATTTGTCAATGTTATCTATAAACAGTTTTTATTTCACTGTGGTTTGTATCTGAAAATATTTGTATTCAACCATCAACCAGACTTTTTCATGACTATATTGCTTGCATACCTATGAAATCATACCATTGAACTGAGTAAGGATTTTTAAAACTCTGATGTGTAAACCGACAAGTTCATGAAACTGCTAGCCTTAGATGAAGCAAAGAAAAGAATTAATCACATAGGACTGACTCAATTGATAAATGATGCTTACAGCTTTGTTTGAAACATTGGTGGCTATATAATGAGACTTTTTCTGAATATAAGGAGACTTTCTCATTTTCTCTTAAGTATCTATACTTATACCGGCTTAGTAGTTTATACTTTTGCAAATATCAATGAAATATTTATCTTTCCTCTGCACCTGGGCCTTCCAAATTTTAGAAATTCATACTTAATATTCTTATTTGCATTGCAATATAATTATTTGCAAAAGTTCAATAAGACTCTATCCTCCTTATAACACGATATAATTGAAAATGTTATAAAACCAAAGTTTTTATTAGAATGTCAGATTTAAAGAATTAGAGATGACTTTATGGATTCAATGTTTACCATCTTCTCTTAGGAAAAGAGCTCTGGTTTGCAGTTATACAGAAAAGAAAAATCAAATTAACTAGCAGAACCAAAAAAATATACAATATCTTAGAGACCTTGGGAAGAGAGTCACTCAAACCAAAGCTATTGCTAATGAAATCCATTAGTGAATGCTTAGCTTGAAGCTCTAACCTTGAAAGGCTTTTAGAAGTCTAGTCTTATATTGCGTATAAAATTTTCCAGGAAATCAAACTGAAAAGGCTTCTGGGTCCAATTGCCATTCTCTCTCTGCATATGTATATTTAGGTCCATTCTAGTATGATCAAAGTTACTTTTAAAACAAGAATGTTTTGGTCATTTTTGATCAAAAGAGCAGGGTAATTTTAGTAAAAATTTTGCCTCATTTGGAAAACTTCAACACTTCCCATGAGTTCTTAATTATGTTTCCCTCCCATTTCTGATTGCAACTCTCCAAACCAATATTTTTATTTCCTTCCACTTCCTGACTTGGCATTAGCCAACCTCTTTACCAAAACCCTGCAAGCTAAAATTGAACAGCTTAATATAATCTATAGAGAAATTCTGCAACAGACCAGAAACCAGTAGACTTTGTACACACTGTATCATATTGTATGAAGGGTACATATCGCGGAATCTCCTCACCAAATGCATTCAGTTTGAGAAATCAGTCCATTGGTACACCCTGTCTTACTGCATTGGCTAAAGACACAGGACTCAAGTCTAAATATCCCTCTGACTAACCTCTGGAATAAAACATGGGTTTCCATTAATAATCTTGGTTTAAGTTATTTAGACATTCCACTCATTAAATACCCGACTTCTTCTCCCACTACTTTCCATATAATTTTCATTGTGATACTAGGGACTAAAGCAAGGGCTCACATATACCAGGCAAGTGCTCCTCCACTGCGCTGTATCTGCAAACTCTAGCTAATCCTCTTTACTATAAAGTGCCAAGAAGTGCTCTTTAGTGAAACAGGGATATGCATGTTTCTACACTTAAGAAATGGACTTATATTCCACAACAAAAAGAGATGCTAATGAAGATTCTCTGTGTAATTAAACCGAAGTCAGAAGTCAAGCTCCTTTAAGAATGGTTACACCTATCCTTGCACATACTTTCCAAGAGTCAAGTTTAAGCAAGAGTCCTCTTAGTATTTTTCTTTCTTATCTACACACATATTCCTACCTGGTCCTAGAATCTAGGACCGAGATGACACATTATCACTTTCTATTTAGTACGTGGAATTGAGTGCTATCTCTTAACCTTATACAAAAATCATCACAGAACACCTCATAAAATCATGAGGCATCCTAAATTAATAGATGTCAGATTTTTGTGGTGTGTGTGTGTGTGTGTGTGTGTGTGTGTGGTTGTTGTTTCTCTTGTTTTGTTCTGGTATTGAATTCAGGTCATGAGGCTTGAGAAGCATGCACTTTTACCCATTTAAGTCATCTCACTGACCCTGATAGAACATTGCTACACACACACACACACAGAGGGGTGGGACAGAGACAGACACAGAGAGAGTGAGTAGGAGTAGTATTTTTCTTAACAAGGAGAAGAGCAGGTTCTTATGACAGGGAACAGCTAATAACTGTGCCTTTACTAATCGAAAGACAAAGGCATGCATCTATTGCTAAAATTCAAATCAATCAAAATGTCAGACACTAAACAAGGAAATTTAAACCAGAAAGCTTTGAGTTTTGATTAGTGTCCTTCTCCAAGAAGAACACTGAAAATGAGAGAGATAGTTTGCACTCGTTCATATTCCAGAGTGGTTTAGGTGTACTCTGTGATGAGACTACTGATCAGCAATCATTAAGATAACTAAATTGACTTGCTCAGTCACCATCAAAGATACTTCCTCCTGCAGCAGATGGGAACAAATACAGAGATTCCTAGCCAGACATTATGCTGTCAGTGAGAGACCTTGGAACACTCTGTCCTAAATGGGATGTCTCTATCAAATTCCTTCCCTCGGGGTGCAGGGAACCCTGCAGGAAAGGAGGCAGAGTGTAAGCTTTAGAGGAATGGAGGACACCAAGAACAAGATTCTCTAAATCAACTGAGTAGAGCTCATATGAACTCACAGAAACTGAAGCAGCAAGCACAGAGCCATTACATGGTTTTGCACCATGTCCTCTGCTTATATTATGGCTTCCAATTTAGTGTTTTTATGGGATTATGAGTGTATGAGGAAAAGTACTTAAAAAAACCAAGGCATTAAATTCATTAGAAAATTTGCTGCTGACCATTTCAATTGGGAAGTCCTGCCCATATTCCCGAATGCCAATAAGAACTGGAGTTTGCAATTTGCTAAATTGAAAATGGAGGAGGAAAGAGTGGACTTCACCAGGCTGACGAAGATTCAAGAGGAAGACATGGTGCTACTAACTGCTGGAAAGAAACACAAGAAAACATTCTCTTTGTTGGGAAAGTTACAACTGGAATGCACAGACTTTTAGGAAATGAGAGGAATATTGCTCCATGATCCAGCACTGTTTTCTTCCCTTTTGGTGGTAGATTTCCCACTCTTCCTTGCCAAGGAAGAAAGTCCCACAGAGCTGGAGTCAGCCCATTTACTGCTCCTCACCCCAGTAACATTCACCTTCTCTATACTGAGCCTGAAAAGATTTGTCGCCAACATTATGACTTGCTTTAAAATGGCAGTGAGAGAGGAGGAAGTTCTATCCAAATTAATGATGCACAACACAGTTACAGGGGTAAGTCTGGCAGCACTACAAATGAAAGATGTGAAATTGCTCCAGACTTTAGACTATGGGACACCTCATGGAGGAATTGCCTTAGGGATAGACAGATTGATATGTCTTGTTGCTGGAATGCTACGCTTCAGATATGACACAGACTTCCCCAAATCCTACCAAGAACATGACCTCATGAGCAATGACCCAGATTCTCTGCAGCCTGAGGAACCGAGGCCTTACTACATCCAGATCTCAAGGCCAAAAGACACGGCAGAAGAAGAGAGTGCAACAGCCACACCTTCCAAAAACTTGAGCTCTTAATTTTTGTCTCCTTTGCTTCACCAAATCTAAATTAAGATTCAGATCTACCACAGACTTTAAAATCAGGGCTGTGCAGCAGCACTTGTCACCACGGTGAAAGACAGAAATTGCTCCATTGTGATTCTTCTTTAACATGTACCACTAATTCTGTCTGTGGTGGAGATTTTTGTGCAAGGTTTTTAATTAGAAAATGTAAAACAAAACTAAAAAACCCTTTATAGGTTTCACATATATGCATCAAGTAACATAAGAGTTGGGGATGTCATTAGAACAAGTTATGCTCAGAAATGTAAGGTTATACCTAGAAGGGAATATTTAAAGGGTCATGTCTTCACATCCTAATTCAGGCAATAACACTTAATAACAGGCACCCCACCTACAACTGGTGTTGTCTCATTCTTCCGCTACCAAAGCAAACAGGGGACGGAATGAAGTCAGGAGTCAGGGTTTGAAACAAGGCCCAAGCTGGTGAGCTGCCTCCGCTCTCCAGCTATGAGCCTCCTTGTCTGAATTCCAGGATTCTTGCTCAGCCATCCAAGTTTCCAGAACTATAATCAGTTTTGAGTGTCAGTGTCCAGACCCATAATGGCTTAATCTGCCCAGTGGCCTGTTGCTATGGCAATTCTGCAAGAGATTTATTCAGTAGATGAAATGAAAGGCAGCAGGAAACTTGGGCGGGGGGCTTAGGCACATAGGAAAGGGGCTCCAATTATAATTTGAATGTCTTAATTGCACTAATTGATACATGTGGGATTAAAAATGCACAAACACACACCAGAGCAACAGGGGACATGTTTGGGACCAGCAAGTTGCAAAAGGTCCCTTTCATTGGCGAAAACGCCACAAAGTAACGGGGAAGGTGAGGGAGGGGCCAAGAAATTAGGACTCAGGGTGAATTGTGTGACTGCCCTGTCTGTCCCGCTGAATGGCCTTTAGCACTGCAGACTCCAGTTGCTGCTTGGGGCCTGTTGAGAGGGACTCATTCAGAATGGTTGCCCTGAAAAGGGAAGAGGTGACCTTTCCTGGCTTGGAGGCCTAGGACATAGGGCACGGAGAGGACACACAGGCCCACAGCTTGGAGCCCAGGTTGCGAGGGTTTTCAGCATTCACTGGCTGTGCCCCTCACATCGCTGGAGCCAGGACCTGCCTTGTTTGTCTCCTTTCCGCCAATATTTTGGACTCTTTAATCAGCTTAGGTGTCTAATGGCTCAGTCGTGGCTTAATTGGCCCTCAACTCTGGTTGCTATGGTGATGCAGACAGGAGCTCTTCTCACTAAGTTAAAATAGGAGAGAACCAAGGTGGTAGGAGACAGAAAACGAAACAGGCCAAGATTGAAGATGAGAACACGTTAATTAAACTAATTGACATTCTTTGGTGATTAAAAGCACATAAGCACAGGCCACAGGGCCAGGACGAGGGGACCTGGGGGCTTACCTGGGCACAAAAGCAACCAACACAGAGGAAACCGATCCATTAAGACACGTCCAAGATGAAATCCAGAGAATGACAGAGGCTCTGTGTCTCTGGTGGGGATCTCTGGTGAGTGTGTTAGAAAGACACGGGCATGAGGGTTGGGTCAAGACCCTCACCTGAGGACTCCATGACTCCTCAATTATCATCCATGCTGTTCCCTGGGAAACTGAAGCTCAGGAGTGAAGAGACTGGAATTCAATGCATGCTGCAAAAGAAGCAGAACCGCAAGGACTCCTGGGTTCCTGACCATGCAGAACTCTGGCTCCCATCAAGCCTCCAGTTGAGACCAGCATGGTCTTGCCCATCATTTCACAAAGTCCTGAGCCCTGACGGGGAGAGGCCTGTCTATAGCCACAAAGTCCAACATGGCAGGACACAGCTGTCCTTGCACTTAATGCAGACTCGGACATTGGCACATGGCCAAGAGTGACCGCGGGAGCACGGAAGGATCACTGGGTTTTATAGACAGTCTGCGTGACTTGAAAGGCAGGATGAGAATTTTCCCAGGAACTCTAAGTCCTGGAGGGAGATAATGCTCATTCAGAGGGAGGTGAGAAGCCAAGGAAAGGAGGAAGGACCTCCTTCCTGCCCACTCCTGGGAGTTTGCTGTGAACTAGCTCCTTCCTGAGCAGTGTCTGGAAATGATTTCCAGAGACTTTTCCCTGGGACATCTTGCCTGGGGACACATGGTGTTAATTTGAAAGGTTCTGATAGCCTTTCTGCAATGGGGTACAGGGCAAAGGTATATTCCACAGTGAGGGGATCACATCCCAAACACTGGACTCTACGCTCCAGGCAAAGCTGGAAGTGGATCCCGGGAATCAAGATGAGGGCATCTGGGCTGTGTGTATCGGGTGCACAGCTGCAGTTAGAGCACCTTCCACATGCCCACCCTTCCCGGGAACATGCACTCACCTAGGTGTTAGCAGACATGATGGGAGCAAGGCAATCTGTGCGCTTTCCTAAGGACTGAGGTCCCTGCTCCTGACCAGAGACAAAGGTTGTGTGGCTCTAACCAGGATGCTTTTCTTCTCTTCTTTCCCTTTGTGTGTGTTCTATTCAATTAGCTAACAAAGCACAGCTTTCCTCCCAGAATTTCCATGCATGCTTTGCTTTGGTTGACTCTCGTCTGGCCTTGCACACTCAGGACACCCATAGCCCTGACTCTCATTTCCACAGCTGTGCCCTTTTGCCCCCAATCTGCCTGCATTTCACTTTAATATCTCATGTCCTCCCCACCCCTCCATAAAACCTTATTTTAATTTTAATTTTGAGACAGGGACTCATGTTGTCCAAGCTGATCCTTAATTCACTGTGTAGCCAGGGATGACTTTGAAGTCCTGATCCTCCGTTGTCCACTTCTCAAGTTCTGGAATTATAGGTAAGAGCCACCACATCCTAATCTGGGAGGCTCTGAAAGGATACCTGGAGAGAATGGTGGCTGTGCTCAAAGGCAGCATAGAATGACTTAAAACCAATAGTAAATAATTAGGAGGACTCTGTAACTCTCCAGCTGGTTGTAGAAGGGGCAGGGAAGTTTGGAGGATTACTTTAACACTGATTTTTGAAATTTTGGAGTTGCTCCCACCTGGCAATAGATGAAGAAAATGACTGAGCCCCACATTGAAGCACCGGACTGAGCTCCCAAGGTCCTGATGAGGAGCAGAAGGAGGGAGAACATGAGAAAGAAAGTCAGGACCGTGAGGGGTGCGTTCACCCATGGAGACGGTTGGACAGAACTAACGGGAGACCACCAACTCCAGTTGGAATGGGACTGATGGAACATGAGACCAAACCGGACTCTCTGAATGTGGCCGACGGTGGAGGCTGACTGAGAAGCCAAGGACAATGGCGCTGGGCTTTGATTCTTTTGCATGGATGGGCTCTGTGGGAGCCTTCTCAGCTTGGTTGATCACCTTCCTGGACCTGGGGGGAGTTGGGAGGACCTTGGACTTAACATAGAGTAGGGAACCCTGATGGCTCCTTGGCCTGGAGAGGGAGGGAGGGGGGTATGGGTGGAGGGAAGGGGAGGGGAAGGAGGAGGGGAGGAGATGGAAATTTTTAAATATAAAAAAATAAACCATATAAAAAAATTTTGGAGTTGCTGGACTCTTGGCAGCTGAGTCAGAGTGAGGCTTTCTGAGTGGACCAAGAAAATGTTTTAGCAAAGAGCAGACATGACTCTGGAAGCCTCCACCGTGCCAGGCCAAGTAGAGGTATCTGGAGCACTGAGGTGGTTGGTGGAGCTGAATCCTAAGTAGACACCTGGAGGAGGTTTGGGCTGGAGAGCGGATGAAAGTGAAACAGGAAGTGAAGATAAAGGAGAGAGGGAAGAGGGAAGGAGGAGAGGGCAGACAGACCAGAGCGGAAAGAGGAAAAGATGAAGAAGGAGTTGTGGAACAGTAGAAAGAGTCGGAGGGAAAGAGACGACTGACAGGAAGACGAACCTTTTCCACCACTGCGTGTTGGTTTAACAAATGCCAGACAGGTTCTCGAGACATGGCTCCATTGGTAAAGTGCTTACTGCACAAGGTTGAGGACTTGAATTCAGTCTCCAGCACCCAAATAAGAGCTGGACCTGCTGAAGGCATCTTTGACTCTGCACTGGGGAAGCAGGGTCAAGAGGATTTCTGGGGCTGTTCAGTGGGAGACCCAGTCTCGAACAATAATAGAGAAAGTGACTGTGGAAAACACCAGAGATCACACACACACACACACACACACACAGAGAGAGAGAGAGAGAGAGAGAGAGAGAGAGAGAGAGAGAGAGAGAGAGAGAGAGAGAGAGAGAGAGAGAGAGATACTGCACACCCACAAACAGAAAGAGAGAGGGTATGGTGGGAACTTACAGTACTGCCTTCCCCGTGAGAAGCTGTAGCTGATGGGGAGCACACCCGTGTGGTCACACACATCCACAGTGGTACTCTCAGGTGAGTAGCAAAGGTATCAGTTGAAGGAGGATGACATCTCACCTGTGTGTATGCTTACCCAATAGTTGCCTAGACTGGTGACTGGAGCTGACCTCCTCTTGTCCCCTTGTGCACAGCTGTGTAGCCTTGATCCTCACCACCTACAGGAAGCACAGCTGCATCTTGACCCATGGGAGGAACTTCCATGCCCAGTGACAGCACATACTCTTCCCTTCTAATCTGCACAGGGGAGGACATTGACAGCATTAGTGCCAGCTCCTTTGTGCATACATTTTCATGTGGTCACGGGGGGGAGGGGAGAAGGTGGCCCAATAGTCCATTAAGATCCAAATTCACGTTCTCAATCAGGCCTCTGTGTTCCAGCAGGAGATCTGTGGCAGCCTGCCCTTTTCCGGAGTGTCTTCAGCTGTCTGTCACACAGGGCTTGGAGACATTGCCTCCTCCTGGAACCCTCAGTGTGATCTGGTACGCTATATGCCTCTAGGAAGGACAGTTCCTGACATAGGTTTTATTTTGTCACCTGACTGGTCCCTGGGGATTGATACATGGAGGAACATGTCCCAGAGATGCACAGGTGTGTGCTCAGTCAGCTCCCAGAATGAGACTCATGGAAGGTCCTCTGTTCTGCAGGGTGCCCAACAGCTTGCTAGCAGACAAGGGGAGAACTTGGTGGAATAACACAAGCCCCTCCTCTGTCACCTAGAGGAACTGCAACTCCATTTTAGAGCTGCACATCCACCAGGAAATTGCAATTGAAAGCAGCATCTGCTGTGGGGTCACAGGGTGTGTGCACACATCATTACCGAGAGGCTGAGTGTGGGAGTCGGGCTCGTGACCCAGGCCTGTCTCCGTAGAAAGCACGGATCTGTTAGGGAAAACTCTTGCTGCATCCTGCAGCAGTGGCCAATGATAGTGCACAATGGAGAAAGCCAGGAAAAGCAATTTTACGAGGTTCACAGACACAGCTAAAAAAGATTGCTGTTGGAAAGGCATCTGCACATGCACAGAGACAATGGGCAGTGTGTCCTTGGGGGCGAACAAAACTTTATCAGCAATCTTACAAACAAGCTTTTGTTGTGTGAAGTGAACTGGCACTCATCTGGCCAAGAAGGTCTTCCCAGTCCCACTGTCTGGTCTCCAAAGCAGTTTTTCTCTTGGAACAGTTTCTAATCTGCAGCAGAAACCATGTTCTTTGTGTTTATTGGTTGTTTCATTTGATTGTTGTTTTTGTTTTTGTTTTGACACAGAGTCCTTAATTGAACAGGATGACCTCAAACATCTTATCTTCCTTCCTCCACTTCCCAGTTGTTTGTATAACTGGCAAGTGCTGGCACACCCCGCTAGAAATATTATTCTTTCCAAATGTCCTATTGTGTTTTATATTTTATTTGCATGTATTGATTATACACAGTGATGGTTTCATAGTGTCATTTTAATTTAAATATATTGTAGTTTGGCCGTATTTTCCCCTACACCCTCTTCTTACTTTTTCCAATCCTATTCCATCCCTCAGTTTGACTTCAGCTCTCATGTCACATGATATGGTAT
Organism: Arvicola amphibius; assembly: GCF_903992535.2. Classification (NCBI taxonomy): domain Eukaryota; kingdom Metazoa; phylum Chordata; class Mammalia; order Rodentia; family Cricetidae; genus Arvicola; species Arvicola amphibius. Next base: position 64,140,971 of record NC_052065.1, read on the forward strand.
ATGGTGTATAAAATCTAGGATGTCTGTTTTAGTTAGGGTATCTATTGCATTGATAAGACACTGTGACATAAAGTAACTTGGAGAGAAAAGGGTTGATTTCACCTTCCAGCTTCTAAGTCAATCACTGAGGGAAGTCAAGGCAGGAACTTAGGGTAGGAACCTGTATGCAGACATTGATGCAGAGGCCATGGAGGAGTGCTGATTGTTGGCATGTTCCTCCTGTCTTGCCCGGACTGCTTTCTTATAGAACCCAGGACCATCAGACCATGATTGGTAGCAACCACAATAGGCTGGGCCCTATCAATCATTAATTAAGAAAATACCCTACTGGTTTGCCTACAGTCTATTATTATGATCACATTTTCTCAGTGGAGACCCCCTTCTCTCAGATAACTCTAGGCTGTGTCAATTTGACATAAAAAGTAGCCAGAACAATGGTCAAATGAGAGGAACCATGCAGTATAAAAACGTGCAGATGTGCCGTTTTAAGTTTGGCCTATGGTATTTAATATGATGATGTGCAGTTAAATTCATTTTCTACAAATGCCATAATTTGATTCTTGTTTAAAGCTGAAAACTCCATTTTCTCCCTCCCCCTTCTCCATATTATATATAAATTTATGATCTATCCCTAATCAAGAGCTGAGCTAAAAGGTGATGGATAATCTCCTCATCAAGAGCTGGACTTGGAGTTCAGGGTTCCTGACAACCGTATCAGTGCATTACCTTGTATGGCTGATGGGCATGATTGAGCCTGCCTATTCTGTGTCTGTAAGTAAATTCTCTAGACAGTGAAAAAGAGTTTGAAGATATACCTTAGTGACAGTAAGTGTGTGTGTGTGTGTGTGTGTGTGTGTGTGTGTGTGTGTGTGTGTGTGTGTGTGTGTAGACACTGAAGGCCCAGAGGACCAAGGTGCAAAGGCCTATGTTCTTTATCCATTAGTCTGTGGTTAAAGGTATAATCTTTGTTCCCAAAGCCAAACCATCAATACCTATGAAACAAGAAGAGAAAAAAGAGCAGTATTTAGTTTATGAGTTTTCTCCTGTCTTATAAGTTTACAGTTGATGAAGCTGATTGCAAAAGACTATGGTAGATGATTGAGGTACACACTTGCCTTCCTCTAAAAGATAATTATTTTTCTTTCCACAAGCTCCATATTTTACCGGAATGATACAGAGCTGAAAATCAGTTTCAGTAAATAACTCACATTCCTAATTAGCATGGTGCTTATTGCTATAGTACTTTGTACAGGTGTTATACTCTCTCAGTGAAAACAAGGAAGGATCCTGGGAGGGTTTGAGAGTGAAACAAATATTCCAAGATAAAGTTATAGGAGTTTCATCAAGGGTCAGTCTAGGGAACTAAAGTAGGAAAGGAAAAGACTTTTAAACATAAGTAGTACACCTCAAACAGGAAGGAAAGAATTTTTATTAAGGAATTTTTATGAGAAAAAAGCTAGAGGATGATGGAGGACTCTCATTAGTTAATAAAGAAACTGCCTTGGTTTTTTGATAGGGCAGGATTTAGATAGGTGGAGTAGACAGAACAGAATGCTAGGAGGAAGAGGGAAGTGAGGCAATCGCCATGCCTCTCCTCTCTGAGACAGACACCATGGAGCCAGCCACCAGGTCAGACATGCTGAATCTTTCCCGGTAAGACACCACCTTATGGTGCTACACAGATTACTAAATATGGGTTAAAGCAAGATGTGAGAGTTAGCTAGTAAGAGGTGGAAACTAATGAGTCAGGCAGTGTTTAAAAGAATACGGTTTCCGTGTAATTATTTCGGGTAAAGCTAGCCGGGTGGCAGGATGTGGCCCACTAATCTCAACACTACAAGAGGATAAAGTTTTCACATGTTCAGGACTCAGAGGCTATCCAGTCATTGAATTAAAAGGATCTGATAATGGAATTCTTGAATGCCAGGTAGGGTAGGAGGATATTTTGTTCATTTTTTATATGAAAATTTGGATAAAAGTTATAAAAATAGAATAAGATGAAAGACAGAAGAGCAGAGTGGAGATGAGAAGAATGGAGATAGAGAGGAAAGATGATCTTTGTTTACTCCTTTCAATACTAAAAATTTGTATTTATATTCAGTATTAATACCAATATCTAAGCTTTGTGAAGGAACTACTTTGTGTGACATATACTACTCATTTTCATTTTGTTTCACTGGTAACTATTAATCCCAAAATGAAGTTGGTCTCCTTACTATATTTTATGTATAAGAAAGATGAATAATACTTAGAAAGGCTAAGAAATTTGATTAGAAAGGCTAAGAAATTTGACTTAAACTATGCCAATGTGCTCTGGGGCCAGAACTCCTAATCACATTATAGTTACAATATATATTTGAACATTAGAAACAGAGAGCTAGATAGCACACAAATGGAGAAAGCTTTACATATGACCTTAATATGCATACTGTCATCTATACATTTTTGCTATTTGCAACTAATGGTATAATGTAGATCCTTTAAGTGTAGTTTTAGATAGGTCCTATACTGTGGGATAGTGGTCTTGTATACTGGTGTAGGAGGTCCTTCTGTTTATGTGTTGCTTTCATTGGTTAATCAATAAAGAAACTGCTTGGCCTGATAGGGCAGAACTTAGGTAGGCAGGGAAGACAGAATTGAATTCTGGGAGGAAGAAAGCAGAGTTAGAGAGAGAGCTGTCATGGTCAGACATGCTGAATCTTTTCCGGTAAACCACGACTTTGTGACATACAGATTATTATAAATGGATTAAATCAAGATGTGAGAGTTAGCCAGTAAGAGGCTAGAGATAATGGGCCAGGCAGTAATTTAATTAATACAATTTCTATGTGGTTATTTTGGGTGTAAGCTAGCCAGGCGACTGGGATGAACAAAGGGACCACGCTCCCTTCAACAGTACACTGTAAAAGATTTGTCATTTGATTGATTTAATAAACTGCTTATTGACCAGTAGCCAGGCAGGAAGTATAGGCGGGTCAACCAAACTAGGAGAATTCTGGGAGGATTAAAGGCAGAGACATAGTCACCAGCCAGATGCAGAGCAAGATGAAAATGCCTTACTAAGAAAGGCCTTACCAAGCCACATGGCTAAACATAGACAAGAATTATAGGTAAATTTAAGTTGTAAGAGCTATTTAGAAATAAACCTGAGCAATAGTCCAAACAGTTTATAATTAATATAAGCCTCTGTGTGTTTGAGACTGAATGACTGTGGGACTGGGCAGGACCGAAACTTCTGTCTACAGTCCTATGCATAGTGTGCCATCATTTTATTTGACTGCAATTTAAATTGTCCATTATTGATGAGTGTTTGGTTATGTATGTCTTATTTTGCATTTACAAATCAGTGAACAACACTAAAACAATATCTTTGTGTACATGTATATGTTTATATAAAATATTTCTGAAATATGCTTCTTTGACTTATTATGACCCTATTATATGTGTGTTTCAGTATCATATTGTTTTATATGCATTTTGAGCATATTCATCCTCCACTCCTCTCTGTAACTCCTCAAGAGAACTCAGAATGGCACAAGGCTTTAAAACCTCAAAGCCTCGCTGGGCGATGGTGGCGCATACCTTTAATCCCAGCACTCGGGAGGCAGAGGCAGGCGGATCTCTGAGTTCGAGGCCAGCCTGGTCTACAAGAGCTAGTTCCAGGACAGGCTCTAGAAACTACAGGGAAACCCTGTCTCGAAAAAGCAAAAAATAAAAAAAAAAATAAAAAAAAAAATCTCAAAGCCTACCCCCAGTAACATACTTCCTCCATCAAGGCCACACCTCCTACACTTACCCAAACAGCACCACCTATCTGGGACCAAATTAGTCTACGAAGGACATTCTCATTGAAACTCCCTCACTCCCATAAAATTTGTTTCACTATTGCACCCATGGGCATATCTTACCTTGCTGATCACTATTGTGGTTCACAGCATTCACAGCCGGCAAAAACTGCTGATGCCCTTTTTCTCACAGCAGCCTACAGCACCTTGTGGGACTATGAAAGCTAGCCAATGCAAGGAAGCTTCCTGATCACTGCCATTTTTGATTTCTCCATGTCCTGTGACCAAATTATGTGGTATCTTCATCAGGAGTGTTTTATTATCAAGTTTTAATGGGCACCCAAGAACAATGGAAATAGCCTGTATTGATATGGATTCTCAGGACGCCCCGGAGCAGAAGCTCTAGTGAGGTATAATGCACCTGGGACTAGGCTTTTTATATGGCAACGAACGGCTTCTGGAAGGAGCACTATCCACTGTGTAGGGCAACTCTAATTAAAACTCTTTTATATGAATATATAAAAAGCTTATAAAGTAATATGTTTCCATATGGCCTTTTCAAACACCCTTAGTGTTAGTTATTGTCCTGAATTTTCTATTTCTAGCTTTTGGTTATGTTTCTACTGTGCTCTCTTCATGTTACTGTTAATAGCAATTTTATTAAGAATATCAAAATTTAACTTACTTAAATGTTCCAAAATTAAAGTGATTTCTATTTGTACTTTACACGTGACCAGTTTGGGGTTCTTCAAAGTATAAAGTGGTGTAGTGACTAAGGTGACAGACTTTTAAGTGAGACTGCCTAGATTTGAGGTCTGGTTCTATTCTTTGCTAGCTGGGTGTGGAATGAGTTGTTTATCATAATTTTGCTTCATTTTTTTCATCAGAAAAGTTTAGGAAAATAAAAATATTTCATGTAGTCATTTTGAAACTGAAATGCACTATTATGTATAAACTGCTAAGAAGCACACAGTATATTGTAAGTCCTGAAAAATAAGAAGGATTCTCCTAGATGTCTCCTAGATGTCTGTTGACCTTGTTATAAAATTAATTTTAATGTCATAAAATATATAAACACATTACCTATGTAGAGATATAGCTTAGTAAAGTCTTTGCTATAAAATCATGAAGAATTGAGTTGAATCCCCAGACCCATATAAAAACATAATGTGAAGTACAGTGACAAGCAATGGTAATCCCAACACTGGGTAGGCTGAGACTAATAGATTCCTGGGCTCACTGGCCAACCATTGGAACCTATTTGTTGAGCTCTAGGCCAGGGATAAATCTTATGCCAAAACAAAATAAAACAAAAAATACAATTCTCACAAAACCAAGATGGACAACACTTGAGGTCAACCTATGGCCTCGACATGAATGTGCACATGTATACAAACACCCCCCCCCAAACCTCCCCAAGTATTGAAAATGATTTACTTTGTAAATCAATGCTCACTAAATCTTTCACGAGGGGCAAAGTAACATTTATAAGATATTGCTCTTTATTCTTCTATTTTAACATATTGTATCACTACAGAAGTAATAAAGCACAGTAAAAGGGTTAAAGAATTTTTTTCTGTGATGGTCTCCATTTGCTGTAAAGAGAGGCCCTTTGAAGAGGAGTGGGTATAGGGGTAAGATTTATAATATAGTAGGGAATTAAGCTAATATACATATTCGTGTAATATAAAATAATATATCTATATACACACACATATAAGCTAAGCCCTTTGGACTGACAATGTTCCCCACCAGAAGCATAGACTAACAGAAACCCTAATAGAAGGCATGAGAAACCTTTCAAATGGTTGGTCAGGTAGTTTAAGTGACTTCCAAAATAATATAGATTATAGATGTGATGCTTGATTACTTCTCAGGAGTTGAGGGTGGGTCCCGGTTACCAAAGACACCACACACTTAGGACACAGAACTTCAAAGAATCAAACTGGATCTGACCTAAAAGCCTCTTTCCTGTGCTGTAATTTCCATGGTTCTAGATAACACTATGCAAGCTGCCAAGGGAGAGCAGCAATTAAATGGTCCTATCCAGCTGCAACACCTATGAACCATGACAATAACCTACATGGCAAGATATGAGTAAAGGTGCAATAAGTGGCACTCACATGTCACTGGCAACCAGCAACCATCTAACTGAACTTAAGGCCTACTCACTCGGCAGGAAGGAAATCATGTCTGGTACTAGAAACCTAGCTAGCTTCCCAGAGCTAATGGGGTATTGGACCTTCGAAAAGAATCTATGCTGGGTGGTGGTGGCACGCACTTTTAATCCCAGCACTCGGGAGGCAGAGGCAGGGAGATCTTTGTGAGTTCAAGGCCAACCTGGTCTACAAGAGCTAGTTCCAGGACTGGCTCCAAAGTTACAGAGAAACCCTGTGTCCAAAAGCAAAAAGAAAAGAAAAGAATCTTTTACCACCATTTTTCTAGGTAAGAATAATCCCTTCCTACAATCTAAACCTCGTTCTTGTAACAATAGATAAGTGTAGGTGCCACCCTCATGAAATACCCTGTCTTTAGAGGAAAAGGAACCTGTCACTGAAAGACACAACTGGAAACAATGTAGAGATCAACAGACCATGGGGAGCCCAGTCTAATGAATACACCACAGCCTCTGCCTCTGTGACTCAGAGAATATTTCAGAAGAGGGGGTGGAAAAATTGTAAGAGTCAGAAAACCAGGAAGTGAAATAATCTCTCTTAGAAATTGTGGCATAAACAATTCTCGAACAATGATAATAAAAGTGGATGTGTTAATGTGGAAGGGATTTTTTTTTTTTTTGCTGGATCCCACTCTTAGATGAACAACTATGGGTAACTGATGACTGCTAGGAGAAGAATTATCCTCTCCCAGTGATGAGCCCCATTATTGGCTGTCCAATGCGGAGTGGTCAGCCTTGAAACCATACACACACAAACAACAAAAACAGACTCGGCAGGACATAGATGCTGGTAGGGGCTGTAGTGAAGAAAGGGAGAGAAAAGTGCTATAACTATTTCAGTTTATATTTATGCAGAGAGAGAGAGAGAGAGAGAGAGAGAGAGAGAGAGAGAGAGAGATATCGCTTTTGTTTTTTTAAGATAGGGATTCTCTGTTGTAACTTTGGCTGTCCTGGAACTAGCTCTTGTAGACCAGGCTGGCCTCTAACTCACAGAGATCCGCCTGCCTCTGCCTCCCAAGTGCTGGGATTCAAAACATGAGCCACCACGACCTGGTCTAAAAATATATATTTTTAAAAAATAATGGGGACTTTGTTTTGAGGGGAGGGGCTTCTTGGATAAATATATCATATATAACATTTAAAATGACAACTTTTCAAGAAACACAGTATTGAGATAAGTTAAAGTAAAGCATAAACTAAGGACTGGACTACCTCTGACAAAATGCTTACAGTGTGGATCCTTTTGCAGTTGAATATTTTAGACATGTTACAAAGAGCTCCTTCCTCCCTCTTACTTCCTTCTCTCCCTCCCTCTCTCCCCATCTCCTGGTGGTTGAAACCAGGGCTTTGCAGGCTACTACCACTAACCCACATCAACTAATTTTGAAGTAATAATAATTTTCCTAAAATAGAATTAAAATTCTCCTAATTTATTTTATGAAGCAACTGCAAGTTTGATACCAAATTATTACACAGAGAAAACAATAGTTATGGCAGCCAAACAACAACAGAAAGCACAGTACTTCATTTCTCTATGGGGGTATTTTTTATCCAGGAGATTAATAAAGTGACTTTGCAAAATCCTTAGAAAATAGTCCAAGATTGACAACAACAAGGTCAATACCCTCCACCCCAAATTAAAATGTCCAATTCAAAGCAGAAGGAATTTCCATGGCACTTTTACTGATTGTTTCCCTGCCCCCTATCAGATAGATCATGGGACAAACTGAAGGAAACAGCAGCCCAGAGAGAACAGGACAGACCTGGTTATAGCACGCTCACCTGTCTGGAAGTCTGCCTGAACAACTGGTCTGTTTCACTGAAGAGCTCATATGGAGAACACTAGCAGAACTCAATTCTTAGCCTGACAAGAGCCAAAAAGTGTCAGGCACTTCGTATGAAAGGTACAGGGGGACTGGGGGTCCATTTATGCCTAAGGCAAGATTATAGGTAGAGTAATAGAATACAAAATCTACAGCCCCAAGAGGCTAAAGTAAGATTCCTGAAAATTAATATCTTTGAAATCAGCTAAGTATAGGGGAGCATTTCAAAAACACATGCACAAATCTAAGCAACATATATACTCAGAAAAGAACAGACTTCAAGTCTCTTTGGGGACTGATTCCAAGATTCTCAACACACACTGCTAATTGGCATGATGAGGGTCTACTCAGGCACAGAACTAGTTTACAAAATCTAAAAACATAGCTACTTTTCTAAATTTACAATGTTTGACAGACACAAGATGTACAAGCACAAGATATACCCATTTCAAATGAAGAAAAATGAATTGGTACTCAGGAGGCATAGGCAGGAGGATTTTGAATTTGAGGCCAGTCAGAGTTATATAGAGAGACTATGTTTAAAAGGGGACAGCAAAGAAAAATGAAGGAAAGAAAGGAAAAGAAGAGGAAAACACTACCCTGAAGACATAGTACCCTTGTAGCACCGTGATGGTTTGAATGAGATGCTCCCCAGAAGTACTCGAGACTTGAATACTTGGTCCACACACGTGGTGGTTGTTTGGGGATGATTACGTATGGCTTTGCTGGGGAAAGTATGTTACTGGGGGGGGGGGTAACTTTGGGGTTTTGAAATACTTATGCTATATCCCCAGTGAGCTCTCTCTGCCTCCTGCTTGCAAATTCAGATGTGAGCTCTCAGCTGTTCCTGCAGCCACACAGTTGTTCCAACATCATGAACACTAACACTCGGAAAACATAAAAGCCCACCTAAATGTTTTCTTTTATAAATTGCTTTGTCACAGCAATGGCAAAGTAATTCAGCACTCTTTCAAATGATTGTCCTAACTTCCAAATTATTGCCTTAAATATGCACAATGAGTTCTAAGAAAACAAAGCTGAAGAACTACAAGAAATCAACAATGGTACAATGAACAAAAGACAATTGTGAACAAAGATACAGAAAGAACTTAGAAAATAGAACCACATAGAAATTCTAAAATTAATAAAAAACTTTCAGTAAAGATGTTCAACAGCAGATTCAAACAGAGAGAAATCACAATGTTGAAGACAAGACATTTAAAATTGTTGAACCTGAGGTTCATAAAGAAAAAATTATAATAAAGAGTTGCAAGCAGAGTTTAAGGAATTTATAAGATTGCACGAAATTGAAGATGCATTGTAAAAGCCAGCAACTAGTCAACAGCTATGGAGGGAGGATGGGAAAGAGGAAGGAAAGACAGAAAGAGAAAGAGGTTGAAGACAAGCTAGCCATGCAAAGAGCTGGGTTAGCTATCCTGATATCAGAAAAATATAGTCTTTAAATCACAAATTCACAAGAGACAACAGAAAAGGACATTGTATATCGGTAAAAGGACCAATTCACCAAGAATATATATTATTTATAAAATATACACACACCAAACAGGCGAGTTCCAATGTATATAAAGCAAACAGCAACGAAACAGAAGAATCAAGCAATTTTACAGGCCAATTGAACCGAACAGACATAGACAGAATACTCTACACATAAACAGCAGAATACATAATTTTTCCGATTTCACACAGAACATTCTCCAACATAGATTATATAATAGACTATACAATAAGTCTTAATTAATTTCAAAAGATTGAAATCATTTCTTTTTAGTCTCCCTTTCACTTTAGGGGAATGTAGAACATTTTTTACTTTATATACCTACCTATTTAGTAATATTACTACAAGTCGAATGTGATGATTATTTCTTTACTGTTGTACAGGATAAACTTTTGTACATATTAAATTGTAAGTATATATCTAGAGTAGTACTTATAAAAGATAGGCCCTGGGACTAAATTGGCAGATATCTTTTTGAGGGTCACCTGTAATTTGAATACAATGTGATGGAATTCTATGAAAAATTTCATTTTGCCACATATCACACATTCTGAACTATTATAAAATAAGCCAATCATATAATTTGACTTATGTCTACTTTAATATTACTTTGCCTTTTTTTATAATCTATCATCACTTCTTTTTACAATGATAAACTCAAATTTAAAATGAAGACAAATTTAAAATGAAGACAATAAACAGTAATGTTAAATTAAGACAACTTAATATTTCATATTAAATATTTCATCTACTTTATCTTTATACAATTTGTTTCCAATGTGCAGTTTATGATACTGCTTCTCATGAGGATTTCAGTGAGTATGAGTATGCTCACAACACTATATTGTCCAAAAATGAATACCCCAGGTTCATTGACCAAGGATAAGATGATACGGCTGTGGTTTCTGGGGACCAAGATACTATAGGAGTGGAAAAAAGGAGCTGGGCTGGGTTGATCCTGTAATCTTGCCTCTTACAAACTAGTTTAACATGGCTTTTTGTGACGATCTCCCAAGACCCCCGATGTGCTGGGGCTGGGATCCAGTGTATATGCTTCCACAAGACTGAGAGCCTTGGAACTTTTGTTTTGTTTTGTTTTTGAGACAGGGTTTCTCTGTGTAGTTTCAGAGCCTGTCCAGGAAATCACTTTGAAGACCATGCTAGCCTTGAATTTACAGAGATCCGCCTGCCTCTGCCTCCCCAGTGCTGGGATTAAAGGCGTGCACTACCTCCACCCATCTGAGCAGTGGGACTTTAAAAGGGAATTATATTGTAACCTAACAGGAAGCTGTAGTTTCTGTGAGGTATGAGGCAATGGTTATAATGTTGGAGAACCTGTATCTTTGGGAACTTCTGTGTATTTTCCATCTTTTTCTTTAACTATCAAGCTGATCACTAAATCTGGTCACATATGTTTATATCCTTCTTCAATCAGTTTTGTACAAGATGCTCACATCCCTTGCATCTCAGATAATCTCTCTCACTCCCTCCACTCTCCTCAACCTTCTCCCTTCCCCCTCTCTCATTTTCCTGAAACAGGGTCTTGCTATGAAGTCTGGACTGACCTGATACTCACTGTGTACTGACAATGAACTTGTCACAGTCCTCCTGTCTCAGCCTCCTAAATTCTGGGCTATCGGGCATGCGCCAACATTCCAGGCTTGTTGTTTTCAAGGGAAGGAAGACAGCATCACCATATATCTTAGTGTAGCTTTAACTCACTATTAGCTCAGCCTGACTTTGAACTCACCTCCTGCCTCTGCCTTCTGAGTGCTGGATTAGAGACATATATAACCACACCTAGTTATGAAGAATCTTTTGTAGTCACATTAGGATAAAATATAATCTGGAAAATTAACAAATGTGTGGAAATTAAAGAATATACTCTTAAAAATGAATAAAAAATTTCCCCCTTCCCTCCCCTCCCCTCCACCCATACCTCCCCTCCCTCCCTCTCAAGGCCAAGGAGCCATCAGGGTTCCCCACTCTATGCTAAGACCAAGGTCCTCCCAACTCCCCCCAGGTCCAGGAAGGTGATCGACCAAGCTGAGAAGGCTCCCACAGAGCCCGTATATGAAGAACAATCAGAGCCCAGAGCCTTTGTCCTTTGCTTCTCAGTCAGCCCCCGCTGTTGGCCACACTCAGAGAGACGGGTTTGGTCGCATGATCCATCAGTCCCATTCCAACTGGAGTTGGTGATCTCCCATTAGTTCTGTCCCACCGTCTCCATGAGTGAACACACCCCTCTCGTTCCTGGAGGGGGGAGGAGGAGGGAAGGAGATGGAAATTTTTTAAATATAAAAAAAATAAACCATGAGGAAAAAAAAAAATGTTGATCCCAAAGCTTGGTGTTATGGTGCATGCCTTTAATCCCAGTACTCTGGAGGCAGAGGACAGGTGGATCTCTGTGAGTTTGAGACCAGCATGTTCTACAAGAACCAGTTCCAGGACAACTAGGGCTGTTAACAGAGAAACCCTGTCTCGAAAACAAAAAGCAAACCAAAGCAAAACAACAACAACAAAAATAATGTTGATCCCAGAGCCCTAAACTCAGATATCAGATCATAGGCCTGCTTGGTAACTGTTTTATTGTATATAATTTTACTACAATAAAGTTAAAACTTTCCTTTCATTTAGACAGAAAAGGGAAAAAAATGAATAAAAAAGAAATCAATAAAGAAATTAGGATGAACATTTAAAAAGGGGGAACATGATAGAAAACATACAAAACCTTCTGAGTTTTGGGGCTGGAGAGATGGCTTGAAAGATTTTGGGGCACCTCAGCATTACTGCACCCCCCCCCCCTTCCTGGGAACCAGGACCCTGGTAGTCAACCACATGTGCACTGGAGTTTTGAGTACTTTCCATCCCCTTTGTAGTCTTTCTTCAATAGAACCAGACTTGGAACTGGGGTGAGAGGACCTGCAGATAACCTGCAGGTGTTCCTCCTTGTTTAACTAACCCAGCAACCGCCATAGTATTGATCACCTAGAGTTAGATGACCATTAAATGAACTAGCAAGCAAAAACACTTTACATAATAAATAAATCTTAAAAAAAGAAAACATTGATTAATCTAAAGCTGTGAAAACATTTAGGAATTTTTTTTTAAAAAAAAAAACCTTGGCGATGGGCTTGGTCTCTACGACATGGACGGGCTCTGTGTGAGCCTTGTCAGTTCGGTTGCTCACCTTCCTGGACCTGGGGGGAGTTGGGAGGACCTTGGACTCAACATAGTGTAGAGAACCCTGATGGCTGTTTGGCCTCATGAGGGAGGGAGTGGGGGTGTGGGTGGAGGGGAGGGGAGGGAAGGGGGAGGAGGAGGGGAGAAGATGGCAATTTTTAATAAAAAATAAATAAACTGGGAAAAAAATTATATAATAAAAAAAAACCTTCTGAGTTTTTTCTTGAAAATAGTAACAGTTCACATTTCTTATATAAGTACTTCCATTAAAAGAAGCTTCTTTACTTTTTAAAAAAATATTTATTTGTTTGTTTGTTTGTTTATTATGTATACAATATTCTGTCTGTGTGTATGCCTGCAGGCCAGAAGAGGGCACCAGACCTCATTACAGATGGTTGTGAGCCACCATGTGGTTGCTGGGAATTGAACTCAGGACCTTTGGAAGAGCAGGCAATGCTCTTAACCTCTGAGCCATCTCTCCAGCCCCAAGAAGCTTCTTTTCTCAAAACTTTAGACTCATACAAAATCTAATGACAGACCCACCAACTCCCATGTAGGGAGCATTGGCCTATAGCAGGTTTTCTTGCCTGGAGCATAATGACGTCAGTGGTGAAATTGTAAAATTTCCTAGAAACTAGATTGCATTTTCCAATGACTAGCCAAAATCTCAGGTGAAACCCATAATATCCTGGTGTCCAGTTATCATGGAGAAGCTTGGACGTAAGCTCTGGCTGGGTCTCTGGTTGAGTCTAAAGTTTTGGGGAAAACTTCAATTATTGAAATCATTTAAATAATATGGATGTCAAAAAAAAATCCTCAACTGACTCACAAATCTGGAGTCTCCCAATTGGATAAGCAAATGCAAAAAGGAAAGCATATGTTCATTGCTAATATGTTACTGATTGTTAAGACAAAATCATAAAAAAACAAAACACCATTCCATTGAAAGGGTGACAACTTATAATTGGACATTATCATAATGTTTTCATTAGTTTTAGTTCATATTTGCAAAAATGTGTTTTTCTCATCTCTGGTCTACAAAAATTCTCTGACAGGTCCAAGAAAGGCACCTATATAATCACAGAATAAAACTAATTAAGAGTAAGATTGAAGTAATAAAAAGCTAAATTATAATTTATTATGAATAATTTATATTAATATGTCAAAATTCCTTTTACCATCCACCTTCTGTAAAATAGGAAAGAGCAGAACAGAATGGAAGAATTGAAGTTTGGAAATGCCTCCAAGTAAGGTCAGTTAAACCAGGGAAGTAACCTTGACCTTGTTTGGTTTTAAACGTAAGTAGAACTGAATTTGTATCTTTTCTAGTCAATGTGTACATTAATGAAAAGTGAACTGCTTTGACTAAAGCTCAGATGGTAATTTGCTTCTTTAGTATTCATGAAATCCTAGGTTTAGTCCCCAGCACTGCATAAACCATACAGGGTAGTACAATCCCTGTAATCTCAGCAAATGGGAGGTGGAGGCAGGAGAATTAGAGGCTCAGAGGAATCTTTGGCTATGTGATGAATTCAAGATTAGCCTGGGCTGGTTGGTGGTGGAACACACCTTTAATCCCAGCACTTAGAAGGCAAAGGCACGCAGATCTCTGAGTTCAAGACCAGACTAGTCTACAGAGCAAGTTCCAGGACAGCTAGGGCTACAAAGGGAAACCCTGCTTTAAAAACAAAACAAAACAAAAACAGAAACATAGGCCTTAGGCAACAAACTCCACCTTGGCATGGAGCAGGATTAAGACAACAAATTACACAGGAGTGGGACTGAACCAGCTACCTAGGCCAGAGTGGGCCTGAGGGAGCAAGCTCTGCAGGAGTAGGAACCAGGAGCCAATCTAGTCTTGGGACACTAGCAGACTGGGACCTTTGAGGGAGTAGGCAGAAACCAGAGATCTCTGCAGGGCCAGGCGTGAGTCTGGGACCTAGAGGGAGAAGGCCTGAGCCAGGACCTCTGTGGGTCCAGGCATTGGTATGATACATCAAAGGGAATAGGTAGGAACCTAGAACCTGCTAGTCCAAGCATGAGTCTGGGACCTCTGAGGGAGTAAGCCTGAGCCAGGTCCTCTGGGGGTTTCAGGGCACCTGAGCCTGGGAACTCCAAGGCAGTAGACTGGAGCCAGAGACCTTTTCAGGACCAACTCTGAGTCAGGGACTTCTGCAGGAGGGAATCCAGACCAGGTTTTATAGAAACAGGTCTGAGCCAACAACCTAGGATAGAGCAGGCCTGAGACAGCAAATATAGATGAAGTAGAAGAAAATGACCTAAAAAATAACTTTAGGAGAATGTTTGAAACTCTTAAAGAGGAAATGAGAAATTCCCTCAAAGAAATCAAGGAAAACACAAACAAAAAATTGGAAGACATCAGTAAATCTCTTTGGTTGTTCAAGTCTTGTTGTTGTAGGGTCTTTAGGTTTTACTGGTGTTGTGTTGCTCTTTGTGGTGTAGCGTGTGATCTTACCTTTTCTACTCATCTTTTCCTCTAATAGGTGTGATTGGGGCTGTCTGAGATTCTGTTGATTAATCTTCTAGGTGCCAGGGAATCCAAAGGTCAGATGGTTGTTCCTTGTGGTACTGTCAGTGCCACAATTCTAGTTACTCCAGGATCCTGGTGATAGGTCAGTGCTCCTGGGCTTTGCTCTGTCTGCTCCCTTGGAGTTTGCAGTCTCAGGCCTGCTCTATCCTAGGTTGTCGGCTCAGACCTGTTTCTGTAAATCCTGGTCTGGATTCCCTCCTGCAGAAGTCCCTGGCTCGGTGTATGAATTGTTTGGGGAGTCATTTGGACTATCCTGACTAACCATTTGAAAAGAAATTTCACAGATTCAACGCAATACCCATCAAAATCCCAGCAAATGTCTTCACAGACCTTGAAAGAATGGTACTCAACTTCATATGGAAAATCAAAAATTCCAGGATAGCCAAAACAATCCTATACAATAAAAGAACTTCTGGAGGCATCATAATCCCTGACTTCAAACTCCACTACAGAGCTACAGTATTGAAAACAGCCCGGTATTGGCATAAGAACAGATGGAGAATCAATGGAACCAAATGGAAGACCTGGATATTAATCCACACACCTTCGAACACCTGATTTTTGACAAAGAAGCAAAAAATATCAAATGGAAAAAAGAAAGCATATTTAACAAATGGTGCTAGCATAACTGGATGACAACATGTAGAAGAATAAAAATGGACCTATATCTATCCCCATGCACAAAACTCAAGTCCAAATGGATCAAAGACCTCAACATAAAGCCAGTCACACTGAACCTTATAGAAGAGAAAGTGAGATGTACACAGTTTTGTTCCTTAAGAGAACACTAATACAACATCTAATTAGATAAATGTTATAAAAGCACAAATTCCTAGAAAACCTGTTATGACTGAATCATGAACAAACAGAAAATCTAAATAGAACCATAAGTAGTAAGGACAATTCCTCAGTAATGAACAGGCTCTTAACAAAGAAAGCCCAGCACCTGATGGCCTCACTAGTTAACTGGTATTTTTATATTTTAAAAACCCTCTCTTCTTAACCTTTTCCAAGAAAATTTATCACCATGCACAAAACTCAAGTCCAAATGGATCCTCAACATAAAGCCAGCCACACTGAACCTCATAGAAGAGAAAGTGGGAAGTACACCTGAATGCATTGGCACAGGAGACCACTTCCTAAATAAAACCCCAGTAGCACAGACACTGAGAGAAACAATTAATAAATGGGACCTCCTGAAACTGAAAAACTTCTGTAAAGCAAAACACACAGTCAACAAGACAAAATGACAGTCTACTGAATGGGAAAAGATCTTCACCAACCCCATATCAGACAGATGACTGATCTCTAAAATATACAAAAAACTCAAGAAATTGGTCATCAAAACAACAAATAATCCAATAGAAAAAATGGAGCACAGACTTAAACAGAGAACTTTCAACAGAGAAATCTAAAATGGCTGAAAGACACTTAAGGAAATGTTGAACATCCTTAGCCAGCAGAGAAATGCAAATCAAAACAACTCTGAGATTCCATCTTACACCTGTAAGAATGGCCAAGATCAAAAATACTGATGACAACTTATGCCAGAAAGGTTGTGGGATAAAGGGAACACTCCTGCATTGCTGGTGGGAATGCAAAGCTGGTACAACCCCTTTGGATGTCAGTGTGGCGATTTCTCAGAAAATTAGGAAACAACCTTCCTCAAGACCCAGTAATACCACTTTTGGGTATATACCCAAAGGATGCTCAATTGTGCCACAAAGACATGTACTTAACTATGTTCATAGCAGCATTGTTTGTCATAGCCAGAACCTGGAAACAACCTCAATGCCCCTTGACCGAAGAATGGATAAGGAAAATGTGATACATTTACACAATGGAGTACTACACAGCAGAAAAAAAAATGACATCTTGAATTTTGCAGGCAAATGGATGGAGCTAGAAAACATCATTTTGAGTAAGGTAACCCAGACCCAGAAAGACAATTATTACATGTACTCACTCCTAAGTGGTTTTTAAATATAAAGCAAAAAATAGCCTACAAATCACAATCCTAGAGAACTTAGACAATAACGAGGACCCTAAGAGATACATACATAGATCTAATCTACATGGAAAGTAGAAAAAGATCTCCTGAGTAAATTGGGAGCATGGGGAACTTGGAAAAGGGTTGAAGGAAGAGGCAGGGAGGGGAGCAGAGAAAAATGTAGAGCTCAATAAAAAGCAAAAAAGGGCAGAAAAAGATTTCATCACAAGTTTTATTATTTCAAAAAATAACCTCTCTTCTTAACCTTTTCCAAGAAATTCTTGAGGAGAAAATTCTTCCTATCTATTGTCTGAGTTTTCTGTCCTGCCTGGTTCCCGCAGTTGTTAAGTACCAAAGAAATCACACAGAGGTCTATATTAGTTATAAACTGATTGGCCCATTAGCTCAGGCTTCTTATTAACTTTTATAACGTATATTAGCCCATTATTCTTGTCTGTGTTAGCCACACGGCTCAGTACCTTTTTCAGCAAAGCAGTCACATCTTGCTTCTTCTGTGTCTGGGAAATGACTGCAGAGGAATTAGTTTCTTTCTTTCCAGAATTCTCCTGTTCTCTTTGACCCGCCTCTACTTCCTGTCTGGTTGTCCCACGTATACTTCCTGCCTGGTTACTGGCCAATCAGCATTTACTTAAAATATAACTGACAGAATACAGATCATGTCCCACACCACTTATCTCATTCTATGAGGCCAAAATTAACTTGATAATTAACTTGATATTAAAGCTAGACAAGATACTTACACAGAGAGAAAACTGTAGGCCAATATCTTTTCTGAATGTTGACACAAAAACCTTCAACATAATCTAGAATAACCTGGAAAGAGAATTTCAATGAGGCATTGTTCAAATCATATTGACCTGTGGGTATGTCTGTGGAGGATTATCTGGTTATACTTGAAGTGGGAGTATTCTTCCACTGTGAGTGACACCATTCCCTAGGCAGGAAGTCTGACCTTTCTAAAAGTAGAGAAAGTGAGCTTAGCATGCATTTGTTCTCTTGGTTTCTGACAGGGGATGTAATTAGTTGCTTCAAGTTCCCACCTTTACTTACTCTCATTAATGTACTGTAACCTCAATTTCTGAACCAAATAAACCCTTTCCTCTAAAAAAAATTATAAATAAAATATCAGTAAAACTAACTCAATAAGATATTAAAAGGATGATACACCATGCTTCGATAAAATTTATTTGTGGAGTGCAAGAGTATGAAATTTAGTCTCTACTTCACTTTGCTAAAATGAAGGGACAAACATAATCATCGCAAATTTCACAGAAAAATAATTTGATGGATTTAGTAGACTTAGGGACTAAAAGCCCTCAACAAACTAGAAACAGAAGAAAACTACCTTGTTAAAAAAAATACACTCATTGATTAAATTCAATGCTTTTTTTCTCAAGATATGTTTGTTATTAGACACCTTAGCCAGAGTCACTAAGTAAGAAAAAAAAGACATGAAAATTGGAAAGGAAGAAACAAAACTACCTGTATTTGAAGATGACATATTCATCCACGTAGAAAAATTTAAATATTCCACAACAAAAATAAAAATTAGTTAGCTCTAATAAATGAATTCAACAAAGGGGAAAAATACAAAATCAACACACAAAAGCCAGTTTTACAATACTTACATGTGCAGAAATGTTAATGAAATCCATTATTTTGCATAATATATGCTAATAAAGTGGCTAGTGTACACTTTCAGTTATATTTTTATATATTAACAATGAATAAACCAAAAGGAAATTAAGAAAAACAACTCTTTATGAATAACATCAAAAAGAATGAGATACTTAGTAATGAATTGAATTATACTTTAGAATATATTTTATTAATTCTTAGAGAATTTTATACAGTGGAACTTGTTTATATCCATTGTCCACCTCCTCCCAGATCCACCTTATTCTTCACATTTACTGTCCTCTTTTTTGTCTGTTTGTTTGTTTTTCAGAGGAATCTATCATACTGTAGCTGTTTTTATCCTCTTTCTCTTATACTCGTTCCCTCTTCCACAATGTTCCCTGAGCTTTAAGTGTAGGAGTTTTATTGTAAATATATTCATTTGGGATGGGCATCCCATAGTCAGTTTATATCTGTATTTTGACCAGTTGTGTCTTTCTGTAATGCTCCTCATCTACTTCAAAAAAGAAGCTTCTTTGAAGAAGGTGAGTAGAAGGATAAGTATTTAGAATGCAGCTAGAGATTATATCAATTTAGGAAACTGGCAGTAGTAGGTCCTCCTCTAGGGCCCATGACCTCCCCAGCCACAAGTAGTTGACTAATTTTACAGTGCCAAGCATGATTTCCCTCCTAACAAGTGGGTCTCAAGTCTAATCAAGTGATTGTTGAATACCCCCAGGATACAAGTGCTACTATTGCACCTTTAGAATATCTTTTCATGCTAGCCATTGTTGTGTTACATCTGTATAAGACTATTGGTTGTTTTTCTCCATTGGCAGTTTGAATAACATCTTTTGCAACTGAGAGAGCTAGTCCTCAAGGAAGAGGCTTCTATGTTATATCCTGGTTGATATAACAATAGTCTGCCTGTTGTCCTTCCTTCCTTTCTTTCTTTAACAATAGCCTATGGGGCAAGGTTTCTAGCCCCAGCTGGCCTCAACCTCTTTATGTTACTGAAGATGATGCTGAACCCATAATCCTTTGATCTCCACCTTCTAAATGCCGGGATTGAATGTGTGTACTTCCAGTTCTGCTTTATTTGCTGTAGAAGATGGAATCCAGAGTTATATGCTTATTAGGCAAGCAATCTACCTACAGCACCCCCCCCCCCGGTCATGTTGTTCTTTTGAAATTCATCTCATTTTTCTTCCGGTACTGGATATTGAAAATAGAGTCTCATACATGCTGACAAGGAACCTGGCACTGAACTATATACCCAATCCAACGAAAGACATGTCTATTGAAAACTGAAAAGTGGGCATAAGAGTCTTTGGATGTCATGTCCTCAACATTGGGCAGCTCAAGGCCTCAGCTGCTGCCATCTTCACCCAAGTCCTCAGGCCTCCAAGACCCCTACCCTTTCTTCTCTCCCCATTCTATTTTCATGAAGTGGAAAAAGTAGCACAGCATTGTCAAGAGGTCTATACTGCTCCCAAACATCCACAGATTTCACAGACTCAATGCAATTCTTATAAAAATACTTAGAATATTATCCCACAATTATATCTCTAATAAAATTCATACAGGATATCAAATGATTAAGACAGTTTTGAAGACTTGGACATCTCACAATTACTGATTTAAAATGTATCACAAAGCTACAGTAATCAAAATGGTGTGAAGTAGGGCAGAGAGCCCAGAAATAAATCCTTGTCTACACAGCAAATAAGTTTCAGCAGAGAAGCCCAAAATACTCAATGTCATCAAGATGGCTCAGCAGGTAAAGGTCTTGCTATACAAGCCTGGCAATCTGAGTTTGATCCTTGGAAACCATGTAATGGTGGAAGGAGAGAACCAATTCCATAAAGTTGTCCTCTGGTACACATACACCACTGCATTCATGCCCTCCCCATAGAATGTTCACACACACATATGCACACACAATAATAAAAAATTTTAAAAACCATGGGGAAACCATGCATTCACATTCAAATGAATAAATTTAGTCCCTTAACTTTGAAAATGCAATCTCAAAATAGAATACATTTCTTTGAAAATCATACACTTTAATGAGTGGTTTTTAAGTGGAAACAAAATAAAATCCTATGCCAATACTTAAAAGACAAATATTCAATTAATAAATGGACAGAGAATCTAAATAGATATTTCTTCAAAGATAAATAAATGGCTGATAAATATTTGAGGAGCTGCTGCAAGCCATTTATTGTCAAGGACATGCAAGTCAAAGCCACAATGAGATACCACCTGACATCCAATGCAATAGTTTAAGAGATAAGAAAAAGTATTGTCATAGAAATTGAGAAACTTGACCACATTCACTGCTGGTAAAACTCTTAAATCCTGTTGTTCAGAACAGTTTGACAGTTCTTCAAAAAGTTAAACATAAAGGTACAGATGACCTAACAAGCCTATCCTAGATTCAGCCCCAACAAAGAATTGAAACTGTCTATACAAAAGCTTACACACAAATATTTATAGCAGCATTATTCATAAGAGGTCCAAAGTGGAAATACACCAAATGTTCATTAAATGATGAGGGCCAAAATGTTCATACAGTACAACTACAGACAGCAAATGAAAAGATTCAAAGAAAGAACTGACCAGCAGGACTGCATGAAATTATAAAGCTTCTGCACAGCAAGGAAACCATCATGAGCATGAAGAGACACCCCACAGAATGAGAGAAAAATTTGCATACTATAATCTAACAAAGGATTGTTTAATATATATAATATATATAAATAACTTCAAAAATTAAATACCAGGCTACAGTCAATAAGGGGGCTCATGAGTTGAGTACATGGTCCTTGCAGTCACTGACCACCTCTGGTTCTTACAATCTTTCTGGCCTCTGAAAGAGGGCTTCCACAATGATGCTGAGCCTTGGGAGAAAAGGGTGTCATATAGATGGTCTATTTAAGGTTGAAGATTCCAGAGCTTCTTATTTTTGACTGGTTGGATTGAAGGAAGACAGAGGGAGCTATGATGGTCACAGAGTTTACAAAGTTCTACAAATATATTCAGTTTACTTGTACTCTTCAAGTAGGTGAATTATATTGAATTATATTTCTCCTTAGTTTTCTACAAAGGAATAATATGAGACACATAAAAGAAAGAAATCATTATTTACATTTGATGAAACATATCTGCATAAAGTCATCTTTCCACAGCCTCCTGGTTTCACACTAGAGTGCTGGGAAAATATTATCATACTCGTGTGTTCAGGGTACAATTTTGAGGAGAGATTCCCCCATATGTCTCTTCGAAGGGGCCTGTTATCCCCACTTGGCATAGTGTTCGAAGACAATTGCCATGATGTTAAACACCCAAGTCTGTGGCTCCCATGAAGATAGAGGATGGCTTCCAACCATCCATTTCTCTCTAGTTAAGATGTGCCTCATCCTCCCTCCTGTCATCTTGTCTCCTCCATTCAGTACTGTGGGCTTTATAAGCAACTTAGGTATCTAATTACACAGCTATAATTTAATTGGTCCTAGCTGCTAGTTGCTATAGCGATGGAGCCAGGTGCTTTGCTAACTAAGAGGGAGCCTAAGGTGGGAGGGGACAACATGAGGAGAGGGTGAAGGCTGAAATGAAAATACTTTAACAATTCCTCTATGTAATTAAAATTCCATTTTAAACTATTTTCTACTTGCTCCATGAAATAAGTCTTACTCAGGATTAAAGCAGTTCAAAAAGGACAATTCCAAGACAAGGATAAGGCTCATGTAGTCCTGACTTACAGTAATTGCAGATAGCAGCTTTGAAAGGACACAAGAAGGAATGAAGATCAGGATCTAAATAGCCATTGGCACGTGGATGGCTAAAGAAAATGTGGTATACATACCGAATGAATACAGTTCAGCCATAACAAAGAAGGAAATAATGATGATCCTGACAATATGAATAAACCTAATAGGGTGTGTGTGTGTGTGTGTGTTCCTGTCTCAGAATCTCATTTCATTATGCTTCTTTGGCTCTGGCAAACTCTCTTGTTTTGATGACTCTGACAGTTTAAAAAATTCCTGGCCAAATGTTTTATTGATGGTCCCTCAACTTATATTTCTCTGATATTTTTTTCTCATATTAGGATTATGGATTTGGGGTGGAATAACACAAGACAAAGTGCCATTCTCACTACATCACATCAAGGGTACTTGCTATTCATATAATTTAATGGTCCCGATACTGGCACTAGACCAAGTGGCTGAGGTAGAGCTTGTTGGGTTTCTCCAATACAAACTAAATCCTCCTTTTTTTTCTGTACTCCTTACGAGGAAATCACTGTGCACAGCCCCCATGCACAGATAAGGAGTTATAATTTCCCACTTAAGGGATAGCATTATAAATTGTTTAGAATTCTGTGCAAAAGATTTATCTTCTCTATTCATTTATTTTTATTTAAGAATTTATGCCAATATGAATTCATGGACATTTATTTTAGACTTATTTAATTGTCACAATCACCCTAATTTGGCCATTAGGATCCCTTTAACTGCTGTGGCTCTTTGATGCCCTCCATTATTGAAGTGTTTTGTTTACTTGGTTGTTTTCTTTGAGTTGGGATCATTTTGGTTTTTATTGCACTGCCTTCCTTTCTACACTAAGTATGCTTCTGCTTCCCAATTCAGTCTCAGTAAGCCCCTTTGAGCCTAGGTTAGATCATTCTGTGGGCCATGTTCTTATGGTGTCCTTGATTCTCTGGCTCCTACAATCCTTCCTCTTCCTCTTCTGGATTCCCCAAGCTCTGCCTAAAATTTGGCTTTTTATTTCTGCACCTGTTTCCATCAGCTGCTGAATGAAGCCTCTCTGATAATGAATATGCTAGGCTCCAGTCTGTGAGTATAGCAGAGTATCATCAGGAATCATTTTATTGACTTTTGTCCCAGTCATTTTTGGTTCTATCCTAGATTTCTGGCTTGTCTAGCCTCTGGGTCCTAGCCCTCCAGGCAGTGTCAGATGTGGACTCTCTCTTGTAGCATGGGTCTCAAGTTGGACCACTCATTGGTTGGCCACACCCACAATTTCTACACCACCTTTACCCCAGCACATCTTGCAGGAAGACAAATTGTAGGTCGAAGTGTTCGTGGCTGGGATGGCCTCCTAGTCCCTCCACTAGCGGACTTGCCTGGTACAGAAGATGGCTGGTTCTGGCTCTGTTTCCCCCATTACTAAGAGTCTTTGATACAGACAGCCTTGTAGATTCCAGGAAGTTTCCATTGCACTAGGTTTCTACCTTACCCCTGAAATGGCCCCCAATTTCAGTTGTCTTTTCCAGTACACTCTCTCCATCCCCCCCAACATGATCCCACCTGTTCCCATCTCATCCATCTCCAGCCCACCACCAAAATCTATTCTAATTTTCCCTTCCCAGGAAGATTCACGCACACTCTCTTGAGCCCTCCTTGTTATTTAGACTATTTGGGTCTGTGGATTGTAGCACAATTATACTTTACTTTACAGCAAATACCCACTTATAAGTGAGTATATAACTATGTTTATTTTTCTGGGTCTAGATTACCTCACTCACAATTTTTTTCTAGTTCTACCCATTTGCCTGAAAATTTCATAGCATATTTTTAACAATTGAGTAATATTCCATTGTGTAAATGTATATTTTCTTCATCCATTCTTTGGATGATGGACATGTATGTCATTTCCAGTTTCTGGCTATTGTGAATAAAACTGCTATGAGCATGGTTGAGCAAATGTCCTTGTGATATGGATGAAGTATTCTTTGTGTATATGCCCAGAAGTGATATAGTTGTATTCTGAGGTAGATCATTTCCCAATTTTCTGAGTAACTGCCATACTGATTTTCAAACTGGCTATACAAGTTTGCACTCCCACCAGCAATTGAAGTGTTCCCCTTATTCCATATCCTCACCAGCATGAGTTGTCACTCGCATTTTTGATCTTAGCCATTTTGACAGGTATAAGATGGAATCTCAAAGTGATTTTGAATTGCATTTGTCTGAAAGCTAAGGATGTTGAGCATTGTTTAAGTGTTTCTCTGCCATTTGAGACATTTGAGACTCATCTGTTTAGATCTGCACCACATTTTTTCACTTTTTAAATTTTACTTTAAAAAAATATCTTTTTTATTTTACATATTAATCCCAATTCCCACTCCCTCCCCCTCCTCCAGAATCTGTACCCCATTTTCAAATTGGATTATTTGGTTTGTTGATGTCTAGATTTTTTCTTTTTAATCTGTTAAAAATATTTTTGTTTTTCTATCCCAACTGGAGTTTCTCTTCCCAGTCCCTCCCCCAAATTCGTCTCCTTTCCCCTACCCTCAATCCACTCCTCCTCCTCTATTTCTCTTCAGAAAGGGGCAGGTGTCCCATGGATATCAACCAGCTATGGCATATCAAGTTGCAGTGAGACTAAGCACATCCTCTCCTATTAAGGCTAGACAAGGCAACCCAGTAGGAGGAAAGGATCCCAAAAGCGAACAACAGAGTCAGAGACAGCCCATTATCACTGTTGTAAGTTTCACAATGAGACCAAGCTACACAGATGTAACATATATGCAGAGGATCTAGGTCAGTTGCTGCTTGTTGGTTCAATCTCTGTGAGCCCTTATGAGCCCGGGTTAGTTGATTCTGTGAGATTTCTTGTGGTGTTTTTAAACCCTGTGCCTCCTACAATCTCTCTTCCCCCTCTTCTGCAAGATTTGCTGAGTTCTGTCCAAAGTTTGCTTGTGGGTCTGCATCTGTTTCCATCGGTTGCTTAATGAAACCTCTCTCATGACAACTGGGCTAGGCACCAATCCCAGCACATATTGTAGGCAGGACAAATTGTAGATTTTTTTTTTTAGTTAGTCTTGTATACAGTCACTTAAAGGAAGGTGTTTATAAGCTGAAGGAGGATTTCCCTGGTAGGGTTTTTGGGTTTGCATATGTATACTACAATATCTTCTGAAAATAATGGTATTTTCACACCTTACTTTTCAATTTGTATAACAGTGATCTCCTTTAGTTTCCTTATGGCTCTAACTATAATTTCAAGTACTATATTGAATAGATATGGGAAGAGTGGAAAGCCTTGTCTTATTATTGATTGTAGTGGAATTGTGATGTGGAATGCCCCTCTGTATGCTGTGCCATATTACCATTGGTTAATGACTAAAGCTGTTTCAGCCAATGGCTTAGCAGAGCAAATACAGGCAGGAAATCAGAACAGAGATATAGAGAGAAAGTAGGTGAAGTCAAGGAGACACTGTGTAGCTACCAAAGGAGAAGGACACACTGTAACCTACTCGTAAGTCACAACATCGTGGTGATACACAGATTAATAGAAACAGGTTTATTTAAGATGTAAGAGTTAGTTAATAAGAAGCCTGCGATAGTAGGCTGAACAGTGTTATATTTAATATATTTTCTGTATGATTATCCAGGTCTGAGCAGTCGAGAAACAAATGAACAGCCTCCGTTTACAAAATGGCACCCATACATTTGGAATTAACCCACATAGCCAGCCACACACTTTGGGTATGGGTGGTCGTATGCCCGCTCGGGGTTAGGAGGAAAGTAGCTGAGAGGATGCCTGCTGCTCAGAACCCCCACCTGGGCAAGCAGTTGGATCGGGTCTGCTAGGCATGTTCAGATTCCCGCCACCATACATGGAGACATTTCCAGTCTGCACAGCATGCTACATGGCAGATTTAGCTTTTACTCAGAAAGGGTTTATGTGCTGCAAGGTGCTTCCCAGAGTTAAGGTGGTGAGCATGGCTCCCACCCAGCAGTCCCAGTACGTACCTCTGCCATATTGAAAAGCCAAGAGAGGTGGAGCCAGCATTTAGGGCTGATGCAACCATACTGCTTACCATTTTAAAATGCTCCTTGTTAGAAAATAATTTCAGATACACAATAGAACAGATTCAGACATAAAAGACCCCTAAATGAGACGTAGTATGTTTAACAATTTCCATGAACTTTGGAGAGAAAGGAAAAAGAGTATAAATGGTTATAAAAAGAAGTCCAAAAACAAAAAATAAAATAAAGAAGTAAAGCCTTTAAAGAGACAATAAAAGCAATATAAAAAGTGCAGATAGTCATAGATTAAAGGAGTATAGACAAATAAGTCACATAAAGATAGAACATATACAGCCTGGATTATGTATATTATTGTGTTTTCTTTGAATTTTTGATTGCAGAGAGATATTTAATTCTGAGGGCTGCTGAGCTAAACCAAAATATATATTTAAAGGTATCTTAACTTCAAACTTTGAGTCTAAGGATATGTTACCTTAGAAAAGCAGTTCTGCTTTTGTTTCCATGGAGGATGGGAACCTGTGGATTTCTTCTAGGAAACTGTGGTTTGATGAAACAAGACCCACAGAAAGTTCTCCGTGAACCCTAAAAATACTTTACCCAACAAAAAAGAGGAAGCAGTTTGGAGTAAACTACACCCAAATTCCCAAAATGAATGTTTATAAATGTTTATTTTCATTTAAAAGGGTTGGGGAGAAATCATTAATGGTCATAGTCAATCTCTCTTTCTCTCTTTTTTTAAAGGGACGTATGATATAGGAATGAATACTTAGGGGATGGAGAGATGGCTCTGAGGCTAAAAGCATTGACTGTTCTTCCAGAGGTCATGAGTTCAACTCCCAGCAACCACATGGTGCCTCACAACCATCTGTAATGAGATCTGGTGCCCTCTTCTGGCGTTCAGGCAAACATGTAGACAGAACACTATATATAATAAATAAAATAAAAAAAAAGAAATTAATACATTGGTACAGAATTTGGTCTATTTAAGGTCAATTTGTCATACTGTGTATATGTATTTCTCCTCTTGTTTAGAGTATTGTGTTTGTGCAACTTATTAAATTAATGTACTTTATAATTAAATAGAGTAATAAATATTCATCTATAATATCAAACTGTAGTCATATTAGGTTTTCTAGATTTATAAAGATATATTTCAATGGATAAGTATTCTTCAAACCTTTCAAAGATTTACAAAATATGGCATTTAAAATGTTTTAAGAACTTAGACTTTTCTTGACATTTCTGCTTGCAGAGGCACCAATTACTTAAGAAAGGTTGATGGGCATTGATGAAACTCATTATGGAATTTGCCTTCAATGTGACAAAGCTAGCCATTTGGGCAAGAAACTGCTCTTGCCTGGATTGCTTGATGGTATGCTATATGAACTGGACATGCAGGACCCAGAGAAAAATGACTGATAAACTTTCCAAAAGAAGAGATGGTCCTTCAAAGTTCCTGTTTCACAGAAAAAAAACTGCAGACATTCCGCAGGACACAGAAGAAAGCAACTGATGAACTTTGCCAGCAAAAGGCAGAACAAATTTCCTGCTTTATGGAAAAGTCTGCCAGATATTATGGGTCTGTAGGCTGAAGATGGATGCCCCAACAGCAGGATGTCTCTGTCAATTCTAAAGTTTTGGAAGTTGCTTACAATGCACTTCCTGTTTACTTAGGTAATATTATATCCTTCTGGGGTCTTTGAAGAGTTGAAGACAGATAGTTATAGTTTTCCTTTGTTATAACAAAGTATAAATTAGATATAAAACTATAGACTCATAAAGGTAAAAGAGATGATAGCATATTTTCCTTAATTTTGCCAGATACAAATAGACTAAATATTGTAACTGTAATTCTTGCTCGAACCTGATTTGTATATGTAATTTTACTATGTTAAAGTTAAAGCCT
This sequence comes from Arvicola amphibius, assembly GCF_903992535.2. Classification (NCBI taxonomy): domain Eukaryota; kingdom Metazoa; phylum Chordata; class Mammalia; order Rodentia; family Cricetidae; genus Arvicola; species Arvicola amphibius. Next base: position 64,169,341 of record NC_052065.1, read on the forward strand.
TCTTTTATTTAGACAGAAAAGGGGAGATGACATGGAATTCCCCTCTGTATGCTATGAACATGTTTTATTAGCATTGGTTAATAAGAAACTATTTTGGCCAATGGCTTAGCAGAGTAAAGTCAGGCAGAATATCTGAACAGAGGTAGAGAGAGAGAATAGGCAGAGTAAAAGAGATGCCATGTAGCTGTCAAAGGAGAAGGACACACAGAAACCTTAGGAACCTTACCGGTAGGCCACAGCCTCATGGTGATACAAAGATTGATAGAAACGGGTTAAGAGCTGGCAAGGAATATGCTAGAGTCACTGACCAAACAGTGTTGTAACTAATGCACTTTCTGTGTGATTATTTGGGTCTGAGCATCCAGGAAATGAACACACAGTCTCTGCCTACACATATATATACACATATGTACACAAGCATATATCTACAGTATGCTGAGATACATTGGTGTTGCTCTCACATGTGTTTAGGGCTGACCTCTTAGGATTTAGTAACCTATCAGGGGGCTCTCATCCCTGGAGAAGACTGAGTTTCCCTCTCCCATCTTGTATGCAAGAAGCCATATGTGAATTTCCTCAGCAACATTAACATAGCAACTGGTGTTATTTTTTAGGTTGTGTTTAGGCAACCATATTGCTGACATTTCCTGGGTGAAGCTTCCCTGCCATATATAAAAGACAGTCTCATAGCACACATCTTGTCCTGGTTTCTGGCTCTTAAAATCTTTCTGAACCCTCTTCTGTGATGCTCCCTGAGCAGATGAAGGGGTTGTGTTGTAGATGTATCAACTGGGGATTAGCACCATATAGTTAGTTGTTCTCTGCATATTGACTAGTTGTGAATTTCTCTAATGACCTTCATCTGCTCAAAAAAAAAAAAAAAAAAAAAAAAAAAAAAAAAAAAAAGGTGAGGGGTAAGAGCTGCATTTACTTGTGTGTAAGCAGATTTAAAATGTAGTTGTGTATATTATTCTGGCTTAGTGACGTGGCAGTAGACAATTCTCTTGGCCTCATCAACCAAGGGTAGTGGGCTAGGTTTACAATCCCATGTATGAATTCCCTTCTATTGGGTGGGCCTTAAGTACAATCACATGGTTGGTGGTTACCCCTAGGAGATAAGTACCACAATTGTAACTTTCAGGATATCTTGTCATTCTGGTCATTTTTTCTAGTTCACAGGCATTACAGATAGGTACTATTACTGATTGCTTCTCTCCTTCAGCAGCTTGAACAATTCCTTTCAGTATTATGAAAGCTAGTCCTCAGAGAAAAGGCTTCAGGTCTGTCCCAACCCCCATTAGATTCTTTACTTTTTATTTCTAGGAGGCTACCAAGGGCAATGAATATAGCCTTTAATTTTTTCGGAGGGGGGGGGGAGTTGTGTTTCTTTGACTCCCCTGATCAACAATTCAAAATGAAGTTTCCCATGCCTAGAACTAGAGTTTTTGTTAGATGGTCTATAGCTCTTGGGGGAACACTGTCACCTCAAGTGGCATAACTTCAATTAAATATATGTACTTGTGTGTGTGTAATTTTAAGTGGACATAAAATGATTCCTGTGGCTTTTATAAATCTTTTCAGTATTACTCACCCCACTTCCCTCTCCAATTGTGTTGCCCTCCCTACACCTTCCCTAGATAATTGTCTCGCCCTGCCCTTGTTTTTCCCATTTCCCCATTCATAGCACCTGTGTCCTATTATTCCCAACAGAAATGAAACTAGGACAACAGGTTAACAAACACAGAATCGCAATGAATAATTATTATCTGAAAAATTGAATTTCATGAATATCAACAAGAAAAATCATAATCAAAGAGAAGGAGACTATTTTATTCAATGTCATTGAGCTTTTGAAAACACATAAGTGTACTATCATTTTAAATATAGCTCTTACATTTTTGTGGTATGGGAGATCAAGCTCAGGACCTTGTAAATGCAAAACAAAAGTTTTACCACTGAGATATATCCCCAGTCCCCCAATATTGCTTTTAAATAAAAATTTAAACAGTGATTAAATATCAATTTTCATGTATGTGAAAAATAATTTGTGATGAGGCTTGGGGAAAATGTTCTCTGGTAAATTACATTCTGGCACAATTTTTCTTGTGACAAATGTAGCAGTATCTATAAAATGCATCATCAAAAATGTCCATACTCTACTCTGACCCAGCACTTTCTCAAAGAAGAATGAATCATAAGGAAATCATTAAACAAATGCACTAGGATGGATATACACAGGTGTATGTTACAGTACTGCCAAAATCACATATGTACATGTTCACAACAGCAAACTGCTTGAATAATCATGATAGTTCTAGATTCTGGAATACTACAGTCATTAAGCATGAGTGTGGGATGTAAATTTACTTATATCAGTAGAATTCATGGCTGCTAAGCGTCTATTCCCACTCATATCTGGTTATTCTAAGACAATTATAATCACATCTTTTAAAATAATGTTGATTGGGATGTACTCATATGACTCATTTTTGTATTGGAAAAGGTTTTCAGTAAATATAAATATTTATAACTACATTCTATATACTTACCTGTATATACAGAGAAACTGGTGAGAACTAGCCTCCAGTATACAGTATAGACATACCTTTTAGAATAGCTACAATTCAGAACAATACTAAATGTTAGCAGGGATGTGAGGAAATGAAAACTCTCATTCATTGCTGGTGGGATGCAAAATGATAAACACTTTGGGAGAGTAGCAGGTTTCTGTAGATCTAAACATAATTTTCTCACGATATGGTAATTATACAATATTTACTCAAATGAATTGAAAATGTACATCTATGCAATCAATTTCTGGTAGTGAAAAAATAAAAATAAAAATTTATGTCCACACAAAACCTGCTCATAAATGGTTCTTGCAGTTTAATACACAATTGTCAAAACTTAGACATAAACAAGTAGGTGAATGGATAAATTGAATGTATATATATATATATATATATATATGTGATGCATTTATGTTGCTTTGGTCATTATTTTAATTTGTAATTCTCAGATATGATGTCGAGTATCACTTTTAAATGCCTATTTGGCATATGTACATTTTGGTGAGATGTCAGTTCATATACATTTCCCCACTTTAAAATTGAGCTTCTGATTTTTTTACTGGCTATAAAGCCTCAGGAGAACCTAGACTAAAGGAGGATTAAGAGCAATATCAACAAAAACAAAGCATAGGCATTATTTAGATTTTGACTTCATCATAGAACTGAAGTTACAGATGGTTTCCATGCAGCATGGGTGCTGGAAATCAAATTCAGGTACTCTTCAAAAACAATTGTATTAACCATTAGGATATATCTTCAGCCTCTCAAAGAATATTATAAGTGAATAACTGATTTTTAGGTAGGTATTTGAGGAAACATTATGTAAAAAGTCTGTTTGACAATGATAAAAGAATGTGTTTTCTTAAAATCCCTTTTCTTTTCCTTTTTCTGGTTTTTTTTTTTTTTTTTTTTTTTTTTTTTTTTTTTTCCCTGTGTTTCCCTAGCTGTCCTAAAACTTGATCTGTAGGCCAGGCTGGCCTTGAACTCAAAGATTCACCCACGTCTGCCTCCCGAGTACTGAGATTAAAGGCATATGTCACCACCACCAACAACCTTTTCTTTTAGAGTATTGGTTCTCATCCTATGGGTCGCCACCCCTTTGGGGGTCAAATGATCCTTTCACAGGGGTTGCATATCAGATACCCTACATATCAAATATTTACATTATTACATTGCAATTCGTAAAAGTAGCAAAATTATAGTTATGAAGTAGCAACAAAATAGGGCTGGGGATCACCACAACTGTATTAAAGGGTCACAGGATTAGAAAGGTTGAAAAGCACTGTTTTAGAGACATATGCTCAATATTTTTTATCAAGACAGGGGTTCTCTGTATAGTTTTGGAGCCTGTCCTAGAACTTGCTCTGTAGACCAGGTTGGCCTCAAACTAACAAAGATCCACCTGTCTCTGCCTCCCGAGTGCTGGAATTAAAGGCATGCACCACCACTGCCCAGCCACATGCTCAGTATTTAAAGATGAGAGAGATGATCCTTGGAATTTACTTAGAATTACTCTAGAACATCAAGAGGATTTGGGTGGAACTATAGACAAAATGACATTAACCAATATCTAATTATTGAAAACAAGTTTGTAACAAGTATAAGGGTGTTACATTTTCTTTGCCTTTGTATATGTTTGAAACTTTGTGTAATAAAATGCTTAATTTAAAAAATTTGTGGAAGCTGAGTATGATGTCGTGTATCTGTAATCCAAGTACATATGAGACAGAGACAGGACTGTGAGGGCACACTGGACTACAATTTCTCCTTCCCCAATAGGGGAAGTGTATGAAAAGATTCTACAGATAAAAACTGAGAAGAGTAGAAAATTGATCAAGGAACACAGAAGACATCCCTGGAGCAGAGACATGCACAGATGGAATTATAGATCTATAAAACAAAAAATACTAAAGAACACAGGGGAAATATGGGGCCATTTAGCAAATGGAGACTAAAAAAATGGTTGTATCTAATTTTAGAATGAAAGTTTATTCCAGATTAAAGAAGTCAGATATAAAACAAAGTCTTTTAAATTTTAAGGTGAAAATATGAGCAACATCTTTTAGACCCTGTCATACCAAAGTATTTCTCTAAAGCACCTAAAAGCTCTATCCACAAAATACAAGTAAAGTTAATATAAAATAAAAACTTCTATTAAAAAACTTAAAATAAATGAAGACAAGCTTCAAGATGAAAGCAGATATCTACCATATCTAATCAATAAAGTATTTCCATGAATAATATATAAACTACAGATCAAAAGCAAAGGATAAATAATGCAATAGATAAATGGGAAAAATAACAAACATGTATTTTATAGAATAGGAAAAACATAAGGCCAATATATCAAGTGAAATGGATCTCTACTTAGAAATTAGATAAGAGAATATCATGGTTAAAAATGATGAAAAATATGTAAGAAAAGTAATATTATATGACAAAGTATGGCAGAATGTGTGGGTCATTGGGCTCTCTTATACATTGCTGCTGAGATTATAAATTTAAATGCCCCCCCAAAACTGGCATTGCCTATATTTGAACATGAACTAGAAATTCTTGTAGCTATACACTCCAACTGTTTTGAACATATAAAAAAACACAATGTTTTCGAAGTACGTATAAGCACTATTCGTAAAAACAACAGTCAAAGAAAAATATCCAAAACACAAGAATTGTTAAACACAATGTTGGTACATTCTAAAAATACAACAGTATAAAGAAGCTACTAGAAGTATATATTACAACACAGATTGACCATAGTAAGATAATGCTGTATGAGAAAACCAAGTTTGAGAAAAATCCATATATAACAATATTATTTTGCTAACTAATTCAAAACCATGCAAGATTATAACATATACCCGGGCGGTGGTGGTGCATGCCTTTAATCCCAGCACTCAGGAGGCAGAGGCAGGTGGATCTCTGCGAGTTTGAGCCAGCCTGGTCTACAAGAGCTAGCTAGTTCCAGGACAAGCTCCAAAGCTACAGAGAAATCCTGTCTCGAAACACCATCCCTCCAAAAAAGATAATATACAAATTTTATGTTTGTATATGAAATTTATAAAACAAAAAACAAGGTGACAGTAATAAGAAAATTTAGGAGGTGAGCTCTTGGGATGAGGAAAGAGGATAAACAAGGGTCAACATATAGCAAATATAAAGTTATTTTTAATATTCTAGCATTTGGATTGATTTGTTGCACTATATTCTTTTGAAAAATTGTTATTGGTTCTTTGAGAATGTCATACAGCATGCTTTGACCCTATTTACCCTATCTCCCGTTCCTCCCAGATCCAGCCCATGATCTTGTTACCTGTCTTTGGTTTCTGTAGCTGTGATAAAACACCGTGATCAAAAACAATGTGGGGAGGAAGGAAATCAGAGAAGGAACTCAATCAAGAAGGGCAGGAACCTGAAGGCAGAAACTAAAAAGGAAGTCATGGAGACATGCTGCTGGCTGGCTTGCTCAGCCTGGTTTTTGTTGCACCAACCAGCCCATGGATGCCATTGCTCAGGGTGAGGTAGGCCCTCACATATTGAAAAGCAGTCATGAAAACTGTACCACAGGCTTGCCCAATAGTCTATCTTGTGAGGCAATTTTCTCAACTGAGGCTTCCTCTTCCAAAATGAGCCAAGCTTGTGTCAAGTTGACATAAAACTAGCCAGCACACCTCCTAACTTTGTATACTCTTTGTTTATTTTTAACCCATCAAGTTGAATTTGTGTTACCCATATATTCTTGGATGTACCACTTACCACTGATGTGGTCAGCTTACCAGGGTTTACAGTCTAAGAGTAAACTAATGTTCCTTATCCCATTTGCTTTGAATTGTCAATAGCTCCTCCGGTAAGAGTGAGATTTCATACCCAGCTCAGCTTTCCTTGATGGGATTTGATATAGCTTAAGCTTACATGGGTCTTGGGCATGCTCTCATAACCACTGTGAGTTCATATGTGCAGCTACCATATCTACTAAGAGATACTATTTCTGTGTGGTTACTCACTACCTCAGGCCTTTACATTTATTCCTCCCCACCTTTCACAATGATCCCCAGGCCTTGGGAAGAGGAGTGTAATATAGATGTCTCGTTTTTAGGGTTGGACATTCTAGTCTCTTATTCTTTGCACCTTGACCACTTGTAGGTCTCTTTTTAAAACACCATTTATTGTAAACAGAAGCTTTTTTGCTAAGAGTTGAGAGATGTATTATTCTATAAATTTAATGATGAGTCATTCATAGCTGCTTTACTACTATGTCCATAGTATTTAGCAGAATAATAGTAAAAATGTCTCTCCTAGGGCCTAGGGTCTGCCTAGACACAAGTTTTTAGCCAAATAATGGCGTTGGGTATGAGTTTCATCTTGTAGAGCAGCGCTTAAATTCAATCAGAAAGTGGTTCCATGATGCTCATGCCACTCTTTTGTCAGTGGGTAGGTATGACTTGCCAGTTGTTATTGTGGCTCACCGGGCTCACATTTGGGTAAGACTGATGATTATTTTTCTCTTTCAGCAGCATGAATAGCACCTTCCAGGTCAGTACTAGCTTGATTTTTCCATGTTCTGAAACTCAGGTAGGTATGTGGTGTCTTCAGCAACATGGTCTTACCATAAAGTTCTGCAAGGAAACTAAATAGCATGAGCAATAGCCTGTACTGTTTATGGGTCTTACAATTCCAAAAAGAAGTAACCCATTCTTGGGACTGACAATTTTATTTTTTAGCCTGTAGGGACATCATGGTCCATTATAGAGTAACTCCATTTTAACTCTGTTTATATGTATGTACACACACACACACACACACACACGGAAGGTTCTGCAGTAGTAACTTTCCACATGACTTTTTTGGAAAGTCTTTAGTGTTATTCATCCCTCCCTATATTACCTTGTCTACCCTGCCCTCACATACCATCCCAATTTAACCCTTCCTGTTCCATTATTCCCCTATAGCCCTTTAGGCCACAGAGTTCTAGTTGACCTCCGTGAATAGGTCCAGAGCCTCTTCCTAATTTCCTCTATATGGGTATTCCAAATGAGACATACATATCTGAAGATTCAAAAATAACATCCATAAATAACAGAAAACATGCAAAGTTTGTCTTATGTGTGTAGGTCACCTCACTCAGAATGATTGTTTTCAACTTCATCTATTTACTTGAATATTTCATAATTTTGCTTTTCTTAATGGCTGAATAATTCTCTATTGTGTAAATGCACCACATTTTTGGTATCCATTCATCAGTTGATGGATATATAGGCTGTTAACATTTCCTGATTATTATGAAGAGAGCAGCAATAAACATGAATGAGCAGGTGTCTCTAGAGTAATGGAGTCATTTGGGTATATACCCAAGAAGGGCATAGCCGGATTATGTGGTAGACCTATTGTTAGCCTTGTGAGTAATCTTCACACTGATTTACATGGTGGCTCCATCAGTTCATACTCCCACAAGAAGTAAATGAGGTCCCCATTTTCATATACACTCCAACATTGATAGTCATTTTGTTGGATCTTAGCCATTCTTTCTGAAGATGAAATGCCAATGTAGTTGTAATTTGCATTTTTCCTGATGCCCAAAGATGTTGAACATCTTTAAGTGTTTCTAAAAATGTTGGACCTTTATGTGTGTTTTTAAAGGTGCTGAACATTTTTAAATGTTTCTCGGTCATTGGTATTTCGTTTTCTGAGAACTCTGCTTAGTTCTGTGCCCTATTTTAAAATTGCATTGTTTGTTTCCTGTTATTGTTCCAGCTTTAAAATGTGTGAGAAAAAAGCAACCCCTAACAATCAAAATTGGCCTGACATTTCTTGAAAGCTTTCCTAATGCTTTTCCTAGCAAGGCTGAGTTATTCTCTGGTGGAAATAAAAGAATTTCATAAAATATCAACATCAGACAAGGTCTTTTTGAAACAGAATGTGAGGATAACAAGACCACTCTGTAAATTTGTCTAACCACAAGCAAATACAAGGAAAAAAGTTTGCAATATTTGAAATACTAAAACCTCTTCTCTCCTTAAAAAAAAAAATCAATTAATGATTTTCATCTCTTTACCAATTACAACTTTGGCTCCAGATTTGTTAGCTCTCTTTATGATAAGATATGACAAGATGCCCAACCATATAACAGTCTCCACTTCTTGATAACATCCAACCCAGTCTCATTTTTTTATTAAATTTATTCATATATTTTATATTTCAACTATAGTTTCTCCTCTCTCCTCTCTCTGCCAAATCTATTCCTCCTGTTTCTGTTCGTTCAGAAAGGAGCAGGCCTCCCATTGTTATTAGCAAAACATGGCATATCAAACTGAGGTAAGACAAAGCTGTTCCCCTCATGCTAAAGGTGGGTGAGACAACCCAATACGAGGAACAGGTTCACAAAAGCCAGTGAAAACAGTGAGAGTAGGATCTGTCCCACTTTTTAAAAACAATTGTCTTTCTTGGATTGCCAGCACCCAACTCTTGACACAGAAACTTATTAGCTATGAATGCTCAGCCTCGTCTTATGTTTGTACCACTAGCTCTTATAACTTAAATTAACCTGTTTCTATTCATCTACTCATTCTATTAATTCTATTCATCTTTTTACCTTTTATTCTGTATGTCCTGTTTTCCAGCTTCCTCCATGTCTGGCTGGCTGTCCCCTGGCTGGCTAGCTGGCTCCCCTTTTCTCTCTGCCTGCCCGTGCCACTCATCCTTCTTCTGTCTAGCTATTGGCTGCTCAGATTTTTATTAGACCAATCAGGTGCTTTAGGCTGATAAGGCAAAACAGCAACATATCTTTTCACAGTTAAACAAATGCAGCATGAACAAATGCAACACATTTACATAGTTAAACTGGTATTCCACAGCAACCAATCACCTAGCAAAAGCTTAAGTCTTATCATGAAGACTTTTAAAAACCTGGTGAATGGTCCACACCTAGAACATTTGACTCCTGGATCTGGGGAAAAGACCAGTTTCCTAGGTCAAATAAAGATCCCACAGCTACACAGGCATGTTTCTAGCTTTTGTTTCATCCATTCTGTAAACTGTAGCAGTCCTGTGAGAAAGGCTGAGACTCACCAAGAATGGCTCTGACTAGTTTTGGCAAAAACTAAATTAATTGTATATTCCGTGTTCATATATTTTATATAATTTCTTCTTAATGCAGATAAGATATTGTAAATGGGGATTCCAGAGAGCCTGGATTTCTCTGCCAGCACACACACACACACACACACACACACACACACACACACACACACGATGGAGCCTAGAAAAATAGAGACCTGAGGCTAAAAGCCTCTTGATTTATCACTAACTGATGTTCTACTTTTTTAACTAAGAATCTCATTCCTTTCACATTCTATTTGAGGGTTATTTTATAACATTTTCATGTGTACTGGATAAACAGGGGGAAAAAAACACCTACAGCCCTGAAGGGGAGGTTTGGAGGAGTCTAACTCCAAATTCAGAGGAAAAGGTCAAAGACAGAAGCAATTACTAAAAGAGCAGCACTACCAACAGGGAAAATGACCTCAGGATGCAGAGGGACTTGAAAGACTTTGTAGCGGCCCAAGCCAGTACTTTCATGAACAGCCCCTTCTGTCCTCTCATCCAGGAAGTGTTTTTCAGTGAGTAGAAATAAACAATCTGCATTGTTTGCTTGAACAGTTGGGAAAAGAAGGGTAGGAAAAGACTTCTCTCAATCTCAACACCAATTCTTTCATCTTCCATGGTCCAGTAACAAGAGGGAAATGCGACCTAAAGGTAATTTATGGTATTGTATATGAAGGGCATAGCTTCAAATAAAAAATAGGATATTTGTGTACTTCGACAGCTCACACGATAAAATGAAACAACAGAGAAAACTGGTCATGTTCCTATGCAAGTATGACAAGCAAATTTTAAAGTTGTCCTAGGTCACTGGTTGGTCATAACAAAACACCATGCTAGGGGAATCAGCAACAAAAATGTAATAGCTTTCAGAGATGGAGGCTAGAAACTGGGCTTTAGATATTGGTCACTTTGGTTTCTTCAAAGGCCTCTCTCCACATGTGCAGATGGCCATGTTCCTACTGGATCTGGGAGACCCACAGGAATTAATCATATTCTGAGGTGCTCAGGGTTAGGACTTCAACTTATGACTTTGAGAGAGAGAACTCTGTCCATCCATAACAAAAATTATCATGCATTTTAAGTGAAATTAAACTTGAATACACTCACAATTTAAATAATAGTTGAAGAAACAGTAATGAGTCAATAAATATATGCAGAGTATATTATAAAGACCTTTAATATTATGATTTAGTTTTAATTTAGAATTAGAAATCAATATGATTTGGTTTAGCTTTATTTTTGTAAAAGTTTTATATAGAGATTTATATAAAATGTCAGCAATACATTAATGATATCTTGGAGTTATTAGAATACAGACTATGGTCTAAGTGCCCATAAGGAGGAAGGAAGCATCAACCTCCTGCATTAGTTAATTTTGTCAGTTGGACTGGTAAAGTTCAAGGGGGTTAGTAAAGTGCACCTCTGGGTATATCTTAGAGGCTGTTTACAGACAGGATTAACCAAGGGAGGAGGCAGAGGGGAAAACAATAATAAGCACAACAGTGAAACTGGGCTGTCTGACCTGTCATGTTCCTTGGGAAAAAAAAAATCTAAGAAAAGACACCAGTACAGAAATAACCTTAAAGCTTATTAAAAGGAGCAGCCCTTGACTTCTTACAGATTTAATGAGTAGAGAGGTCTGATCCCGTGGGGCTCACTCACCTTTTCACACGACCTTCCACAGGACTATTCCACGCGGGACAGTCCTCAGCTGCTCACAGGTTGAACAGCAGAGCATTGGGGAGGTGATGGAAGAATTGTTAGGCATTTAGTAGATTCTAGGAATAACAGCTGGAAACGGTGTGGACACCAAAAATAGTGAGACAGAGAAGAATATGGGAAGGGTTAAAGGGTTTCTAGATCCCTCTCCATTTCCAAGTGTTAAGGATATTTTGAGGACTGACTATTTAGTTCAGATTTTCTAAATCCTGGAAAAGTGATTCTGGGCTTCCCCTGTGGGCACAGGCACAAATAGGACTTTCCCTCTCTAATGTTACAAAGTCTAATTCTAAGACTTTCACACACTAAGAAAGACTGGGAGCTGAGATGGGAGTGATTATCCAAGGTAATAGCAGTGGCATCTCTAGCAAAAAAAAAAAAATGATCCACAGGTCTGGGGTCATATTAGTGTCCAAGGGCCATGCTGCCACTATGGCCATGCTGATCTCAGTGGCCTGCGCTGTCACATGGGGCAATAGTGACATCAGATGGGGGTCTGTGATGAAGTCCAATGCTCATGTTGTTGCCAAAGGTCACATGGGAGTCTGAGGTTGGGCTGAAACCTGTGGCCTTGTTGGTGTCCGGGGTCATCCTGATCTGAGTGGCCAGCAGTTCCACCCTAGCCAGGACATCATCTGGTCTTAGCTCTGCCAAGGGCCATATCTAGGTCTGTGGTCCAGCTGCAACTGGTGAGTGTGTGAGTATCTGTGGCCTGTGTCGCTTCAGGGGGCCATAGGAACCATGTGTGATGAAATCAAAGGGTCATGTTGAGCCAGCCATCTCTTGACTCTGCCCCTCCCTGGACACCGCTGTAAGAGAGCTGGTAGTAACCTTCACAGGAGAGCTGGCTCGTCGGACACTTGTGACGATTGGCCCCACCTTTCACAAGTGAGGGAGAACTAACTGACCCTGATGGCACGAGTGTAAGGGAGCTGGCTCTGCCCCCTCACCTGAGGCAGGCAGTCCTAATGGCCTGGACTGAGCAGCTCAGCTACCACCCAGGCTTTGAGTTGGCCTACCCTACCCTAACATCTACCCCTTCTAGGACCTGCTGGAGATCTAGGATCTGAAGAGACTGGTCCTGTGGAATGACATCTACAGGATCTGTGATTCAGGCAGCTGCAGGATATCCCAGCAGAGTTTCAGTGAGGATCCAGTGATGATGGTGTACCAGCAACCAGAAGCCTTGGACCACACTAATGACTCATTGCAATGAACATTTACTAGTAAAGCTGATTGGACAAAAGGGTCTACTAGGTGACAGACCGAGGCCCCCAATGCCACCAGGATGAAGGAAGAGGTGTTGGAGAGGTGAGAAAGATCTCTAGAGAAGTGAAGTTTTTTTTTGTTTTGTTTTGTTCTTGTTTTTGTTCATTTGTTTTCTTGCTTTGTTTTGATGTTTTTAAATTTTTCTTTGGGGGGAACTGTGGAGGTGAGGGGAGGATATGGGGGGACTGAAAGGTGAGTGTAATTAGGGTATATGATGTGTAACTCCCCAAGAATCAATAAAAAAAATCTACCTGGTAGGATGGCACTCACATGTCACCAGAAGACTTCTTCCTTTACCCCATTCTCAGTTCTGAAAAACTAAACCCCAGACTATGTCTTCTCCAGAACAATTCCCAGGATTCAAAGTCAGGTCTGTGGACATGCACTGTGACACTGCTGTGACCATGGCATGCTAATGTGACAGAGGCACACTTCCCCCAATTTAAATCTCTTTATTCTAGAATGCAAATCCTAGGAAGTCTTCTGACAGCACTTGCCAAAGAAAGCCATGTAAGTGATGCATTAAAGTGTCCTAAGTGGCTGCAGTCCTGTGCTATTTTGAAGCCATCTGTAAGGAAGAGGACATCTTACATTTCGGCTGTTGTTTTAACTTTTAACATTCGCTCTGTTTTGTTTTTGCTTTTTGTTCTTTTGTGTTTTAAGACAGGGTTTTTTGGTGTAGCCCTGGTTGTCACGGAACTCACTCTGTAGATCGGGCTGGCCTTAAACACAGAGATACTCCTGCCCTGGTTTCCCAAGTGCTAGGATTAAAGGTGTGTGCCACCATCGTCCAGCTTTCCATTGGTTTTTCAGCCTTCCACTGGAACCATCTAGATACAGTCATCAAACTATCACCATGTTGAAAAACCATCGAAACAGGGAGACAAGAAGAGGTTTTCCTCTGCCCATGACACATCCCTAGCAAATGAAGTAGCTCTCTTCTACACACACTCAAGTAAAAAATTAGGCAAAATTAGGTACTGTAGAAAATATGATAAGAAACCATAAAGAATGAACTGTACATTAAAATATATTGCCCCCATAAACTTTATTAAATCTACCAAATAAACAGTATGGGTATAGGGGATGGGGAAATGGCTCAACCAATAGTCTTTGTCATGCAAGTACAAGGACCTGAGTTCAGATCCTTGGTGCTCATGGGAAAAGCCTGGCGTCTTGGTTAGGGTTTCTATTGCTGACCCTGACAAAGGCAACTTGGGGAGAAAAGGGCTTGTTTCATTTACACTTCTAGCTTAAGGCTGGTCACTGAGGGGAAGTCAGGGCAGGAACTCAAGCTGGGCAGGATCCTGGAAGCAGGAGCTAATGCAGAGCCCATGGAGGGGTGCTGCTTACTGCCAGGACTACCAGCTCAGGGATAACGCCATCCACCATGGGCTGGGCCCTCCTCCATTAATTACTGATTAAGAAAATGCCTTACAGCTGGATTTTATGGAGGCATTTTCTCAATGGAGGTTTCTCATATGACTATGGCTTGTGTGAAAATGACATAAAACTAGCAGCACCCACAACTGTCATCTCACTGCTGGGGAACAGGATACACAGATCCTTTGGCTTGCTGGCCAGTCACTCTAGCTGAATCTAAGAACTCCAGGTTTAATGTGAGTCCTTGTCTTAAAAAATAACATGGAGACCACTTGCCCCTTCAAAGTTCACAACAGCGAAGCCTGCTAGGGATCAGCTGAACAGATTCTAGAGTATCTATCGGAACAAAGGAATGCTACGCAGTCACTACCAGTGATGCTATCAAATGAAAAGATGCTGCTAAACTATAAATATGTAACAAGAGCCAATTACAAATTTTATAGTGATGTGCACCATGCCTTCCTTTTGTTAACGCCATAACATGGCATAAAATTTTATATGAAAATATTAACCGTAATTTTAAGTTGTTTTATTATGAGTAATACTTGCTTATTTTACTTTCCACTTTTATTTATTTATGCTTCTTCAGTAGACAACTATATCATTTGCAATATCTTTATCTTCAACAGAAGAGGAAATAGGTTTAATTGTATTTAGTTTGTTATGTTAACACACAACCTTACATGAAAATGTTCAATAGTTATTGAATAAATAAACATATATTAACTATGCATCCACATTTAACTATGATAAATTCAATAGAATTTGTGGTATATATATATATATATGTTATATAATAATAAACACATATTATTGAAAGCAGGAGTTGTAGTAGTTATAACCACAGAAGGGAGGGATGTGTCACTAACACAGCCTGCCTCTGAAGAAGCAAGATCCCATAGTCAGACCAAATTACAGCCATAGAAAGAAAAGCAGCTTGTCACCAGGTAGCCAGAAAGAGCTAAGAGCTCAGTCAAGGGAAGTAGGTCATATACTGTCTCAACAGCTTCACCCTTACCTGAGGATCTAAGATATCTAGACTAGAGGCCCACAAGACTGACTCAGCTTCCTTAATCTGCCTTCAGGAATTTCAGGGAAAGCAAAACAAAACAAAAAAATACCAGAACAAACAAGAAAAAAACCAAACAAACAAACAACTCTCACCTGTGAGTACCTGCTGTGTAGGCTGAATGCCTATCCTGTCCCTAAAAACCTCATACACTGAAATCCTTATCCCCAAGGTGATGGTGCTAACTGGTAGGACTTTTGGGAGGGGATTAGTTCAAAATAATAAAAAAAAAAATAACATGGAGAGTGAATGAGGATAACAGATCAGACATTGACCTCTGGCTTCTACACACATGCCAGTGTGCACGCATGCGCGCACACACACATGTGAACATATACATACGTATAAAAAGTATAAAACAAAAATTCATACACTGATATGTACCACACACAAAATAAAAAAACCTAGAATAAAGCGCAGAAAAAGGGTAGTGATGACCAGGAAATCTGTGTTTAAAAGGTCAGATGGAAAAATACATTTTAATTCAGTATTTATTTATTCATTTGTAGTTGTAGGTTTTTGTTTTGTTTTTCTGTTTTTTTTTCTTTTTTGACACAGGGTCCACTATGTATGTAACCCTAACTAGCTTAGAGCTTACTATGTAGACCAGAAGAACCCTGAACTCCGTGATCCCTGCCTCTACCTCTTGAGTGCTGCTGGAGTTACATCATGCCCATTAAACTTATCTACTCGCTCTTTTTTAATAGAGGGAGAAATGAATAAAGTTACATAGAACTGGGAGTAGGGAAGAGGGATGAGAGGGCATGGCAACTGATTATGAAATGTTTTTCCCCTGGAAAAAATGAGTCAATAAGGAATAACTGTGTGCTGCTTCAGGCTGACGACGGGCCAGGGTTAAAGATCCATGGGAAAGGAGAAAAGCTTACTTTATTTTATCAAGTACAGATAACAGGTACACTGTACCAGTTTGCCAGGGGTCAGAGAGTACAAACAATTCGGGTAATAATTTAGAAAGCAGCAAATATGCCTGGCTTCATTATGGGTAAATATGGTTGTCATACACAAATAACATGGGAAAAGTTAGTTATTAGCAGTAAGAAGGCTCCTAGAAAACAAAAGGTATGGGAGGATTTTCAAGCTTTTATTTGGTTAGTTGTGTTGCTTTGCTTTTTTGCCATTCTGGGCATTGAACCCAGGACCTTGCACCTGCTAGCAAGTACTCTATTTTCTCCAGGACCTGGAAAGACTTACCAATTGGCCCTGTGGTCCAGAACCATAAAGTTCAGGTAAAATTCAACATTGTCAGAACGTTCTTTCATTAAAAATGCTATTTGTTGCCAGGCAACTCAAGTGTATGCAAACCTCCTGAACTGTGTAGAGCCGTGCCGGCAGATTTTCTTAACTGTCCAGGTAAGTTTTGTCCAGGTAGTAGGTCAGCCTGTGCACTGTCTGCTGCAGCAAGGAGCCCTGTGAGGTCAGCTATATCAAGCCGCTGGCGAGATGATGGATTGACAGGAAACTTGATAAAGAAGATTGAGTAAAAAACCCTGTTTTAATAATCTGACTGGAAATGACAATAATGGGTGACATTTACTTAGCACTTACTTTATGCCAGACGGCACCATCAAATACTGTGCCTTTCCCTTCTAATTATACTTAAAGTATAACTTCTGAGGATGCGGTATTTGTGAGGAGGGAGTGCAGGAGTGGGGGTTGCCAATTAAAGCAGCTGCCTAGGCTTCTGCGACTCTCTCCAAGTCCTAAAGTCCCTCTGCGAAGCCTGAGGTTATTTTTCCTGACAGTTGGTTTCCGGGTGCAGCTGTTGCTCTCACAATTGCTTCCCTGTTTAATTTTCTTCTTTACTAGTCCACAGCCCTGTTTAAATTTTCTTCTCGGATGTGTTTTCTTGGTGTTTCCTTTCTGTTTGATTTTAATAGCTTCAGTGAGATTTATCTACCACACAATCCTCCCACATAAAATGTGTAATTTGATAATATTTTAGTAAAGTCATGCTGGAAAAGAAAAGTGTCTCTTGGACTTCCCTACTTTCTTTTATAATCATTTTCAACTTCTGGACCTTTACCTCTAGCCTTACCTTCTCCATAAATGCACAGGCTTCCTATATATTGTTCCACCTCCAGGCAGAAAGCAGCCACTACCTTGATTAAAATAATCTTCTCTAAAATATTGACGAACACAAGATTTCTCAGCTCTCCCATTTGTATTTAGACAGTTTGGTTCACTGAATCTGTTCCAGCTATGTCTCCACGTCTCCATCTATAAGGTGTTGGTAATCATAGCCATACTTCTTCAAAGAGTTGTTATGAACCTTAAATGAGTTAATTTATAAGAGATAATTTTAATGTGTGACACAGGGCAAGAATTCAGGGAGTATTTGCTGTTGTTTTTATTACCATCATGAGGAAGCTCCCTGGTGGTGATAGCTGACGTGATTGCTCCCTTCTCTGCATTAGTGGTAAAGTTCTGTGTTGGGGGTACCACATATAGCCTTAGAAGTTTATCTTTATCTGAAGCATGTTAATACTTGGAAGAGAATTTCACTCACAAAATTCAAAATCGCTGGTCTTGTCAGCCCCAGTGGTGAGACACAGATCAGCACCGCCATTGGGAGCCTCCTGGCCTGCTCCTGAGAGGCTTGAAGTCAAGTAAAGCTGGATGTTTCACTACATCACAGAAGATAATTTCAAGAGAGTAAGTATGAAGCAAGGTTAGTGAGTTTATTATTCTAAGACAAAGGATAGCACATACTTCAGATTTAAGCAAGGGTCTGAGGCAGAGAAGAGTGAGGGAAAGAGGCAGTACTAGAAGTGCGGGTTTCTAAACCAGCCTACAAACCACAATCCCAGAGAACTTAGACAAAGAAAGACTTACATAGATCTAATCTACATGAGAAGTAGAAAGTAGAAAAAGACAAGATCTTCTGAGTAAATTGGGAGGATGGGGACCTTGGGGAAGGACTGAAGGGGGGAGGGGAAAGGTAGGAAGGGGGAGCAGCAAAAATTGTCGAGCTCAATAAAAATCAATAAAAATGGTAAAAAACAAAACAAAACAAACAAAAAGAAGTGGATGTTACTGACTTGGAAAAGTACAGTACACATCAAGGAATGGACACACACTTTGGGAGAGGGAGAGTTGTGATTAATGTCTTCTGTAATTCTCTGCTTTTCTAAGTTCCATTGCTCAATGGCTTCAAGATAAAACAGAGTTTAAATATTAAGCAAAAATCTATACTTCTCTTAGAAAATTTCCTTTTGTAAATGAAACTATAAAATGCTTTTACGAGGTTTGCTCTTCAGATTTAGGTATGAGAGAGAAGCGCTAGCACAGTTAAACGGTGTGTGCGCGCACACACACACGTGTGTAGGCTAGCCTTAGAGATCTGGCCATCTCCGCCTCCTTAATTTGGGGAGTACAAATGAATGTTACTCTACTCAGCTTTATGACATGAGCTTTGACCAGCAGGGCTGAAGGCTGGCTTACTGAGTGAGCTCCACAGAATGAGAAATCTTGTCTCAACCAAGTGGATGGCTCCTGAGGGTGACCTCTAGTTCCACATTCATGTGTGCACAAACCCAATCAGACAGAAACGCATGTAGAATATATATATATATATATATATATATATATATATATATACATTATACATCAAAAACTTAATAACAGTTATTTCTGGGTTTTCCAAATTATACCTTCTGGTATTTATCAAGTATTTAAGAGTGCTAATGAAATACTCTTTAAATCATAAACTAAAGATATTTTCAAACTATATGCAGGCACAGTAAATATCAGCACACAGTTACACGAAAAAAACCAGGATATACAGCAAAATAATGTAAAATGTGGTGAAGACAAGTAACTACACAGATGGTAGTAAAAACGAATCTAAATGTTGAAGCCATTGTCTCTGGAACTATAAATGGGAGCATGTAAAATTTCTAAGTTTATTTGAATCTCAACAGTATATGCCTATAATTTTTATAACGAGAAAAAGTAAAAACCACAAAATTAAATCCTGGTATAAATATAAGATAAAGGATATGAAAATCGTTCTGAGAAGAAAGAGAAGTGCTTCGAAACACAGAAATTCGTTCCTTTCCTGACTATCAAAGAAATGCAAATGAAAACAATGCTGCAAGGCAGATTTCCACCCATCACACCGATAAACAGTTCTGTTAAAGATCACAGCCAGGTTCATACCCACCCTGCTTGGAAATATTTTCCTCTAACTAGAAGGAAAGACTGGCAGAGTCCGATTTCACAGCACACTGCTGCCATCTTCGGGAAGCTAATGTAATAGCTCTCTTCCTTTTTTTAATTCATTCTTTTTAACTTCATTCCTTTTTCAGTTCAATCCTTTCTTTCTTTCCTTGCTTCCTTCCTTTACTTAGTCCTGCCTTTCTGTCTTGCCTTTCCTTCCTTTCTTTCTCAGTTGATTTGCCCAAGGGGCTACATCAATAGTTTGAATTGTTTGGGGAGTCATTTGGACTATCCTGCCTAACCATTTGAAAAGAAGTTTCACAGATTCAACGCGATGCTCATCAAAATCCCAGCAAGTCTTCACAGACCTCGAAAGAACATTACTCAACATTATATGGCAAAAAACCCAGAATAGCCAAAACAATCCTGTACAATAAAAGAACTTCTGGAGGCATCACAATCCCTGACTTCAAACTCTACTACAGAGCTACAGTACTGAAAACAGCCTGGTATTGGCATAAGAACAGACAGGAGGACCCATGGAACCAAATAGAAGACCTGGATATCAATCCACACATCTTCGAACACCTGCTGTTTGACAAAGAAGCAAAAATATATCAAATGGAAAAAAGAAAGCATATTTAACAAATAGTGCTGGTATAACTGGATATCAACATGTAGAAGAATGAAAATGGACCTCTATCTATCCCCATGCACAAAACTCAAGTCCAAATGGATCAAAGACCTCAACAAAAAGCCAGCCACACTAAACCTCATAAAAGAGAAAGTGGAAAGTACACACATTGGCACAAGGAACCACTTCCTAAATATAACCCCGGCAGCATAGGCACAGAGAGAAACAATTAATAAATGGGACCTCCTGAAACTGAGAAGCTTCTGTAAAGCAAAGTAAATAGTCAACAAGACAAAACGATAGCCTACAGAATAGGAAAAGATCATCACTAACCTCACATCAGACAGAGGTCTGGTCTCCAAAATACACAACGAACTCAAGAAATTGGTCAACAAAAGAACAAATAATCCAATAAAAAAAATGGCGTACAGACCTAAACAGAGAACTCTGAACAGAGGAATCTAAAACGGCTGAAAGACACTTAAAGAACTTAAGGAAATGTTCAACATCCTCAGTCATTAGAGAAATGCAAATCAAAACAACTCTGAGATTCCATTTTTTTTTTTTTTTTTGGTTTTTCGAGACAGGGATTCCATCTTACACCTGTACGAATAGCAAGATTAAAACCACTGATGACAACTTATGCTTGGAGAGATTGTGGGAAAAGAGAACACTTCTGCATTGCTGGTGGCAATGAATACAAGCTGGTACAGCCCTTTTGAATGTCAGTGTGGTGATTTCTCAAAAAATTAGGAAACAACCTTCCTCAAGACCCAGCAATACCACTTTTGGGGATATACCCAAAGGATCCTCAATCATGCCACATGGACATGTACTCAACTATGTTTATAGCAGCTTTGTATGTCATAGCCAGAAACTGGAAACAACCTCAATGCCCTTCAACCAAAGAATGAATAAGGAAAATGTGATACATTTACACAATGGAGTACTACACAGCAGAAAAAAAAATAACGACATCTTGAATTTTGCAGGCAAATAGATGGAGCTAGAAAACATCATTTTGAGTAAGGTAACCCAGACCCAGAAAGACAATTATCAAATGTACTCACTCATAGGTGGTTTTTAAACATAAAGCAAAGAAAACTAGCCTACAAACCACAATCGCAGAGAACCTAGACAACAATGCAGACACTAAGAGAGACTTACATAGATCTAATCTACATAGGAAGCAGAAAAAGACAAGATCTCCTGAGTAAATTGGGAGCACAGGGACCTTGCGGGAGGGTTGAAGGAGGAAGGGGAGAGGCAGGGAGGGGAGCAGAGAAAAATGTAGAGCTCAATAAAAATCAATTAAAAAAGAAAAGAAACAGAAAATGAAAAGAAGTTTCTTGGGCCTGGGGTTTTTTATTAGTCTGTGATTCTTATGGGGAATCAATTGTTAAACCAAGTGTCTTAACTTCCTTTAAACATCTCTCCTAGAAATGACAGTCTAAACAATACTAAAACTTTAAATGGTAATAATGGGGGACAGTAAAAGAAACATTACTAATGCATAAATCACACATTGAACCTCCATATTGATAGTGGGAGACTTCAATACCCTAATCTCACCAATGGAGAAGTCATTGAGGCAAAAACAAAAAAACAAAACAAAAAATCTAGACCACTTATGCTCCACACCATGTGGCTGTGGTGGCAGGACTCAACCGAATACAGCCCCAGGCGGCAAAATAAGTCCAGCAACACCTCCCCACCAACCAGGACCCCTCCCCACACCAGAGACAGCAGGGAGTTGGGCACTATTATGATCTCTTTATGATGAGGATGCATGGTCCTGACAAACACCATGACAAACTGAGCTTACAAGGAGATCCACAGGAATGCTTAGGGCAGTTCACCCCAGGCTCCGAGAAGAAAACATAGGCCCACATGGTGTCACAAATGTACAGTGTGGTATAGGAGAGAGATAGAGAAAGAACAGAGAGACAGAAAGACAGACACAGACAAAATGGCTCATGTCGTATGGACAGAGGCATATCTGAAGAGGTGAAAGGGGTGAGGAGCAGTTTGAGATGGGTGGATAGTGAGGTCTCTGTCTGCGCTGCTGCCAGGGCCCATGTCTCTAAAGCAGCCTCAGTCTGTGCTGATGTCCACGGCTCCTGATACCAAAAGGCCAAGAGGAAATGGCTGTACAGAATTGGCCATGTCCCTCACTGGTTGCAACACTAGGGAGAACTGGTTGGTTCCTGCCCCTCACTTGTTGAAGGACTCAGGAGAGAGGGTCCTACACCCCACCGGGATAACACAACAGAGCCGACCCTATTCACAAGGGCAAGAACAAACTGGCTGTGAGGGCATGAGAATGGGAGAACAGCTTGTGCCCCTCTCATATGCCATGTGGTAGTATGAGTTGAGGGAAAAATGCCTTTTTTTCCCCACCCCTAGCACCTGCGGCAGGTGGAGGACCTGACGCAAGGCCTCACTATCTACAGCACTTGGGATAAATGGCCCTGCACCTAGCCTGGGCAGTACAGCAGAGTTGACCCTGTAGACATGAGTGAGGGCAAGAGAGGGGCATGGCTAGTACCATCTACCTCATCTCTGCTGTTGTGGCTAGAGTGAGGGGAAGATGCCCTCCTCCTTTGCCTCTACCACCACCAGCAGGCAAGGGGGCTGATCCCACCCCCTTAACCTGCAGCAACACTAGGCAGCAGGCCCTACACCTCATCTGGGCAGCACAGTACAGCTGACCCTATTGACAGGGGTATGGGTAAATTTCCCTCTTGAACATGAATGTTGGCAATCTGGCCCCACCCCTCATCTGCCATATGGTGGTATGGTGGGGGAGAGATGTCCTACCCCCTACTCCTCACCACCAGTAATGAGTTGGAAAGTTGGCTCTGAGGTCATAGTGGGAGAGCTGTCCCTCTGATGGAGGATTCTCATTGGCTAATAAACAAACTACCTTGGCTCTTTGATAGGGCAAGATTTAGATAGGTGGAGTAGACAGAACAGGAAAAAGGAAGTGAGGTAGATGGCTCAGACAATTGCCCCACCTCTCCTCTCTGGGACAGTCACCATGACTCTGCTCAGTGGGACAGATGCGATGAAGCCAGCTGCCAGGTCAGACATGCTGAATCTTCCCTGGTAAGACACCCCTCGTGGTGTTACAAAGATTATTAGATATGGGTTAATCAAGATGTGAGTAAGAGGCTGAAACTAATGAGCCAGGCAGTGTTTAAATGAATACAATTTGTGTGTTGTTATTTCGCGTGTAAAGCTAGCCGGTGGCCAGGAGCCGGGCTGGATGAAAAGCAGGCCTGCCCACAGCTCCTCACTACATCCCTCCCCCTCAACAGTTGTAGCACTCATGAGAGCTGGCTAACCCTGAAAGCATAAAAGCAAAAGAACTGGCCCTGCCCCTTGTTCATCTGCTGCAAGGGATAAACTAGTCAGGCCAATGCTGAAGAGCTTTGGTGCGAGAGAATTGTCTGCATTCTGTCAATCGTGTTTTAAATAAACACTAATTGGCCAGTAGCCAGGCAAGGAATATAGGCAAGACAACCAGACAGGAAGTAGAGGCAGGGCAATGAAAACACGAGTATTCTGGGAAGAAGAAAGCTCTCTCCTGAGTCCTGCACAGACCACCAAAGAAGCAAGATGTGACCAGCCCCACTGGAAAAAGTTTATATCTACTGCAGACTCTCTTTGTGATTCTTTGTGACTTGCCGGCTGCAGAAACAGGACAGGACAGAAACTCCAACAAGCGCTGGCCCTCATGTTACAGAGCTTAGCATGGTGGTGTGGATGAGGGAGAGTTGGTAGGCTGAACAATCCTGCAAATACCTAGGTCCAAACCAGCGTTATGAGTTGGCACACCGGAACATCCAGCCCATCTACAACCTTCCGGAGCATGTGAAGGTGCAAGTCCTATAGACCCATGACACATAGCAACAACAAAATATTCAAGAGGAGCCCTACTGAGTATTCAGCGTCAATAGTATAGCAGAAATCAGAGACGTCAAACCACAACAATGACTCTTTGTAATGAACACATCAAAGATATATGGACAAAAGGGTTTACCATGTAACTCACTGTGTCACTACAGCTTACATGATGAGATTTTTCCTTTTTTTTTCTCTTAAATTGTATTGTATTGGGGGGGTTGCAAGGGAAGGGGTTGGATATGAAGGGATAGGGAAATGAATGAGATTGAGATGCACAAAAAATAAAAAGAAAGTTTAAAAAAGGAAAAAACTAAACAGAAATACTGGAGCTATCAGACACGTACAGAACATTTCACACAACACAAAAGAATATATTTCTACTAAGCACCACGTGGAAGTTTCTCCAAAATTGACCACATACTTGGTCACAAAGAAAGTCTCAACAGATACAAAAATACTGAAATAACCCCCGGAATCTCATCAAACCACCATGAATTAAAGCTAAATTTCAACAACAGAGAGTCTACAAATTCATTGAAACTAAACAACTTCCTACTAAATGACTACTACCGGATCAAGGCAATAATAAAGAATTAAAGACTTTCTAGAATTCAATGAAAACAAACGCATAACATACCCAAACTTATGGGACACAATGAAAGCACTGCTGGGAGAAAAGTTCACAGCACTAAGTGCCTACATAAAGAAATTGGACAAATCGCATATTAGCAACTAACACCACACCTGAAAGTTCTAGAACAAAAAGAAGCAAACACATCAAAGAGGAATAGATGGCAGATAATAATCAAATCAGGGTTGAAATCAATAAACAAGAACAATACAAAGAATCAATGAAACAAAGAGTTGGTTCTTTGAGAAAATCAACAAGATATTCCAAACCTTATCCAAACTAACTAAAGGGCAAAGAAAGAATATCAAATGGATCAAAGACCTCAACATGAAGCCAGCCATACTGAACCTCACAGAAGAGAAAGTGGGAAGTACACTCGAACACATTGGCACAGGGAACCACTTCCTAATTATAACCCCAGTAGCACAGACACTGAGAACAACAATAAATAAATGGGA
The DNA here is from genome assembly GCF_903992535.2 of Arvicola amphibius. Taxonomy (NCBI): domain Eukaryota; kingdom Metazoa; phylum Chordata; class Mammalia; order Rodentia; family Cricetidae; genus Arvicola; species Arvicola amphibius. The sequence continues at coordinate 64,194,263 of NC_052065.1, forward strand.
CCTCCTAAAACTAAGAAGCTTCTGTAAACTGAAGGACACCTCAATAAGACAAAAGGCAGCCTAGTGAATGGGAAAAGATCATCACTAACCCCACATCAGACAGAGGTCTTATCTCCAAAATATACAAAGAGTTCAAGAAATTGGTCAACAAAAAAACAAATAATCCAATAAAAAAAAAATGGTGTACAGACCTAAACAGAGAACTCTGAACAGAGGAATCTAAAATGGCTAAAAGACACTTAAGGAAATGCTCAACATTCTTAGTAATCAGAGAAATGCAAATCAAAACAACTCTGAGATTCCATGTTATACCTGTAAGAATGGCCAAGATCAAAAACACTGATGACAACTTATGCTGGAGAGGTTGTGGGGAAAAGGGAACACTCCCGCATTGCTGATGGGAGTGCAAGCTGGTACAACCCCTTTGGATGTCACTGCTGCGCACCATGCCCCCGTGTCTGTGTTCGGTGCTCTGGCACCCAGTTCGCGAGATTTGGGCAAGGGGCAGGAGGTTAAAAAACACAAAGATTCACACAGACAGAGAGACAACAACACGGGTCATCCTTGAAGTCCCTAAGAATGCCCCCTTTATTGTGTTCAGGGGCAGATTATATAGACAGCCACGCCCCAGCCAAACCCACTAGAAACCACTCTGCCATCAGGAACTCCTGAAGGTCTCGTGCTCAGAACAGCTGTAGGCACTCACATCAGGGGATTACAAGAAATTCAGGATCTGGGGTCTCACTGCTCCCAACATGTCACTGCGGCAATTTCTCAGAAAATTAGGAAACAACCTTCCTCAAGACCCAGCAATACCACTTTTGGGTATATATCCAAAGGATGCTTAATCGTGCCACAAGGACATGTGCTCAACTATGTTCATAGCAGCTTTGTTTGTCATAGCCAGAAACTGGAAACAACCTCAATGCCCTCTACCGAAGAATGCATAAGGAAAATGTGATATATTACACAATGGAGTATTACACAGCAGAAAAAAATAAGATCTTGAATTTTGCAGGCAAATGGATGGAGCTAGAAAACATCACTTTGAGTGAGGTAACCCAAACCAGAAAGACAATTATCACATGTACTCACTCACAAGTGGTTTTTAAACATAAAGCAAAGAAAACTAGCCTACAACTCACAATCCCAGAGAAACTTGACAACAAGGCCCCTAAGAGAGACTTACATAGATCTAATCTACATGGGAAGTAGAAAAAGACAAGATCTCCTGAGTAAATTGGGAGCATGGGGATGTTGGGAGAGGGCTGAAGGGGAGGGGAGAGGCAGGGAGGAGTGCAGAGAAAAATGTAGAGCACAATAAAAATCAATAAAAAAAACAGAAAAAAGATTTAACATTTTCTTTGATAAAAAAAGAATATCAAAATTAACAAAATCAGAATCAAAAAAAGGGACATAATGACAGACCAAGAGAAAATCCAAAGATATAATTTAAAAACCTGCACTCCACCAAACTGGAAAATGTAAAAGACATGGGTAATTTTTGATAGGTCTACTTACCAAGCTTAAATGACACCAGATAATATATTTGAACAGACATGAATTAGAAGTAATCATTAAAGTTTTCCAACCAAAAATAGCCTAGGGCCAGATGGTTTTGGCACATAACTCTACCAGATTTGCACAAAAGAACTAATACCAATACTCCTCAATTTATTCCACAAAATAGAAAAGAAAAATTTCCCAGTTGATTTAATGAGGACACAGTTACCCTGAAACCCAATCCACATAAAGATTCAACAAAGAAAGAGAATTACAGACCAATTTCCCTTATGAACATAGACATCCCATGTTACACCCGTCAGAATGGCTAAGACCAAAAACACAAGTAACAGCTCATGATGGAGAGGATGAGGTGCAAGGCGAAAACTCCTCGATTGCTGATGGAAGTATAAACTTGTATAGCCACTTTGGAAATCAATATGACAGTTCCTCAGAAAATTGGGAACAGATCTACCTCAAGTCCCAGATATATCACTATTCGTCATATACCCAATGTACGCCCCACCTGCTGTGGGAACTCCTGCCAATAGCCTTTTAGATACCAGCCCACTTTGAGAGTGGTCTCATGTACTAGTAATGCAGACATAAAGCATGCTTGGATCTCTTGGCTGCCGGATTTGGTTCCAGTTCTCAGCGCATGCAAAGGACAGTGGATTGGTACCCTTTTTGTGACTTCACCCCCTATTAAATAAACCTTATTATAATCCATCTGGGCTAGTGAGAGACGATTTTGTTATAAACTGAAACAGATACCTGCTCAACTATGTTCATTGAGGCTCCATTCATAATCGCCAGAAACTGGAAACAATCAAGATGTCCCTAAACCAAAGAATGGATAAAGAAAATGTGGTACATTTGAGTATTTCTCAAACAGTAAAAAAATAAAATAAACGCGACATCATGAAAAAAATCTGGAAGAAAAAAGTCTTCCAGAGTGAGGTAACCAAGACCCAGATGAAACCAAGACACTATTATGAAAAGAAAAAAAAAAATCATAGCAATTTGTTTAAGGAGACAGTGGTGAGGCAGAGAAATGGCTCAGCAGGTAAAGACACTAGCCAGCAACTCTGGTAACCAGAGTGAAATCCCCAGACCTCACATGGCAGGAGAACACTACTCCTGAGTGTTGTCTTTGGAAGTCCATGTGCTAGAGTAGATAAAAGAGTAAATGAGCAAATAACAAAGAAGCAAGCTATATTCTTGAACGAGAAAACTAATTACTTAATTTATAATACTACTTTTATTTTTGAGATTATAACTCCATTATTTCCCGCTTCCCTTTCCTCCCTCCCTCAAACACTCCCACGTACCTACTCCTCCTTACTCTCCTTTCAATTCAGTGGCTCATTTTTCATCAATTGTTGCTACATGCACACAAAACTATTTTAAAGAGCACAGAGATTTCAAGTTAACAATTATAGTTTACATAAAACCTTACTATTTATTTTAAAGTGAGTGAGTGTATGTATGTGTACGTGTGTGCTTACACACATGGAGGCCAGAGATCAATGCCAAGTATCTTCCTCTACCACTGTTATTTTTAAGACAGTATCTCAGACTTTACATTTTTTTATTTACTTTAAAGGATACCTAGAAAAAGCCTAAGAAGATAGAAAGTCACTATGAATTTTATTTAAAAACTAGGAAGTAAGCTGGACAAAATAAATAATTTAAGCTCACAATACCTCACCAAAACATTAATAATCCAGGAATAGGTAAAATGTATTAAAATGTTAATAATGATAACATGTAGGTTTTGTGATATTTTTAATTTTCCATAATGAGATATATATTATTTTAATGATAGAAAAAGCAGTAAGTTTTTCTTTTAACCTCAAACAGGAAAATTAACAATAGAAATGAAAGGATAAATTAGAGGGGAGAAAATAGCCAATATACATGTAAATGAAAACTTGGCCTACCATTTGTAAATAGCACTTACAAATAATAAATCTTTTTCATGTCTAAAACTGGCAAACGTATTTAAAAGGGCTATTCTCCAAGGGAGTATTCCAGTTTTCAAGAAAGCAGAAAACACCCATTTCTGTTTCCTTATAACACAAAGGATGAAGAAAAAGGAGTTGGTTTTTGCTTTGCTTTGCTACCACCCACAGGCAACTATATGAAATGCAGCTAAGAAATTATTCTCTTGACCTGAAATTTACATTAATAGTGGATTCCATGCACATCCCCAAACACACAGAAGCAGAAGAAATTTAAGAAAATTACATTCCTTAAGATTCTGACTGTAGCTACAGAAGTAAAATGGAAATAATGAATGGGGAATTTTTTTGCAAGTGATTAGTTCTTAAATTAATGCATAGGGAATTCAGATGAATAGAAACACATGTATCAAAGTACAAGAGCACAGATTGCATCTTGGAGCATAAAATAAATTCTACTAATTACAAAACAATGGAAATCATATGGAAGGTATTACCTTACCATAATGGATTGGATCTAGAAAATATTAGAATAAGAGATTCCTAGTCTCTTATTCTCTATACCATGGTCCGTTATGGGTCTCTGTGTGGATCACCATCTACCGAAATTAGAAGTTTCTCTAGTGAGGGTCTAAAGATTCATTAATATATTAGTATATGGGTATAAAGGTCAACTTAATGTTGGATTCATTTAGGTTTACAAATGAACTCACAGTGGTTGTGACAGCCTTCAAAAGACTCATGCAAGTCTAAGCCAGACTAGATCCCAGCATGGAGAGGGAAGGTGGACCTATCCCTACCCGAGAAGCTACTGGCAATTAATAACTAGCTGTTGGAAGAGGAAAATTCAGTTTTACCTAAGAATGTAGCTGCTGTTAAGTCAACCATGCTCCAGTACAAGGTCACATGTCCAAGAATATTTGGGCTTTCACAAATTGGACTTGATTTTTTTTAAGGACATACAATTGGGTGGATGGGGGGAAGTGGGGCTAAATCTAGGAGTTGGAGAAGAGGGTGAAAATGATCAAAGCACACATGAAAAACTCAAAGAACTACTAAAATATATATATTTAAAAGAAACCTGATTAATTAAATGTATTAAACAATAATTTTAAAATTATGAACAGGAAATGAGAAAACTGCAATTTAAAAGTTCAGCAAGTGTACCTATTTAAAATATATTTTTTTCTTTCTTTTTTTTAATTTTTATTAAAAATTTCCACCTCCTCCCCGCCTCCCATTTACCTCCCCCTCCCTCCTCCACTCCCCCCTCCCTTCTCCAGTCCGAAGAACAGTAAGGGTTCTATATTTAAAAGAAACCTGATTCATTAAACATATTAAACAATATTAAAATTATGACCAGGAAATGCGAAAATTGCAATTTAAAAGTACAGCAAGTGTACCTATTGAAAGGTGACAAACCTTAAAACTGTATTCTAAATTTAAGAAAAAGATCATGTATTATAAGAATTCCATTTATTTGGTATATCCAAATAGGCAAGTCCATAGAGATGAAAATGAATACTGGGTTTCTTTGTTCTGTGGTAATCAAATGTTCTAGAATTAACAGTAATAGATATACAAAACCAACTGAAATCTACAAATCTAAGCAATGAATTCTATGGTAAATGAATTCTCCATAAATGGAATGGTTAACTTGTTTTCTTACAGCAACAATAACAAATGCTGATGAGAATGTAGGGAATTGGATCACTCTTATACTGTTGATGGCAGTGTAAAAAGATCCAGAAATTCTGCAAAAATATTTGGAAGTTTCTTATAAACAAAAAACTAAGTAAACACATGCCAATGATATAACACTGCCATTGAACTCCCTTTCAGAGATTATTTTTAAAAGTTTATGTCCACACAAAAATCTGTATGCAAATGTTCCTACCAACTCTATCTGTAAGAGCTCTGAGCCAGACACCACAGATGGCTTCAATAGGTGAGTGACTTTTCAAGCCACGGTAGATCCACACCATGAACTGCTGCCTAGAACTGTTTTCACATGCCACCATACCATCTCCTGGTTCCAGTTACAGAACTTCTTTGTTCTTTTGTTTGATTTTTTTTTTTTTTTTTTTTTTTTAGACAGGGTTTCTATGTGTAGTCCTGGCTGTCCTGGAACTCCCTATTAGACCAGGCTGGCAATGGACTCCCAAGTGCCTCTCCCTCCCAAGTGCTGGGATTAAAGGCGTGTGAGCAACCACAAAACCTAAGAAAATGTTCCCCATTTTATAATTGACTTTTATAACTTTTTAAAATAGTTTTAAAGATTTAATAATTTATTATATATACAACATTCTGCCTTCATGTATGCTTACAAACCAGAAGAGGGCACCAGATCTCATTACAAATGGTTGTGAGCCACCATGTGGTTGCTAGGAATTGAATTCGGGATTTTTAGAACAGTCAGTGCTCTTAACTGCTGAGCCATCTCTCCAGTACTGAATTTTATAAGTCTGTATCAGCAATCACATTTGTGCTTTGACAGTATGTGCATTTCACACATGTACATTTTTCATACTGACTACTCTAACTGCCACCCTTTCCCATCTCCCAAATCAATGCTGTCTGCCCCATATCTTCCCAACAAATTTTTCTCACATTCATGTTTATTTGGTTTCTCTTGTACTCTATAGAGTGCAACCAGGGCCACCTGTATGGGTAGGAAGCTATGTGTTAGAGCCTAGTGGTCTCACCAGTGGGTACACTACTCAAGACAAGAACTGTTCCTCTCTCCAAACTGTCGATAGCCAATAGTTCAGCACTAAGAGGGAGAGGCTGGTGAACCCCTCCTTCTTCTATGACTGACTGTTGACAGGGACAGTATAATGTTAGCTAAATTCAGGCAATTGCAGTTCTTGCGAGTTCATCTTGCAATGGTCATACTGAATCTAGAGGACGGAATTTTGTAGCCCTTGACCTTATCTTCCAACTCCTAGTTCCTGCCTCCTCGTCTGCAGTACTTTCTGAGTCTTAGACAACAAAAGAATCCCTTCTCCACATCCACGTCAGCATTTGCTGTCACGGGTATTCCTAATGATAACCATTCTGACTAGTGAGATGGAATCTTAAAACTGCTTTAATCTGTATTTCTCTGAAAGCTAGGAGGTGGAGTAGTTTGTTTGTGTGTGTGTGTTTCCTAGCCACCAGTAGTGCTAAACTGTTTAGTTCTATAGATCATTTTTAATTGGATTGTTGGCTTTCTTGGTGTATAGTTTTTTACCAGGAGAGGTGATCTTCCTCAGAAAAGAACACACAAATGTTTTGTCCAGTGCCATATAGTCAGCCCTGAAAACATAAATGCAAGTAACATTATATGGATAGGACAAGTTATATTTAATAATATATATGTATTAGATAACCAACTGTGCTCTTCCCTGGGGAAGACCATTTCTTCTGCCCTTAGCATTCCTTGGCTACCTGTAGTTCTTCCTGTAGGGCTGTTGCCTCCTGGATGGTCCCTTACCCACATTAGCATGTCTATTGTTGATGTCCTTGTTCAGCACATGTTGACGCTGTCAAGTTGGTAAAACTTCATGTATGTAGTGTCTGACATTCTTAGAAGATACAACCTCATAGCAAACTCCATGATCCTCTGGCTTCTACACTGTCCACACCCTCTTCCACAATAATCCCTGAGCCTTTTGTGCAGATACATCTATTGGGACAGGGTTCCATAAGTCTGCATCCTGATTAGTGGTGGGTTTTTGTAATGGTCTTCGTTGGAAAGAGAAGTTTCCATGATGAGAAGCGAGGACTACTCTCATCTGTTAGTATATGGACAAATTTAGAACACTGTTAGGGATTATGTTGATTTAGTAAAGTGACAACTGTATGTTCTCCAAGATCCTTGACTTGACTCTGAGTAACTGGCTAGATGTCTAGTACCAGGCATGATTCCCTCTGGTTATGCAGGTCTTAAGTCCAATCAGAGAGCTGTTGGTTACCATCAAGGGGATGTGTGCCACTGCTGCACCCTTACGGTTATTGCACCATCTTGGTTGCTGTGGTTCATAGGCATCAGAGCTGAGTAAGACTGTAGGTTGCTGCCCTCCTTTGGAAGCTTGCATGGCACTTTCTGGTACCATGATAGCTAGTGCTCAGGAAGGGAGCTTGCATGTCAGTTCCAGTTTAGGGGCATGTGAACTATGTCCAAAGTGCATGGTGTTTTCAGCAATAGGGACTTACCTTCCACCTTTGGGGGTGGGAGGGGAATGCAACTAAGGGCAATAGGTATAGTCTGTAATGTTTGGGAGTCCCTTGGACAGCCCTGACTAAAAACTCAAGAGTGCTTTTTATGTTTGGTGTTGAAGTAATGTCAGCCCAAATGGGAAATTTTCATTTAAAGTATTTACGTATATTTATACACTGACTTATGTGAATTATAGGTATTTTTAGGTAAATAGTTCTAGTTAAAGAGTATGATTTCCTACGACTTTTTCAGATATCTTTTCTGCTACTTTATTCTCTTCCCTACTTTTTCTGTATTTATATCCCTCCTCCTCCCTAATTAGAGGCACCATTTTCCCATTTCCCTCATCAGATCACTTGTACCCGGCTATTCACTTCTCTACTGCTCCTCTACCCCCATCCCCTCGGCACAGCAAGAGTCTCTTTTTACTTTCCTTGTTTCTGCAGTTATTGCTGGATATGCACTCACATCTGAAGATATGGAACTAGAAGCCTCTGCTGAGAAAGCATGAAGTTTGTCTTTCCTACCTGGGTTTTATCTGCTTTTGATAGGGGTAATACTGGCTTCATAAACTGCTTGGCATTTTTTTCTTTTCTGGTTTATGGAATAATCTGAATTTTTTTAAAGATTTATTTATTATGTATAAAACATTCTGCCTCCACATATGCCCACACGCCAGAGGAGGGTGCCAGATCTCATTACAGATGGTTGTGAGCCACCATGTGGTTGCTGGGAACTAAATTAAGGACCTTTGGAAGAGCAGCCAGTGCTCTTAACCGCTGAGCCATCTCTCCAGCCCCAATAATCTGAATTTTATGCATCTAGGAATACACTCATTTCTTTCAGATTTTTTAATTTAACAGAGTAAAGGTTAAGGTATGTTCCTATGATGTTCTTAATTTCATTTGGATCTGTTGTAATTTTATCAGTTTGGTTTTGGTTAATTTGGTTAAATGTTTGTCAATCTTATTTATTTTTTTCGAAGAACCAACTCTTCATTTCATTGATTCTTTGTAGTTTTTCATTTCTAGTTTATTAAATTTCTTTCCTGCTCTTAATTATGTCTCCCCATCTACTATTTTGGGATTTGGATTGTTCTATTTCCAAAGCCTTAAGGTACACAATTAAGTTAGTGATTTGAGGTCTTGCAAATTATTATATTTTTAATATTTTAAAACTTAAGCTTTATTATCAGAAATTGCAACTAAAAAAAAACCCACACACTAAAATTAACAAGACCCGAAGATTATCCAACTCCACAAACTCCTCTACAGTTAGAGCTGCCATTTGAAAAGGGGGCTGAGGCGCTTCACACTGATTTTATGCTTTCGATATTGCAGAACCAGAGCCATTGCTCAGGCCTCAGACTTTTATGAGACCAGAGTGCACTCTGCGGCCAAGACTCCAGTCCAGTAGCTTTAGAGGTAAGTTCAGGGCCTGGGCTTTGGCTCCAGTGTGCCCAGCATCCCCTGAGACAAGCATTGGTTCCTGTAATCTCTGGGGTTGTTACAGGGTGGGATTCTGATTTCTATGGTTCCAGTGGTCACTGCAGGATCTGGAGTTTATATTGGTGTAGTTCCAGAGGCTACTTTGGGCCTGTGGCTCAAACCATAGCCCCAGATAGTAGACAAATTTCTGGGTCTGAAATTTGGTATCCTGTCTCCAACAGGTTCATATAATCCATGGAGTGACCAAGGTTTGGGTCTTGTTGGCACATAACCAAGATGAGATCATTTCAGCAACCCATTCAATAATCATCACCAAGTTTCACTAGTCCCCTTAACTGAACTTCATCCAGATATTCCTCTAGGCAGAAAACAGAATATCCTAATAGGCTTGGAAGAAGAGGAAAGTAAAAAAGAACTCACTTCAACAGATGCATAAAACACAATAAAGCAACATAAAAAATGAGATAACCACTACCTATGGCCTGTGACCAACTGAGCAACTCCCCTACAAGGGAACCCGAAATTATAGATAGCTGAACTGAGAAACTAGTCTTACTGTTCAAAAGAATAATCATAAAGAATAAACACACAGATGCATGAACTAAGGACATCTAGCCAAGACCCTGACACAGCAGTCTCCAAAGTGAATTTACCAATTAGTAAACTGGAGATAAAAGCCCGAAATATGGAGGAAAATTTTAGAAATGATATTTAAAACTGAAAAATAATCAAACAGAAATAACCCTCTCCTGTCCAACTTGTTTTGTCCTGGTTTTATCACAACGCAAACCAGGATAATGTCTACCCAACACCTCCTGGCTTTCAAAGTTTCACTGAATAATCAGTTATTTGAATTTTTTTTAAGCTTATGAGTTGGGAGATGTTTGTTACCTTTTTATTCTTTATGGTTTTCACATCATGAATCTTAATGCCATTCATCTCCCCATCCTTTCATATCCACCCTCTTCTGCCCAACCCAAATAAAATAAAATTTAAAAGAAAAAGAGGGCTGGAGAGATGGCTCAGCAGTTAAGAGCAGTGGCTGCTCTTCCAGAGGTCCTGAGTTCAATTCCCAGCAACCACATGGTGGCTCACAACCATCCATGAGATCTGTTGCCCTCTTCTTGCATGTAGGCAGAGAAGCAAGCAAAACACTGCATACATAATAAATAAACAAACAAACAAACAAATAAATAAAATCTAAAGAAAAGAAAAATCAAGCCATGGAAGCTGTAGTGTGACACAGTGAATCACACAGTAAACCCTTTTGTCCATATATCTTTACTTCAAGTGTTCATTGCAGTGAGTCACTGGTCTGGTTTGAGACCTCTGGTTGCTGCTACACCATCAATATTGAGCCCCCACTGGGACTCCTCTTAGATATCCTGCCCTTGCTCTGCTGTGGAGATCCTGCAGCTTTGGATCTTCAAGACAGGCCCCTTCAAATGCTCTAGAGCAGATTATATATATATAGATGAGGTAGAGGTGGAGGTTGGGGTGGGCCAACTCATAGCCCTGCTTCTGGGCCTGGTGGTTGCCGGGTTGTTCAGCCTGCCAACTCTACCCTATCCTCACCACCAAGGTGAGCTCTCCAGCACTGCCACAGGCTAGTTCATCCTATGAGCAAGGGGCAGGGACAGATTCTCCTGCTTTCATGCCCTCAGGCTTGGCTCTCCCACATCTACATCACCAGGGCCAGCTCTGTGTTGCCCAGGTGATGCGCATGGGCCACTTTCTCGAGTGCTGCAGCTGGTAAAAGGCAAGGACAGCTCTCCTACTCTTATAACGTAAGGGCCAACTCTCCCCATAAGCAGTGGGGGGAAGGTAGATTCTCTCCCTTGTCCACACCACTTTATAGCAGATGAGGGATGGGACCGGATCGCCCACATTCACAATCTCAGAGCAGCTCCCCCTCAACAGGGTCAGGCTTGTGTTTTTTACTGATTGCTCCACTCACTCTACCTTGTCTTCAAAGCCCTGATATTCTTTTATGTGATCCATTCCACTGAGCTTTTTCATAGACTTTTAAGTTCACTTGTTATTTTGTTTCAGTATTGTATTTTTTAATCTTGATTGTTTATTTTGGTGTTTCTATCTTTACTAAATTTAATTTCTATATATTGATATATACTCATTGTTTTGTTTAGGTGTTATTTTTGCTTATGTGGACATCTATCATTTTAGTCCTGCTTTCTTTAAGTTCATTTATGTAGCTATTTATGTCCTCTCTGAATGCTTTGAAATTGTTGAACATGCTTGTAATTGTCTTTTGGAATTCTGTATCTTCAATTTCTTCTACTTATTCTCTTTAGGGAATATTACTAAGAGATTGGTGATTTGGAGGATGACTAGATACTGATTTAGTTCATCTGGTTTTCTGCTGTAACCTCGGTATTCAAATTTACAATGTTAGTTAGGCTTTCACATGGGGTTTTAACCCACCAGATTAGAATCCCAAAGTGGGATTTAGCTTAGGGGACCCCTGAGATGGCAGAACAGATGGGTCTTTGGTGGGGACAAGGTCTCATATATAGTCTGAGTAGAGTAGCTATGGAGCAAGGGACCAGAGGCCAATGGCTGAAGAGTTGAGATGGGAGGTACACATATAAATAACTAGGAAAGAAACATGGATTAGATTAATAGATTATATTAATGTCCATTTTCTGCTTGTGATACTGTTTTGGAAGATGTTATTAGGGAAAACAAGGTAAAGAATACATAACTACATACGAATCCACAACTATTTCAAAGTTAAACTTTTTATTAAAACTTTGAAAACTATAAGAAATTATGTATAACATAAAGGTTAAAGAGTCTTAAATCTAGACATATAGAATTCCTTAGGAAAAAAAGTATATATTCAACTACATAAAATAATTTAAATGGCAGAAATATCTAAATTAAAAGGTTTATTTAGCCATACCATAGAATATTTTGTGGCTACTCAAGACTAAGAACGGGCTAGGGAGGTGGCTCAGTCAGTAGTAGAGTGCTTGCTTGTTGGCAGATGTGAGACTCTTGAGCTTGATCCCAAGCTCTGGAAAGAAAGAAAGGACTTAACTCAGTTAACTTGAAGGAACTGCCCAGACAGCAAATCAAGCTGCCAATACAACCCAGGTTACAACAAGGGTTCCTGGAATTTCCTGAAATTAGGAGCAAGAGTAGCTAAACATTTGTAAAGTTTTCATTTGAGTAGCAGACCAGATAAAAGCTTCAAGTGAAGGTCTGGCTTGTACCGGTTTAAGCAACACCTGCTCATATTTCCATTTCCTAGAAAGGGAGCCTCAGGTAATGAGAAAATTTCACTGAGAATATTTATAAAACACACACAGCTTTGCTGGTGTTGCATTCCTATGATACACCTTGTGTGTTACTGAGTTGTCTCAGCTCAAGAGGAAATATCTACTTTCAGTTTCAGTTCATGGTCATTAGTCCCACTGTTTTGTGTCTATGGTGGCATAATACACCATGGCAGAGTATGTGGCAGAAAAGGCTTGACCATTTCAAGCAGCTGGGAAGCAAAGAGAAAGGGACCGAAATCTCCAAATGCCCTTAAAGCCCATACCCCTATTAACCTAACTTCCTTCCACTAGGTCCCATTCCCTGAAAGTTCTGCTATCTCCCATCAGTGCTGAAGATCTTTTATCATGTGGGTCTGCTCGGAAACTTTATGATTTAATTAGCACCTACGGAAATCTAAGTGGATGTGTGAGTCTGGGATGTCTTCTCTCCCTCACGTATAAAATGGGAATTAACACCACTACCTATCTCACAGAAGTGTTAAGAGAGAAAAGATAGTTTTCTTAAAAAAAGAATTAAATAGGTTAATGCATGTCATTAGAATTTTGCTTGGTTTAACGTGTTAATGAAAGGTTGTCACCTACTGTCACTATTTCCATTCAAACTGTTAAGTATTTTAAGGTTTAATTTTATTTTGTGTGCATGTAAGTAAATCACAAGTGTAGATGCCCTCAGAATCCAGAAGAGGGCACTGGATGGTTATGAGCCTCCTAACCTGAGTGTTTAGAACTGAACAGCAAGAACTCCTCCACAAGAACAGCAAGCACCTTTAACCACTGAGCCTTCCAGGCCCTAAAAGAATATTTAAGATTGTTTTCCTTAAATCAACTCAGCTGTCCTTTCCCTAGTGCACTGTCTTACGAAGAACAGTGACTGTAAACCACACCATGGACACCTTGAGTAAGGAGGCTAACACCCTGCAGGATGGTCACTTCCTTCTGTTGTGGCTGCCTTTCTATCTCCTGCTTTGAGAATTGCTTTTGTGCATTTACGAGTACCATAACAGGAAGGAAACGTCTCCTATGAATCTATCCCCAGCTTCCTGACTGAACACGGTGGTGCACTCTTGTGGTCCTAGCATCTGAGTGACTGAGGCAGGAAAGATTTGCAAATTCCAGACCAGTTTGTACTACATAGTAACTTCCAGGCCAGCCTGGGCTACAGATTAATAACTATCAAAAGAAATCAAACAAGGGAAATAAACAGTCTAACAAAGAAGCTATAAACTTCTTAAACAGAGAGGGAATTGATGGCTGGAGAGCCCAGCATAAATTAAGCCTACAGCTTTAAAAAATTTCCCTCTATTCCTCATCGTTGGGCAAGGATAACTCTACCCTCTAAGAAATATTATGAGATGAACAGGATGCTTCCAGGGATATCACTGGACAAAGTTCCTGTATAGCATGTCTGATTCTCTTCCACGATTCAAAATGTCTTAAAACCAGGATGGTTTCTCACCTTTGGGCCTTGTTAAGCCCTGGCGGTACAGGTAACTATGGCTCTCTTGGGCTTGGAGCCCTTGGCTCCTCTTACTCTGTCTGAGGAATCACTGAGCAGCCTATGCCTTCTTGATCCTCTTTGAATTCCTGGAATGCTAGGAATTACAGACCCTTGGGTCTCATTTATCTGCCTCACTCGTGAGAACTTTGGCATCGCCTATTCCTCTAACTTTTGCACTCAGTGCAAAACTTTAAAGGCTTCTAAACTGTGCCCACCTTTGTAGTCAGATCTGCCCAAATATCCCTCCAGATATTTTATGGGACCTTTGCCACATTCTGCCAGCGAAACAATAGATGGAAGGAGGTATTACCCGTTCACTCTTTTGCTCTCCCCCTCCCAATAAACCTCTTGCACTAACTGTTGCATGTGGCATGTTTGCTTAGTGGCATACCTTGGTAAGGTCCGTGAAAGGTGCTTACTTCACACTAGGACCCTTACCCGCCTCTTTCACCTGCAACAAATCTACTTTCTCACTCACTGGCAGCTTCGCAATATGGTTTCTGGCAGGGCTACCCACCTCTGACCATGCTGCTGGACTTGAGGCTTCATTTCTCAAGCACAGTCCTCTCCTCATCTTCTGGCTTTTTTTTTGAAGTCCTGGTACCAGGCTACTGTGTCTCTTTTGGGCTCAGAGCACTTGGCCCCAGTTCTTGTGTGAGGACACATGGAACAGCCTGTACTTACTTAATCTGATCCTCTCTGAATTTCTGGGATGCTCTGTATACCAGTTTGACCTCAAACTCACAAAGATCCTCCTGCCTCTGCCTCCTAAGTACTTGGATTAAAGGCCTGTGCCACCACTGCCCAGCTTGGCTTCCTTTCTTTTGAAGGGGTAGAATAAACATGAAGTTGGGTAAACTGAGGGGGGGGGGATCTAGGAGGAGTTGGGAAAGAAGAAAAACATGATCAAAATATATTGGATAAAAAACTTTTAACTATCTTACCTCCAACTGTACAGCAAGCAGTAGAGTTGGAGTCGAGTGCAGCTGGTCAGGGTGATCGCGGATGTGCAGCCCGCCTGCCATCTTCGCCAACATGCCGGCCGTGACACTTTACTTGCTTGTGGCTCTCTATTACTACGTGGCTGTCAACAATCCCAAGAAGCAGGAATGAAAGTAGCGTTTTCTCCGCCCCAGGGTTCCAGGACATAGTCTGAGGCAAGATGGAGAGTGTGAGGGGCCTTCACAATTCACTGCATCCCTCCTACCCATCACAGCATACAAAGCAACTACACCTGGATTTTTCCATACAACTTTTATTTCCTCAAAGTCTTCCTTAACCCAATGGAACAAGAAAGTACCACTGAATAGGGCCCAGTATAGGGGCTGCTTTCTTTTCTATTCCTTCCCCCAACAGAAAAATATAGATTTTTTTTTTTCTGGTAAAAATAAGTTAATTAAAAGAGGAAAAAAAATGACCCAAAAAATAAGACCTAGAGATATAGCTCATTGCTCAGCAGCAGCCAATTTGCCTACCATGTGCAAGGCTCTGTGTTCAAGTTCTAGTACTGAAAAACATTTTAATTAAAAATAGAAAATAAGAAAAGGGATACAATGAAAAGTATCCCTTCTAACTTAATCTCCCATTTCCTTTATTCCTACTTACCCACTCACACAAAGTTAAGCAGTTTCTGTAAACCTCAAGTACAAATAATTATGTTTAAGAAAAGATATAATCCCCAAATATACAACACTCAACATACATTTTAGCAAACACTCCCTGTTCACTTAAGGGTATAGAAAACATTTCCTCATTCATAACTTAATGGGTGCTTTGATAAATATTTGAGTTTTGCTATTAAAAACAATGCTGTAGTGAATGACTTGGGATACACGTTTTGCAAATATGTACAACACTGGCATATCTTTGAATACATTTTTGGAAGTGAACTACTGGGTTACAACCTATTTACAGTCAAAATTTCAAACTGCTTTCACTGCCTTCATTAAACACATCAAATTATACTATTATATCTAACAGATTCTCAGAGCCCTGATGACAATACTTTTTCAAATGTTTTGTCATTAAAATCAGTGAAATAATAATTACATGTCTTTTCAAGTTTTTACTTTTGGGTTTTCATTCGTAATAGCCATTGACAAACATGTTTTGATGCTTCCTCCCCTAGCTTCTGGCTAAAATACCTAAGAATACCCAGAAAAGGAGAAGGCTTGCACCAACTCTGCAAAGTAAAAGCGACAAGGACTTCAGTGCCAGAAACATTTTCATTAACTCTAAAATAAAGCACATGCTCATATGCATGTGAGTTCTCGTTCTCTCTCACACCCTTGCCCCCCCCATCTCCCTCCTATATTTTTCCCAAAGGACATTCTCAATGATTCTGTAAGTATTGTAAGATATATTTGACAAGTGAAAAAGCCATGGCTCAGAAAGCTGAAACCTTATCTGCTCATCTACAGACAGATCTTATCCTAAGAGTCAGAACTAGGGGCTAGAATGATGGCTCAGAGGTTAACCACACTTTTAACCACACTTGCTACGCATACAGAAGACCTGGGTTCAGTTCGCAGCACCTACATGGCAGCCCATATCCACCTGTACCTCCAGGTTCAGGGTATCCAGCACCCTTTCCTGGCCTCCTTGAGCATGTGCATGGGCAGTTAAAATAAATACATCCTATTCTTTAAAAAAAAAAAAAGTGGCAGAACTGAGGTTCAAACATAGGTCTGCATACTACAAAGTGATACTCTTTTCAATAACACACATTTAATCCCTTTCTGTTTTTACTCTTGGTACAGGAACAGAATTTTAACAATCAGAAAAACTGTCACTCCCTCAGATTTTGAGTACTAACTTCTGAGAAAGCTCAAAATGCTTTTCTTTCATCTACCCCCTCACAGCAACAGTATTTTCCCCTATATCCATAGAAAACTAGAACTTGCAAAGTTCTAATGTGTAAAATGGTGAAAAGATGGAGAGGTGAAATGAGGGGTGCGTTTGGTGGTCACTGGAGAAGATAATGCACAAGTGGGGTTAATATCAAGCCTTTAAAGTAGTCAGGGTTTTTATTAAAACAGCTCAATGGTGTAGAGACTGTTAGTCCTTCAAGGTAGAGAAACTAAAGCCTGAAGAAGTTAACTTACTTGCTCAAATCAGCAAAATCATAGGTGGAACTCGGCTATTTCTGGGAAGGATTATTTGCTCACAGACTGAGTGAAAAGACTCATGGCTGCTCATTTGCAGTTTATATCAATGGCTGTGCCTTTCCTTATGCCATTGTTTCAAATTGCAAATCATTTCCTTCTGTGACTTCAGAGACTCCCAGATCACTTGAGAATTTGAAATTTAGAGGGAGTCCAGAACACCTAAGACTAGAAGTGAAAACAAAACTTGTTTGCTTAAGACATGGTACTAGGCTGGGTGGTGGTAGCACACAGCTTTAATCCCAGCACTCGGGGGGGGAGGGGGGGGGGCAGAGACAGGTGGATCTCTGTAAGTTCGAGGCCAGCCTGGTCTACTAGAGCAAGTTCCAGGTCAGGCTCCAAAGCTACAGAGAGACCCTGTCTCAACATCCCCCCGCAAAAAAAAAAAAAAAAAAAAAAAAAAAAAAAAAAAAAAAAGACCCACCATGGTACTAGGCTGCAGTTTCCATGTGCCTTCATCCTGCTTCAATTCTTCAATCCTCCCTATCTGTTTACCAGTTCATGAAATAAAGTCTCTTCCCTGCCACAGCTGCAGATCTACATAAAGTCTGATAGAAACCTGACACAATCTGAAAACAAAGAAACTTCAAAAAGATGCTACTTTTGAGACTTTCTTTGGGTTTCTGCCATCTCTTGGTTTAAGATTTGAGGAAAGCACCCACGATTGCCAGAGTCTATGTCAAGGAAGTGAATCGGAGACTTCCAGGTAAATGGTAGGCTAAAAGCTGCCTTCATGTAAGCCTGCAAAGGAGAGAATCAGAATAAGAAGAGAACCCAAACACTATCTAAACAGAAGAGCTTTGGTAATCCACAAAGGAAATGAAAGGAAACCTGCGCTGTGCAGAGAGGCAACAAAGTCCTAGGAATTAAGTCGAACATGTCTCTTAGAGGAGGGAAGGGAAGCTAAAGCACTCGCTTCCTCTCTCAGTAGGAGTGGAAACTGAATAGGCTGCTCAACAAGAAGATTCCCAAATAAAACCGGAAGATTTACCACTAGATGTGCAAACCACAATACAAACATAAGTAAAATAAAGCAAGTCCACATGACACTCCCAGAAAGATAATTTCCTCACCTACAGAGCTCAAAGGGGCTAATAAGTGAAATGATGGACAAAAACTTCCAAAGTTTTCTGATAAGAATGATCAATGACCTCAAGGAGGACACAAACAAATAGATGAATTCAGTGAAGAAGTAGAAAGTGAAGATACAAGGAAACACTGAGGAAAAAGTCAGCAAAATTGATGACATTAGGAACCTGGATAAAAGAATGGGAATACAGAGAAAAGTTTAGCAAGGAAATTGAAATTTCCATGCCATGTGTGCATACACATAAGTACCACACACACATAATTAAGCATCATTTTAAAAAGCTATTAAGGGAACCATATGTGTTGGTACATGCCTGCAATCCCAGAATCTCAGAAGTAGATATGATAGGATCAAAAACTCCAAGTCATCACTACTATGTATCTTCAGCTACAACAGTAAATTCAAGGTCAGGCTGCTACATAAGACACTGTCTCAGAGTAAGCAAGCAAGCAAGCAAGCAAGCAAGCAAGCAAGCAAGCAAGCAAGCAAGCAAGCATACAAACAAAAAAACTTCTTAAATAAGCAAAAAGCTATAATGGAAAAACATGAACTCACCTACAAAGCAGGAAGATCAGAATAATGAGACCATTGGCTCAACAACCCTAAATGCCAGGAAAGTGTGGAATGACACATTCTAAGTCCTGAAAATAGCCATGAAACAAAGTGTTATCTCTCAAGAAAATATCCTGTAGGAAATAAAAAAATAAAAACAAAAACAAAAAAGTGTTATCTCCAGGAAAACGGTCTTTCAGAATGCATAGAGCAATAGACATTTCAAACACAAACTGAGGCAGTACATGACCACCAAGTCAGCGCTGTAGGCGATACCTAAAGGAGTAACATATAGAGAGGACAGTCCCAATATGAAAACAGAAAAAGAAATTTCATGAGGGGAACACATGAAAGCAGGAATAGGAAGGAAATCATCATGTCCAACTCAGTAAATCAGACAGTCCTCAATAGTAACAGAAGAGATAGTAAAGAACAACCAATATCAATTAACGAGGAAAACAACCAGCAAAATACAGGAATTAGTAAACATCTTTCGGCAATAACCAGACATGTAAATGACCTTGACTTATCAATACAGGGACAAAGGTCAAGTAAAGGGATTAAAAATCTAGATTCAGACACTGCAAGACCGCTAAACAGAGGACAAATGCTGCTCTGCCCCAAGCACCGGCGCAACCATGTCCCACCACTGGGGATACAGCGGGCACAATGGACCAGAGCACTGGTATAAAGACTTCCCCACTGCTAATGAAGAGCAGCAGTCCCCGGTTGACACTGACACCAAGACTGCCCAGTATGACCCTGTCCTCTGAGTATATGCTATGATCAAGCTACTTCTAAGAAGATTCTCAACAATGGCCACTCCTTCAACGTTGAGTTTGATGACTCCCAGGACTGTTCAGTACTGAAAGGAGGACCCCTCAATGGCACCTACAGATTTATCCAACTTCACTTTCATTGGGGCTCATCCGATGGGCATGGCTCTGAGCCCACTGTGAACAAAACAAAATACGCTGTAGCGCTTCACTTGGTTCACTGGAACACCAAATATGGTGATTTTGGGAAAGCTGCACAGCAACCAGATGGACTGGCTGCTTTGGGTATCTTTTTGAAGATTGGACCTGCTACAAAGGCCTTCAGAAAGTTCTTGATGCCCTGAACGCCATTAAAACAAAGGGGAAGAGTACTGCCTTCACTAACTTTGATCCTTGCTCCCTTCTTCCTGGAAACTTTGACTACTGGACATACCCTGGCTCTCTGACCTCTCCGCCTCTGCTGGAATGTGTAACCTGGATCGTGTGAAGGAACCCATTACCATCAGCAGTGAGCAGATGTCTCAGTTCCGTAGACTGAACTTCAACACAGAAGGGGAACCTGAAGAACCGATGGTGGACAACTGGCACCCAGCTTAACCACTGAAAAACAGAAAGATCAAAACATCCTTTAAATAAAATGGTCCTGTAGCGGGCGTCCAAATAAAAGTGTGGCCGCCTCTCTGTAGCTGAGCACAATTCAACCTTGGTGATTTGGATCCCACCTTTGCGTCTCTCACCTGTTGCGCTTATTAATCAAATGTGAAGAAGTCTCAGGTGTCTCCCATGGTGGTAGTATGGTGGCAGGTTGGTAGCTGACTCATGGCACACCCAATCAGTCATAGCAATCTAATGCAAAAGACAGAAATGGATTCTTGCCTTTCTTCACAGCCATAGGATAATGAGTACTCAGGCTTGTTTGGTAAAATGCTATTTTTAAAACATAGGAAAGTAGAATGACTGGTTACAAGTCTATATCATGAGACAAACTGAGATAATTTAAGCAAATCAGGTAAAATGGTTACAGTTTTATGATTATAAATTATATAAATGTTCACTATTTTAAGATGTTATATTAAAGAAAAACTTTTAATATGCTTATATATTTGTAGCAATGTTATCTTAAATTTGAATTATGTTGTAACTTAGTGACCTTAATTTTAGAGGCAAATAAGGTGTAAAATTGGTATAGTTGTAATACAGAGTATATCATAACTTAATGGATAATGTATTTTAGATATATTCTCTAATAAAAACCAGAATTATAAAAAAAAATCTAGATTCAGGTATATGTTGTCTCCAAGAAATACACATCACTGATATTCACATACAAATGGAAAATCAAAAAAAAAAAAATTTATCACATGAACAGAAACTGAAAAGAGGCTAGTAAAGTTGTCCTGACACCTCACAAAAGACTTCAAGCAAAAATTATTCGAAGAGTTAAAGTAGGCCACTGTGTGTGAATAAGTGGAATTAAAAAACTATAACAATTATAAATATTTATGAGCCAAAAGGTGGGGCTTCAAGTTCCATAGTCCTGATCCAATCATACTGGGTGATTTTATTATATCCCACTTTCATCTTCAAATAGGACACCCAGACAAAAGCCAACAAACCACAGAGTTAAGCTACACCACAGACCAGATATAAACAGAACATTTCACCTAAAAGGGAAAGAGCAGATTCTTCTCAGCAGTCCATAGTACATTATCTACAGTAGACTACATTCTATGCTACAAACCAATCCCTTACCAAATATAAAAGAACTGAAAAGACTTTCTAAATATCATCAGACCTAAATAAACTAGAAATCAACAGTAAGGAAAAACTACAGAAACCACACAAACATATAGAGATGGACACATTCATGAATATCCAATGGGTTATTGAAGAAACCAGGGAGGAAATAAAAAGTTCCTGGAATCAAATAAACACAAAGTATAACTTACCAGAACCTTTGTGTGACCTTGGGAAGATGATTTTACCTTGCTAAGCCTGTTTTCTTAAATTGCTTCAAGGTTAAACATCCTATAACTCATAAAAGTTTAACATTATTAATTGTGTTGCTCAGGGTGACAGTGGTTTGTGCAGAGGAATGAATAGGCTAAGTGTGACCTTCTTCCAGAGACATAATTTTTTTTTCCAATTCAATGTATATGTTCAAAAAGCATACTCAGCTAGCAGAGCTGCAGAGAGCCAGCCTGATGATGAGACTGCGTGGGTAGGAATTCAGAATCCAGCTCCTAACCAAGCAGAGTATCACATTAAAGGAAATGGACACACGAGAGTGCACACACAAGGTGAAAAGGTATCAGGATTATGACAAAGACAATGAGAGAACTGTGAACACACAAGAACAGAAGCGACCAGGGATGACAAGCCAAGAGAAACTCTTCCTGAAGGTCTGGGTCCTGTTCCAAGCTGTCTGAAGGAGTCTAAAAGAGAGGAAAGATCAAATCTCAATCAACAGATATCACAGAGGATGCAGACCGAGGCTGATGATCAGATTACAAATAAAATGTTTGGAGAAATTTTCAAAATGAAACCTGTCTTATGTAGAATAAGCTGAATACAGAAATATAAACCTGTTATATGAGTTCTAGTTGGTTTTAATAATAAAAACCTAAGAGCTAGAAATTGGGGTAAATGCTGAAAGATCAGAGAGACAGAGGAGCAAGCCACAGCCAACTCTTGCCTTGCTAAGCCCTCAGTTCCTGTCTCCTCCTGCCTTATATTCGTCTCTCCACCTAGCCATATCACTTCCTCTCTGTAAAGAACTCCAGACTTCTGCGGTTAACTAGTCGCTAGCTCTGCCTTCTGATCTTCAGGCAAGCTTCGTTAGAGCACAAACATCACCACATAAACCAGAAGATGAACCTGAGTGCTACCAACAGTGAGATGCTCACGTATGTGTAGGCTCACTGAATACCTCAATAAAACTCCTGGGAATTTAGGAGGGCAGCGCTAGAAATCCTAAAGTAATTTAAGGGGGCACATTAAGAGAAATACTTCATATTCATGGATCTTTCCAAAATTTCAATGATAGAAACTTCTATGGCTACTAAGTAATGTGCTCTCCAAACCACACTAGAGAAAAACACCTAAATAACTGTCTCCATGGAGTTCAGCATCAGAATAAAATAATAACTCTTCAGGTCACCTGTATAATCCTTTAATAAGAAACATGTTAGCCGGGCGGTGGTGGCGCACTCCTTTAATCCCAGCACTCGGGAGGCAGAGGCAGGCGGATCTCTGTGAGTTCGAGGCCAGCCTGGTCTACAAGAGCTAGTTCCAGGACAGGCTCCAAAGCTGCAGAGAAACCCTGCCTCGAAAAACTAAAAAAAAAAAAAAAAAAACTAAAAAAAAAACCATGTTTCCCAGGTTTGTACTTGAGCATCTTAGTGTAAACAGCCATTGATTCCTTAGTCAGTATGTAAAACCTACGTGTGGTCTTCCTACTTTAGATGAGTAGACTGCCAGAATGCAGACCTGGGAGGCCCTGGGCTGTTAAGCTGTTCTGTAGAAGAGGACTGGGTTTTGCCCATGGTTGCCTCAGTTTAGCTCTAGACCAATGGTTCTCAACTTGTGAGTCATGACCCCTATGGGGGTCAAATGGCCCCTTCACAGGAATTGCATATCAGATATTTACATTATGATTCATAACAGTAGCAAAATTACAGTTATGAAGTAGCAATGAACATTATTTTACAATTGGGGGTCACTACAACATGAAGAGCCATAGTAAAGACTTGTAGCATTAGGAAGGTTAAGAACCACTGTTCTAGACAGAACACAGACTTCCACAGAGAATATCCTGAGACTTTACTTCTATGCCTGGAGATGAAGGAAGCAGAGTTAGCCCTTTCCTTGTTCAAATGGTTGCAATATAGAAAAGACAAACTTGCCTGGCCGAGAAAGTGTTTGGTATTACCTAATCTAATCTTCTAACTCTTGAATCTCTTTTAGGATACAGTGCCCAAATGCACTTTCACTGAATTACAGGCTTATGCTAATTTTGACTGCTATTATGAACTATTATATACTAGATGACATGCAAAAACAGCCAAAGTAATGAATCAGGAAGCAAGCAGCTATCTGTCCCAATTACTTCATGAATGGGAGTCAGATATAAGCTGATCACTGTCTACCACTAGCTGTTAATCAGACTCGTCCTCAAGGCTGATTATCAAGGATACAATAAAAGGAAGTAAACATCCCTCACTGTGCTGGAGCCTGGAAGTCGGAAATCACAGAGGCAGCACAGCTGGGATCTGATGAGTATTTTCTTCCTATCCTCAAACTGTTAACATCTGTATATGCACATGGTAAAAGAGCTGGTTCTCTGGCTTCTTGTTGTAAGGGAGATAATCCAATTCACAAGGGTGACACATTCAGGACTATTTTAACTATTAACTATTTTCTTAATATCCATAACTAAATACCATCACATTAGGGGTTAGAAACAAGGCCACACTGAGATACTGTTTCTGAGTCACTTGGAAAATCTTCATCTGCTTAAAAACATGTTTTTTTGACAACAGGGTGCTTATTTGGAATGCTACAGAGACATTAGTATGGCACGAGAAAAATGACTCAAAGTAAAGGCAGAATTTAGGTTGCCTAAAAAAACTACAAGTCCATGAGCCATGTATTTCAGAACAGAAACACTGCATAGAGGCTGGGGTGAGGATCAGCAGGGAAAGTACTTGCTGTACAAGTGCAAGGACCTGAGATGGAGTCCCTGGAACTCACACAAAGCCTACTACAGTAGCATGCATCTGAAATCTCAGTGCTCCTACAGCAAAGTGGGAGGAAGAAACTCTCCATGTCTCAAGAGCCAGCTGACTTGGTGTACGCAGCAGCAATGTGTAAAGATGACACCTAAGGATCCCCACATATACATGCCCACACACAAACCACTCACACAGCCACGGGAAAGAAAAAGGGAATAAATAATGAGGTGGGGAGTGATGGAGAAAAACACACCTAATTTTCACCATGGGCACATATAGGTGTTATTTTGGCCTGACAAACCTCTCAGTCAACAGAATAATCCAAATCAGACCAAATTAGAAAAAACCCAGGTTTAATGGTGCCAGCTCTCCAGAGTGGCCCTCCAGGAAAACACAGAGCAGGGAAAGGTCAACCTGAATGAGCATGTGTTTATTCTGGGAGAGGCAGTTTAAATAGCCTGTGGGAGTGGTCTTGACCCTCTCTAGAGAGGGGTTGCCTTTTGGTGGCCTTCTCAGAGGCGGAGTCTGGACAGTAGCAACTCCCAAGGAAGGGGAGGCTTGAAATGGAGCTTTTCCACCCAACATTCCAAAATGGATGCCAGGAGTTGGGGTAAAGCTCCACTCAAAAGTTCTAGACTCTTTGGATAAGGATGTTAGGGGCTGAGGTGACGTTTCCAACCAAATAATAGGCACATGCATCTATCCACACACAGACACACATACACACACACACAAGTATATTTTTTAAAACATTTCCTTTTTTTTAAACTTATGTATTATGCACAGTGTTCTGCGTGCATGTATCCCTGCAGGCCAGAGGAGGGCACCAGATCCTATGATAGATGGTTGTGAGCCACCATGTGGGTGCTGGGAATTGAACTCACGACCTCTGGAAGAACAATGAGTGCTCCTAACCTCTGAGCCATCTCTCTAGCCCCCCCACACAAGTATATTCACACACAGAGAGAAACAGTGCTAAAGGTGACAGCCATTATTGAGGTTTATTTTGTGGTTAAACCAATTAAACCTCGGGGGGGGGGGGGGGGAAGAGGTCCCAGAAAGATTTGCTATGGCAGGTGAAAACTAGCAAATGGATCTGAGGGTAAACAGAATACAACTCACGTACATTCCCACTACATGTTCTTTATTCCTTTGCACAAAAAAGCAGCAAGGAGAAGAATAAGGGGTGATCTCCACAAGGTTTCTAGTTTTTACAGATATAGTTGGAAAATTCCATAGGCAAAGACAATGATAATATGCATATCAAAATCACAAAAAAGGGCAGGTAGACGAGAAGCCAGAGAGAGAGAGAGAGAGAGAGAGAGAGAGAGAGAGAGAGAGAGAGAGAGAGAGAGAGAGGCTCCTCTTTAGGGGCTGAAGATGCAGGGTAGTGGTGGCACACACCTTTGATCCCAGCACTCAGGAGGCAGAAGCAGGTGGATCTCCAAGAGTTCAAGGCCAGCCTGGTCTACAAGAGCTAGTTACAGGACAGGCTCTAAAGCTACAGAGAAACTCTTCTCTAAAAAACGAAAAGACAAAAAACAAAACAAAACAAAGAAAAAAAGAGCAGGTAGAACCTGGAAAAGCAGCACACAGAGAAATAGCCAGAATCCAAGGGGAAATACCTGACATTCCAAATCATTTAGATGGAAGTTACTAACTGGCCCTGAACCTAGGCCACACCCACACCCAGACCTGTCTGTCCAGTAAGGATGGGGCATGCTACCTTCCTGCACAGTGCTTGTCTTCTATAGACATTTCTGAGGCGATCTGTTAGCAGATGATTTTGTGGAACTGACTTTAAAGTCGACTGTTAGAACAGTGAATGTTACTGCCCTAAGGCCTCAGGTGTTGGGGAATGGAGCAAGGTCATTCAGTTGCCCCAGCAGACCTTACACTGCTGTTTTGGGAATAAATCCCATTTTGGAGGGAGAATCGTGGCCTCACAAGGTTTTTTACAGACATGACAGCAACTTTTCCAAAATCAAGTGTTCCCACATCTCTGTAAAACAGGCTATTCCATGTGGACATGTAGGTATACACTTCCCGTGGATTAGTCTATTGCTCTGTCAGCTGTGCATTTACTGTAGTCTTGTGGGCTCCAACAAGCCATCCAAAAACAAAATTAAGAATCTAGCAACTGTGTAAAACAAAGGACACGGTCAACAAGACAAAACGACAGCCTACAGAATGGAAAAAGATCTTCACTAACCCCACATCAGACAGAGGTCTGATCTCTAAAATATACAAAGAACTCAAGAAATTGGACACAAAAAGATCACATAATCTAATTAAAAAATGGAGTACAGACCTAATCAGAGAACTCTCAACAAAGAAATCTAAAATGGCTGAAAGACTCTTAAGGAAATGTTCAAATATCCTTAGTCATCAGAGAAATGCAAATCAAAACAACTCCGAGATTGCATCTTACACCTGTAAGAATGGCCAAGATCAAAAACACTGATGACAACTTATGCTGGACAGGTTGTGGGGAAAAGGGAACACTTCTGCATTGCTGGTAGCAATGAATGCAAGCTGGTACAGCCCCTTTGGATGTCAGTGTGGCAATTTCTCAGAAAATTAGGAAACCTTTCCTCAAGACCCAGTAATACCACTTTTGGGTATATATCCAAAGGATGCTCAATCGTGCCACAAGGACATGTGCTCAACTATGTTCATAGCAACTTTGTCATAGCCAGAACCTGGAAACAACCTCAAAGTCCCTCGACCAAAGAATGGATAAGGAAAATGTGGTACATTTACACAATGGAATACTACACAGCAGAAAAAAAATAACAGCTTGAATTTTGCAGGAAAATGGATAGAGCATTTTGAGTGAGGTAACCCAGACACGGAAAGACAATTATCACATGTACTCACAGGTGGTTTTTAAACATAAAGCAAAGAAGCCAGCCTACAAACCTTAATAATCCCAAAGAACTTAGACAACAATACAGACATTAAGAGAGACTTACATAGATCTAATCTACATAGGAAAAATAGAAAGTAGAAAAAGACAAGATCTCCTGAGTAAACTGGGAGCATGGTGACCTTGGGGGAGGATGGGGGGGGGAGAGGCAGGAAGAGGGGAGCAGAGAAAAATGTAGAGCTCCCAATAAATATCAATAAAAATGTATTAAAAATGCAAAAAAACTGGCTAGGTGTGGTACTGCACTCCTTTAATACTAGTACTCAGGAGGCAGAGGCAGGAGGATCTCAAAATCAAGGCCAGTGTTGTGTACAGAGTGAGTACCAGAACAGCCAGGGCTTCAAGATAGATTCTAGTCTCAAGAAAAGAAAGAAAAAAAAAAAACCAAGCAGTTATATCTCACAATGACTTTAATAATGATAATTAATTAATTACCACTGCTTGATAATCAGTCTTGTACTCATAGCAAAGCTCAAGCATACAATGCAGGTAATAAAGAGATGAAAAAGTTGATATGTAGTCTGTTGTAGAAAACTGTCTATACCCATATTCGATTACAGCTGGTCAGGAACATTTCCTAGGCAAGTAGCAAAAAGATGAAGAAGGGAGAAGAAACAATTTATAGGAAAAATAACTTCTTTGTTCCTATTATGTAGCTCTAGGGTTTTCCATCACAATAGGAACAATGGTATTACAGACAAATGCTACCTACCATGCCAGGTTCTACAAGGCTGTGGAGATCTGAACTCGGTTCTTCATACTGGCACGACAAGTACTTTATCCACTGAGCATATCTGCAGCCTGTGATTTGATATATATATATACACAAAGTGAAACGCTTCAATTAAAATAATGAAAACATCCATCAACAGATTTATTTTATTACTGAGACCATAAAAAACGACTTCACAAACCTAAAATAGACAGTCTCCATGCTGAACAATAGGTCCCCCAAACTGTCCTCTTGTTCTAAGTGAAGGCTGCATCTTTTGACCACCATGTCGTCTTGTTTATCACCTGCCCCCCACCCCACCCTCTGGTAACTATCCAAATATTCACTACTCTTGTGAGTTCCACAATTGTGAGATTCTACATATACGTTATCTAAAACAACAGTCGTTTTTCTGTAGTCAGCGTACTCCACGAATATCCTCCAGGTTCATTCATACTTCTGCTGTAAGACTACGTAATACTCCAGTGAGGGAATCTTTGCATTCACAAATGTGTGTAAAAACATGTACAGAATAAACACAGGGCATGCTAACTTAAGAAAGTCACCATAACTTGCCATCAAGAGAGAGATAAAGGGTTTACAAGGCTCATGAGTTACTGGTGGCTGCCAGTTTCAGGGGGAAAAAAAGGACATGGAGAGTATCTGGGAGGAGTCGGAGAGTCGGGCTAGATACAACTAAAATACATTTGTATACTTGTATGAATCTCAAAAGTAATTTTAAATGGAAAAACTGTGAAAGGTTAGCTAGAGTGAAATGGGGTTCAGTCCTGTAAGGGCTTATTAGCTAACTGGCCTTTTCCCCTGTGTGGCATCGGAAGCCAGTCTGTTCCTGTAATGCCTTGTGCAGAACAAGAAATGTATCAATTTGAAGGATGTGGCTTTAAAATATTTTCAATGAAGAACTGAAATCCCAAACAAGGGCTTCGGATAAATGATCTGAACAGAATGCATGTATAAGGTTTTAGATATCAGCTCTCAGATGGCCAGAGATGTGGACTTAAGCTTGCTAGTTAAACAGTTGTAAGTAAAAAGGGAAATGTGATCCCCGAAAGACTCGGGGCATCGCTTAAATCAGATCCAGCTAACTGCTCAAAAGGAACCACCACCCTTTTCCCTGACATGAACTTTCCTCAGGAAAGATTCCATGTCATGAGTGGACTTTTTTTTAATGCTAATCATAACATGGTATACAAGATTTGTGGAGACTGGTTCTTACTCTCACTCTGAGTAGTTTAACCAAAGCCATTTACTTCGCACATGAAACTGCTCACAAACAATGTATATATATTTATGCTATTAATGTGTTTTATTTACTATTTTGCTATATGACATGTTATTATTTCCTTTCCTACCTCCCTATCTCCTTCCCTTCCTTCACAAGGTCTCTAGCCCAAGCTGGCCTTGAACTCCCTATGTAGCCAAGGATAACCTCAAACTTCTAATCTTCTTGCTTCCACCTCTAGAATGCTAAGATTACTACCACACCAGGTTTATCGGGTGCTACGTCTCAAGACTTCTAGAGAAGTATTCTACCAATTGAGCCCTTTTTAAAAAATGTATTTTTCGTTTTGAAACAGGATCTCACTGTGTAGTCAAGGAGGCTATTTTGAACTTTGAGTGATCCACTTGCCCCAAACTCAATCCCCTGAGTGTTTCTGTTATAGGGCTCCACCATCATATCCAGCATTTTTTTCTTAGGGTTATTTACTGTTTGCTTGTCGTATATATTACAAATATTATTCTTTGCTTTATTTTATTTTGTCCATGATGGTACAAGAACAAAAAGCCGAAGAGAAAAATAATGTTATGGGGCACTTTCATATCTCACTCATTCTTCACTGGATTAAAAAATAGCCAGTAAAAACACAATATTTGCAATATATGTTTGTTCATTCAGCAATCGTGAATGGAACCCCTACAGCCAGTCCCAACAGGAAAAATTAGTCAACAATAAAACGCACACTAAAGATAACAAGTCATCCTGATCCAACTGACCTTCTAGTGAGCAGAGAAAAGCAAAAATCGATTCACTGTCTATTTAATGTCCTAAGAAATTGAAACTGTGGCTACAAAGAAGACTGTGAAAGCGCCTCCTCCACTACCACCCAAAAAAGCCAGGTGCCGAGGCATATGGAAACAGAGCGTTCTCCTCCAATATCTCAGTGGGTAGAAGGGCCTATCTTGGATCACACTGATTCTACTATGGCTACTGTTTGCCCCTACTCTGTGCTCTAGGCAGGATCTCCTTTCATTCCATCATTGGGCAGAGATGCTCCCCTTCACTTTTAGGGAGGAAACCTTGGCATTCCACAACAATTTTGGTCCCTCCCTTTGTAGTTTCTGACATTCTAGGGAGGATATACAGATAGTTTTTCTAGACTGCTATGAACTAAATAAAGTAGTGGCCAATCTGACATCGCTGTATGGTCCCTATCTATTAACACACATAGTGTTGTGCTTCTTAGCCACCATTCCTGTCAATAAGGACATTCCTATCACAATAAGGACAATTATAATCCCAGACAGTTGGCCTGTTTGGAGCAACAGCTCTATTTCTGGATACTAGCTGCCCTCATGTTCTCCAGAAGCCTTCAAGAACCAGAATCTAGGGGCTGGAGCGATGGCTCAGCGGTTAAGAGCTCTTCCAGAGGACCCAGGTTCAATTCCCAGCATCTACATGGCAGCTAACTGTCTAACTCCAAGATCTCACAGCCTCACACATACATGCAGACAAAATAACACTAATGAAAATAAAATGGGGGGAAAAAAACACCTCAGAATCTATGAAGTCTCTCTTTTAGAAGCTCATTGGCCAAGAGTTGGGGCTTTAAGGAGCAGCACCTTACATTCTTGTACTGCCCGGCCCACAGGATATCCTGTAGGTAGCCTACCTCCTCCAGGTGTACATGTAGCTCATCACTGACTGGATGAAGTTCTGGAACCATCAGCAGGGCCATGGAGATGCCTGGGTATTCTCTCCACCTAATCCAGAAGTCCTCTGTGCTCCACTCTGACACAAATCAGGCACAATCTGTTTTTGCTTTGTCCTCATTTGTTGTATCTATAACAAACACACCAAATCACTTACACTAGAAGACAAGGAGCTTCCTAGAAGCAGTCCTATGCCTTAGAAACCAGGAAATGTGCCCTTTAACAGGAGTTCGCTCAACAGTTGAGAACATATAGCATCCCAAATAGAAATTACTTGGATACCACGCCCACATAACACATGTTTGGAGAAGCAGACCAATCTTAATTTATCACTAGTTTGGTAGTAAGATCATCCATACTCTTCATTTACAACATTCTAATCCAAACAATTCCAAAAATTATCTTGAATTATTTGAGGTAATTACTGGACAATAAGCACACATCATCTAATTCGGAGAGTTAATATTTAGACTGCTTCTTACCTCTTTTTTTTTTTTCCACCAGGGCCCAGCATTTCCCAAATGAAGCATGGGAAGAATTTCTTCCTGGTGCCAAAATTAGAATCTTCTAGTTACCCCAGTCTGGTTCATGCTTGTTGGGTCCTTTCTGTTCCCTTCTCCTGTATCTTAGATTTCTCTATCATCTTTCTGTTCAAAGAGCTACTTGAAAAAAAAAATAGACAATGGAGGTAAGTAGGTCCTATAGCCTGTCTGCTCTTAGAAGGCAGGACTTTAAAGAGGCTAATCCTTCACTTCATTAATAAGCAAGCTCACCTAGGAAAGCCAGGGTAAAATACAGCACAGGGGCTATACCACGGTCAACGGACCAGCCTATGACTCAGACACTGCAAGTGATGTGTAAGTGAATCAAAGTTCCTGAAAAAAAAAAAATCAGTTTTATTGGTTACTGAAAAATACATAAAACATAAATGGCTGGGCCCAAAACCCAGTTTCTGATTTAATGAGTCTAGGCTTTGCACTTCTGACAAGGCTTCTTGTGATGCCATTGTTGTTGGTCTGGGGAACTATGCTTGTAGAAACACTGGGCTAGAGATGAGGCTGGACTGTGTAGTGCTATTTTGTTTGTGTTTTAATAAATAAAGCTTGCCTGAAGATCAGAGTGCAGAGCTAAGCCACTAGAGGCCAGGAGTGGTGACACACACCTTTAATCCCAGGACTCAGGAAACAGAGGCAGAGAGATTTCTGTTAGTTCAAGGACACCCTGGGCTACAGTAAATTGATCCAGTCTAAAAGAGAAACAAAACACACAAAGGTAATCCTAGCACTTGGGATCCCATGCCCAGAGACAGGAGTGATGTGGCTGGGTATAGAGAAGAATATAAAGCAGGAGGAGACAGGAGCTCAGAGCTGTCTGAGGCAGTCAGTCTGAGGACAGGATCAACGCCACTTTGGTCTGAGCTTTGGTAGAGATACGAACTCTAGTGGCTGGCCGCTGTTTCTGTTTCTTCAGTTTTTACTCCTATTATCTGACTCTGGGTTTTTATTATTAATACCACCTAAAATTTGTGCTACAAGACTGTAACCACGGCTGTATTTCTTTGTTGTTAAACTGCTGCAATTACGTCAGCCTGAGTTTCTTATATTTAAAGAGTTCAGCTAGCAATGTGTCCAGGTCATTTGAAGGAGGAACATGGAAAAAGCCCTTAGTGTGAGTTAGCATTTGGTAAGCCACAAATGGATGCAAACAACCAACCAGTAATGATTATGGCTCAAAACATACCATGACATGATATTACATCTTCCTCTAACTTTCCTTTCCCAACCATAAAGAATTTCTATCCTCAAAATAATGGACCTAAATTATGCATAAAGTACAGACAATCTTAAATCATAGTATTTAGAACAAAGATGACTTTTCACCCTATGGCCTGTATCCGGACGAAGTGGATGCTGACTGAAGAAAGAACTACATACTATATTATATACTACAAGCTGACATCCAACACAATGGGACAAGAACTGTTTTGAACTAAAGAAACAGCTGGGTGTCCTTAATATTCCAACTAAAGTCAAGGAGTGAGGTGTCTTTAAGCAGGAAATGCAGAAATCTTTCCAGGCTGTACCTTATACTACAGCAATGTGCCAAGCCACCTGCCATTCTCAACCCTCCCCTGCAAAGCCCAGCTCATGCCTCCCTGACTACTTAGCCATTTACCTTGCCTTAGTCTAGTAAGCTTCGTTTGTCATGAATCCAATTTTCTCAGATCATTTAGTCAAGAATCTGTGGACATTAGCTTGGACTGTGATACCTTGAATCTTATGGCTTCTTTCTGGAAATCTTTTTCCTTTTTATTTCTCATCTTTGTGCATCCCAAACCTACAAAGGGAGAACCAGGTCAAGTGTGATGCTAGAATATATACCTGTAATCTCGGCACTTGGGGGAAGGATGGCAAATCGGCCTAAGTTACTTCAAACCCTATTAAAGGGAGGGAAGGGGACTGGGGGAAGGTGAACTGAGACTGGGAGGGATAGGTAGAGAGGAGGGAGGAGATAGTGAGGAAATAGGAAGGGGGACACTGAACAAGGAGCTAACTGTAAGATGTAGACATAACTGGAGGGATTCCAGTTTTGCCCACCAACAATATAGGCCTATGTTTATTTTACTCAATCTGCCATGTAGTTATTGTCATGGCTGCACCATGCTGAACCATAGGATTCTTTAAAACACCCGTCATGATCACATTGCAGCGAGGCCCCATGCCAAACTCTTAACCAGAATTAAAACTCCACTGGCATTGCACTGATGCCCTGGAGATCTGTCTGTGCCACACTCCTTCCTCACAGCAAAGGGAAGCCCACAGACACCCAGTCTGGAAGGATGAGATCCTGGGACCCATAAAGA
The DNA here is from genome assembly GCF_903992535.2 of Arvicola amphibius. Taxonomy (NCBI): domain Eukaryota; kingdom Metazoa; phylum Chordata; class Mammalia; order Rodentia; family Cricetidae; genus Arvicola; species Arvicola amphibius. The sequence goes on from NC_052065.1 coordinate 64,227,950, forward strand.
CAGGAAAGCAGAACACAAAAAGGAAGGGAATACACAAAAAGGAAGGGAATAACTTCCCCACCAAAGGGACTCTGGGGTTTAGTATTATTTGGAGTCTCATGAGTGGGAATTTTATTTGGGAGCTTGAATCCAAATGCTCAAAGCCCTAACCTAGCCTGCACTGCTACCCAAGCTCTAGTGCTTGCACTTCTGCACCCCACTAAACTTTTCTAGTAGTATCTCTACTCGGAGGCTAGTTTTCAAAGCCCAGAATGAAGACGATGAAGCAGTAAACATCTGTGTTTTGGCAGTGAGTCTAACCTTTAACGGCTGAGCCATCTCTCCAGCCCAACATCTGTATTTTAATCTATTCTATCTCGTTAAAGCCATACCACACCATTCCTACTGTTTTCAATCATCATTCCTGGAGAAAGCAGGATCTGACCGCTTAGGTCAAATGAAGGTAGATACATACACTGTATTTTGTTTGGGCTTGTTTCATTTTCTATTACTCATGTTTATCTGAAATTAAGCCAATAATTTGCTTATCATGTCTCCACCTATCAGAATGAATTGTACCTGAAAAGCGAGCCGATGTGTCTCGGGTCTCCAGGATCCGGCACATCATAAGGTCAGATGTTTCCTCAACGAAAAGCACAGACGGATATCTGGACAGATGCATGAATTACGCCCTCAGAATCCCAGCGCTAACTGGCTTCCCCTCCACCCCCACAACCCCAGCCCAGCCCAGCCCAGCCCAGAGAAACTTCCCGCCAAAATCTATTCAGCCCAATGCACATGTCCATGTTGCTCTTTGCGTTACTCCCCAGGATTTCTCAGATAAAGTCGGAAAACTGAAACCTCCAGCCTTCTCGCGTTCATTCCTACCAGTAAAGGAAGCCACCTCAGTCCGTCCGGAGGGAGCGGGGTCTCGCAAGCAACAAGGAACGGCGAGTTATCTGCAAACAGGAAAAACAAACTCAAGCTTCCCAACATTCTTGGCGGTCCGAGCACAGGAACCGCGACTTTTAAGCAGCCGGGACTTCCTGTACTGTTGCTGTGGTTTCCAGGCTCTGACTTGCAGTGACTAACCTGTCAATCAATTTAGAATTCACTTCCGGGACAACCTCAGGAGCCACGTGGAGGGGTCTTCGGCTTAGTCGGTTTTCTGCGTTCCCCTTCCCTTTTTCTCTCTTTGGAGCTTCACTGGTCTGTTCCAGTCCAAACAGCCAAAGTCTGGAGATAAAGAAAACATTCTTCTGGCCTCTTTTTCACCCGTGAAACAGTAGCCGCTTGGTGGCAGCATGGTTTCATGAATGCCTGCAGGGCCGCTCTTCCCCCGCCCTTTGTGTTTAGAAAAAAAGGTACCTCAGTCAAGAACTACTTCCATATAGAAACAGCAGTATTTTCTGGCATTTCTGTGGCCTCCCAGGTTTTTCTAATTCTGAGCCAATCTAAGGAGTAGAAGAGTGTTTGGAAAAAAAAGTTTTTAACTTGTTTCTTTGATTAATAAACTTAATGTATACTGAAAGACCCCCGAAGGGACCCTTCCCTCAGGTAGAGACCCCCAACTGAAGGACCAAGCCGAGACCACGGATACAAATGGCAAGAGGTTTATTGAGTTGACACAGGTACCTGTGGGCGACAAAGTCTCTCAGAGGACTTGCAGCGCCTTCAGGCTGGGGAAGGGCCTTTTTATAGGGAAAAGGGCAGCAGAAGCAGGCGTACAGAAGCAGATGCAAGGTTACAAGGATTTCATTGGTCAGGTTGAATGTGGTTATGGTTTACTTGAGGGCAACTTCCCTCGGGTACCAGGAGGTCTGATAATATCTGAGTTGGCTTTATCTAGGGCACAGGTGGTTTTCCCCAGAATTTTCCGTTCCCATCCCAGGCCAGATTTCTGACCACAGATATCCTGCTTGGCAACCGTGGGGCACTGACTTTACCCTGAACTTATACTTGTTTATGTGTAAGCCTTGCAAAATGGCGTTACAGCAGCCAAGCAGGGTTTTGATATTATAGCAGGGGCTGTAGGGGTCTTTCAATACTATCTGGGATATGCATTTTGATTTTTAAAAGACAGAGCTATAGCTTTCCATAGAACACATTTTCTTTATAGAGCTGATTATTAATAGTAAATATAAGCATAGTAGTAAATATAAGCATAGTATAAGCATAGTTACTTTGTGCTGCTGTAAAAAATTTCAGGCTGGGTAGTTTCTAACCGTTAGAAATTAATGTTTCTCATTTTAGAGGTTGGGAAGGAAGAAAAAGGAACGAACTGGTTATGCACTCTCATGGCTTTCAAGATGGAGCATTGTTCGTGGTACTTAGAGGAACTGTGTGTGACTAACATGATGGAAGAGGTGTCCAGGAATTCACTTGCTGTGATATGTCTCTTTATACAATCACCTAATCTTGTTTATAGAGTTCGCCACCAAAAACCTTCCAAACCCACACCTCCAAGTACAGTTGCATTAGTGACTGAGTTCTGTGACCAAAATATGAATACCTAACTGCCATATATTTATTGAGTGGGCCTCCTAGGTTAGCTAACTGCATGAGTAGTTACTACAAGATGGCTAGTTCTGTTCTCATTGTAGAGGTGTATGTGTGAATATATAATATACATAATTATACATATAATTATATAGACATATATGAGACTTTACAAATAGCATAATTAGGAATCTAATTCAAAGATTTAGTTTATCATGCGTTGGAATTATGAGTATTTGATGTTGATTTCTGAGTTTTCCTTCCTGAAAAGCAAATATGTTCACTGGGTACTAAAAACCAGTGGCTGGAGTTTCTGGCTGGCCTGTTGGAATTAATTTTTTACCTCATGTTGGATTATTAAAAGGCATCTATAGAGAGACAGAAAGCAGAAAGAATTAGAGGTCTGGTCCGACCTTAGGCAGGCCCATGTTTAGTCACAGTGAGCTAGGATTTTGTCACCCTCATGAGCAATGACCAAAATGTCTACAGGGATTGTGGGCCCCTTAGAAGGCCAGCAATATAGTCCACATGGGAAGCTCAGAAGTGTATTATTTGATCAGGAACTTATCACCTCACACATTGGGAAAGCTAGCTGTGCTTGATGGCAGGGAGGCTTTAGGAAGGATGCAGAATTCTGGAGAACAGCACACTGCTGAGAGATACTGGGAGACAACACATCAAATAGCCACGTTTTCTGTAAACTTGACAAAAGCTACAGTCATCTGGGAAAGGGATTTTCAGCTAAGACTATGGCTCTCCAAAGTTTGGCTAAGAGACAAATCTGTAGGGAATTTTCTTGATTGATTGATTGATGTGGGAGGGCCCAACTCACTGGGGGCAGTACCTTCTCTGGGCATGTGATCCTTGGTGGCATAGGAAAGCAGACTGAGCCAACCTTTGGGAGCAAACAGTAAGCTTAACTTGCTTTTGCTTCAGTTCCCACCTCTAGGTTCTTTCCTTGAGTTCCTGCCCTAACTTCCTTCAGAAATAAGAATGTGATGAAGAAAACATAAGAGGAATAAACCCTTTCCTTTCACAGTTGCTTTTGGTCATGGTTTCTTAGCACATCAATAGAAACCCTAAGACAGCCAATAAATAAATTCAGAGGATTTAAGAAACACAATAAACAAATTTACCTGAATGCCTATAAATGGAACTCTGAAACCAGCAATCATATAATACCCATTATTTTCCAGCCATGGAATATGTATGATGATTACATTATAGTACATGATACACAATCAAAAAGTGGGACTGGAAAAATGGCTCAGTGGTTAAGAGTGATTGCTGTTCTTGCAGAAGACCTGAATTTGTGTTTCCAGCATTCACATCTCGCAGCGTACAACTTTCTATAACTTTAACTCCAGAGTATCTGATGCTTCTGGCCTCCATGGGCATTCACATGTACATAAAAACACACACAAGTGCATACACATTTGTAGCAGGACTGCCAGCCCCCAAATCATGACAGAGACTTATTACTAATTATGAATAATCAGCCTTAGCTTAGACTTGTTTCTAGCTAGCTTTTTTTTTTAACTTAAGTTAACCCATTTCCATTAATCTATGTGCTGCCCTGAGGGTCATTTACCTCATCTACATACTGTCCATCCTGCTTCCTCTAAGTCTGACTGCCTGGCTCCCCTTTTTTCTCTGCCACTAGCCCCGCCCATTCATCCTCTGCCTAGCTATTGGCCATCCAGCTTTTTATTAGAACCATCAGGTGCCTTAAGCAGGCAAGGTAAAACAGCAACATATAATTTTTACATAATTAAATGCAGCAAAAACAAATGCAATCCACCTTTACAGAACTAAACAATTATTCTGCAACACAATCAAATCCAACACATCTTTTCATAGTTAAACAAATATTCTATTCCATAACACACATTGATAAAAAAAAAAATCTTTAGTTTTCAAATGGGAAATTCAGCTCATATAGAAAGGCTTGAAACTCTATCTGGTATAAATTAGTGATAGCAAGGTCAGTTGTTATTCAGCAGGAATCAAGGCTCATACCTACCATGTAGACATTGTTTGGGGCATAGTTATTATGGAGTTCTTAGCTGTTGGACTATGAACAGCAAAGTAGACATGATTGCTCTTGAAATTTGTTCTCATAAGCAGAGAGAAGAAAAAAACAAAACGAAAAAACCAAAGCTGTGGTCAGAAATGGTGGGATAGAGCATTCCAGCATGGTATCAATGGCTCGAGAAAATACAAAGGTAATATTTGCTTCCCTATTTACAAGGTCTCAAAATCTCACATGGTGCCGTATTTTCATCTCTAGTTAAATCCAAGATCTATCTCTTCTCTGGAACACTTAGGCTGTCAGTGACCTGCTGCACCATCTACTTCATGTGTCTGTCTATGAGAAAGACGTCACAGTATTTTCTTTAGGTTGCACACTGGGTTTCTTTCTACAGTAAGTTTCCTATGGAGTTTGAAGAAACATTTAAGAGAAAAATTTTTTTCAAGATACAATGAAAAATATATGAAAACTGTTGAAAGATTGTGCTTTCACAAGGAAACAAAGTAAACTATTACATTTATTAACTCTTTTTAGACACACACACACATATATATACCACGCCTGTAGGTAGTAAAACTCACAGGTTGAGAAGCACTTGTTTAGAGTAGAAATATACAGGTTTCTTAAATCAGCTTCTAAAGTTAGTGTGCAAAGTAATAGGTAGCATTATGGCATTTTGATACATGCTTCAGTCTTCCTCATCCGTTTGCCCCATTTTGCTAATCCCCTTCCTCTTCCACATAGCCCCCTTTCTGCTTTCCTGTCACAGATGTTGCATCATTCTTTCTCCCCAAGATCTCTTTTTCATGTCTGTGTTCCCTTTTCTAATCTATGACCACACACAGAAACATATTTAAATCTAGATTTTTCAGATGTGAGAAAATGTAGTGTTTGTCTTTGTCTTGCCTATTTCCCATAAAATCGTGATTTCCCTTTCTATCCGTTTTCCTCATCACAGGATGAATCTTTCTAGATTTTTGGACTTCCTCTGAGTTTTCTGTTTCTTGGTATTTTGTTTCTTTAAGTTTATCTAAGATATTTTTGGTTTCAGAAAGCATGTCTGGTGTGCAGGAAAGAATGTTACTGTTCTCTTGTTGCCTGTATACTTTCCTATTGTTCTTAGGATTAGAATTTTCATCTATAGTATTTTCTCCAATCTTACCATTGAGACCCTCCTTTCCAGTTGTCAGTGGACATCAGTATAGTGCTGTTCATCAGGCACTGAGCGTTAATTCAGAACATCTTCCTTAAAGTCCATTGACCCCATGTAAACTTCATTTACTTCTAATCCTTTCTTCTCTCCAATGTTTGAATAGCTGCTTTGAGTCAGAAAAAATAGGCATAAGTGAAAATAATTATTATAATAACTCCATCTGGGCTAGTTTCCTTGCCTACCACTGAGAAGAAAACTCTAGGTGATAGTCTTGTCTCTTGCAGTTTTAAGTTGGAAGAAGTAGCCTTACTCAATATTGTTAAGATCTACGTACTGGTCAATGCAAATATCTGTCTGCAAATAGTTGAATAGTAAACAGTTATGTTATTTTAAAATATTAAAAATAAATCTAATATACTATTCACATAACATTTTTAATTTAAAAATTTAAAGCAACATATCTACTTAAAACAATAAATAAAGCAAATTACCTAAGTTGCTTTCTGAAATAAAAAGCCTGTTGCGTCTCTTGAATTTACTTGTAATGTAGCCATTTGGCAATCAGCTTCAGTCTACTCTGCCACAATACTCTGGTCTATTGACTTCTACATTGGCCAACATTCAACATCCACATGGACAATCCACCCTACATCCAGATCTCTGGGTAGCACATGAACTCATGTACTCTCAGCTTAGCTGTTCCTTGCAAACCCTCCATATGCTTCTTAAATTGGTTCTCCTACTCCTGTGAATGGCTAGTTAACACAAGAGCAGGGTTTTTTTTTTCCTTTCTTTTTTTTTAAGATTTATTTCTTTATTACATATACAGTGTTCTGTCTGCATGTATGCTGCTGGCCAGAAGAGGGCATCAGATCTCATTACAGATGGCTGTGAGCCACTATGTGATTGCTGGAAATTGAACTCAGGACCTCTGGAAGAGCAGGCAGTGCTCTTAACCTCTGAGCCATCTCCCCAGCCCCCAAAAGCAGCTTTCTTTCTTCCTTCCTTCCTTCCTTCCTTCCTTCCTTCCTTCCTTCCTTCCTTCCTTCTTTCTTTCTTGTTTGTTTCTGAGACAGGATTTCTCTGTAGCTTTGGAGCCTGTCCTGGAGCTAGCTCTTGTAGACCAGGCTAGCCTAGAACACACAAAGATCCACCTGCCTCTGCTTCCCAAATGCTGGGATTAAAGGCGTGCACCACCACCACCCGGCAAAAAAAAAAGTTCCCTTAAGGTTAGACTTAGTACATCTTCCTCTCAGCTGTACCCTGGTACTTTGTACAAGAGAACAAGTGGCACCTGGAGGCAACACCTCTACTTCTGCTGTCTGTCTGTGTGGAGATTCACCTACTGCCTCCACCAATAGTCCTTTGCGTAAGACCAATTTCTAAGAAAATAGTATAGGTTCTCCAAACTGAAAATAATAATTTTTAAAGTTCCAGAGATTCTGCAAATGAACAAAAAAGCTTAAAAATATGATCCATTAAGCACATGAGTAAACATACTGTTCAGGAATATAACTGAAGGCAGGATTTCAAGGTGGTATTAACAAACTCATGTTCACAATAGTCAAAAGGTGAAGGTAACCAAAGTGCTTCTCCATGGACAAAGAAGACATGCTACTTATATAACAGTGGAGTATCACTCAGCTTTAAAATCAAAAGAAATCCTGTTAGTCTTTAGGTCAGGTGAAAAAAGCCAGTCACAAAACAGAAAAACTGCATGAGCCCACCTATATGGAGCATCTAAACAGTCAAATTCAGAGAAACTAAACAGTGATTTCAGGAACTTGGAAGAAGGGGAAATAGGAATGTATTGTTTAGTGAGCATGGAATTTTTAGTTTTGCGACATAAGTAATTGCTGGAGATCTGCTACAGAAAAACATGAATATATGTACCACTTGAATTATTTACTTATGAATGGTAAAAACAATATAATTTTAAGTTATTTGTCCCTTACCACAACTCAGAGTTCCTAGACCTGATAGCTCTACCTATTTGCAGCTTTTCAGAACTTTCTATTGGTACTGTCGTCTTTGTCTCTCCTGCCTGCTTTAGCCCACTCCCATCTGATTTCAATTACCTCTCCACAGTTCTAGGCTCAGTATACTCAGGGTATTGTTGTTCACCACTTAGTTCTGGAAGTTTTCTGATCCCTTTGACTTCTGGGAGACTCTGCCTTATACTCTGCTGATGTCTCAGTGACAAGTCTTCTGTTTAGTCTTTGTTTTCCTGTCTGTTCATAGATCCTTATGTCCTTGACCTGTCTCTGTTTTGTGCCTTTTACAATCTTAATATTTTCCGTGTGAAAGCACAATTAAACAATGCCTGCTAGCTATCAGATTTTTATCTCTGCTCAGGACTCTCTCTGCCTTGTGGACTCTATGAGTCCAATAAGCTATTACAATCCAGTTTATCTAATGACACTCGTCCTTCCTCCTGTGTCTTCTAACTAATATACCCCTCCACATTTTGTTCTAAAGCCTGGGGCTCATACTAGGATCCTGATTCTCTTTTATTTTCCATATCAAATTGGTCCAGAAGGTGTTATTCATTCTCAAACTTTATCTCAACTGCCAGTGTTTTCTTTCCATCACCGATCACTTTCAAGCTGGTCTGCTTTTAATTTTGTCTTTAACTTTCCACATAATTTTATTGTTTTGGGAGTCTCCTGAACTCCCCAAATCAACAACTTGAAGGAAAGGCATCCCATGCCTGACGCTGGGGGTTTTGTTAGGTAGTCTATAGCTTTTGGGGAGCATTATTGCCACACATGATGTAACTTCATTTGCATTTTCATTTAAATTACATATACACACATACACTTAATGTTTATGTATGGCTTTTTTTATTTCATCTGTAATGTCCTTTATCCCTCTTTCCTCCCTCTCCTTCTGGATTGCCCTCCTTTCTGCCAGATAAAGTACCCTTATTTTTCCAATTTCCCAATTCATCCTACTCTTCTGCTTTCTATAGCTCCTTCTACCCCTGGTTTCTGTGGGAACTTCAGGTTATACACTCACATCTTAAGATGCAGAAGGGACCCACAAATCAGAGAATATGCAGCATTTGTCTTTCTGGGTCTGGATTACTCCCACTCAGTATAATATTTTCTAGTTTAATTCATTTACTTGCAAATTGATTTCAATTTTTTCTTTACAGCTGACATAGAATTCCATTGTGTATATGTACCACATTTTCATTATCTTTCATCAGTTGAAGGACATTTAGGTTGTCTCTGTTTTTTCCTAGTTATTATGATGAACGTGACGAATATAGCTGAGCAAGTATCTGTAAAACAGGACATTGAGTCCTTTAGACATATACCAGGGAGTGAATATAATGTGGTAAGATTTCAGTACTACAGTAATAATAAAAACAGCACAGTAATGGCAATAATAATAGTAGCATAGTAATGGAACAAAAGCAGACTAGTAAATCAGTAGAACAAAATAGAAGTCCCAAACATGAGTCAGCCATCTGATATTTGACAGAGACACCAAAAATACACACTGGCAAAGAAACAGTTTCTTCAACAAATGGTGGTATGAGAACTGGGTGTATTCGTGTAAAAGATGGTAGTTAGACCCACATGCATTACCCTGAACTCAAATCAACATGAAATGGATCAAAGAACTCAATGTGGAATATGAAGTGCTGGAACTTCTTGAAGAAAACATAGGCGGTACCCTACAAGATAAAGGTGTAGGAAGAGACTTTCTGACCAGGTCTTCATGCAGTTAGGAAGTAAGACAATTAACAATAAGACCTCATAAAACTAAAATACTTATGTAGGGCTCAAAGAACAATAAGCTAGTGAATAGGAAACCCACAGAGTGGGAGGAATCTTTGGCAGTTAGTCATTTGATAGAGTATACAGAATATAAGAAGGAAAAAAAAAAGAATCAAGAAATCCAATGAGGGCTGGAGAGATGGCTCAGAGGTTAAGAGCACATTGCCTGCTCTTCCAAAGGTCCTGAGTTCAATTCCCAGCAACCACATGGTGGCTCACAACCATCTGCAATGAGGTCTGGTGCCCTCTTCTGGCCTTCAGGCATACACACAGAAAGAATATTGTATACATAACAAATAAATAAATATATATATATATAAAAGAAATCCAATGATCCAGTTAAAAAAGGGCTGGGGGGGGCAGCTGTAGGTTTCAATTGAGAATTCTCAAAAGAAGAGATGAAAAATGGCTAAGAATTATCTTTAAACATGTTCATCATCTTTAGCAATTAGGGAAATGCCAATTAAAACAACTTTGAGATTCCACATTACTACAATTAGACTAGCTAAGATCAAGAAAACAACTGACAATAAATGCCGGTGAGAATGTGAGAATGGGAACTCTTTGTTTACTGTTGATAGATTCCAAACTTGTTCAGCACTGTGGAAGTGAGAGAGGCAGTCTCAAAACAAACCAAAGACAAAAACAAACAAACAAACAAAAAAAGCCTGATTTAAAAAAAATATCTCATCTCTTTAAAATTCACCACACAAAGATCCGGTCTGCACTCTGCTCTAGAGAGATTGTTCTTTGCAAGGTCTTACCTTTGCCCATGCCATTCCCTCGCTTCAAGTCTTTTCCCACCTGCTTGGCTAAGCGCCAATCCTGACTCAGCTCAGGTATGCTACTGAAGTACAGGATTGTGAGTCTCACGGGGAACTGCAGGCACAGAAGCAAGAACTACGTCTCCCAGAAGGCCTCTGTGCGCAAGCGCAGATCACAGTTTCCCCCCCCCCCCCCCCCGCCGGACCGGAAAACTACGTTTCCCAGGAACACGGCAACATGCAACAGCCCCTGCGCAAACCCCCTTTAAAAGTAAAAACCCCGGAATTTTCTCTTTCCCCCCCCTTTTCCTTCTGCCCCTTCACCCCACTGTCGAACACCTCCCTCCCCCTAATAAACACTCTTTCCACGAACGTGGCTTCACGTCCCGGGTCTCCTCCCGCTCTGCGGTAAACAGCAACCGCAAAAAAATCATAACAAGGATAATGCCTCTCTAGCTCGTGGTTACCTCTCTAGCTCGTTCTTCCAAAGTAGGTAGCAAAGTCTTTTCCTTCATCCCAAATTCCACAGTCCGGCCTCTAATACCATATCGGGTTTGTAAGTGGCTTACTGTCCCCCGACTTGCGTGCGTGCGTTCGCGCGCGCTGGAATGCAGTGTGAATTTGACTTTCTGCTGAGAACATAGCACACACAGGACTTAAAAACAGCATCACAATTTACTTAACACATGTCTTTCACACCACATATATTCCCCCATTGACTTACCGAATTCCTCTGGAATAGCGTTGTTAAGCAACAACACGCCACTTAGGCGCCTGCGTGGCCCGGATGAGGCTTCCTTTGGTAAGGGAGGACGCACGCAGACGCAGACGGAAAAACCGGTCTCCGTTTCCGCCGTTTAATCAACTGTTAAAGCAGCGCGCACAGTAAACCACTTCCGGAAAGGTGAAACTGCAGTTACCCGGTTGTAACATGGATGCTGCAAGCGAAAGCGAAGAGCCGGTAAGATGCTGTTCTGGGGCTCGGTAAATACCCAAGTAGAGATTGAATGGTGAGCGACCTAGGGAGCCTGGGTTCGCTCACCCAGTTCTGCTTTTTTTTTTCTTTCTCAGGTTTGTGGGGAAGTGGTGTCCGTGGCCCATGCTCTTTCCCTCCCAGCCGAGTCGTATGGCAATGACGTGAGTATGACTCACCCACTCTTCCCGCCCTCCCAGCTATCCCAGAATGTCTGAATGCCGCTGCACTGAATTATAAGCCCCTTTCCTGTTGTCTTCTTCAGACCTCCGCACGTCAATCCTAACTTTTCTCTGATTTAGAAACACCTGTGTGTGTGTGGGGGGGGGGTGTCTAAACACCCCACGTGTCCAGATTACAACCCACACCAAGTCAAATCAGGATGTTGGGGGAAGAGGAGCAAATACTTGGTGGTTTTGTTTTGTTTTGTTTTTGTTTTTTTTGGTTTTTGATTTTTTTTTTTTTTTGGTTTTTCGTGACAGGGTTTTGCAGTAGTTTTAGAGCCTGTCCCGGAACTAGCTCTTGTAGACCAGGCTGGCCTCGAACTTACAACTTGGTAGTTTTTAAAGGGCCTTAAATGATCCCATTGCGTAGCAAAGTTGCACTGGTTTGTGGTGTGCTTCATTTGGACCCTTATACATGCTGTGTGTTGAGAGACAAGAAGAAAAAAAAAAAACAGCCGGAATAGTAATACCACCCAAATCAGAATGTAATATGTACTAGTTGGGTGGCTCAGGCAAGGATGGAGGCAGTAGATTTCATCAGGGAAATGTAACTTGAACTGGACCCCCAAAGCATAAGTGGACAGAAGATGTGGATTTGGAAGTAGGAAAATTGTTTTGCCTAAGTTGGAGAGGTGCATATGCAGATGGATTTTTCTGACCTCATGAAGGAAACAACAGGTGGGTTGGAAAAGAAGAGTCCAATGGAACAGCTAGTGGTTCAGACTTATTTATAATCTGGCTGCATCATTTGTTCTGGGGTTTTACAAAGTGGAAAATGGCTACCTGATAAACACAAATGATGAGTATAACATGCTACACTCATTAAAGGGAAACATAGTTTCATGTGTATTTTTGTTCTCTAAACAACTCTGAGACACATAGGTGGGTATATTAATGTAACTTTAATAATTATTTAAGTCAGTCCTGATTTTCCACACTTTCGCTGGCTGCTGGGAAAAGATGTCCAGTGGTCATTGTTTTTGTTATTCCGTATTGGTCATTCTAAGAGCAGAAGGTTTATATTGCCAAATCTTTTAGTTCAGCTTTTATCCCTTGACAGCAACATCGTTTATCGTTTTCTGTAGACCTCTTGAGATTTAGCAGAGCATCTTTGACTTATTATCCTTTACAGAACTGAGAGAGTTTTTTTTTTTTTTTTTTTTTTTTTTTGGTTTTTAGAGACAGGGTTTATCTGTGGCTTTGGAGCCTGTCCTGGAACTAGCTCTTGTAGACCAGGCTGGCTTCGAACTCACAGACATCCGCGTCTGCCTCCCAAGTGCTGGGATTAAAGGCATGTGCCACTACTGCCCGGCTAGAACTGAGAGATTTCTGAGCTGATGTTCTTCCTCTTTTGCAGCCTGATATTGAGATGGCTTGGGCCATTCGAGCAATGCAGCATGCCGAAGTCTATTACAAAGTAAGTCGTCTTCATCATTAAGCAGAAGTCAATGTGTAATTTTAGTGTATGGTGGATGCTATGCTAATCATAGTTCTCAGCAATTTAAACTGTTAAGTTTTGAAGATCTTTTTTTTTTTTTTTTTTGCAGAGTAAGGTTGAATATGTATTCAGGGGGTTATGGAGAAGGAAGGGAGAAGGGAGAGAGAGGGGGGGAAGAGAAAGAGAGAGACAGAGAGGGGGGAGGGGAGAAGTGGGGAAAGAAGCAGAAGTGAAGCTGCCTCTCCGAGAGGAAGATGGAAAAGAGCTGAAGATTGTTTTAACTAACAAAGAAATCTTACCTCCAGGGAATAAGAGTAGAAGTGAATTTGATAATGAGAAGTTGTTTGTCTACCCCTGTTGTTTGCTACCTGGAGGAAAGATAACTGGACCATACATAGCAAGCACTTAAATGTTTGTTGAATGAATGAACAATTCACAGGACGAGAGCCAGGCAATACTAGGACTAAAGGGTTCATTCAGTTGCCAAATGGGTAAAAGGAAGAAAAAGAAAAAGAGGAGAGAGATTCTTATTATGTCATTTAAAACCATTTTAATGACTTCATGCAAGACCTGGGCTGTTAATATTGCCAAAGGTAATCTTCTGTCCTGAGAAACATATGGTTTCCTGATGGTGTGGCACTGGAGGGTTGAAGTGTAATTAGTGACTAGCATCTTTATGTTTGTGTTACTGTCTGGCAGCTGATTTCATCAGTTGACCCACAGTTCCTGAAACTCACCAAAGTAGATGACCAAATCTACTCTGAGTTCCGTGAAAATTTTGAGACGCTCAGAGTAGATGTACTGGACCCAGAAGAACTCAAATCAGAATCAGCTAAAGAGGCAAGTATCTTCTTGAGTGTTATCTAACATCTGGCCAGTGATATTGATTGTATGTTTTTATGTAAGCGCAAAATTTGTTCAAGGGACTTACAATAAGGAGCCTGAATTTTATAATAATGAAGTCAATTATGGAATGAATTATTTTCTATCTTATGTACTTTTTGTGTTTATGGAAACTATTTTTTTTTTTCTTTTCTTGGGCACTTCAAATACCCTATTTACCTGTTCCTTTCAGTGAGGAGGAAGGATGAGTTTATTTTAGCAGGAAATTTAGCTGGCAAGATTAGATGATGGAGGGGCTGGAGAGATGGCTCAGCGGTTAAGAGCACTGACTGCTCTTCTGGAGGTCCTGAGTTCAATTCCCAGCAACCACATGGTGGCTCACAACCATCTGTAATGAGGTCTGGTGTCCCCTTCTGGCCTGCAGAACACAACATAATAAATAAATAAATAAATAAATAAATAGAATGATGGTTAGTATAAAAAAGGTTAGATGGTGGAATAGTTAATAGGGTACAGGGAAGATAGGGAGGTATTTTTATTCTCTGGATTTTTGTTCCATTAATCTTAGGTCCTGGATAGCATACAAGTGGTGTTTCTTGCTTATGTGATCATCTCTTACTGACACAGAATATGATATTATAATAGGAAAAACATTCTCCTTAAAATTTGCTCTTGAATGATGAAGAATTTGAACTTAGCAGGCTATCACTGATCTTTGAGAACTTGCCCCTACTCAGTGGGCATGTGTAACCTAAAGTATATCCCTGTCCTCTTTGTTTCATTGGTACTTTGGTGATGATAAATAACCATTTGACTGAGCTGGCTGATAAACAGCTCAAAGCAAAACAGAGATCCATTTTAGAAATCACATTTTAATTTTGTAGTAAAAAGATTGAGGTGGTTGGTTTTGTTGTTTGTTTTTTCTGACCAAAATGTTGTGTAGGTGGACACCAGCCTGAAAACATAACCTAGCACCGAAATGTACAATTTTCACCATAAAGCTGACAGTCACCTCAGTACTAGTCTCTTTCTCCCTGGCTTTTATTCTCACTGGGGAATCAAACTTCTTTACTGGCTTGATCTTGGATTCATCAGCTAAGGTGTCTTTTCCTTTATAGAAGTGGAGGCCATTCTGCTTAAAATTTGAAGGTATTGTGGAAGACTACAACTATGGTACTTTGTTGCGACTCGATTGTTCTCAGGGCTACACTGAAGAGAACACCATCTTTGGTGAGTTTCCTGTGCCCCCACAATTGTTTCACTTATATATTTGAATGGCTTTCATGTGAGTTAAGATTTGTCGGTGGGTTTCTAGCCAGTGTACATAATTACCTAAGACCAGGACAATTAATTCTATTTACCTTTCAGCACCCAGGATTCAATTTTTTGCAATTGAAATTGCTCGGAACCGGGAAGGCTATAACAAAGCAGTTTCTGGCAGTGTTCAGGACAAAGAAGGAGAGAAAGGAGCTGACAATGAAGAAGAGGAAGCTGAGAAAGGAGCTGATAGTGGAGGAGAAAAAGAGGAAGGAGTCAACAGAGAAAATTAAAAACAAAACAAAACAAAAAAACTAACCAGGGAGGAGGAAAAGAAAGCCAAGAAACATGTGACTCAGCTGAACCCACAAGTATCAGGTGCTCCTTGCACAGACCCCTTGTGCACATGGAGGACTCAGAAGGACATCTTTCTAGCAAATAAGAGAAGCTGCTCTGGGCATAATAGCCTAAACACAGTTAGCAGAGTCTCTTAGTTAATTGTTGATTGATACCCTGTTTTTTGACTGTAACTTGTTGAAGTAACACATTTTGTAAATATATTCCTTTTGGTTTGTATTATTTATGACTGATTTTGGAAAATATTTACATTTGTTTGCTACTTCAAAAAAATTAATTGTATAATCTCATCACCATATCACATATAAAACTGTCATTTTTTTAAGTTTTCTCACTGTTCTCAGTAATGAAATTCTCTTAATGTGTTAGCTTCTACTTGGAATCAGTATTAGAAGTTCATATGTAAGAATTGACTCATAGCCAGGCCTAGTGGCTCATACCTGTAATTCCAACACCTGGGAGGCCAAGGAAAGAATTGCATGATTTTTAAGCCAGCCTGAGTTATAGAGTGAGACTCTGTCTCAAAAAATAAATTGTTTAAAAAAGAATTGGTGTTTGCCTTTGTGGTGACTGTAGCTCTCTCATTTTCTTTGCTGTATTGGAAAGAGCAGCCGCAGCTGACAGGTTAGAGAGTGCAGCCCAGTTTGTTAGAGAAGAGCAAGAGCCTTCACCTCCTTCTTTTAGAGATTTTTTTTCTGTCTTTTTGTTTGTTTTTCTGAGACAGAGTCGTGCCTTATAGACCATTCTGGCCTAGTACTTCCTGTGTAAGTCAAAGCTAGTTTCATACTCAGAATCCTGCCTCGTGTATCCTCTGATAACTTAGTTGTTATCTGAAATTTAGCCAATAATAGTAAATGCTAGTATAGTAGTTATAATCTAATATAAGTCTGATGAGTGGCTTCTAGTTTATAATTATGGGCAAGAACGTATTTGTATTTGACTCGTAACAAACATTTGTTGATTTGATATGGGAGGGAAGTGTTTCCTTCTCAGATGAAGCTGTTTAGAGTGAAGGCTTCAGCTACCTGCACAGGTATATGAAGAAGGTTCCTGGTGCCCCCAGACAGCCTAAGCTTGATCACTGAAAATAAAAGGAAAACGGAATACTTGTGATACATACAGATGCTACTCTGTTGAACCACAGCATTCTTGTATGAGGAAGGATTTATTGCCACACCTTTAATCCCAGCACTCAGGTGGGTCCAAATTCGAGGTCAGCCTGGTCTACAGAGTAAGTTCCAAAACAATCAGGGTTCTACATAGTGAGACCCTGTCAAAAAAAAAAGAAAAAAGAAAAAGAGAAAGGAAGGAAGGATTTATTGGACTATAAAAAGGAAAAAAGTCCTTTATCCCTCAGTAAACTCAGGAGAAAAGTAAAAGTTAAATCTAATTGATATATTGTGCTGTACAAGGAAATGAAAAGAAAAATCATTTAGCTAGCAGTAACACTTGTATACAAAGCAAACAGGTTTCTTTCTAAGTTCTCTTAAATTCTTAAGAATATTTTGAACATTTATTAAAATTTTTCTTTTATAAAAATATATAGTTTTTAAAGAATAGGAGAACTTTATGTATTTCTTACTAGCCAGATTGTTAAGAAAAATCTATACTGTAAATTTTCTCTAGTTCTAGTTGGTTACAATTATATGTTCATATATACTGTCATAGAAGTTGAGGAAGGAAAATTACTGACCATATATAATTGCAGTTGTCACAAAGACTAAGACAGCATACACAGGGCCTGCTTGAGTCGTGTATATGTTATAGTTTCCAGATTAGTGTTTTTATGGGACTTCTGAGTGTGCAAAGAAGTGGATCTCTGCTTGTACCTTCTTTTGGGCTTTTTCCTTCTGTTTGTGCTGCCCAGTTCCAGTGTGTTAATTTTTGTTTTATTTTATTATATTTTATTTTTATTATCTCTTAGAAGGCTGTTTGTTTTCTAATAAGAGACAGAAAAGGTGTTCATCTACATGGGAGGGAAGAGGAGGGGAAACCATAATCAGAATATATTATGAGAGAAAAAAATTATTTTTAATAAAACAAAAAAAAATGTCTCTTTACAGGTTGTTTACTGGCAGAACAACTAGCCTAATGATTCCGTTCAATTTTTAGGGAATAAGAAACGTGAAAATCAGACTGCCTTGAAGCAAGAGGCCTCCCCCAAGGAGCAGGTGATAAAAAATGGAAATTAAGAATTTTAGTGACATTTCATTTGTGTTTTAATAAATAAAGCTTGCCTGAAGATCAGAGAGTAGAACAGCCCCACTTGTCAGTCTCACAGACCAGGCAGTGGTGACACACACCTTTAATCCCAGTGGCCATACTAATTGCCATAGAAACCAGGCAGTGAATGCTTTCAATGCCAGTGGTGCACACCTTTAATCCCAGCCCTAGAGAGGGTTATAAAATGGGTGGAGACAGCTCTCAGTCTTATTCTCAATCTGAGATTCCTGGAGGCAGAATCGCCATTTTGGACTGAGGTCGATATAAGAGCCAGTGGCTGGCTGCTTTGCTTTTCTAACCTTCAGGTTGAACCCCAATTTCTGTCTCTGAGTTTTTATTAATCATGCTACAAAGAGTAAATATAGAGAAGGCAGATGGACTGTAAGAGTCCAGGAGATTAAATCAGTCTCCCAGATTAGAGGGGAAAGAGTAGGCAAGATGGTCCTGATGCTTTAGATGAATCTTAAGATGATTTCAGTATTTTCCCCTTGTCATGGGTGTTCCTATATAATTCCCTGCTGTATAGTATGGACAAAGCCTATGAATATGAACAAATTTCATTCCTAAATTGTGGATGATTTGATTTTAAGTTAATTAAAGGAATCTTGGGTAGGTCCTTCCTAATAGGCGTGTCCTTAAAAGAGACAAGCAAAACCAGAAGGAATAGAAACCAACAGCCATGTTTGAGAGGTCATGTGGAAGCCTGAAGGTGATATTTTTCTCTGGGGATTCCAGTTAGTTCTAAGGAACTTTTTTTTTTTTTTTTTTTTTTTTTTTTTTTTTTTGCAATAACAAGAGTGCTTTATTAATCCCAACATTGGGGTGGCATTTGGTGACCTCTAAAGAAGGTCACAAACTCCCTTTAAATGGAGTTAGGGGAATTCCAGAGAGGAGGGATTAATCTGGGGCTGATTGGTGGAGGAAAGAAAAGTATGGGGGCTGATTGGTGGAAGGTCCTAGTGGTTAGGAACCTTCCAGCAACAGGATAGCAAAAGCTATCTTTGGTTATTAGGAGACTGGGGGTGCCAAGGAACTTTATTCTGCCTATTAGTGGAAGAGAACTATGATGCTCAGACGATATTGGCAGTATGATTTGGGCCCCAGAGCAGATGATCTAGTTAAGCTGTTCTTGGACTCCTAGACAATAAATGATGTTGTCTCATGACCAAAAATATTATAATTGCTTACATAATATTGGAAAAATTACAGACTTTGGTACTAAAAGGGAGGTGCTATACTTCACCAATACTTAAAAGTTAGAAGTTGTGTTTGAAATCAGACAGTGGGTAAAAGCTGAAGAATTTTGTAGGACATAATAGAAACAAATCCTAAACTCTTTTTGAACAGACTGTCAATGGGAATATGGACTTTTTAGTGGTTTGGGCTTTTTTTTTCTTTTTTATATGTATGTGTGGTTTTTGTTTGTTTGCTTGTTTTTTTCTTTGAGACAGGATTTCTCTATATAGTCCTGGAACTTGCTTTGTTGACCAGGCTGGCCTTAAAGGCAAAAGGATTCTCCTGCCTCTGCCTCCTGAGTGCTAGGATTAAAGGTGTATGTCACCAGACCCAGACCAGGTGTATGGACTTTAAGGGTGCTGTTAGAAAGAGCTCAGAAGGAAATGGGGGAGTGTGTTATTGAAAACTGGAGGTAAAGGGTTTCTTTCCTTTTTTTTTTTTTTTAAGATTTGTTTATTTATTATGTGTACAGTGTTCTGCCTGCACACCAGAAGAGGGCACCATATCTCATTATAGATGGTTGTGAGCCACCATGTGGTTGCTGGTTGAACTCAGGACCTCTAGAAGAACACTCATTGCTCCTAAGCTCTGAGCCATCTCTCCAGTCCCAGAAATTTTTAAAAGGTGGTAGCATTGAAATAAGATCCCAGGAAGTTTGAGATTTGAACTCTGATTTTGAGCCAGGCTGAGCATAGAAATCTATGATTTATTCAAAATAGGGCAATATTATAGTTATCTCAGTATCTCTTTTTTGAATATCTTTTAAAGCTAGAAAAAAGTAACTATTTGTACTTGCAAGAGGACAGATGGTAGATGTAAGTCAATGATTTTGTAATACTTTGTCTTAGGAAGTACAAAATGACTAAAGGAAACATACTGGGACCTACCCTCAAAGTAGAGGCTTTCACTTTACTGGTATTGCTTATTTTGAAACTATAGTTTAAACATGGGAATGTCCTTTACCAGAGGATTAGAACTATAAACGCCATTCAAAATGACCTAGAATCATTTTGAACGTACAGGAAGTCCTGTAGTCATTATGGGAAATATGCTAATGGGGTTTGAAATTAGCATGTTTTCGTATATATCACTTAACAGTAACAGCTTTTTTTGTTTGTTTTTCAAGACAGGGTTTCTCTGTATAATAATCCTGACTGTCCTGGAACTCATTTTATAGACCGGGCTGGCCTGGAACTCACAGACAGCCGCCTGCCTCTGCCTTCTAAGTGCTGGGATTAAAGGTGTGCACCACACCTCCTGCAACAGTAGCAGCTTTGTTTGTGTATGCATATGTGTGTTTGTGCACATCCACATGCATGTTTATGTGTGCATATCAGAGGTCCATGTCCGGCATCTTCTTCAATTGCTCTCCATCTTATTTTTTTAAGGGTCTCTCAGTGAACCTAGAGCTTGCTGGCTCTGCTAGATTGGCTAGTCAGCATGCACTAAAGATTTTCCTGCCTCTGCCTTTTCCATTTGCCTGGGCTCTGGGGATTGAACTCAGGTCTTCATGTTTATGTGGCAAACTCCTGACCAATTGAACCATCTCCCCAACACTTACTCTATAACTTACAATAACTTTAATTGTGAAGAATTTTCTTTAGCACAATGTTTTATGATGAATATAGTTTACAGTTTCTAGAGCATGGTGGTAATTATAACAGACCAGTGGTTTATTAATTATGTTGATGTCCCTGGCACTTGGCTTCACAGGAACAAGCCCAGAGCCTGAGTTATCTGGGGTTGGACAGGCCTGGAACTTGAGTGTATGGTGGCAGGCCTGAAGCATTCCTGGCTGGAGCCTGGCCTTGTGGAAGCGAGAGACTAGTGGAGTGGCCTTTACATTAGATATATTGGAGTCTGGGGCCAGTCTAGCCAGTGTAGGGTCTAAAGTGTAGGTCCTTAAGAGACAGATTGGAGTCTAGTCGGAATGGTAGCCTGACACGTCAGCTATAGAGGGTAACTGAGTGCTGGTCTGAGGCTAGGTCCATTGGACTGGCCTGAGCCTATACCAATAGGTAATAGCGTGGGGTTTTTTCCGGTCACTGCACTTAGCCTATGTTTGATATGGAAATAGAGGCTTTGTTCTCAAGGCAGACCTAGAACCTGAGTTCATGGAGATAAGGACTATCAGGACTGGCCTCATCACTGGGTTTGCTGAAATGAGCCTGGTCCCTGAGCCCTCTGAAGGATGGAAGTGTGGGGACTAGTGTGTATCCCTGGGCAAGCAAGAGGCTGCTGTGTGTGCCAACCAGCCTAGAATCTGGGTCTCTGTCAGAATGGCCTGGGCTAGTTTAGAGTCTGGAACTGTAAAGGCTAGCCTGGTGTCGGAATGAACCTGAGTCCTGGGAATATGGCGCTAACCTGACACTGGGGTTGGCCTACAGTCTATGGAGTCTGTTTTTTCAGTGGTCTAGACCTTGAGGCTGGGCCTGGTCTAGAACCTGGGGTGAGTCTGAATCACGGGTGTGCAGGGTCTTTGGGCCTGCCTGACTTGGAGGTTCATCGTTGGGGGTCTGATGCTGTGCCCTGTAGCCCTCAGGTGTTCAGTTTCCTCTGTCTCCTACTGTGTTGGTTGGGCTGCATGGAGGGTGATGCGGGTGAGGTGAAGCCATGCTTCCTTCTTTAATACGTCTCTCCTCATGGCCACACGGCAGCCAGGTGCTGCAGGCTGTCACCTGGATTGCTGAGCGAAGGTGTTTTGATGTGTGATTAGTAGTTGGATGTGATGTTGATGGAGGGCAAGAACATTGGAAAGTCCTAATCAGCCATCCTGCTGTTGTAACTCCTAAAATATAATAAAAGGGGTTCATTAAGGTTGGGCTTTCTATTTTGCTTTACAGATCAAGTATATGTAGCAACATAAACACCACAAGTGAGGATACAATTCTGTTATAAAAGTAATGTTCAGATTATGGGTATTCTATTCAGCAAAAAGTGTTATTAGTGACTAAAGGAAAAGTCTAGAAATGAATCTCCTGGGTTTGACTCTCAACCAGTCACCTTGTAATCCATCTCTAAAATGCTTTGAACTCATGGTGATCCACCTGCCTCAGGCTTCAAGAGGCTAGGATTACAAGTCTGTATCACCATGCCTGGCTCAGAAATTGACTCTTGAGACAAGGTCTTAGTATGTTAGTATGTAGCTCATGCTGGTGTGGAATTCACTGTGTAGCCCAAGCTGGCCTTGAACCTAAGATTCTTATATTTGTTTCCCAAGTACTAGGATCACAGGCACATGCTACCACATGTGACACATATTTTTATGTTACAGAGAACTTGATTTTACTTGCCCTGCTCTGTGGACCAGGCTGGCCTTGAACTCAGAGATTTCCTGCCTTTGCTTCCAGAGTGCTGGAATTAAAGGTATGCACCATCATGCCCAGCCTGAATTTGATATTTTTATATAATGGAAATGATTTTACTCATTATCAGTAGCTAGAAAAAAAATGCCCATATTTATTGAATCACTTCTTACTGTCTCATTCAGAGTCATATAATCCTACAAGGGATGTTTTATCTTGTTTTTATTTATTTATTTATTTCTGTTTGGTGAGAATATAAATTAGTCCAGCCAGTGTGAAAAGCAATATGGAGGGCCTTCAAAATGTGGAAATCAAAATAACATGATCTTCTGTACTGCTCCCTGGGTATATACCCAAAGGAATCTCGGTCAGCATACAGGTGAGATACTTGCACATCCTTGTTTATTGCATCACCATTTACAATAGCCACGATACAGAAGCAGACTCGATCCCCATCAACACCTGACTGAATAAAGCTGAATAAAGAAAATGTAGCAATGTTTTAATGAGATATAAAGAAGAATGTAATTCTGCAGGTGGAACTGGAGATCGTTAAGTAAGTGATACTCAGGCAAACTATTACATACTTATGTGTAATATTGAATTTTTTTTTAAAGATGATTGGGTATAAGAAAAGACTTGGGGCTGGAGAGATGGCTCAGAGGTTAAGAGCATTGCCTGCTCTTCCAAAGGTCCTGAGTTCAATTCCCAGCAACCACATGGTGGCTCACAACCATCTGTAATGGGGTCTGGTGCCCTCTTCTGGCCTGCAGGCATACACAGAGAATATTGTACACATAATTAATAAATAAATAAATAAACAAATAAATAAATGGCAAGAAAAGAAAATAAGAGGATAAATATGAAGAAAATTGGATATCAATGCATGAAATGTCATAATAAAAATCATTTTGAATAATTGTCATTCATTTGCTTTTAATTTCATTTAAAATTTTTATTTTTACAAGGTTTTTCATTGTTTTGTACTTGCATTAAAATAGACTCAGGAACAATGAATGGAGCATAATACCTAGTAATAACCTTGTACCTTCATAATCAACTAATTCTTGACAAGTGTTCAAGGTAATACCTACAAGAGTCAATACAATCTTTAGTGAATGGTATTGGGAATCTAGGTGTTCACAGAAAGGGAAGGAGGGAGAAGAAAGGGAGAAAAAACATCTCTGGCATGTTATTTATGAAAATTAAAACTAGCTCAAAGACTAAACACAAATCTTGAAATCAAAAACCTCTAAAAAGAAAATGTAGGGGGAACCTCTTTGACATCATCTAAAGCTTAAGCAACAAATACAAAAATAAGCAAGTGAGACTTAACAAGCAAGACCTTCATAACAAAAAGAAACAGCAAAATTAAAATGCAGCCTCCACGATGGAAGGAGACGTTTGCCTGTTGCAAAGAGAAGTTTCCCTGACGAGTGAGAACTGCACTTGTGTGTGGGTAGGAACAAATGTTTAGATTGTTGTTAGGGATTATGCTGATTTAGGAAATTTCAGAGCTATTGTGAAAAACAGTATGGAGATTACTCAAAATCTTATAAATAGAGTAACAGGGTTCAGCAATGCCACTTCTGTATTCATACAAAGAAAGTGGAATAAGTGTTTTCCTTTGTTTTTATTCACATTTGTTTGTTGTTTGTTTGAGACAGGATCTCACTGTGTAGCCCTGGCTGGCTTAGAACTACCAGGCTGGTCTCACTCTTAAGAGCTCTGCCTCCTGAATGCTGGGATTAAAGGTAAGCATGTGCCACCACACCTGACCTTATTTACTTTTTTAAAGTTTTTTTTATTGGTTTTTCAAGACAGGGTTTCTCTGTAGCTTTGGACCCTGTTCTCCTTTTCTGAAATTAGCTCTTGTTAGACCAGGCTGGCCTCGAACTCACAGAGATCCTCCTGAGTGCTGGAATTAAAGGCGTGCGCCACTGCCGCCCAGCTAAGATTTTTTTTTTTTTTTAATTTGCGTGTGTTTGGGCATATGCAGTTGCATGCAGTGTCCATGGAGGCCAGAAGAAGGGTGTCAGATCTCCTGAAGTTGGAGTTAAATGTAGTTGTGAGCTACCTGATGCTGATGCTGGGGACTGAACTCAGTTCCGGTGAAAGATCTGCAAGCACTACTACGTGCTGAGCCATCTCTCCAGCCTGAAATCGTATTTTAAAGAAATAGCTATATTACCATGTGTATTTCAGCATAGCCGTGATGTGGAACTGACCTAGGTGCCTGCCTATAGATGAATGAATGCATATAGAAAAAATTATGTATGTAGTTCTACCATGTGCTACAACATAGAAAAACTGGGTGACACTATGCTAAGTGAAATAAACCAAGTAGAGAACAATACTTATTGTACAGTATCATATGTGTAATCTAAAAAGAATCAAACAGAAATCAATAAGAAGACAATAGTTGTCAAAATTTAAGGGTAGGGAAAATGGGGAGATCCTGCTCAGAGGGCACAAGTGTTCAGTTATAAGAAGAATTCTAATGCACAGCTTGGTGACTGCAATTATTAATATATAGTATGGCATACTTGAGATTTGCTAACCGTAAAGATCTTAGATATTCTGTAAAATAATGAAAAGATGATGAATGTGTTAACTTGATTTTGGTAATCGTTTCATAGTATATAGATGTATGAAATTATCACATTGTATACTTTGTATAGTTGTTTCAGTCACACCTCAGTAAGTCTAAAAAACGTCTAGAAAATAATTTATAAAATATAATAATAAAGTTGGGTGTGAAGGGTGGCATGCCTTTAAACCGGTACTCAAAAGGCCGAGGCAAATTCTTGTGAGCTTGAGGCCTATGGGCCTATGTAGTGGTCTACATAGTGAGTTCTAGGACAGCCAGGGCTACATAAACTGTCTCCAAAACAACCAAATAATAATAATGGGACTTTCTTTTTTGTTTTTTTTTCCAATTCATCAAGACTTAAAATATATATTTTTTAATTATGTTTTCCCTCCCCTACTCTTTTCAGATACACCCCACCTCTCTACCTACCCAACTTTATGTCTTTCATCATGCCCAAGATGTGAACAGGTTTAAACTAGACAAAACCCCAACACTGAGAAGAGAAAGTGGATACAAAGTCCCACCCATTACTAAGAAGCTGTTTGCAGTTGACGCCTGCTGGGAGAGAGTCAGTTTTCTCCAGTGGAATGGCCCTGGGTCTATCAGCCACACTCCAGGCCAGACCCCGTATCAAGGAGTAGTTGTCCAAAACAAAATGGACTCCATGTTTTTTGTGCAGTTTTTTTGTGCAGTTTTTTCTTTCTTACTGAGTTTTTGTTTGTATGTTTTGATTTTTTTTGTTTGTTTTGAGAGAAAATGGTTTTTGTTTCTTGGGACAAGCCCATCAATAACTATCACTTTTAGTATTTCTCTTTGAGTTAGTGTTCCCATCTCTTTATATTACCATCTGTTTTTGTATTGCCTACTTTTTTCTCTAATATGCGAATCCCTTTGCATATTAATTGTAATTATTTAAACCTGTGGTTCCATAGTGCCAACATTCTTGAGTTGTTGGAACCTTTTTTGTTGTTGTTTCTTCACAGCGTTACACTGTGTAACAGCCCTAGCTATTCCAGAACGCATTCTGTAAATAGACCAGGCTGGCCTTGAACTCGGAGATCCTCCTAGGTGCAGGAATTAAAGGCATGCCCCCCTCCACCGCCTTACAAATTTTGGGTTTTTTTTTAAGGGGGGAGCATCGTGTACTGTGAAAAATGGAGACCTTTCAAGATGTGGCAATGAGGTGGGGGGATAAATATACTTTAACACATTATTTAATGCCCCCATTCTCTGTCTCTCTCTTTCCCACCGTTTCTTTGGGTGTTTTGTCTATATGTATTTTTGTTTTGTTGGTGGATTTTGTTGTTTTTTAGTAAGAGTCTTGCTGAGTCTTGTTAAGGCTGGCTTGGAACTTGCTATCATTTTGTCTCAGACTTTTTTTTTTTTTAACGTATAAGCATGTTTACCCACAGGCCAGAAGAGGGCGCCAGATCTCATTACAGATGCTTGTGAGTTACCATGTGAATTCTGGGAATTGAACTCAGGACCTCTGGAAGAGCAGTAAGTGCTCTTAACCACTGAGCCATCTCTCCAGCCCCTTGTCTCAAGACTTTTGAGTACTAGGATTACAGTCATGCACCCCTGCATCAAGTTTAAATAGCTTTGCTTGAGGGCAGAACTTGTTGAGAGTGATTATTCAGATGTATTTCAAAGTAGTATGGTTCCTACCCTTGTCAGAAGCTTAAGGAAATTTTCTCCGATCTGTACTGTGAGAATTTAGTGAAGCTCCTTGGGATAAATCTCAGAAAGATGTGGGTACTCCCTACTCCTGGGCCCCTCAAGTTGAAAGTTCTTGGACTCCTTTCCAATGAGTTGCCAGAAATTAAAGATGTGCTACAGGTTTATCCGGCATAAAAATAGATGATCAGAAACATGTGTCCACACATACACACAAGGTAAAGGGCAATGGAATTTGAGCAAATCAAACTAAAATATAAGCATTTCTTATTTTCTATTGCCCTAAAAGATGTTTAGGTTTGCCTACTCAAATTCTAGTTCTGGAAAATTTCCGTTCCTGTCCCTTTAGAATTTGTTTCTCCAGATATGTTTTCATTCCCATAAGTTATACATCACTACTTGTTTACAGTTCTCCCATTTGGGAGGCAAGAATTTTGCACTGTGATTTCAATTCTGTGACTAAACTAATAAGAGCTTTTGGTTTTGCTTTTGTTCAATGTAACCCCGCCAGCAGGGTCAGCTATTCAGGGTCCTCTGAAGGGGCGCTAACCTGCAAGACATGGGCTGAAGAAGAGGAAGGAGACCAAGCAAGATTCTATTGTCAAGGTCTCCTTTTATTGGGGTGAAAGTTACAGCTTATATACCCTTGAATGGGGTGGAGGTAGGGGTAGGCAGGAACTCTGCCGGGGTAACTGAAGGTCATCAGCCAGCACCTGGTGTAAGCGCACGCCAGTAGGATTTGCTGAAGGAGGCAGAGGCAGGAGGATCACGAGTTCGAGGCCAGCCTGGGCTAAGCGCGTTGGTGGCTACGGGGACGCACGCAGAGCGGCAGGAGGGCAGGAGCGGCGCCGGTGACACCCCGGGGCAGGAGCGAGCCGCGGTTTTGTCTGGTCCCGCGGTGCGGAGCGGCCCGCGAGGTGACCCAAGCAAACACGGGCAAACCGCTCCTGGGCGGAGCAAAGCAGCAGGCCTGGCGCAGCAGAGGATACTGCGTAGTTCGGCCACGGGCTGTCTCCGACGTGGAAATAAAAAAAAAAAAAAAATGCGTGCTCCGGCTCAATCCGCTGAATTAGAATTGAGCTGGTTCAGCCCGCCTGTGAATTGCGAGTAGAAATCTGCCGACCTCAGCAGACTGTGGGGTAGGAGTGGTCCCCGGTCTCCCAGGGTTCTGCCCCACTTGGTGGGCGCCAGATGTACCGGCGGTCGGAGGAGTTTGGAAATAACCAAAATAGTCCTTTTGAAGCATGTGATTCATTAACATTGGAGTAAGGGGTGGGTTCTGTTAACGGATAGCTCTCAAGATAGTGGGATGAGGGGTGGGTTCTCAGTAAACATCCTTAGGGCAATGACCTCTGCTATCCCTGTAAGGACGATGGTCCCTGACAAATCTATCCTTAGGAAAATGGTCCCTGACAGTTCAACATTTTACTTTATCTTTGTGTGTGTGTGTGTTTTATGTATTTTTTAACCCTCTGAGTCTAATTAGTGCCACTTAGATATGGGTAGCCAGGAGATCATCCACTGGGGTAGGTATGGACAACCTTCCAGTGGCCACACTTCTAAAGACACTATGTGACCCTCCCTCCCCCAGCTATCAATTGCCAATAGCTCCTAAGCTAGTGATGACCCACCCCCATTAGTAGACTTTTTAAATGACTTTATCATGTTGAGGCAGCCAACCACAGCTTCTCTGAGTTCATGAGTACAGAGGCCATGCCATGTCCAAAGGACACTATTTCAAAGCACCATTCCTTATTCTCCTGCTCTTTTAGTTTTTTCTTACCCTCTTCTTCAATGTTCTTTTAGCCTTGGTGTGGTGGGATGTTTGCTATAGATCTTAGAAAGGTATTTACCTCCTACCTTCCTTTACATGCTGGGCTGAAACCCCAAATACATTCACATAGGAAATTTTGCCCTCATTGAGGTTTGTGTTCCTTTTGGTCTGGAAAAAAAAAAAAAACAAAAGAAATCTTGTTTTAAATGACAGGGATCTCTTAAAATTCAAGTGAAAATAAGATATGATTTTATATTACTTAAAATCAAAGTTCATATTATCTAGTTTTCAGCCACTTTGTACCTTTACTCTCCTGTGTCCTGTCACTGGGACTAATGTGTAAGTGCCTGTCTTTACCTGCTAGAGCAGTAAGCATGCACAACTCCTGAGTCATGTCTCCTACTGGGTCTTGAACTATTTATGATTGTATTAGATTTTATACTTGTTGATAGGTACCTAGGGTGTCTATCTTGTTTAAACTATTGTAAAGAATTCTGACAAACTGCTATGAAATTGTTCATTCCAGTCCTTATATGGATGTATATTTTCTTTGGTTAAATAACTCTAAGTAGAATTACTTAACATATGATAAGTTTATATTGAATTTGAAAGGATGAATCTAACAATTTTTCAGAGCAATGTACTATTTCCATTTCGTAGCAGTTTGTCAGAATTGTTTATTCAATATTCTCAATAACGTCAAGTATTTTTGGTTAGTTTTACTTTAACCATTCTAATGACTGCATTGTGTTATTCTCATTTATATATCTGTCTAATTTGAAAGGCAGCACAAAGGTGCTGAAGACATGGCTCAGTGGTTAAGAGCACTTGCTGCTTTTGCAAAGGACCTGGGTTTCGTGCCTAGCACCCATGTAACAGCTAAGAGCAGTCCGTAACTCCAGTTCCAGGGAAAATGACACCATCTTCTGGCCTTGAGCATGCATGCACATGATGCACTAACATATATGCAGGTCAGCCACTGAAAAACACAAAATAAAATTGAATCTTTAAAAATGAATTGGTGGGGCTAGAGAGTTGGATGGAGCTAGAGAGAAGGCTCAGAGCTTAAGAGCACTGACTGCTCTTCAAGAGGTCCTGAGTTCAATTTCCAACAACCACATGGTAGCTCAAAACCATCTGTAATGAGATTTGGTGCCCTCTTCTGGCATTCAGGCAGAACACTGTAAACATAATAAATAAATAAATAAAAATCTTTTTTTAAAAATGACATGGCTGGTTTTGTGGGGATATTTTCTTAAACCTCCAAAAGTGAGACAGTCATAATACATTGTAAAGTCCTGGTTAAAATAGTACAGTAAGTGAATTAAGTATATGGCTCAGTTCCTAAAGTAGTGGAAGCTCAAGCTTGAGGATATGAGTTCAGATCTCTAGCACTCACGTGAAACGCTAGGCTTGGTGGTGAGTGCCTGTAACCCTCATACTGGGGAGGTAGAGTCAAGCAGATCCCCTGATCCTGCCGGCCAGCCAACCTACCCAAATAGCTGAGTTCCAGGTTCAGTGAGATTTTCTCAAAAATTAATAGAGTGTTAAGGAAAGACATTTGACTGACTTTTGGCTTCCAGATTTGTGTGTACACACACATAGGGACAGGTGTCTGTCTTAACCTTCTGCCTTGTTTAAGACAGGGTATCTTGTTTGTCACTGTATATGGCAGGATATCTGTCACATAAACTGTCAGGGATTCTCCTGTATCCACCTCCCATCTTGCCCTAGTAATGCTGGAATTACAGGCATACTCTACTGGTTCCAGCTTATGGGGGTGTGGCACCCCACACGAAACTTGTAAGAAAACATTTTACCCTTTGAATCATCTTGTATATCTTCTATTCTTTTTAAAAAAAAAGTTACCTTTTTAAATATTTTGACCAGGTAAGCAAGCCGATGGATATATTACTTGTATCTTACAACCATGCCACACTTTATGCATATATCAAGATACTACGCCATATATTATATGCACATAATAATTGTTATTTATTTAAGTGTCTTGGTTACTTTTCTATTCCTGTGAAGAGACATGACCAAGGCAACTTATAGATGGAAGTGTTTAATGGGAACTTACAGTTTCAGAAGTTGAGTCCATGAACATCAGGGCTAGGAGCATGGCAGCAGGCAGGCAAGCAGGCAGGCAGGCATGGGACTGGTAGAGTAGCTGAGAGCTTACATGTTAAGACAGCCATGAGGCCGGAAGTGAACGCTAACTGGGAATACTGCCTGCTTTTGAAACCTCAAAGCCCTCCTCCAATTACACACTTCCTCCAAAAAGGCCACACCTCTTAATTCTTTCTAAAATAATCCTACAACTTGGGAACCAAGTATTCAAATATATCAGCCTATGGGGGGCCCTTTCTTTCAAGCCACCACACAAAGATAATGGCAGTTTGGTTTGATTCTTATGAAAGTCAAAGTTTTTAGTGGCACGTGTGCCTGCATGTGTGTGTGTGTGGTTTAGTGTCTTCTGTTTAATTACTGGCATTGTCACTGTCTTAATGGTATATCATGAACCAAAATTTTATGGAATGATAATTTTTCTATGCTATAAGCACTCATTTTTAAATGCTGTTTTAAGAATTTCATATATGAGTACAATGTGTTTTCATCATATCCATCCCTCCAACTCCTCCAGTGTCCTCCTACAGATCGCTCTTAAATTCATGTCCTATTCTGTGTAACATCAGAAGTTCTGAAGAGATGGCTCAGGGACTAAGAACAATTGTTGATCTTGCAGAGAAACCAAATTTGGTTCCCAGCTCCTACATGGTGAATTACAACTCTCTGTAATATTCAGTTCCAGGGATCTGATGCCCTCCTATGATCTCCAAGGGCACCAGCCACATACATGTGGTTCACATACATACATGCAGGCAAAACACTTGTAACATTTGGCTAACGTCTCATTTTTCTCAGCCTGTAGCTTTTGGAAACCACCTTTCTATTCTCTTTAAGTTTAATTTTTCTTTTCTTTTTGATTTTGGTTTTGGTTTTTCAAGACAGGGTTTCTCTGTAGCTTTTGGAGACTGTCCTGAACTAGCTCTTGTAGACCAGGCTGGCCTCAAACTTACAGATCCGCCTGCCTCCGCCTCCTGAGTGCTGCACCACCACTGCCCGGCTGAGTTTGATTCTTTTAGATTTCAAATATACAGGTGATTGTGTGCTATTTACCTTTTTATGTTTGGCTTACATCATTTAGCAAAATATCCTTTAGATTAATCAACATTGTTGTAAATGCGGGGTATTCTTTTTTTCTATATACTGAATAATATTCCATCATATGCAACAGCTCCCCAACAACCTGTCTGTTTTTTCCATTTTTCATAGACGTCACTTCTGATGTTCTCTTATGATTTGTTTAATCTCCCTTGATTTCTTTCCTGCACTGATATTTCAAGGATGTGCTATCTGCTTTTCATGTATTTATGAATTTTCTAAAATCCCTTTTTTTCTTTCTTTCTATTCTTAAACCATTGTGGTCAGAGAAGATAATTGATATAATTTCAGTCTTCTTCAATAGAGTCTGACCTGTTACCAGGGGGAGAACCTTGAACTTAAAAACAAAAAACTCTGTGTGTGGGGTCAGGGAGGTAGTGGAATGCATGCATCATGGTACACATATGGTCATGGTATATTATCAGGTGTTGTTCCTCCCCTTTTACCATGTTTGAGATAGGGGCTCCTGTTTTCCAGCTGGCCCATGATCGTCCAAGGATTCTTTTGTCTTTCCAGCCACCTCTGGTATCCACATGCACACCACCATATCTGGCTTTCTATCTGTTCTAAGGATGTAAAATCAGGTCCTGCTTGTGTGGTGTTTACCCACTGAACCACTTCCACAGCCCATTAAGCCTGTTAAATAGTCTCCATGATCCTATTAACAGAGTAAATCTTTTGTTGTTGTTTTGTTTTTCGAGACAGGGTTTCCCTGTAGTTTCTAGAGCCTGTCCTGGAACTAGCTCTTGTAGACCAGGCTGGCCTCGAACTCAGAGATCCGCCTGCCTCTGCCTCCCGAGTGCTGGGATTAAAGGCCAGAGTAAATCTTTTGTGTGTTCTTTAATAAGAAGTTATTTTTAAATTTTGTTGTATTTTTTATTCTATTCTACCAATGGTATCTCTCTCTCTCTCTCTCTCTCGCTCGCTCGCTCGCTCGCTCGCTCGCGCGCGCGCGCACACACACACACACACACACACACACACTCAATATGCCTGTATTGCACAGGCTGTCCTCGGCCTCATAATTCTCCTGCCTCAGTCTTTTGAGCCCCAGTAGGCACCTAGCTCATTATTTGTTTTTCTTACAACAATAGGTAATTAGTCTTTTCTTTACATGCCACACATTTCTTGATTGTATGCAGCACATTCTTAATTATTATTTTGTTTTATGTTGAATATCTTGATGTCTCTTGTGGTTTGAAAGAGCTGTCCCACAAAAGTCTCTGGCATTTGAATGCTAGGTCCCCAGCTGGTAAAAGTATTTGGGAAAGATGAGGTGTGGCCTTGCTGAAGGAAGTGTGTTACTGGGAGTGGACTTTGAGATTTCAAAAGCTACATTGTCTTTGCAGTGAGCTCTCTTGGCTTCCTGCTTATGGTTCAAGGTGTGAGCCCTCGGTTCTCAGATTATGGGTGAATGTGTGAGCCCCCAGCTCTCAGCTTATGGTTTAAGGTATAAACCCTCGTCTCTTAGCTTATGGTTCAAGGGGTGAGCCCTCGGCTCTTATCTTATGGTTCAAGGGGTGAGCCCTTGGCTCTTAGTTTATGGGACAAGGTGTGAGCCCTTAGCTCTTAGCTTCCAGCTCCAATCCTCATGCCTGCCTGCTGTCATGCTTCCCTGCCATAATGGTGTTATATTCTTATCTTTCTGGAACTGTAAGCCTCACATAAACCCTTCCTCCATAAATTGCCATGGTCATGGTGTTTTTATCACAAAAATAGAAAAGTAACTAAGACACCTATAAGTATTTTTGTATTTCGTTGTAGTTCCCATTAAGGCAATATAAGAATCAATTCAGGGTCTGGAGAGATGGCTCAGCGGTTAAGAGCACTGACTGCTCTTCCAGAGGACCTGGGTTCAATTCCCAGCACCCACATGGCAGCTCACAGCTGTCTGAAAGTGCAGTTCCACGAGATCTGACACCTTCACATCAAAGCACATAAAATAAAGTTAAATAAATCATTAAAAAATATTTAAAAAAGAATCAATTCATACTTCCTGGTTTACTCTTACGTTTAAGGGGCATATAATTATCAGGCCGTGGTTTATGTGTAATTTTGGGTGACAGTAGTCGGTAGCCTTTGAGTGCTTTACACAACTCACAGTTTGTGTAATATTCTCAACTTTGGTTGAGAAACAGGTGGTTTAAGAACTTGTGAGAGCTTGTGTTCCTCCTGACCCGTTTCCGTTTCTCCTTAGACTTAGTTTCCTCAGATGATCCTTTGTTTTGTGGAGATAGAAGAGGATATGGGTCTCTGAATCTGTCTGTCTGTCTCTTTGAATCTTTCTTTTGTTTCAGTGTTCAGTCTAGTTGAACCTTTTTTCTTCTGTCCTGCAGACCACCTTACTGTTAAGGAGGAAGGCTGCTAAACTGAGATTTGGCTTTCATTGCCTTAAATCTACAGGGATCTTGAGTCCCATCTTCAGGTAGGAAGCCAATATTGATATTCCTTCTTCACTAACAAGGTCTTTGATCACCTGAAACCTAATCATTGACAATGGCTGCTTTTTCACTAATATTTAGTTGTTTCAGAGAGGAGGGTAAATTCATGGCATCATCTCTGCTGGCAGTTCTCTCATGTTATATGTTCAATACCATGACTTGTATTTCTAATTTTTTAGATCAAAGAGTGGCTGGACATACAAGATTATCACAGTACTGCTCTCAACATACGTGTCAGACATAGAAATTAATACGGTCTCAATTTTCTGTGCTACTTAATTTGCTCACAATTATTATCATATATAAGAAACCACAGGGGCTGGAGAGATGGCTCAGAGGTTAAGAGCACCAGCTGCTCTTCCGAAGGTCCTGAGTTCAATTCCCAGCAACCACATGGTGGCTCATAACCATCTGTAATGGGGTCTGGTGCCCTCTTCTGGCCTGCAGGCATACACACAAAACAGAATATTGTATATATAATAAATAAATTTTGTTTTAAAAAAAAGAAACCACAGTGGCAAATCCATATATGTAAGAGAGAAAGGGCTCCTGGAGAAAATGTTGATTTTATTTGCAATATGCCAGTTATTTAATGCCATGAACCTAAAACACAGTTGAGAGAAATCTCTCATAAGAGTTTTTTGCACACACACATATACATACACGACTTGAAGTCCAATCATATTCTTCCCTCTTTCAAATTACTGCATTAGATACTTGCATGTAAAACTTTAGAAATACATAATGATGGCATTCTCAAGCCACAAACTCTCCATGAGTACCTTTCCCCCCACTCAGCCTATCTAAAAGAGCTTAAAATCTCAGAGCAGCCTGAACTGGCTAATTATGACAAAGAGGTAATCTTCAGTTAGAACAAAATTTTTAATATGGACCTGAACTTCATTTATCATTGTAACAACTGATTGTTGGATAACTGTTATATTTGCTTTACTGCTTTTTTTTCTTTTTTGATTTTTTTTTTTAACAGAAGGTCTTGCTACTTACCCCTGACTGAATGGAATTCCCTTTGTAGACCAGAATGGCCTTGAACTTGTGGCAGTACATATACACAATACACAAAGGAGTACTATTAAGCCACAGAAAGACTGAGATGTTGCCACTTGTGACAGTGTGGATGGAACTGCAGATTATTATGTTAAGTGAAATAAATCAATCACAGAAAGACAAGTGTCACGTGTTGCTGACATATGGAATAACTCATTGAAATTGAGAGTAGAATGGGAATGCCAGAGTCTGAGGAGAGTAGGAGGGAGGGAGGGTGCAGGCATATTGATCAAAGTTTCTATTATATGACTAAAAATTTGTGTCATCCTACTTTATAGTAGAGTAAATGTAGATAACAATAGTGTGCTATGCTTTTTAAAAAGCTAGAATGATGTACTGGCTTTTTGGGATCCTATTCTCTTGGGATCCATACCTTCCTAAGCCTGGATGGAGGGGGAGGGCCTTGGACTTCCCACAGGGCAGGATGTCTTGCCCTCTCTTAGGACTAGAGGGAGTGGGGGGGGGGGTTGTTGGGGGAGGTGGGAGGGAAGTGGGAGGAGGGGAGGAAGTGGGAATTTTGATTGGTATTATTTTAAAAGTAATAAAAATAAAAAAATTTAAAAAGCTAGAATCTAGGTTTTTAATGTTTTAACCTAAAGAAATGGTAATTGTTTGAGGAGATGCATATATTTCCTATGATTTAAACATTTCAGAATATACACATTTAATGTTATTCCATTAACATGGGATCGTTTATATGTACCAATTAGTAAATACATTTAATTTAAAATATCCTGCTGGGGATGTAGCTCAGTGTTACTAGAGAATTTGCAGGGTATAAGTGAAGCCCTGGGTTCGATCCCCAATACTGAAAAACAAAACAAAATGAAAAACAACAACAAAAATTCAGGCAAAAAGACATGGAAAATTAAGGGGACAGGAAAATAAAAAGAAGTCCCTCACCTCAGATTGATGCCTCTGGCTGCTAGAATTCCAGCTCAATAACATTTGTGTTTTTTTTTTATCTCCTCCCTTTTGCTTCCTCCCCTGTATGTGCGTGTCTTGTTTGTGTGTGTGTGTGTGTGTGTGTGTGTGTGTGTGCATGTATCATGTGTGTATATGTGCATGTTTGTATGGAGGCCTGAAGTTAACTGCTCTTTGTCATATTTATAGAGACAGTCTTTCACTGAACTTAAAGGTCCTTGATTTGGTCAGTGAACTTCAGTGATCTACCCATATCTGCCTGCCCCCAACTCGAGTGCTGGGCTTGCAGACACACACTATTGGACCTTACTTTTATGTAAATGCTAGGGATCTGAACTCAGGTTTTCATGCTTGCGTAGTAGGCACTTTACTAACTGAGTCCTTTCTGCAGTAATCTTTTATTTAAAGCTATTTTATGTTAAAATGATATTGAACTAAGCTCAAGATCTGGATGTATATGATCTTGGGTAGGACCTCATTCCTTTCCCCAGATAGTTTCTGTTCAACTTAAACTGTTAGCTTTATGTTCTGAGACAATACCTTACCTTCCTGCATTCCTGTGATCTAGACTTTCATCCAGTGATTTAGTTCATTTATGTTCCTTAGGAACACTTTGAGGATAATAGCTTTAAATAAAACTATCAAAATTGTATATATATATATATATATATATATATATATATATATATATATATATTCTAAAAGTCTGCAACTTTCTTTTAGAGAAGCATACAAGCATGTTCTGAGGTGTTTCATGCCTTCTGAGACACACACACACACACACACACACACCACAACCGCCAGACAGGGAGGGACTTGGTATATACTCCTGGTTGGCATGAAACTCATTGTGTAAACCAGGCTGATCTCACAGACACCTACCTGCCTCTGTCTTCCATGTGATGGATATAAAGGTGTGTGCCACCACTCCTGGCCTCTTTCTCTCTAAACCCTCGTGACTAAGCTTAGATTACTAATAAAGTATCTTTATTAAATCCCAACTTTGTTTCACATTGGTCAGTTCTGAAATTCTTTTCGGCAACAAAGCCACAAATTCACTTTGACCTGAGTGGAAGTCCTTAAGAGGAACTCCTCAGGCTGCCACTACTGCTGCACGTGACAGTCCAGTTGTGCCTCTTGCCTCTGTTCTGCACATTGTGGACAGTTCTATCTAATAGATGTTAAATCTTGCTCAGCTTGAAAAGGATATTTTGTGTGTACCAGGACTCATTTGAAAATATTAATGTTTTTAAAATGTGTCTTTTTAAACTCTAGTTTCACCCCCAGCATGTAAGGTTAGCAGGTCAGAAAATCCCTTGGAAGCCCTGGATTCTGACACCCTGTAGATTTCACAAGAACCTGAAAAACCAGAATTGTGACCCACCACCCAGCCACTCTCAAAGGGTCCCACCCGTGTGTGCTTTTAACCCTGCTGTAAGTTGGAACTTTGATCTAGGGGAGGCAGAAATAAATTGAGTATGATTACCCCCTTGGAAAAGTGTGAATTTTCTCTTCCTTGTCTCTTTCCCAGGCACTCTGGGAGCTCTCACTGTTTCTAAAGCTGTCCCACTCGGCTCTATGGTCCTTGTCCTCCGTTGCCAGACTTGCTGACTTTTTTGGACCCTAAAATGTAAAAGCATGGCTTTTCTTCTTTCTGTTCCGTATCTCCCTCCTTCAGACTCTGCTGGCCCTGTTGTCCTTGACCACCCTTTCCTCCCAGTATACTTTAAATTCCCTCCTTAATGAGACTAAGAATCCCAGAGGAGCTCCTCAGTTGCCATGCTGACATATAGTATAGGACCCAATGTAAGACTCCCCAATTTTCTCTAGTAACATTAGTTTAATCTTTAAATTACTGTGGGGAGAGGGCATGTCAGGGCATATACCTAGAGGTCAAAGGACAATTTGCAGAAGTTGTGGGGCCTAGAAATTGAACTCAGGCCCATGGACTTGGCAGCAAGTACCTTTAACAACCGAGCCAGCCCACCTAACCTTTAATGAACACTTTTTTAAAAAGACACAGGTATAAATAGTCTAAAAGAAATGTACTTTACTTTCACAGACATGCAGATTGAAAGCAAAGGGATGAAAAATATATTCCATTCAAATTCAAGCAAAGGGAGAAGAGACAGCTGTGCTTATGGCAAGCAAAATAGATTTGAAGTCTTGCACCAACTGGGAAAAGGGGTCATTATTTAATAATAAAATGGCCAGTTCGTATATAGTATATGCCAAGTGTAAAAACTGTAGCTAAACACAATAACACACACATGTAAACCTAGCACTTTGGAGGCAATTACAGTAGCTTTAAGCAAGTTCCCATTTCCTCTGGGCCACAGAGTGAGACCCTGTGATGGTTAGTGTTAATTGTTAACAAGTCAAAATAAGATTTTTCTGTCTTAGGTTTCCATTGCTGTGAGAAAGCACCATGACCAGAAGCAACCTGGGGAGAAAAAGGTTTATTTAACCTTACAGTTATAGTCCATCATGAAAGAAAGTCAAGTCAGGAACTCAAAACAGAAACCCAGAAGCAGGAACTGAAGCAGAGGCCAGAGAGGAACACGTCTTATTAACTTGCTCTCCTCAAGGCTTGCTCAAGCCTGTTTTCATATACTACCCAGGACCACTAACCCAGGGGTGGCATGTACCCCAATAAGTTGGGCCCTTCCACATCAATCATTAATCAAGAAAATGCCAGCCGGGCAGTGGTTGTGCACACCTTTAATCTCAGCACTAAGGAGGCAGAGGCAGGTGGACCTTTGTGAGTTTGAGGCCAACCTGGTCTACAAGAGCTAGTTCCAGGACAGGCTCCAAAGCTACAGAGAAACCCTGTCTCGACCCCTCCCCCCCCAAAAAAATCAAGAAAATGCTATACAGACTTGCCTGTAAGCCATCTGGTAGAGATGTTTTCTCAAGGTTCCTCTTCCCAGATAAATAGTTTGTGTAAACAAAACCCTACCAGGGTACCTTCTTAAAGTTGCTTTTCTCGGGATACTTTAACATAGCAACAGGAAAAGTAAGTAATACAGATCCTAGCTCAAAAGCAACAGCCAAAAGTATATGTCAACTGTAAACATATATGAACTCATCACTGGAGCACCTAAATATGTATAAATATTAGGGGATCTGAAGGTAAAGATAATAGTATAGTGATTATACAAAAAATTCCTCACCTCAAAGGGAATATGAAATAGTTTATTCTGGATCCAATTTTGACTGGCAATGACCCAGAAACACAGATTTAGGTTATTCCACATACTATGTTTCAGTGTGGTAACAGTTTCGTGAACCCTTATAGTCACAGAATAAGATAATTATAACTGAAGACAGTTTTCAGTATATATAGATGGAAGCATGAGGTAGGCAAGTTACAGCAAAGTGGGGAAATCTTTGCTATAGGCCTCTGCTATATGGTGAAATCCTATATAATTTCAGCAACTGGGGATCACGTATTCAAATATATGGGCCTATGGGACCACACTCATTCAAACCACCACAAGTATGGGTCTTGACCTGTTGGGGCAGCTGGCCCAATCCCTGCGTTCAGGGGCATGGCTGCCCCAGGGGAGAGGGGTATCTTTAAAAAGAACTGGGTGGGAGAGGGGCGCCCTGTTTTTTCCCCGCGTCACCCTCTGCTTCGCTGGAGTCTTGGCTTTGTAAGTGTCCCTCTTTCTCCTTTTATTAAAATTGATTTATTCTAAAAGGACTATTTTTGGTTATTTCAAATCTCCCGCATCATTGACCACTGAACCAACAGCCTGGTCCTATTAGTTGTTAAACCAAGGAACAATATTACTTAAGAATATGCGATAAACTTCACCTTCACCTTTTGACATTTTTTTCTTCTATATAAACCCCTCAGTGGTGGTTTAAATGAGACTAGTCCACAGAAGCTCACATATTTGAATACTTGGTCCCTAGGGTGTAGAACTGTTTGGGACGGATAGGATGTGTGGCCTAGCTGGAAGAGGTGTGACGCTGGGTCAGTCTTTGAGGCTGACTAATGCCGTTGCCAGTAGCTCTCACTACCTCCTACTTGCTGATCAAGATTGGGAGCTCTCAGCTGATTCTGTCGCCATGCCTTTGCTCTACCATCACAGACGCTAACCCTCTGAACTGTAAATCCAATTAAATGCTTTCTTTTGCAAATTGCCTTGGTCATAGTAGAAAATATAAGACAGCCTCTCAATGATGTTTATAAGTTTATCTTCAACGTGTAAATATTTTGACCTTGCTTCTACTAATTGTCATATCATTGGGAGTAAAGATTTAGAATTGGTGTTTGCTTAAAGGTCCAGAGGAAGAAACAGTCTAAATTTTCAGGGGGAAAAAGCTCCAAACTGGCAGATGATGAATTTAAATGAAATCTTTATAATCTTTGAGGCTTTTGTCTATTTTTTGTCTAGTATCTTTACAAGTTAATATATGTTTGTGTACTATGTCCATGGTACCAAATTGGTTTGTAGTGAGTAATCATATAAATTAAAATTGATAAATTAAAATCTCTTTTATTTAACATGACTTTAGCAAAGATCTTTGAGACTGCTAACATATTTTTTTTCTGAGTTGGTAGTCAATCAGGGTTGTATTTGTCTCTGCTAGCTCTTTAAGATTTGATGTTCAATTGCTCTAGGCCTTTTGGCTAAAATCAAATGAAGATAAAATAGCCAAAACAAGGTATTGTGGCCTTTAAGATGCTGGGTTAAAAAACATTTATTGGTATTTTTCTTCAAATATAGCAATTTATCGGAGTTTTCTTTGACAAAGAAATAATTTACAGTAGCGGCTCTGCTTATCCTCCATTCTACTCCTGTGGGTAGCTGTTGAGATTTGCAGCTTGTGTGGCCTAGGGTCTTTTCTATTAAACTCTAATAAAAATTATCCCCAAGCTTCTGTTTTATAAATGAGACTAAGAACCCCCAAGTCAGACTTCCATCAAGGTAAAAGCAGCTGGGTAAGACTGTAGCAGATACCCTGCCCTGCATGCCCTCCCCACTTCCAGCAACTTCTCTTTTTTGTACATGTGATAAATCAACACCTTCCAATATATGTTGGCATATATTGAGCATCGCAGGGACACCCTGCAAAACTAGTATGGGGCCCCATGCATGCTGGTCGGGAACTGTTACCTTCCTGGATGTCCTAAGAAGTGAATAGTCTTGCCAAAGCAGATAACTTATGTAAATGTGTTTGTCCCCTCCTGATTTATGGGGAGGCAAGCTTGTTTGTGGAACTGGCTGAAAACGGTGGTGGTACCTTTCAAAGCTGTCTCTTTGGTGTGGAGTTTGGGGTATCTGTGAGGCTAGTAGGAACTGCCATTAAGAAAAGAATGTGCCTGCAGGTTTAATGATTAAATATTTTCTTCAATAAAACTTGTTTTCAAGCTTAGGGAGGAAAAGAACCCCAAGTTGGGACTCTAGTTCCGCTGATGTCACTAAGGAAGTACTCCACCACTGATCTAAATTCCCAGCCTCCCTTTTACTAGGTTGCCAAGGCTTGCCTTGAGCACACACAGAGCCCAGTCAGGCCTTGCTTTTCCAAGCAGCTGGACTTAATAGGCTTATGCTAACAGGCTTGACTAAAACCAAATATACAACCAAGAAAATAAAAATAATAAAATAAAAAATATAGGTTAAAATATAAAATATCACCGGGCGGTGGTGGCGCACTCCTTTAATCCCAGCACTCGGGAGGCAGAGGCAGGCGGATCTCTGTGAGTTCGAGACCAGCCTGGTCTACAAGAGCTAGCTCCAGGACAGGCTCTAAAGCCACAGAGAAACCCTGTCTCGAAAAAACAAAAAAAAAAAAAATAAAAAAAATAAAATATCAATGTAGTGGTACTTTGATAACTAATCAGTTGTGTTTATCTGTTTTGGTTAGAGTATCTGTATATGGGCACATATTTTAAATTTTAGAATGGTAATCTAGCTTACTTTTTACTTTGGATCCAGACAGTGCCTCCTGCATAGATTAGAACCTCCTGCTTTTATTCGCCATTCTTTTGTGCTTCTTTGCTTGTTTTTTCGAGAAGGGTTTCTCTGTGAAGCCTCCAACTCAGTGATCTGCCTGCCTCTGCCTCCAAAGAGCTGGGATTAAAGGTGTGCACCACCACGCCTGGCTATTTGCCATGCTTTAAATTCAAACACTCCTGCTTTTGAATAATATATATGACTTGAATTATGGATTACTGCTTCTTCACCCAGAAGCTGGTTTACTTGCTCTGCACCACACGACCCACTTGGCTTTTAAGTACCTGATAATGCATATTGCAATCTCTTCCTCTCTCTGGCAGTATCTGGCCACTTTTCCCTTTGCACATTTTTTGGTTATTGTGTGTTTTCTTTTCTTTTTTAATTGTTTATGTCATTGTCTTTTGAGTTGCTTTCAATTTTCTAGTCTAGTGTCCTTGGAGTTGCCTCTGTGTCAACATAACTTATTGTTCACCAAGTGATTAGACAGAGGTGGTGTCTAAACACTGTGCCTGTGTGCCCGCCGACCTTTACTTAGGAGGTAAATGCGAGCGTACTCAAAGTTCAGGCAGTTGATAATGCTGCTTTGACATTTGCTTTCTACTTGGGCAAGGACTCATTTTCATCTAGGGACTTATGTGGTATTTGAAATTTTTATTTTTATAAATAATATTGAGGTTTGCTTTCATATTAAGTTAACTTGTTTAAAAACAGTTTGATCTCTTTGGGTTTAACTTTTAAGCTTCATGAGATGAAGGTAGAGTAACAATTACTTGAGATTTTTTTTTTCTACTACTGAGGGGGAAAAAGCCTCTCTAAATTTCTTAACACAGTTTCCAACAAAATCTCCTACTCTGGATGGTTGGTCTTTTCTGGGCATGTATTGATTTTGGGGACTTTTCCCCCAAAAGAATCTGTGCATGCATGCACTAATCAGAACTAAGCTGAATAATTGAAACCTACGGCAAATGTGTGGCATTCGTACCTGGAATCCTAGCATTCGGGAGGTTTATGCAGTTGGTATGCCATGAATACCAGGCCAGCCTGGGCCACAGAGTAGTACTCTTGTCTCAGTCCCCTTGTATTTGGTATTCTCTCTCTTGTTTTCTCCGCTCTAGTATTCTGCACAGGAAGTCTCCTTACCTTGCCTTCTGTGAGTTTATAGCTTCCTCTAATCATTTATTCCCAAGTAATAGTACAGTTGTTCCTATCCTCTAATTTTGTGTTATTTCTCCTTTCTTTCATTAACTGGAATATCTACTCATATAATTTTCAATAGAGTGTTGGAAAAATTCCAAATCTCATTTTATTACAGCCCAAATAAATCCTGCACTTATTAGGATCAATCATTCCCAATTTCTCTCTCAACCCCATTCTGAGCAACAATTAATATGTTTTTAATCTCAATGCATTTAAGTTTTTTTCTAGGCATACACATACACACATATAACTTCCTTTGTTTAACCCAATTATCTTAAGGTTGGTGAGGATGCAAGAGAAACCCTTATATACTGCTGGTGGGAACGTAATTAAACCACTTTGGAAATCACCATGGGGAGAGGGGGTGCCTCAGAAAACTGAAAGTGGAACTCACACAAAGAAAGTCAACTTACTAGAGGTTTCTGGATCATTATGCCATCTCTTCTGCCTCCCTCTTCTCTTTTTGAGGGCTACTATGATTATCTTGGGTTCCCTGGTATAAATGTTATGTTTTAAGATCAGGTTATTAGCAACCTTAATTTCATCCACTACATTAATTTCTTCCTTTTCCATCAAACATAATATGTTTGTAGGTCCTGGTAATTAGGATGTGGTTGTATTTCAAAGGATGCTATTCTGCTACCCTGTATTGTGTCAACTTTTGCTCATTATATCACTTACTATTATGCTACTAGGTTATACAGATTTAGAATTGTTATGTCTTTATAATGTAGTGACAATTTCATGACAATATAATGGTTCCATGTATCTCTTATATGTTTATTTAAATAAGTTCATGTTCCCTAATGTTATTATTACCACAAAACTTAATTTTGTTAGTGCTTTTATGACATTTTTCTATCGTTTTACCTTTAATGTTTCTCTAATATCATATTTAAGATGATATTTCTTGTAGGTGACATTTTTACTTTTCTAATTTCATGATGTTTGTCTTTGTCTTATTTCTTGTAGTCTCTAGCATAATCATATTTAATATAATCATTAGAGTATCTGGTATACATATATTAACTTACTCCTGTTTTCTATTTGTCTCACATTCTGTCTCTTGTATTCTCCTTTTCAAAATTATTAGGGTACCAGCTTTTACTTCAGCTTCTAATGATGGCCTTTACCAGTTCCTTACCTCGCTCTATGCAAATTTGTCTCCATTCTTCAAGACTTTGAGCAGGCACAGGCAGTAATCTCAGCATCCCAGGAGGCTAATACAAGAGGCCTGCCAGGGAAACAATGTAAGTTCAAGATCAGCCTGATTAACTTAGCAAGACTGCTTCACAATTTAAAAATAAAAAATGGGGGGGGGGCTCTAGCACAATGCAAA
Organism: Arvicola amphibius; assembly: GCF_903992535.2. NCBI lineage: Eukaryota > Metazoa > Chordata > Mammalia > Rodentia > Cricetidae > Arvicola > Arvicola amphibius. The sequence continues at coordinate 64,272,231 of NC_052065.1, forward strand.
AGCAAAACTACTGACTCTTAGTATAGTTTAACCAAGTGGGCAGGATTTGTTGACAAAAGCTCTGATCTATCCACTGATCTGAACTCTTGAACAAAGGCTGACCACTCTATGTAGGAGCAGCACAGCAAATATGGTATTAAAAAGAACTTGAAACTTTTGTCTTAGCCTTTTATAGGAGTTTCACAAGGGAGAAAATTAGTTTTATCTCTTGTTTACTCAGAATAGCACACAAAACCACAAACAGTTGTTCTCAATCTATGGTTTTATCTGTTGATTTCAGCATTGTCTTAGTGTGTGTGTATGAGGGGTTGTTTTCAATAGAATGGTCTTGGGGCTAGCCACACATGCTATATGTGTAGGCATTGTTCTGAATCAGGTGTATGAATGGATCACAAAGGAAAAATAGGGAACATGCTACATCAGAATATTGAAAGCACAGTATAACTGATTACAATGTTTTTCTTAGAAATTAGTTAATTCTGAACAGGTTAAGTAAATAGTATGTAGGCAGGATGTAAGCAGATACTTAGGATCTCATATACATTTAGGCAAATGTTTTATCATTGAGCTATATTCCTGGCCCTATGGAATGTTTTTCCTGAACATACTTCAAACATTCTGTTTGAAGCTTATCGTCACAATCAAACTTTCACTCGACCCATAACAAAGTTAATAATGTGCTTTGAGATAATTTATAACTATAAAATACTTGTTTTAGGCCCCTAGGTTTTGAAACATATTAACATTATATTATACATATAAATGAAATATAGTCTCATCTTTATGCTTATTATTATTGTGTATTATTGACTTATTAGTTAAAATTGTTACTTTCATTTTTCCCCAGATATTGTAAAGACCTTAGAACATTTTATCTCCATTTCCCTTTCCACCTTTTAATGCTATTCAGTTTGTTATGTAATTGAGTTAAGGACATGGCATTTGTATATTGGTTGTATGTTATTTACTTATTCAGAAGAGGTTAGAATTCATTAGCTCAAAAATCTGTTGGTTGTAGGGCGAGGTTTTAAAAGCCTGATGATGACACACTCAGATATTTATATATTCAATTACTACAAGTGTAGCATGCTGAGATTTTTAGTTATTCAGGGGCTAGGCATACTACATCCACTATGAAAGTACACCAAACATTTGCTTACCCTAAGAAAGATAATTTCTGGGCTAGAAGAGCACAAACTACTACTGGCCTCCAGAGCTCCGATCCAGAAATCCCCTCATGCTTCTTAGCATCGTCTAGACATGTAAGTCTAATCTTGCATCTTACTCTGATTCTCTTCTCCCTGTGAAGTCCTTGCCCGCTCTCCTTTGGGTTGATTCCCTTCCTTTATCCTTCACCTATAGCCCCTGGAAGGTTTCACTCTCAGACAGCCCCCACCTCTGAGCCTGCTTATTTCCCCACTCTCAGTATGAAGACCTGTCCCTGTTGCTAACATGAAGATCATTGTGTGCTACTGCCACCTCGTGGTTATCTTCTCCCTCCCTTAAACATAACTACATTATTGAAACTAGCAAGTAGTAAAGAAAAAAGCAAACTGCTGGGTTCATCTGGCCAATTGGAAAACTATTTGGCAAAAACAATCCTGGAAGGCCGTGAATGATTGGCAATCACATTTTGGGGCGTATATGCACCACTTAGATATACATGTTTTGTACTCCGGTCTCCCCTTGTGCCTCGTGAACCTGGCCAAGTAGTAGCACCACAGTTTGCAAAACCTCACACAATTGGAATTGGTTTGTGGATGTCTACCTGTCTAAATATGGGGGTGTCAATCAGCTGGCCTTGGTTTCATGACAGGTAGGCAGTGGGCCTGAATAGGATAAAGGTAGAATACCTGCCTCTCAACCAAGAATGGCTTGCCTGCTGACCCCATAATGAACTATGGTGAGAGGGTCTCCCTGCAGTTGGGATAATTATTTGGGGCACTCTGAGATGAGAGGACATTCTCATCCCTGTGGATGTTATGGCAAATACATGACAGTAAAGCTGAGGCCAGTTTCCTAAATCTAACTGTAGTAGGTACTGCTGTAGTTTACCTGTGATTGGATGCACTTGCTTTTGCGTTCCAGCTGGCATCATTCCAGTCCTTCTTCCAAGGGATACTGAGGCTCCATTGTTTGTGTCAAGCCAGTCGAAACATTACGTTGACCAAAGATAAAGTTTTATTCCTGTCCCTTTGAGGATTCAGCAGAGATGACCAGCTTTCAGAATCACCAACCCAAACCACCAGTTGTGTGTTGGACTTTGTTGTAGATTGCTTCTTACCAGGACACTGTATGGAGAAAGGGTGGGGTCTTAGACTTTGTGGGGGAAACAAGAGGGGAGGGTTTCAGGGAAGAAAACTGCTGTCCTCTAGGAAAATGAAGCACAGTATCATCATGATAGTAATGAAAATAGATATACTTTATTCTCTCTCTCTCTCCCTCCCTCTCTCTCTCTCTCTCTCTCTCTCTCTCTCTCTCTCTCTCTCTCTCTCTCTCTCTCTCTCTCTCTCTCTCTCTCTCTCTCTCTCTCTCTCTCTCTCTCTCTCCGTGTGTGTGTGTGTGTGTCCAGCTATTGAAAAATATCTCTTTGTAAATGTCAGTAGAGGCAGGAGGATCTCTGAGTTTGAGGCCAACCTGTTCTACAGACCGAGTTCTAGGACAGCCAGGACTACACAGAGAAATGCTGTCTCAAAACAAGCAAACAGGCACAATTTGTTAATGCCTCCAGTCCTAGAATTTGCCAAGAGTTTGGATCTAGGAAGACATAGCCTTTCCCCCAAACTCAGTCTTTTTTATAAGTACTTAAGTATTGAATCAAGCAAAGAAGTGGCTGCCCAGCTGTATGGAATGCATCTAGTTAGAAGCAAGTTTCAATAATCAGGGTATAAAGGAACAATTGGTTTTCACAGCAAGATCTCTCCTTTTCTCTCCCTCCCTCTCTCTTTGACTCTCTGGTTCCCTCCCTCTGGCTCTCTCTTTCTCCCCTTCCCTCCCCATCCCTACCTCTAATATGTTTCAAGATTGTGATACAGTGTTATTAACAATAGTAACCATGTTGCATAATCGATCCCTTGAGTTTATTCCTTTTATCTAACTGCAATTTTGTATCAACATTGTCCATCTTTTCTTGGGTCCACCTGACTTCCTAACCCCTGTTAGCCACCTTCAACGTTCTAGTTATGCTGGTTCAGCTGCTGTGATGTTAGAGTCTAGTGGGCTGCTACTTCATATAAGGCCTCTTAACAGACTTCAAAGCGTCAATATAAATTGCTAGCTAGAGTCAAATCTTCCTCAATCAGCTTGGGTGGGATTGATTGTTCAGCATGATCATGTGGAAAGTCCAGAGGCTGAATTCAGTCCACCCGGTTGTTTCTCCTGGGGCGTTCTGACAAATGTAAATCTTCTATACTAGTATTGATGGCTAACATGAAAACAATTTAGTAGCTTGTGTCTGCTCTAGATTTAATAAAAACTCACAAAAAGTGAACCCAGAGTCAAACGCTGCCTGTTAGTTCTAATAAACAGTACCGTGTTTGGTTCTAATCAGTTACTACAAACAAATGACACTATCCCACGCTTAAGGCAAACAACCCATTCACAGCCAAGACTCTGCTTACCTGTGAGCTTGGAGATGAAAAGGGAGGTTACAGAGGACTCTGAGGGAGGGTCTGAATTAGATGATTCCTGTTAAGTCAGTAAGCAAATTACAGTACTTCTGTGGGTTAACTGTTCCAGAGACAGTCTTAACTCCATGTGTGCCTCTAATTCTCCTAGTGGACCCTTACTTCAGTACTGAAGGAACTAGTGGTGGCTGAAGGATGTCTCCCTGGAAGACAGACATTCTTTTTTTTTTTTAAATTTTTTAACATTTATTTATTTATTATGTATACAATATTCTGTCTGTATGCTTGAAGGCCAGAAGAGGGCACCAGACCTCATTACAGATGGTTGTAAGCCACCATGTGGTTGCTGGGAATTGAACTCAGGACCTTTGGAAGAGCAGGCAATGCTCTTAACCACTGAGCCATCTCTCCAGCCCCCCAGACATTCTTTTTTTAAAGGATTTTTAAAAATATAATTTCTTTTATTCTTTTTTAAAAAGAAAACAAGCTATCTTTTTTCATTATACATACCAATCCAAATTCCCACTCCCTCCCCTTCCTCCCATCCACTCCACCTACCCCCTCACCCCACCCCTATCCATTCCCCAAAGAGGGTAAGGCACATTGCTTTGGGGAAGGTCCAAGGCCCTCCCTACTATATCTAGGCTGAGCAAGGTATTCAACCAAAGAGAATAGGTTCCAAAAGCTAAAACAATCAGTTGGGATAAATCCTGGGTTGATATAAGCAGGAGCAGGAAGTTTCGAATCTGGCTGGTCTTGAACTCAAGAGATTTGCCTGCTTCTGCTTCCTAAATGCTGAGATTAAAGGCATGTGCTGCCATGTCCAGATTAAATTTTCTTTTTACAAAACAATATTATTTTAAATGACAAATGGTAATTGCATACATTTATGGAGCATTGTGTCATGTTTTGATACATGTATAAAATATGGAATGATTAAATTAAGATAATTAACATGCCACTTCATTGTTAATATTTTATAGTCAGATATTTAAATTTTAATATTACTTCTAAATAGACACAATATTATTATTTCTACAGTCATTCTGCTTTGCAAATAGTCTCAGAATTTTTTCTTCCTGTGAGTAACTTTCTATTATCCTTTGATCCCAAACTTCCTGCTCCCACTCATATCAACCCATCCCTAAACTTCTGGAAATTAGCATTCTATACTCAGCCCCTATGAATTCAACTTTCAAATTACTACATATGACTGAACACATGAAACTTTTGTATTTCTGTGCCTGATTCATTTTACTTAGCAGAATAGCTTTCAGACTACAGATTTATCCATGACAAAATTTTATTTCAATTTTTATTTTTGATGGTTGTGGCATAGACATACATGTGTTCATTGGCATGCATGTGTATGCACGTGCACACGTGTGTGTGTGCGCGCACACACACACACACACACACAAACGTTATCCATCTAGTGAATACAAACTGATGATTTTGTATTTTGACTGTTATGAGTAATGTTGCAATTCTATCAGAGTACGGATATCTCCTTAACATACTAAATTTCATTTTGTATGTATGTATTTGTATATCTTTCCATACAAATATGTAAATACATCCAAATATGTGAGTACAGTTGTGCTTGCCAGCACAAGCATGTATAGAAGCCAGAGGTTGATGGTTGGTATATTCCTCTATTCTTCTTCTTCTAATTTCTTTTCTGTTGCTATAATAAAACACCCTAACCAAAAGCAACATAGGGGAGGAAAGGGTTTCTGTGTAGGTCACAGTCCATCATTGAGGAAAGTTAGGGCAAAAACTCAAGGCAGGAAAAATGGAGGGATGCTTGCTTGCTTGCTTGCTCACAGGCTTATTCTCAGTCTCAGGCCTTAATACAGCTCTGGCCTACCTGCCTAGGGACATAATGCTCACAGTGGACTGGGTCCTCCTACATGAGTTAGCAATACAGATAATGCCCCACAGACAGGCCACTCTGATCCAGACAATGCTTCAGCTGAGGTTCCCTCTTCCTAAGTAACTCTAATTTTTGTTAAGTTGACAATAAAAACTAATCAGCATAGCTATCTGCATGATGCTGAAGAAAGAGATAGGAGTTCTACATCTCAATCAGCAGGCAACAGAAGAGAGAGTCACTGGGCTTAGCTTGAGCATCTGAGACCTCAAAGCCCACCCCTAGTGACACACTTCCTTCAACAAGCCACATCTACTCCAAAAAGTCCATATGTCCTAACAGTGCCACTCCTTATGAGCTTGGGGGCCATTTTCATTTAAACTACCACACCACCTTTCTCCTCAAACTCCTCCTTTATTCCCCGACTCCATCTCAAATTTATAACTCTTTTTCATTGTTATTTCTCTCACTCTGTGTATGTGTGTGTGTGTGTGTGTGTGTGTGTGTGTGTGTGTGTGTGTGTGTGTGTGTGTGTGTCTGTGTATACATATATTTTTCTAGGGCACTCATCCCCAGATTTGCCTCCCACCCAGTAACTCTTCATCTACGGGTGGGGCCTTGTGAATTTTTTTCCATTCGTGTGGTCTGATGGAGGAGTGTCTTTGTGTTAATTTCATTGGTTAATAAAGAAACTGCCTCGGCCCTTTAATAGGACAGAAAATTAGGTAGGAGGAGTAAACAGAACAGAATGCTGGGTAGAAGGCAGTGAGGCAGATGCTTCAGGCAGTCGCCATAGTCAGTCGCCATGCTTCTCCTCTCCAAGACAGAAGCAGGTTAAGATCTCTCCTGGTAAGCGACCACCTTGTGGTATTACACAGATTACTAAATATGGGTTAGTCAAGATGTGACTAAGAAGCTGAAACTAATGGGCCAGGCAGTTTTTAAAAGAATACAGTTTCCGTGTAATTATTTCGGATGTAAAGCTAGCCGGATGGCGGGACGCAGCCCCATTGCTCCATCTACAGATTGGCACTCCAATGTGGTGACTAACTCCACTTAAAACCCTGAGAGTGCGTTAAATAAAGGAGAGAGAGAGTTTAACACAGCTTTTTGCTGTTTGCTAGTGAAAAGACGCTCATTTTCAAGGGTGGAGGTTCCCCCCAAACTCAACAATCCGAACCAATAGATGCAATCAGCAAGAGGTTTCTTTATTGATTACACAGGCGTCTGTGGGTGAATCAGTAGCTCTCACTAACTGACCACACTGATCCAACTTTTTATTCAGCTTTTATAGGTTTACAGGTTACATGGGGGGGCATAGTAACAGTAATTCTATTGGTAGGGGCTTGGGTCATCTTGGGGACAGTCCCATTTGTCTGTTCCCAGGTTTTCTTGCAAGGTATACTTCATCAGTTTGACAACTGTGATAAGGTAGCCTGGGAGCTTAGTCCAGTCAGCTAATCTTTGGACCAGATGTAACCCATAAAATATGCTGCTGTGGCACCATTTGTCCATAACGGAGACAGTGTCTGACCCAAAGGTCACCTATCTCTGTCTCCTAAAGGTTAGCTCAGTTCATGTCTGTCATTTATCAGGACTGGCCGGGACACCATTCTCAATTTATAGGGGGGAGTTCTGGTCTTGTAAATGAAACAGCCAGTCATAAAATGACCTAAGCTTCCCAAACACCTGAGAAAACAGCTCCCTGTGAGTGAATGATCCTTGATCTGCTGGGAAAGCTGCTGATGGTCTATTCTCATACATACATACATACACACACACACACACACACACATATATATATATATATATGTATATATATATACGTATATATATATGTATATTCCTCATTTTTGGAATCCATATATTTATTTATTTCTTGGACTCTTCATTAGGACGTGCCATAGAGAGATTTCCTTTTTCGGCCGGCAATAGCGGCAGAGAAAATGCTGAGTCATTTTTAAATGCAGCTTCCTGGCCTGTGCCGCCAGTGCAAACTCTGGCTTTAAAGCATTTCAATGGCTTTTATAGGACTGGATGTTTGTGTTCCCTCTCAGGATCGGGAGGAAAGTAGCTGAGACCATGCCCTTGGCTCAGCTCTTTCTGCCTGAGCAGACGTCGGAATTAGACTTGGTCAGGCGGGAGAGCATGGCGGATTCCTGCTGCCATACAGAGAGATGTTTCCAGGCTGCACCGTGCTCTGCGTGTCAGATTTGGCTGTAACTTGGATGGAAAGAGCTTTTGTGCTGCATGCTCAGTCTCAGAGTTAAAGTGCTGAGTGCGGCTCCTACCTGGCGGCCCCAGAGCTAGCAGAAAATGGTATGTCCTCCATTTTGAAATTGGAGAGAGGTGGAGCCAATATCCAGAACAGCTCACCAGAGCTGCAACTGATTCAGTCACAAGCGGCTCCGCCATGTTGGACTGGGCATGGCAAGCACACAGTACCTGTTTTTGACCTAGAAATTTCACAGCTTAGAGTCTTAAGGACTTAGCGATGTAAAGGCGCAAATCAAATATGTTTCTCGACAGTAAAAAAATTACAGATTTGATGGAAGAGTGTCTATGTGTTACTTTCATTATTAATAAAGAAACTGCCTTGGCCCTTTAAGAGACAGAAAAATAGGTAGGCGGAGTAGACAGAATAGAATTGTGGGAGAAAGGAAGCAGAGCTGGGGAGACGCTTCAGGCAGTCGCCATAGTGAGTTGCCATGCCTCTCCTTTCTGAGATGGATGCAGGTTAAGATCTCTCCTGGTATGCCACCCCTCGTGGTGCTATATAGATTACTAAATATGGGTTAGTGAAAATGTGAGTTAGCCAATAAGAGGCTGAATCTAATGGACCAGGCAGTGTTTAAAAGAATACAGTTTCCTTGTAATTATTTTGGGTAAAGCTAGCCGGGTGGCGGGACACAGCCCCGCCATTCCTTCTATAGATTGGCGCTCCAACGTGGTGACTAAATCCACTTAAAAACCTGAGAGGGCTTTAAATAAAGGAGAGAGAGAGAGAGAGAGAGAGAGAGAGAGAGAGAGAGAGAGAGAGAGAGAGAGAGAGAGAGAGAGTTTAACACAGCTGTTTGCTAGGACGTGCCGTAGAGAGATTTCCTGTTTTGGCAATAGCGGCAGAGAAAAAGCTGAGTCATTTTAAAACGCGGCTTCCTGGTGCTGTGCCACCAGTGCAAACTCTGGCTTTAAAGCGTTTCAATGGCTTTTATGGGACTGGATGTTTGTGTTCCCGCTTGGGATCAGAAGGAGAGTGCACTGAGACAGGGCCAATGGCTCAGCACTCCCTGCCTGCACCTGGGCAGATGGCAGAATCAGGCTTAGGCGAGTGGGCGAGCATGGCGGATTCCTGCTGCCATACAGAGAGTTGTTTTCAGACTGCACGGTGCTCTGCATATCAGATTTTATTGTAACTTGGATGAAAAGAGTTTCTGTGCCACATGCTCAGTCTCAAAGTTAAAGTGCTGAGTACAGCTCCTACCTGGTGGCCCCAGAGCTAGCAGAAAATGGTATGTCCTCCATTTTGAAATTGGAGAGAGGTGGAACCAACATCTAGAACAACTGGAGGCTCTGCAGCCCAGATCTGCAACTGATTCAGTCACAAGTGGCTCCGCCATGTTGGACTGGGTGTGGCAAGCTCACAGTACCTGTTTTTGACCTAGGAATGTCTCAGCTTAGATTCTTAAGTGCTTAGCGATTTAAAAGCACAAAACAAAAGTGCTCCTGAATAGTAAAAAAATTACAGACTCACAATAGGACAAATTCAGATATAAAAGACATTTAAATGGATCACAGTGTTGGATGAATGTACGTAGGCTTGAGAGAGAGAAGAAAAAATATAAAAAATAAAGTTAATGCCTTTAAAAAAGGGTAAAGTCTTTAAAGAGACAAAATAAAGTAAACTGATAGAATAAAAAATAAGCCACGTAAAAATGGAAAATTCACAGAGAGTCTGGATTCTTTGTATTATTGTGTTTTCTTTGAAATTTTTGACAGTAAAGGAGCTAAGTACAGAGAGACATTTCATTATATGGGCTGCCAGGCTAGACCAGAATGGACATCTTAATGGTATGATTTCAGAATTTGGATCTAAGAACATGATGCTTTGGAAAAGAGGGTCTTCTTTTGTTTTCACAGAGGATGACACCCTGTGGATTGCTTCTATCCCAATATGGTATGATAGACCACGCCCTCCTGAAAGGTTGCTGTGAACACCCTCAAAAAATTACTTCACTCAACTGCCGACTGAGATGAACCTGGCACACAGATTACACCATGAAAGGTCTGATTAACAGTGCCCCCATTCAGCAGGAAGCAGTTTGGAGAGAAAAAATTATGCCCATATTTTCAAATATAGTTTATAAATGTTCTTTTACATTTAAAGGGGGATATGATATAGATATGAATGATTTGCATTGGTATGGATTTTAAGGTCAATTTTGTTATATGTATATGTATTTCTGATATAGATTAAGGTATTTTGATTGTGTAGTTCATTTTAAAAACTGTAATGTATAATTGGGGAATATAGGTTGTTAATGGATACTCATCAATAATAATAATGTAGTCATGTTAGTTAGATTTTCTAGATATATAGAGATATATTTTAGTTAAATAGGCATTCTTCATATCTTTCAAAGACTACAGAACATGGCATTTAAGATTTTTAATAACTTAGGGCTTTTCATGACAATGAGACACGTCTGCTCCTGGCAGCACCAATCTACTTCAAGAGGAAGATGGGCATCGAAGAGGCTCCTTATGGAGTTTGATAGCCATTTGGGCAAGAAACTGCTCTTGCCTGGACTGTTGCATAAACTGGACACAAAGAACCCTCAGAGAGAGGACTACTGAACTTGCCTAAAGGTGAGATGATCTTTCAGGGTTCCTGATTCATGAAAGAGTCTGCGAGACATTCTTCAGGACACAACAGAAAGTGACTGAACAGTATTTGGAATTTCCTGCTTCATGGAAATGTCTACTGGACACTATGGGGCTGAAGACCGAAGATGGATGCTCCAATGGTACAGAGGAACTTTGGGTGACTTTCCAGGCAGCGCGTGTCTCTGTCATTTCTAGAGTTTGAAAGTTGCATATTTCTTGTTTACTTAGGTAGTATTATATCCTTTTGGAGTCTTTGATGGAGTTGAAGAATAAATAGTTATAGCTCTCCTTAGTTATAATAAAAGATAAAATAGATCTAAATATTGTAACTGTAATTCTTGCTTGATAACTGTTTTGTTATATGTAATTTTACTATGTTAAAATTAAAGCCTTTCTTTTTTGTTTAAACAGAAAAGGGGAAATGATGGAGGAGTGTCTGTGTTAATTTCATTGGTTAATAAAGAAACTGCCTCGGCTCTTTAATGGGACAGAAAATTAGGTAGGAGGAGTAAACAGAACAGAATGCTGGGTAGAAGGCAGTGAGGCAGACGCTTCAGGCAGTCGCCATAGTCAGTCGCCATGCTTCTCCTCTCCAAGACAGAAGCAGGTTAAGATCTCTCCTGGTAAGCGACCACCTCATGGGTTAGTCAAGATGTGAGTAAGAAGCTGAAACTAATGGGCAGTGTTTAAAAGAATACAGTTTCCGTGTAATTATTTCGGATGTAAAGCTAGCTGGATGGCGGGACGCAGCCCTGCTGCTCCATCTACAGTGGTTCTCTTCACTGGTGTTGTCTTTATGTAGTTTTTGTTTAGGCAACAACATTGTTGAGGTCTTATAGCTGCAACACTGGAAGTTATTTTTAATCATGAAATGCACTGTTGAGCTGCCTGCAGATTGTGTAGTGTGCCTTAGTTTCCCAACTTTTGTGAGCTGTCACCCATGTTATGGGAGGCTTTGGTGGTGCAGCTGTCTTTGAGTTATTTCTGCTTCTATAAGTAACACCTTACCTATACTCTTAGATGTAAGACCAATAAAACTCATTAGCTCAATGAGATGGACTTGGGTGACATTTTTTCTCTTGTCATTTCCCCATCTGAGGCAAGTAGGCATTTCTTCACATCTCTCCAGGAGTAGTATCACACAACAATATAATACTATATCTTGGAGAATGTTCTATGTGTGCTTGAGAAGAATACATTTTTGTGCTGCTAGTTGACAGTGCTGTACTTAATAAAATGAGCATTTTAATTTAGTTTGATCTGACCTATTTGCATTTCTTTGCATTGGCAGAGCTGCCCCTCTTATTTTTTTCTTAACACAGATTACTCCTGCTGCCTAAGTCAAGACCAGCCTACAAAATGCTCCCAGGACAATGCCAAAAGCACCTGTACCAGCTCCTGGGACTTCATCATTGGTATCAGCTCTCCTGGATCAAAAACACCTGCCAACAAAAATCTGGTTTGTGTCTCATCCCATGGCTAGCTCCATTTCACAGGACCAATGATAACAATATTTTTTCCTTTTAGACACCTAAAACAAATGCCTGGCATCTCCAAGATGACAGCACACAGGATGCCTTTTCCAGCCACACCTCCTGATAAAGGTGGACCCACCAACACCCAGCTCTCCCCTCCTCACATCGCCCTATGCCCTCAGGAAGTAGCCAGACTTGAGTCTACGCCATTTTTCCAAAGAGAGCCTAATTATCACTTCAACTTCTTGTCACCCCTATATCCAAAGAGTCTGGAATGTTAAGTCTGGAGCATAGTGTCCAGCACCTGGTATCCATCCCAGCCACCCTGGCCTGGGAGTATATTGGTCTGGACTCCCTGGGGAGGGTCAGGACCACTCCCACAGGGTATTTAAGTGGGCTCCCAGAGGAGAAACACCTGATTCTGGGTTTGCATGTGCTCCCCGCTTTCCTGTCTCCCTGCCATGAGCTCAGCCTCCCGAGAGTGCTGTACTTAATAAAACAATGTGCACTGTTGAAAACGTGCCTATTATGTTCCTTTTATTCTTTCCATCAGAACATTTGGTGATTGTGCTCCGTAATAGTTGCTTCAAAGTTGGGTACAAATACATTTACAATTATTATAAGCTTGGCCACAATATCATTAGCTTGTCTCTTAAATTTTTTTTCTTAAAATCAATTTTGTTTGATATATTAGCTATTCCTACTTTGTTTTTCCTTCTATTTGCATAGAATAACCTTTTTTTAAAATGTCTTCACTTTCACTGTATGTGTGTCCTTACTAGTAAAGTAAATTATTTGTAGGTAACATATAATTGAATTACTCTATGTCTTTTGGTTTGAGAATTTAAATTACATTTAAGCTAATTATTAGTAGGTAAGGATTTAATTCAGCTATTTGATTCCTGAGAGTGAAAACTAGTGTGTCTCTGAATCCTGTTTGTCTTTGACTCTTTGTCTTCTGTTCATTTGCCTTGTTCAACTTCGACAAGGCAAACTAGCACTTGTTTTATTTTTTTATATTTTATTATATATATATTTTATTATATTTTATATTTTATGTCTTGAGAAGCCTGTTCTTTTCTAATGAGAGACAGAAAGGGAGTGGATCCAGATAGGAAGGCAGGTGGGGAAGAACTGGGAGGAGTAGAGAAAGGGGAAACTATAATCAGGATATATTGTGTGAGAAAATAATCTATTTTTCAATAAAAAGAAAAAAGCTATGATACTGACAAGATACGTGTACATATACCAACACGCTTGTGTATATATATTTCAAGCTTATGAAGGCAATAAATTAAAACTAATTACACTTTTGTCAATTAGAAATTAGGAATTTCTTGTCAAATAGAAATCAAAGATGACATACACCTTTGATTTCAGTAGAGGTAGAGGCAGTTGGTTCTTTGAGTTCAAGGCCAGCCTGATCTACAGAATGATTTCCAGGACAGCTGGAGCTGTTACACAGAGGGACCTTGTATTGAAAAGAAAAAATTTCTTGAGATATTCTAAAATTAGAGTTTACCAAATATCTTAGCAATGTAGAATTATGAAGTTAAAATACTGAGACTTGGGGCTGGAGAGATGGCTCAGTGATTAAGAGCATTGCCTGCTCTTCCAAAGGTCCTGAGTTCAATTCCCAGCAACCACATGGTGGCTCACAACCATCTGTATAGGGGTCTGGTGCCCTCTTCTGTCCTGCAGGCATACATACAGATAGAATACTGTATATATAATAAATAAAAAATAAATATTAAAAAACTATTCACTTTATAAAAAATACTGAGACTAAAGGAACTATGTGTCAACCCTTTTTAAGTTAACAACAAGCTAGGAAGTTATAAAAAATGGTTCCCATGCACCAACTGAATGTGTTCTAAACTTAATGCTTTGCTCTTACACTTGTTTCATACATGTAGGTATTGTATCTCAAGATTGAAGTGTTAAAACAAAAGTGAGTTGTAATGGGTCTGGCAGAGATGAAGATGATCTAAAGAGACAATTGTGTCTCTCATTCTGACTATGAGACTATTCAAAAATCGCCCACAAAGGAATTTCCCTGGGCATATCATGCTGGGAGAAAAAGTAGGCCTTAGCCAGAGGGACAAACGTCTCCTGGAAAGAAGTTTCACAGTTCTAATAATTTTCTCAGATCACCTCACAGAATGAGACAATGATGGGATAGTGGTAAACAGGATCACACCCTACCTTGGATTGCCTAGATATGCATGTTTTTAGCTCTCAATTGAAACTTTAATCTCATTTCAGGACCTAGAAATTGGATTGGCAAGGTTCACTGGATTTCTCTGTCCCTCTTCCAAATCTGGATACATTGAAGAAATCCACCAGAAAATGGAGGGAGGGAAAAGAAAGGGAGGGAGGGAGAAAGAGAGAAAGAAAGGAAAGAAAGAAGTTCTTTATGAAGAATCAGCAACCTGTATATCTTTATTTTTCAATACTCTAAATGATGTAATCCTGAACTGACTGTCAGCATAATTCTCTATTAACACTTTTCCTCATGCCTTGGAACAACATTTTTCTACTCAAATTCTGATATTTCAGTTCAAGTCACCAAATCTCATCTTACTGATTTTTCATCAAAAAAAAAAAATACTGTAAACATCAATGTGGATGATTGGCAGAACCTAGACTTCAGGAAAATTTCCATTGTTTTTATAACACTAAATATAATGTCTTACAGTAAATAATATAAAAATGTCCATGTTAAGTACTGTTTGTACTATATTTTGCTTAATAAGAGCATTATTTTATCAAGTTGCAGTAAGATTGTTGATTCTTGTGGGAGACCTGCCCTTTCCTGAGCAGCAATGGAGGAAGGGATTGTGGGGGTGAGCAGAGAGGGGAGTAGGGGAGGGCCTAGGAGAAGAAGAGGGAGGGGAAACTGTAGCTGAGATGTAAAATACATAAACAAATTTATTTTTTAAAAAAGAACATTATTTTTGTATTAGCCCAAAAGACTTCCACCCATTTTATATTGCTTCTCAAAGTTATTACAATATACAAATGTATGTAAACCAGCATCTTTACTTATTAGCTTTGTCATTGTTATTTGTATAACTTTTGCAGACAGCTGTGCTTTTATTGTTAAATTGGTTTTTTTAGCTATATATTTTTCTCCCCTCCCCTCCCTTATTCTCCCCTCCCCTTCCACCCTCTACCATGATCCCCATGCTCCCAATTTACTAGGAGATCTTGTCTTTTTCTACTTCCCATGTCGATTAGATCCATGTATATCTCTCTTAGGGTCCTCATTTGTTCTCTCGGTTCTCTGGGATTGTGAATTGTAGGCTGGTTTCTCTTTGCTTTATGTTTAAAAGCCACTTATGAGTGAGTACATGTGATATTTGTCTTTCTGGGTCTAGGTTACCTCACTCAAAATAATGTTTTCTAGCTCCATCCATTTTCCTGCAAATTTCAAGATGTCATTTTTCTCTGCTATGTAGTACTCCATTGTGTAAATGTACCATATTTTCCTTGTCCATTCTTTGGTCAACGGGCATTTAGGTTGTTTCCGGGTTCTAGATATGACAAACAATGCTGCTATAAACATAGTTTAGCATGTGTCCTTGTGATATGATTGAGCATCCTTTGGGTATATGCCCAAAAGTTGTATTGCTGAGTCTTGAGGTAGGTTGTTTCCTTATTTTCTAAGAAATTGCCATACTGATATTCAAAGGGGCTGCACCAGTTTGCACTCCCACCAGCAATGGAGGAGTTTTCCCTTTACCCCACATCCTCTCCAGCATAAGTAGTCATCAGTGTTTTAGATCTTGGCCATTCTTACAGGTGTGAGATGGAATCTCAGAGTTGTTTTGACTTGCATTTCTCTGATGGCTAAGGATGTTGAACATTTTCTTACGTGTCTTTCAGCCATTTTAGATTCCTCTGATGAGAGTTCTCTGTTTAGGTCTGTACCCCCTTTTTATTGGATTATTTGTTGTTTTGATGATCAATTTCTTGAGTTTTTTGTATATTTTGGAGATCAGCGATATGTTTGATGTGGGGTTGGTGAAGATCTTTTCCCCTTCAGTAGGCTGCCTTTTGTCTCATTGACTGTGTTGTTTGCTTTACAGAAGTTTCTCAGTTTTAGAAGGTCACATTTATTTATTGTTGCTCTCAGTCCCTGTGCTACTGGTGTTAGGTTTCAGTGCATTCAATTGTACTTCCCACTTTCTCTTTTATGAGCTTTAGTGTGGTTGGTTTTATGTTGAGTGCTTTGATCCATTTGGATTTATAATCCTCTCTAGGGCTGGGATTAAAAGCATGCACCACCATCATTAAAGGCATGCACCTCCCAGTTTCTATGGCAACTAGTGAGGCTACCTGGACTAAAGGTGTGTGTCATTATGGCTACTGAGATTAAAGGTATGTGTTACCATAATCTTGTCTGTAAGGCTGTGTTTCTGTAGATGCAACTAACTTCCTTGGGTTGGAGTTTTCCTTTGTGTAGGGTTGGGTTTATGTCTAAATATTGGTTAAATATGGTTCTGGCATGGAATATCTTGTTTTATCCATCCAAGGTGATTAAAAGTTTTGCTGGGTATAGTAGTCTTGGCTGGCATCCATGGTCTCTTAATGTCTGCAGAACGCTTGACCAGGACCTTCTGGTTTTCATTGTTTCCATTGAGAAGTCTGATAGGTCTCCCTTTATATGGTACTTGGTCTTTTTCCTTAGCAGCTCTTAATATTCTTTCTTTATTCTGTATGTTTAGTGTTTCATTATTATGTAGTATGAGGGTACTTTTTTTTGATCCAGTCTGTTTGGTGTTCTGTAAGCTTCTTGTATCTTCATATGCAACAATTGAAAAACTGGCTGTCATATTAAATAAAGTTCTTAAGTGTTACCTCAAAGATGGCTCTTACTAAAAGTATATTAGACCCATGGAGAACTCTAACGTCTCTCTGCTGTTAGATTTCCTATCCAAATGGTCAACGAATTCCTTATAGCTATTAGAATATTTGCTGGTCCTACTAAACCCAGCAGCAATAAAACATTGACAGACACTTGAAGGGCATTTCTGATCAATGTTACTTTTTTGTAGTGCTGGGGATCAAACTCACTCATCCTAGGCAAGTGTTCTACTACTGAGCCACATCCCAGTTCCAATATGTTTTTGAGGGTTCCTAAGATAACATACAGTGGAAATAGTAAAGATCACCCAATGTGCAGAGAGTTTTTATTCAGGGTTTACTGCAGCAAAGAGACAACCACTCTAACTTTTGTTTTAGCAGAGAATGGCAGGTAGAGGAGTGAGAGAATTTTATAGTGGGAAAGGGCAAGCTTCTGGTATGTACAGGTAGGCAGCCATTAAATCGGGGAAGCTGCAGACCAGCTAACAAGAAATGGGGCATCCTATATGATTTCTCAGAGTTGTGTATTTGACTGTCTCTTGTTGGACCTAAGTTAGAAGCGTAGCCAAAAATTATGGAAGTTGTTAATTATTAATTGAGTCCTGGCCATTTGTGGCTGATTGTTACAGAAGTTATACTTTAGCTTCCTAGATTGTTACTAATGTTAGTAAAATGACATCATCCAAGGTCTGATTTGAAGGAGGTGGGTTTCCAGGGCTGTTTATTGTAGATAAAAGTGTCATTTTTTTTCTGAGAAGGTTGCTAAAAGCTTTGGGGTATAATTTTAC
Source organism: Arvicola amphibius (assembly GCF_903992535.2). Lineage (NCBI taxonomy): Eukaryota > Metazoa > Chordata > Mammalia > Rodentia > Cricetidae > Arvicola > Arvicola amphibius. The sequence continues at coordinate 64,289,746 of NC_052065.1, forward strand.
TTTCGTATATGGTCGAACCTTGCCAATTTGTGTTTTCTGGTTCTTAGTACATATCTCACATACAGCAATGAGAACAATAGCATTGGAGCTGACCTGGAAAGAAATTTGTTGGTGTTCTGGTACTACTGTGCCCCCAAGGAGCAATCCTTATGGCTATGAAAACTATATAAACAAACTCTCTGGAAAAGTTTCCTTGTGAATGGATATGATAGAGCAGGTAGTTCTTCACTGAAATATAGCCACATCATGACAAGAAGGGACAGAAATAGAGCAAATGTATCATACAGTTAGTATTTATTTTTGAAGTAATGTGGCCACCTTTGAGGATTCCATAGTACACGGTATGATTTTGTGTGTGGCTATCAAACTAGCAACTTTATTTAAATTGCCATTAATTCATGTGACGTCTATTGCATGTCCATAGAAGCACCCTTTTCTGTGTGTTTGACAATCACCGTGAAATGAGTTCTAGTGCATACCAATATAAACAAGAAGAAACACTCAACTTTTCAAATCTACATGTGTAGCTGCAGCAGTGTATAAGATAGTATATTTAACTGCTTCTGGCCACCCTGCTTTTAGTACAGATTACAGCATCTCTTCTGGAAAGCCCTACTCTCCCCCGCCCCCCACCGCCGACAAACCTCACTTATTGAAGATGAGCCTGTCCTCCAAGTCAAGGACATTTACCACTTGATTCAGAAGCTAATCAGACACAACTATTTGGGTAATGGTGTGCTACAGGCTCATAACCAATTTTGTGGATCTACGTACTGGATGCAAGGTGGTTAGCTTAAAATCTTGCCAGAGTATGACATCATACGATTCTATTAAAACCAGTTGGTATTGCACTAAATGACACAAAATTATCTTCACAGGAACATATAGAATACTGCCTGCATAGGTTACCACGTAGGCTTATGAGGAAAACACACTATTTCTTCCATCCATTGATTCCTTCTCCTTGCAGTCCTGGGCAATGTTTCCTGCAATTGACTGTGACTCAAAATTCCAGTCGCCTTTTGGTAACTAATAGAAAGCTCCCAAAAGACTGCAAAAATCGTGCTAATTGCAGTTTTCCAAAGCTGACAATGAGGTATCCTAATAGCGCCCATGGTGCTAACTACCCTAGGACCACTAATTTTGGATGTGACTGAAATAGTACAATGGCCGGACCCCACAAAAGGAATTATATTTTTCTGTACTGTAAGGGTTGGGACTGTGCACAGTGAGATTGTCTAGATAGCTACAGGTTTCTTAATTAGAGCTAAATCCCAGCCCTTTGGCTCTTTGGAGAAGGGACAGGCTCTTATAGCTGGCAGCAATGTAAGAGTTCTTAGAGGCTTCAATAGAGAAAATGACAGAGGAGACAAGAGAAGGAATTAGAGCTTCACCCTCCCACGCAGCACGCATATTTTCCCCATAAACGGTTTTGAGGAAGATGCAAATCCTAAGGATGCTAACTACCAATTTTGAAAATCTATTAAGTACCTGACAATTGAGTAGAAACCCTCTAATAGGTACCCTGACTCTGAGAAATGGCTAGTGTTACCTCCATCTTTATTCTCTGCCCATCTGCTCCAAGCTCCTTGTTTTACCCTACCAAAGCCTCCCTCCAGCCATTGCGCAGTTTTGGTGCAGAATCACCAGGTCCACTTTCGCAGACCCACGGGAGGGGCTGGGCGGGGCGGGGTCGCCTTGTCGCAGAGCCCAACTGCGCCTGCGCGGACTGCGGCAGAAGGCGGGGTGTGAGAGCCGAGTATTCTGAGACTAGCGTTCATCGTTGGCTAGAACCTTCCTTCTTTCCCACCACCTCTAATTTCGGCTCCTGTGACTTGCTTGGAACTTTGGTTCTGGCAACAGCAGCAGCATTACTTGCTAGTGGCAGTTCTGTGTAGGGGCACCTACAAACCTCGCGTCCTCTTCTGCGAGACAGCGGGCCTGTCGGTGTCAGCTTCCACACGCAGGTCGTCAGGACCATGTCGCTGGTAAGCCAGAATTCGCGACGCCGCCGCGGTGGCAGGGCAAATGCGCGCAACAGCAGCGGGAAAGGTCTCCCTGCTGCCGTGCCAGGCCCAGACGTCCCTCAGGATCCCAGCGATCCTCAGATCCTCCAGGGCCACTGCGCCTCTAAGGGCCCAGGCACCTCCGGGCTACCCAACCCCCGGGAGGGCCCAAGCACCTCTGTGCTACCCACCGCCTCAGAGGGCTCAAGCGCCTCCGGGCAGCTCATCATCTCTGAGGGCCCGAACACCTCGGAGCTGCCCACCTCCGGGAAGGAGGGCCCTGGCACCTCCCGGCCTCTTGCAGTCTCCGCGGGGCTGAACACCGCTATGTCAATCACCGCTGTGGAGGGCCTGAGCACCTCTGTGTCGCCCACTGCTCCTAAGGGCTCAAAGGCCTCCGAGCATCTCGATGTCTCTGAAGGGCTGAACATCTCCGAGCAGCCCCACTCCGATGAGGGCCCTGGTGTGCAACCCACCCTGGCTGAGGGCCTGGGAACCTCGGTGCCGCCCACCTTCTCCAAGGTATCGGGCATTTCCGCGCCGCTTCCCTCTGGCGAGGGCCGGAGCACCTCCGTGTCGCCCACCATCTCGGAGGGACCGGGCATCAACATGCCCTCCCCCGCTTGTGAGGTCCTGAGCACTTCGGTGCCGCCCACTGACTCTGATGGACTGGCCATCAACCTGCCGCCCACCTCTGCTGAGGGCCCGAGCATCTCCGAGCTGCTCTCGGCTTCGGAGGATTCCGACATCTCTGTGTCGCCCCCCTCCGGGGAGGACCTGAGCATCTCCATGCCGCCCCCCTCCGGTGAGGTCCAGAGCACCTGGGTGCCGCCCACCATCTTGGAGGGAGCTAGAGTCAAAGTGCCGCCCACCTCCAAAAAGGGACTGCGCACCTTGGTGCGGCCCGCTGCCCGCGAGAGCCCGAGCGCCTGCGCTGAGGGCCGGGGTGCATCCCTGCGATCCATTTCTGCTGAGCGCTTCAGCATCTCGGTGGCATCCTGCGCTGCGGAGGGATCTGCCATCTGCGGGCTGCTTCCCTCCGGTGAGGGCCCCGGTACCTCCGGGCTGCTTCCCTGCGGCGAGGGCCCAAGCACCTCCGGGCTGCACACCCTGGGGGGAGGGCGGAGCACCTTGCAGATGCCCCTCGCAGCCGAGGGCGCTTGCGCTTCCGGAGTGTCCACTGCCGCTGACAGCCCTGAGGCTGAGCTGAGCTGCGGTGCTTCTGCCGGCATGAACTTATTCAAGTGCACCTCCCTTGCTCTGCAAAAGGCCTCTGCTCCCTCTGTACGCCCGAAGCGATCGGAAGGCCCCTGGGACTTCCAGGTCCTGAGAGACAGTGAGAATTCCAACTCCATTACCATTATGGGCCTTGGCACCGCCCACGTTGCCCTTACCCTGAAGCCTCAGGATCCTATGGAGAAAAACGTAGCAGAATTGCTGCAGTTTCTGCTGGTGAAGGATCAGACCAAGTACCCTATTAAGGAATCGGAAATGAGGGAGTTCATTGTTAGAGAATACCGCAACCAGTTCCCTGAGATCCTGAGGCGAGCAGCAGTCCACCTGGAGTGCATTTTTAGGTTTGAACTGAAGGAGCTAGATCGTGAGGAGCACACCTACATCCTGCTCAACAAACTGGGACCTGTGCCCTTTGAAGGGTTGCAAGATATCCCCAATGGGCCAAAGATGGGCCTCCTGATGATGATCCTGGGACAGATATTCCTAAATGGCAACCAAGCCAGGGAAGCTGATATTTGGGAAATGCTCTGGAGGTTTGGGGTGCAGCGTGAAAGAAGGCTTTCGGTTTTTGGCAACCCGAAGAGGCTTCTGTCTGTTGAGTTCGTGTGGCAGCGTTACTTGGACTACAGGCCGATAACTGACTGTGTACCAGTAGAATATGAATTTTACTGGGGCCCACGATCCCACCTCGAGACCACCAAGATGAAAATCCTGAAGTTCATGGCTAAGATCTATAACAAAGATCCTATGGACTGGCCAGCGCAGTACAATGAAGCTCTGGAAGAAGAAGCTGTCCGAGATGTTGCTAATGGATGGCGGCCTGTTCCTCGTTTTAGGAGGCCCTTTTTTCAGGAAGTTTCTCCAGAGCTCCTGGCTCCTGATTCAGATGCTCCTGGCTGTCCCGCAAAATATTCCCCCCATTCATGGCCTGAGTCAAGATTAGAGAGCAAGTCAAGGAAGTTGGTCCAGTTATTTCTGCTGATGGATTCAACTAAGCTGCCTATACCAAAGAAAGGAATTCTGTATTACATTGGTCGAGAGTGTAGCAAAGTGTTCCCTGACCTCCTGAATCGGGCTGCTCGCACCCTAAACCATGTGTATGGCACAGAGCTAGTGGTCCTTGATCCCAGGAACCACTCTTACACCCTGTACAACCGAAGAGAAATGGAAGATAATGAAGAGATTATGGACAGTCCAAACAGGCCCGGCAACAACTTCTTAATGCAGGTTCTGAGCTTCATCTTTATAATGGGCAACCATGCGAGGGAATCTGCAGTCTGGGCCTTTCTGAGGGGCTTGGGAGTTCAAAATGGAAGAAAGCATGTGATCACCTGCAGGTATTTGAGCCAGCGCTACATTGACAGTTTGCGGGTTCCTGACAGTGATCCAGTGCAATATGATTTTGTGTGGGGCCCTAGAGCCCGCTTGGAAACCTCCAAGATGAAGGTCCTGCGTTATGTGGCCCGAATCCACAGGAAGGAGCCACAGGACTGGCCAGAGCAGTACAGGGAGGCCCTGGAAGATGAGGCCAATAGAGCTGAAGCCGGGCACCGGCCCTTGGTTGTTCGCAACTTGCGATAGATGACTGTGTGGCAGTCAGCAAGGCCTTGTACGGCAGGGTCTAGAGCCCTGGTTCTCATGTATTGGGGTTAGGGGGGGTTACGTATTGTGTTTGATATTTGTGTTCCGGTTCCATTGGTGTGTTTTCATATTTAGTTCTTGTTTGGTATCTTGAAGTTTCAATTGTTTTAATAATGTTGTCCAGTGATGTAAATGTGATTGGCTACTTGCCGTCTCTGCTGTACTTTGGTGTAAGAGTTTTAATAGTGTTACACAACGTTTTGGGACTCTTTCCATCTTGTTGCATTGTCAAAATGATAATATATAGCATATAGCTATAGATACAGGCTTTTCCTTGAAAGCTTTAAAAAATCATCAGTAAAGTGATCTAGCTTCAGATATTAAACAAACAAATATACAACAACTGACAAAGCACTAAGTTGTGGCTGGCTTCCCTTTCTGTCTGCTATTGTGTGAAGAATACTAATGTCTACCTGTATTTGCTTTGCTGTGCTAAAATGTATTGAAAAATAAAGGTGTGATAAAGCAAACAATGTTGATGCACTAATTTATTCAATAAATATTTATTCAATTCCTGTCATACAATGGGGAGAGTAGTATATTCTGTAATAGTATGATAGACATTTACAAGATCTCCAGAACTCGAGAACCAGAAATTTTATTATGTTATAAACTATGTAGTACACTAAGTAGAGAGTTCTATGGGAGTTAAGAGGAAACACATCAATCTAATTCCTGAATCCAAATAGTCCATAGTGACCATGATGGGGGTGGGAGGACAAGATTAAATTCTTCATACAGCACGAGGTCAATGAACTCAAATCTGGATTCAGTCTTCAGTGAGTATTGGTGTGGATTGGTAAGAGATTTCACATGGCATTAAGGTATTTGAGCCATGGGATTGGAGTGATAGTTCACTGGTTAAGAGTACTTATTGCTCTCCCAGAGGACCCAAGTTTGGTTCCCAACACCCACTTTGGGCACCTCACAACTGCCTGTAACTCCATCTCCAGGGGATCCAATGCCTTTGGCCCTAGCAGCAACCCACACATGTGGCAGACACTCACACAAAAATATACACATGCATAATAATAAAAAATTAATAAAAGATATATGAGTCCGTGAGTTGGGGATTTAACTCAGACTGTCTGCACAAGACCCTGGATTCTATGCCAAGTACCACATAAACCATATGTGGTAGCTCACACCCGTAGTCCTGGCACTCAGGAAGTAGAGGCAGGAGGGACAGAAATTCAAGGTTATTATGAGCTACACTGAGAGCTCAAGGCCAGCCTGGGATCCATAAGGACTTGTCTTAAATAATTAAAAAAAGGATGTTTGAATTAGCTTCCTCTGAGTTATACTGTAGTTTTAATATGTATCCCCAAGTTGAGTGCTTAGCCCCAAATGGTACATCTTTCTTACCCCTACCATCACTGAGGTTCAGGGACCGTCAAAGGAGGAAGAGAGCATGGAGAGAATTTTAAGAGCTGGATGATGGGGAAGAGTGTTGTGGAATTTGTGGAATACAAAGCTCTTCACTGGGCATGGCTTTTGTGCCCATGAGCTCTCACCAACTGTGGTTACCCTTGCAAGACCTGCACAAGATCAATGTAGTCAAAATTGTACTATAGATGGGGAAAGTGCTCTCCAGGCTCCACCTTTTCTGACAAGCTCGCTATTGGCAGTTGATAGCTGCTGTGGGAGAGAGAATACTTCTTTTTAAAATGTGTGGCCACTGGTAGATTTTCCATGCTCCATTAGATGGCCCCACACCCATGCACACAGGAGCAGTACACATTGGACTTAGTAGATTATGAAAAAAGGATACAACATTGTGGGAGGTCATGTTGGGGAAGACTTGGAAGGAAAAATGGGGAGGGGTGGATATCATGGTTCATTGTATATGTGTATAATATTCTCAAGAATAAAGAAAAAGTAATATTTTTAAAAAGGATTGGAGACATGGCTCAGAAGTTAAGAGCACTTGCTACTCTTCTAGAGGACCTCAGTCCAGTTTTCCAGCACACACACCAAGCAACTCATTGACACCTGAAACTCCAGCTTCAGAGATCCTACATCCTCTTCTGGATTCCACAGGTACCTGCAGACACATGGCGTCCACACAAACACATGTGCACGTGCATTTACATATAAAATTAAACATGTAACTACATAAATAAATACATGTATAAATAAATAACTCTCAACTTTCAGTGATATATACCAACACACTTTTTGAGCCCATTTTCCATGATCTCCATGGGTTTCCTGTCACTCTGTTTATATTGTCTTCATTCAGGTAAACAAGCTAAAGGAGTAGCCCACATACATAAAATCTATTTTTTCTACCAAAGGTAAAATAGCCCTACTAGAACAGTATAGTGCTTTTAAAAATTTATGCTTAGTTGTATTATAGTCCATTGGCAAAATCCATGTCAAATAGTCAACCTTGCTGTCAATGGAAGGATAGTGTACTTCTTCCAATGAAGGATATGTAGTAACTGGCCTAAGAGAAGCTACACATATTTTGAATAAAAAAAGTCAGCTGACCGTATGAGAATTTAGTATTTGTTGTGAGATGGAAAGCTATTGAAAGATTTTCATCTGAGGACTGGAAGGACTAGAGTTAGTTTTTTTTTCTTTTTAAAGTTTTTTTAAATATATTTATTTATTTATTATGTATACAATATTCTGTCTGTGTCTGCAGACCAGAAGAGGGCAGCAGACCTCATTACAGATGGTTGTGAGCCACCATGTGGTTGCTGGGAATTGAACTCATGACCTTTGGAAGAGCAGGCAATGCTCTTAACCACTGAGCCATCTCTCCAGCCCCTAGAGTTAGTTTTGACAGAATTATGTTGGCTCTTGTACTGAAAAACTAAAAGGCCAAAGAAAACAGAACTTCTAATTCTAAGACAGAATTTTTTTCTTAATTCTTTTAAGAAAATATATTTTTTCAAGGAAAATTGAACTAAATAATTAGAGTCAGGCAACCTCTTTTTAAATAAAATACCCAAGAAAGCAGTCTCCACTGTATAAAGATATTAAAGGAATTAACACATAGTGATTAGAGCTATACTGCCTGCTACAAACCCAGGGTCTCCCTCATTATCAGATATGAGACACTGAATAAGTTACTTAACACTTTTGCACTTCAGTAACCCTGTTTTTAAGATGAGTATAATGATTTTACCTGGTCCATAATTATGTAATAATTAAATATAACATGTAAAATACAACATGACCAGATATAGTTAGCAATGCATAGATGATGTTGCAAGCTGATTTTCTTTACCAGGAATTAAACCGAGAAGTGGAAATTTCCCTGAAAATTTTACCGGGGAGTGTGTTGGGATTCAATGCCTGTGAGAAAGCAAAGGAAGCTGAAATCTGCAGAAGCGGAATAGTGATAGTTGCAGCAAATAGATTAGTTGATTTCACCAGCAAGTTTCAAGGCAGGGTGATCCTACAGAATTGCCCCCAAGTTAGGAAAAGTGACTGAATTTTTATACTTCCATAGTGCTGCTCAGCCATTGGATGTATCCTGACCCTGGTGAAGAGATTTGTCTGTGCAGAAGTCAGTTCTTTCCAGAAAAGAGTGATCTATGGAAGTATAAACCCAGCAACTCTCAACAGCCTTAAGTACTGAAGGAATAATCACTTCAGCCGGGGAGAATTGGGCATCTTGGTGGTACATATAACATTCACTAAAGTTATTGCTTCATTCTCTTTAAGCCCACCCTTCTGTAATTCTTCTTTCTCTTATTGTTATTATCACTATTGTTGTCATCAAAAGGGATTAAATAGCTTTTCATTGTTCTTCATGGGTGTTGTTCATCCACATCAATGAACTATTTTACTTTTGGCATGACCTTCTTGAAAGAAAGATTCTGATGATATATTGTTTACTAGTTAAGTTCTGTATCACTTTTCCATGTTTCTTAATAGAGGTGTGTCTTTTGGAGTAGCATATATTCATCATACAAAATATGGGTTTTCATTGTGACATTCTCATACATATATATTATGTACTTTGATCTTTTTTTTACCTTGTCACACTATCTTGTTCCTTCTCCTCCGACTCACTGATCTTGTTTCTCTTCCTAAATAATCTTCCTTCTGCCTTCAAGTTTTACTTTATTTTATTTATACTTCGATTATATATATGGGAGAAAACATATTTGTTTTTCTGGACTTGGCTTATTTGCTTAACATGATGATCTGATTCAACTCCACTCATTTTCCTGTCATAATATAATTTCGTTCGTTTATGGTTACATTATGAATATATATCACATTTCTTTATCTAGTCATCCATGATGGACACCTAGACCTATTTGCATAAGCTGGTGATTGTGAATAGAGCCACAATAAACATGGATGAGCAGGCATCTCTGTGCCAAACTAACTTGGAATCCCGAAGGCAAGTACCTAGCAATAATATGGCTGGATAATAAGGTAACATTAATTTTATTTTCTTGGGTAATATCCACAGTGATTTCTGTAGTGAGTGCACTGATTTGTATTTCCCTGAGTGGTATATAGGGGGCGCTTTCCCCCTGCATCCTCACCAGCGTTTGTTGTTTCTTTTGTTTATAGCCAGTCTGACCAGGGTAAAACGGATCGGCATGTACTTTTGACGTACATTTCTCTGATAGTTATGAATGTTAGGTAATTTTTTTGTATACATTTGTCTGTCAATAACTCTAGGGTATCCATGCTTTCATCTGGACTCTTCCAGCTCTAGGTGCAGACACACCCACTTCCGCACACAAATAAAGTAAGTCTTTTTTAAAAAGCTGGCACATGGAAGAGAAAATATAATTACAAGATTGAGAACTGTCAGTTTCGTTGATTAAGTAGATGGTACCAGGGCAGTCATTTTAAAGATGAATATGATTTTTTGCTGAGTGAAATATTTTGTTCTATTTCTTTCTAGATTAGAATATTTCAATGAACAGTGACAAGAATTTGGTAAGTAAATAGCAGTTATTAGATTTGTATGAAAATGTGTGATGAAACATCTAGCTCTCAGATAATTATGCAAAATGCAAAAACAAAAAGTAACTCCAAGACAAAATCCTAGTCACTAAGTGAGAAAATGTAGAAAATTGGGAGATAGCAAGTATTCTTCAGGAAAGTTACTTAAAATCAGAGTCAAATAGTGTTTTTACGTCTTTCCTTCTTGAAAGTAGTATTACTGGCATTCAGTGTTTAACTGAAATTATCTCTTAATGAGCTCAGATTAAATGATCACTTTTCATGCAGAGATAGCATACCATTCCCAGCAAAAATTAAGCTTTCTAAAAGAGTATATATAATTGTTATTTTATTTTTATCTCTTACAATTTATTTCTAAACTCAGTGCAATTAGGGTTCTCTTCTATTGCTCAGCTTCAACTACACTTCACAATGTATGTAATAACATCTAAATTGATAAATCCACTGATCACTTATCAGGCGCTGATCTTTTCTAGTGACTTTTGACAATTATTTTTTTTCCTTCTCAAAATATATTACACACTACTCTCCCAGTTTCTTCCTGTTCTACTACCAGCTGTTTTCCTCTCTTAGGATCCTAGGAATATACCAGGATTAATCCTTGACTCTGTTTTCTTTTTCTGCATGTATACACCCCCTGCCCAGTTATTCTCACTCTTCTCTTATTTCCTAGATTTACAAGTCATTTGTGATGCTAATGATTTCAATTTTCATTTCTAATATTGGAGTTTGGGTTCTCACCATGAAGTTCCTCTCAAAACCAACTAATTTATCAAAATTTTCACTTTTATACATAATATGCACTACATTCTAAAATACTCAAATTTGAGCTCTTGGGATTCCCTTTCAAATCTGTTCTTTCAGTAGATTTTCTCATCTTAAAAAAATTGGTTGACAATAAATGATGGTTGATTAATTCTTAAAGTTAAGCAGTGTAAATGCTTGGTTTCATACCAGACTGCCTTTTCATTTCAAGGATTTTAGGAAATCGGTATGCTAACAAATTCTAACAGTTATGTCATGAAAATAAATCTAGAATCTGAAAATTAACTCCATAAAACTACTGTGTTCATAGTCAACCAAATTGTTGGTATGGGCTTAGAATTTTTCTTCCTAGTTCTGACATTGTTCTAAACAATTTATTGTCAGCACAATAGCCAGAAGGATTCTGGAAGTGTATGTTGAATTTCTATAAATGGCTTATGGTGTGGGAAATCCTTCTGTATATGTGTTGCTTTTATTGGTTAATGAATAAAGCTGCTTTCAACCAATGGCTTAACAGAGTAAAGCCAGGTGGGAAATCCAAACAGAGATGTAGAGAGAGAGTAGGTGGAGTCAGGGAAAAGCCATATGCCACAGAAGACAGACAACTCTGCCGGAGCATGCCAAAACTTTGCCGGTAAGCCATGACCTTGTGGTGATGCACAGATTAATGGAGATGGGTTAGTTTAGGATGTAAGAGCTAGCCAATAAGAGGCTAGAGCTAATGGGCCAAGCAGTGATTTAATTAATACAGATTCTATGTGGTTATTTCAAGTCTGGGCAGCTGGGAACACACAAGTGACCCCTACCAATAGACTTCCATCTCCTTTCGATGTATTGATTTGCTCACAATACATATTTCAGTCATATGGTCCAGCCCACAAGTCTTTTCAGACTTTATTTCTTAGTATAGTTTTTTCCCCTCACACTTTTATTTTCTCTGCTTCTTGGACAAATCAGGCAGACTGTACTGCTGAGCTTTTCTACCTGTTCTCATTACATAGAACACCACAAATATATAAATGGCTTATGGACTTCTTTTATGATGTTACTAAAATACAGTTTTTAGGAAAGATAGTCTATCTTAAACTATAACTTCCTTCTTTGTTTTTTTTATTCTTCCAAGCACAAATTATCAACAGTCTATCTTAAACAATATTTGATTTTCACTACATAGAGAGTTCATGACCACCCTGGGCTGTATGAAATCTTACATCAAACAAGAACAGTGACAGAACATGGTTGCTTTCCCAACTGGATTTTGGGCTTACTTGGGATTCATATTTTTCCTTGCCTACTTGTCCCTTTTGGAATGGAAACATGTGTTCTATATCTTTCTCAGCATTCTAGTTTGAATAAAGATGACTTGCTTGATTTCATTAGACTCAGGATCAATCATGACTTGATTTTTATTCCTGTATTATTTACATAAGACTCTGGAATTTGGACTTGGAAGGAGTTGGGAATTTGTGGGTACTGGGATAGAATGAATGTATTTGCACATGAGAAAGATAATAATTTTAGATATGGCTGGTGGAATACTATAAATACGTCCCTCAAAAGTTGATTCATGGGAAATTTACCAGTAAATTAATATTAATGATATTTACACATAAAGACTTTGGGAGGTAATTAGTATTAAATGAAGTCATTATGGTCTCTGTCTTTCTCCTTGCCACCTTGAGATAAGTAATTTGACTTTTTCTCGCATTTTTGCTACCATGATGTTGTACCTCACAGTAGGTCTGTAGCAGGAGTCAGAAGAGGGTATTTGGATGTCCCCACACTCAAGTTATAGATGTCGTGAACTGGCATGTGGGTGCTTGGAGCTGAACCTGGGTCCTCTGCAAGAACAGTAAGTTCGCTTAACAGTTATGCCTTCTCTTTAGCTCCCAGAAGCAGTTTTTGAAGGTGCCTTTCTTTCTCTTTATGTCCTTAGGTGCTTTGATGAAAAAAATCTGTTGAGTGTAAGTATGTGGCTTTGTTTAGGATCTTTCTATCCTGTTTCACTGATCAATTGATCTCTCTATTTTGATAGCATCCTCCTTTTTCCATATAAGAAAATCTTTAATTTTAAACAACAAATAGCATGTAGCCACAAGTATCCATGTTTTATTAAAATCACATAAAACCTAGGCACAAAACTACATTCATTTTGCTTAGAAAAATTATTTGAAGATTTGAAAATATACAAACATGCTACAGAATGCACAGGAAATAAATTTAAAACCAAGTGTAGAGAGCTAAATTAATTTTACATACAGCTTCCTATATTAATTTGGCATTTATTTTACTTGAAGACAATGGAAGAATAAAACATTTATTGCATATGTTGTAATTCCAGCTAGTAAAATCCTAACAATTTGCATTTAAAAACAGTAAATTTGACTTAAAAATTTGTCTGAGGAGATTAATAAAATAACCTCATTTTTATCGCAATTCATCAATCCTTATTATCTATGGTTTCAGTTTATGTTCCTCTTCCACTTTAGTTTCTGAATGCTTACATAGTCCAGTGCCTTCCTTTCCAGTTTCTTCTTCTTGGTTTGTTTGTTTTTTTGTTTTGTTTTGTTTTTTGAGATAGGGTTTTTTTTTTGTGTGTAGCCCTGGTTGTTATGGAACTTGCTCTGTAGGCCAGGCTTACCTCCAATTCAGAGATCTACTTGCCTCTGCCTCCACAGTGCTGGGATTAAAGGTGTGTCTGTCCCACCATTGCCTGGCTTCTTTCCAGGTTTTTTGAAGATATTCTTTGACCCTTATTGAAATTTTCTCACATGTGCCTTTATCTTGCTGATTTTAGGATCTTCTCTTTATATTTGCTTTTTTTGTGTGTTGGGAAATTTGATAATGATGTGTCTTGGGATTATGTTTCTTAGATTAAATCTGAAGAAGTTTGAGCTTTCTGTACCTGGATGTTCTATTACATCTTTAAGGAAGCCTTCTATTCCTGTTTCCTTCTTAAGCTTATACAGTTCAAATGGTTCCTGTGTTGATGCTGCTTCATAAGCTCATGAATACTTTTCATTCCGTTTCCTTCTCTTTAATCTTTTCTGACTAGATTTGCAAATGACCCACCTTTAACTTCACAGATTCTTCTGCAATGGTCAATTCTTTGATTCTCTCTATTATGTTTTTATTTCATCAGTTGTATTTTCAGCTCCAGAAATTTAAAATTATAGTTTTAACCTTTCTTCTAAGTTGAAAATTTTGACATTTTTCTGATTTCTTTGAACAGTTTGTGTTTTCTTTCTCTTTGCTGATCTCTTCTTAAACAATAATTTTGAGTCTTTATTAGTTGGTTTATATCTTCATTTTTGGCATCTGCTACTGAAATTATGTTATTTTGTTGGTGTTAAGACTCCTTTTTTTTAAAAAAAAATGTTTCTAGGTACCTTGCCTTGATGTTTGCAAGTTTGATGGAATTTCTACATGATGCAGATTTTTTAGCCTGTTTTGTTTTGGAAATTCCTCTTTCTACACGTTGGTGCAAGGCACCTTTTGGGTGGTATAAAGTAGTTTTCATTGCCAAGTATAATGATGCCTATGTAGTCTATGTGCTATGTCAGTTGAAGTTGCTGTTGATGAAGTTTCTTGGGCTCCTCAGCAGGTGAACATTGGTTATACTCTTATGGTTATAGTTGTTGGGCATTTTGATGATAACTACTAAAATACTCCTGACGTCTTTTTTTTTTTACTGAAAGGTTCCCTCTTGGTACTCAGACTGGCTTGTGGCATCACTTTCCAGAAGTCTCAGTATTGTGACATTAGTATATGGTGTGTGGCACTCATGGTGTAGCCACTGAGCTGAGGCCTCACACACAGGCATTTGTGGAGGTGCCACTTCTCTAGAATCCAGGGAACTAATGGCACTAATGTCCATGGTACAGATACTCCTGCATTATTTCAGAGTAGACAAGATATGAATGCTTGTGAAGTAGCCAGTCATTATAAAAAAATGGTAGGACAAGCATGCGCAGAGTTTGAGCAGTTTGCAGTTATGGCAGGTCCCAACTTTCTGTTGTGATGTGTGTATTATGAGAATGCTCAGTGTGAGTTTATCTCTAGAGGCTGGACGTGAAACTAGCTTGCTATCATGGTAGTGCCAGTGTTTGAGATAACAGCACGTCAATCAGGCACAGAGCTCAGGTCTCATTCAAGTCTAGAGGGCCCTCGTGGAGCAGCTCCAGGCTTGGGGTATATGTGGAGTATAGAGATGTTGTCACTCTTTTCCTAGAATGGCACAACAGCAACTGCTTTCTCATGAAATGTATTCTGTATCTATGATTCCTCTCCAGAAACAAATATTGGTTGTCCTTGTTAGTTTTGTATTAACTTGACACAATGTAGGGGAAGAGGAGGCACAACTGAGTAGTGCCTCCATCAGATTGCTTGTAGGCACAACTGTAGGACATTTTCTTGATTGATTATTGATGTGGGAATTCCCAGTCCATAGGAGGAGCGGACACCCCTGGGCTGGTGGTCCTGGAGAGTGCAAGAAAGAAGGCTGAGCAAGTCATGGAGAGAAACCCAATAAGCAGCACTCCTCCATAGTCTTTGCTTTATTTCCGGCCACTTAATCATATCCGCATGGGCTATGATTAGGACATGTAAGCCAAACAAACACTTTCCTCCCAAAACTGCTTTTGGTCATGGCATTTTATTATATCAGTAAAATCTTGACTAAGGACATTGACTATGTTATTGGTACAATGTAGTTGTTGCAGGGTTGTTGCTGCTGCCTGTTGTTCATTTTCTGGGGGCGGGGAGGAGGTGAGAAGACACGGAGGCAATGACACAGACTCTGAGAGAGTCCAATACAGAACTTCTTTATTATAAAAAGGTCAGGTTTTTTTATGGGGTTAGGGAAATTAAGCTGTAGCAGCAATGTTTTTACTTGGTCCTTTTGAAATTGGCAGTTGCTGCTGGTGTGTTGTGATTGGCTAGGTGTACATGTCATTAGTTACTGTGGTTTTCGTCCACTGACAGGTTGTTTTGGCCAATGTTGCTTATTCATTGTGAGTTTGCATGTGCTTGCTTGTGCTTGTGCTATTGTACTGCTTCATCTCATCTTTTTTTATTTTATTTTTTTGTGGGTGACCTAGTAGGAGTTATGGGTTTTTATAACCCCACCTTGGGGACATTTTGGGCTGTGTCTGTCTTAGGTTGACCTGCTGGACAAGTTTTTACCCAACTTTGACTGCCAGTTCTTGAAGGGTTGGGTCCCTGGAAGGTTCTAAGAACTTAGAAGCAAGGGGAGACTTTAAGGAGAACTAGGGCTTTAAACTGCCTCCTGTATTTGTGTTAGTCAAGCAAGGACCACCTCCCTTGAAGGCTTTAGTCCGGTGCATTCCATAGCCATTAACACCTGGAGTGTTGCTTTCTTCAGGATCTTGACTGTAGGAGACCCTTAAGCAGAAATATTAGAGCCACCACTATCCCTGCAACAAGTTTAGAGGGGTCTAGAAGGGATTTTATGTGATCTCATACTTGGCCAAAGAATATGGTAGAAAAATCCAATGACTCGACTCGTGGTAAGTTAAGTTGTATAGGTACTGATTAAATGTTTACAGCTGGGCAGGGGTAAACCAGGTAAAAGATTATGAAAATTTTGAGGGGACAAATAAAATTGCTGATGGAGGAGCCTAGCCTGTTCCAGCAAAGGCAATGACACTGTCATAGTCATAATTAGGTGATCTGCTCTGTGGTTGCCTGTTGCTAGCATTCCTGGCAGTCCTGTATGTGGTCTGATAAGGGATATATGCTAAGGGTGTCCTCTGGACTGTAATGTCTTGAA
Source organism: Arvicola amphibius (assembly GCF_903992535.2). NCBI lineage: Eukaryota > Metazoa > Chordata > Mammalia > Rodentia > Cricetidae > Arvicola > Arvicola amphibius. The sequence goes on from NC_052065.1 coordinate 64,306,129, forward strand.
TAGTTTACATGGTTTTGGAGGTAGACTCCTTTAGGGACTTTAATTTTGCAAAAGATTTAATTTTGCATGTTTGTGTGTCATAGTGGATATCTGAGAAAATATTTACGGGATCTGGTTGGGTCTTTTCCAGTATCTTAAGGACTGCCAATAACTCCCCTAGTTGTACTGATTCAAGATTTGGTTGGGTATAGGTCCTTTCCTTATGATTAACTCTCATTAACCCAAAATTAGTTTCATTAGCATCTGTAAAGTGTATAGCAGCCTGAGGGATGACATTTTTTGATGGTGTGGCACAATTTTTTTATCTTTAATTTTAAAGGGAGTAGGGCAGAAAGTTGTCTGTCCTGAGGGAAATGATTATCCAGCATGCCCATACTGGACCTAGCAATCACTTTAAAACAGACTTCTTCTCTAAGTGGCTTGCTGTTTTTCCTGGCTTTGCTTACAACAACATCTCTGCAGTCTATATCTATAAATGTAACTCCTGGGTCAGGGAGTGCACCAAGTACCACGAGTGACTGTTGACTGGCCTGAACAGCAGTAAATAGCTTATTTTCATGGGCTGTCCCAGGAAGCTGGCTGAGCACATAGAGCATGAGCAACAGAAACTCCCTGCTGCTACCTTGGCTCAGGAAGAGGACCTAAAGGTCTTCCATGATGCTTTCAAGCTAGCTCGCAAAGACACCAAAATCTCTATTAAGGTTGGCTATACTGCTGTTCAACTAACCTCAGCAGAAAGAACAAAAGTATTGGGGCAATCTATCTTTTTTAAATAACATCTACTATGCTTCTGAAATCAAAGAGCTCTGCCTCGTGGATGAGAAGCAGTTCACCTTAACCAGTGCAAACCAAGGCACACCACTTACCTTCAGGCTGCAGGAGTGTGAAGTCATTGTTTAGTCTATCATTTCTATCAGGGCCCACTGGGAGCTTCTAAAGTCTCATGCCCAATGATAGCCATTTCAGTATTTAGGGCATTAGGTCTTTGGATGATCCCTGGGACAATCTATACATAAATGGCCAGACTGTCCACATCCCCAGCAAGTATGATCTGGCAGGATGGAATTATCATCCTTGTCAAGTTTGGTGTTGACAAAGACATTGATGAAAGCCATAAGGGTGGAAATGGGCCTGTTCAATATCACTGGTGGCCAAGACCCACTTATGAATATTTTCATTTCTAACAGGTGCAAAGACATTATGTGTGACAGTGTTGAGCCCCTCCCAGGTTAGCTGTTTAAAAAGGATATCTTTAGTAAGGGCCAGATGGGACACTCTTTTTAACAGCATTGTTTTGACTTGGGTCAAAAATTCAGGAAATAGTTCAGCAGTCTGCTGGACAAGATTGCGGAAATAGCCTACTCTATCTTGGTGTATACAACATTTGAGGGCTAGGTTGGACACTTGTTGGAAATAGGCATGTAGGTCAATTGTGGATTGTGAGACAGGATCAATATATTGACCATGGCCAGTAAGCATGTTGAGGGTAATATTAAGTTCAAATTACAAATTTGTATGGGCTTGGGTCTCTGCAGAGCACCATTGGAGGAAAACTGAGGGATCAAAGACTGCCTTCAACATGAAGGAACAATTGTAATGGGTTTGAAGCTGCATGGCCCATTTTTTGAGTACTTGCTCAAAATAAGGAGAATCAGGGTAGCATCGGTCACCCTTACACACCCCTGCATGGCTCCCAGCCTGCTCCCAGCCCAGCTACCACTGGGAGGGAACATAGCTGACAAGGACAGCATCACTTTAGCCTCCAGACTCCACAGGGATTGGATGCACTTGGAAGTGTTCAAGCATATCGAAAATGGACTGGAATCACAGATGTTGGACCCGACACCGACCTTCCTCATTCAGGGATAAACACAAGTGGTTGGCCTTGCCCTGGAAGTTGAAAGTGAGGGCATATTTACCATGTATTGTCTCACTCTGATGTACCAGCAAGACACCATGGGAGCCAGTGCCTCCTTCCAGCACTTACTGGGCAGTCTTGAGTTGAGAGAGCATGCCATGGAACCAAGGATATCCTGAAAGGGGCTGATTCCCCCTCAGTGCCCTCTGACAACCCCTGGAACAGAAATAACCCTGCATCTGCTTCTGAAGTATCCAGGGGAGGGCAGGGAGTTGAGAGGGGATGAACTGTTCTTGCCGGGGCTCCTCCTCAATGGGAATGTGAGGGGGCAGTTCCAGAGAAAGCAGTTCCATTGAGTCAAAGTAGGAGGCAGCAATGGAGGCAGAACTAGGGGAGAAGGATGCTGATGGCTGGTCAGAAAGGCCCCCATAAGCCTCCTCTCACAAGCGGTCATTACTATTGCTGGGTCCCAGCAGCAGATCCTGGCTGGACAGACTCTCTGAAGGATTCAAGCTGGGCAACTCCAGGCTGTACCTGTATTTTCCTTTGCGAGGAAGGAAGTCCCAGGGGTCAGAAGAAGGGTCATGTTACAGGGGCTGTTAGCAGGGCAGGATCCTGGGCTTAGGCACCCTTTCCTGGATGTCAGACATTCAGGCCTTCTCATGAAGTGCATCATTTGTCTCCAGAATGTACTCTGAAGGGCCTTCTACCTTAACCACAAACGTGTTCTCCCTGTCAGGCATCTCTAGGGTCGTGGCTTGCTGATATCAGTGATAGTAGAACAGGAAATGCTGAATTGGGGCTGGGTTGCCTTGGGTGGTACAAAAAACTCCAAGCGATTTCTTCTTCCTCCTTTTTCTTCATTTGGAAGCAGTAGGTGATACTTCTGCCACTGAGGCTGCCTCCGCCCCCCCAGTTTAGCTCAGATGCCCCTCCTCCATGACCCACTCCTGCTGGGTCAGGGGCAGCTTCTTCAGACCCCATAAAACTGAGCAGCTCTTCTCTCTGTACCATTCCTGCTCTGTCTTTCAAGGTTTTTCCTCTATGACCCAGTCTCAGCCTCTCAAAGTAATGAGTTCATCTCTCCCCAGGGGATGTGCCATCACTAGCCAATCCCCTACCACCTGTCCCAGCACCACCAGAGGAATTGGAGTTCCTGTTTCCACCTAGGACTGGAAGGTCTGATGTGGTTTCCAGAGGCCCTGCTGGGAAGTATCAATGGCCTCCCTCCACTGCATGATGCCTCATAGAGAATCTCTGACTGAATGACACACTGAATGGAGGGAAAAGCATTTCTTGAACTTCAGCTTTGAGGAAAATGTAGAGGAGGAAGAGGCTGAGGAAGGAAGGGGGCCATCTAGGTAGATAGAGATGGGCCCAGCACAGCCAGGGACCCTCCCACCCTGCAACTGTCAAAGGACAAGTCATGTGGTGGCACAATCTCCATACGGGGGCTCAATGGGGCCAAGACAAGTGAGGAGAATGAGCCCGAGACCCCGGGCCACCTCAGCTTCGAAGTGGTGTAGGAATAGCTCAGCAAAATGACCAGAAAAGGCAGTTTCTGCTCCATGCTCTGCATATTGTGGGTGGGAGGCCAGGTAGAGATGAAAATGGTGGGGAAGATCCAGGGCAGCAGCCCTCGCGTGGTACTCACAGAACCCTTGCCAACTTCGGGGAGGGGGTGGTGACAGCGCTGGTGGAGAAGGGAAGGCCCCATCCTTCAGGTAAGGGGTACCATTCATGATGGGCCTCAGGAGGAGCCTGTGAGGAGGGGGCAGCAAAGAAGAAAACAGTCAGAAGACACGGGGTGAGCAGCAGCAACTGCATCTCGGTCCCCTTGCTCAGCTCCAGGGTCAAGCTAGTGGAAGTAGCTGCCATCTGAGGAGAATGTTCCAATTCCGGGAGGGAAAGAAAGGGGATTCAACTATAATCCAACAGCCAAAGCCTTTCCGTGGATTAAGAGATCAGCCACCGCCCTAATGGCTCTTAACCGGTGGTCAAATAACCAGATTAGTTGAGAAGAAAGACTAGGAGAGGAAGTCCAACAGTCCACACTCAGACAAGCGGTTGGGACTCCCCAGTTGGAACTCCCCTAAAGCAAGAGAGCCTTCAGATAATCCAGGAGAGTGGCTCTGGGCAAAAGTTGTCACTTGCTCTCAGGCCACGAGGGAGTCTGAGCTAGGACGAGGACAGAGGGGAAAAGGAAAGCAGTGTTCCGCAGACCGAGTGTGCTGCTTATAGTGAGGGCCTTTCATAGTTTGTTAGCCCATGACCATATGCGCACACAGTGTCTCCGGGCCAAAGGGACTGGTCAGAGAGTTCTTTATTGGTTCTAGCTCCTGGGTGGTCAGCCCTTATGTACTGGGATGAACTGAGTCACGATGGAGAGTTCCTAACCAGGAACACAAACGGGGGGAGGGGCAAAAGATGTAGGAATAGGAAAGAAAGTCGCAACCCACCAAGGGATTAGAACACAAAAATAAGGGTCAATTCACTGAAAACAGCTGAAGGGGGTGAACTCAAGATGCTGGCAAGGAGTCGGGATGAATACAGCAGTGTGGCAGCAAGCAATAAAGAAAAATGCCCAAAAGAGGATAAGGAGGACCCAAAAAGCAAGCAAAAGGAAAAGATCCATCCGCGTTGGGTGCCAGTTGTGGTTGTTGTGGGTTTGTTACTGCTGCCTGTTGTGCGATCTCCATTTCTGTGAGGGGGGAGGGCAGAGGGTGAGAAGGTGCAGAGGCAGTGACACAGACTCCCAGAGATTCCAATACAGAAGCTTTTTATTATAAAAAGGTAGGGTTTTTTTTATAGGGTTAGAGAAATTAAGCAGCCACAGCAACATTTTTGGTCCTTTTGAAACTGGCGGTCACTGCTGGCGTGTTGTGATTGGCTAGGAGTGCGTGTCATTAGTTACTGTGCTTTTGGTCCACTGACTGGTTGTTTTGGCCAATGTTGCTTATTCATTGTGAGTTTGCATGTGCTTGCTTGTACTTGCGCTATTGTCCTGCCTCAGTACAAGATATCCACTATGAGCATAGAAGACTGTGCTGGTTCCCATCACACAGCTGCCACTGATAGTGCATATACTGTCTAGTTTCATGTCAGTGTGACACAAGCTAGAGTCATCTGAAAGGAAAGAAGCTCAACTGAGAAAATGCCTCCAGAAGATCAAGTTGTAAGGCAATTTCTTAATTTGTTATTTTATCCCATTTTGAGTGGTGCCGTCACTAAGCTGGTGGTCCTGGGTTCTACAAGAAAGCAGGCTGAGCAAGCCAATGGAAGCAAGCCAGTAAGCAGCTCCCTTCTATGGCCTCTGCATCAGCTCCTGTCTCTAGGATCCTGCCCTGTTTGCGTTCCTGTCCTGACTTCCTTTGATGATGAACTGTGATGTGGAAGTGTAAGTCAAATAAATAAACCACTTCCTCCCCAAGTTGCATTTGGTAATCATATTTCATCTCAGCAATGATAAACCTAACTAAGATAGTGCCTACCTTCTATATTTGTTGTTAGTTTCTGGTATCTCAAGCATGCTAATATCACCAGTAATCATTTTTTTTTCTCCTTTGATACTCACTTTATTGCTTTTCATTGCCTGTTATATCCTGTGGATACACACTCATTAGACATTACTGTTTTTGACTTTGACTTTTTTCCTTTTTATATCAGAAGAATGTAGTAATCACAAGGTCATAGGTGGTTACACTAACTGTACATACATCACCACAGACATTTCTGAAGACCAAAATACTGTTAATTATTTGTTATTCCTCTATTTCTGAAAAATTTTAAATCATTGCTTTTCTTTGATATCATTAGAGAGCAAATCCACATCTGATAGTTCTACAGTTGTAGAAGCATCCTAACTTTCCTGGACATACTTTCAATGGCCTGGAATTATCTCTTCAATAAAGTTTCTGGGATGTCCACTTGTTCCACTGTTGGGGGAAAAATTTAGGATATAAACGAAATAGCAGAGCAGTAGGTGGTGGTACATGCCTTTAATCCCAGCACTACAGAAGCAGAAACGGGAGGATCTCAGTGAGTTCAAGGCCAGCCTGGTCTACAGAGCTAGTTTCAGGACAACCAGGGCTACACAAAGAATCCCTGTCTCAAAAAACAAACAAAAAGATCATCAAAGAGATAAAAGTTAAGGGAGGGACTACAAATAGTGTCCTAATTGAGAAGTTCAGTAACAACTGAAAATGATGAACAATCTCATCTATAGACCAAACTGTTGCCAGAGGTTTTCTGTCCAGCCCAGTCCCACAGCTATTCAGTTCCAAAGAAACACACAGACGTCTACATTAATTATAAACTGATTGGCCTATTATCTCAGGCTTCTTAATGACTCTTCTAACTTGTATTAGTTAATAATTCTTGTCTGTGTTAGCCATGTGGCTTGGTATCTATTTTCAGCGAGGCAGTCACATCTTGCTTGCTCTGTGTCTGGCTTCTTCTCTGTCTGGGTGACAACTGCAGACTGAAACTTTCCTCTTCCCAGAATTCTTGTTGCCCCACCTCTACTTATTGCCTAGCTACTGGCCAACCAGCATTTACTTAAAATACAAGTGACAGGGTACAGACCATTGTCGCACAGCACCCGCCCCTCCGTTTTTAAAACAAGAACTCTAAATTGAATCTCCTTTGTTTAGCTTTCTACTGACCATTATCCATAACAACTTGCAACCAACATTTTAAACAAAGGCAAACATCCATAATCCATTTTTTGGAATGTGGGCATAGTTTTCTAGGTTACTTCTTGCTGACTGGGGGCACTGATAATCTTATGGGGACCTCAAGTGCTGACTGGAGTATCCTGTGAGGCTTCATCATCTTAGGCAGCAGTCTTTGAACTGTTCTGGATGTAGAACTCAGATATCTGGGCCATTCCTCCGATCAGAGATTTCTCAGAGAGTCTTCCTTGGTCAAACCTGATTTTCTTAATGCAGAATGAATTCACGGTCCCTCATTTCCTGTGGAAGCAAAAAAAAAAAAAAAAAAAACTTCTTCTCCAAAGTAACATATCATTTGACTTAAATTTTAAAGTCAAAGCATTTTTAATACACACACACACTCACACACACACACACACACACACACTGGACTAATCTAGCAGCATTTACCATCAAATGTCTTCTAACAGCTTTTGCTACTTCCTCAGTCATCAAACAATTTAAAGACAACACAATAATATACAGTATCCCGACTTTCTGTGTATTTTTAATCTTTACATGGCTTTATTTTAAACCCTATTTTTAATTTTTGGCTTTTTTTAAAAAAAAGATGTATTTATTTATTGTGTACACAGTGTTCAGCCTCCTTGTATGCCTGCAGGCCAGAAGAGGGCACCAGATCTCTTTACAGATGGTTGTGAGCCACCATGTGGTTGGTGGGAATTGAACTCAGGACCTCCGGAAGATCAGCCAGTTCAGTGCTCTTAACCTCTGAGCCATCTCCCCAGCCCCTAATTTTTGGCTTTTTGAGGTAGGGTTTCTCTGTGTACTTTTGGCTATCCTGGAACTCTATAGACCAGGCTGTCCTTGAACTCACAGAGAGCTGCCTTCTCCTGCCTCCCAAGTGCTGAAATTAAAGGTGTGTGCCACCACACCTTGAACTCAGAGATCTGTCTGTCTCTGCCTCCCAAGTATTGGGATTAAAGGTGTGTGCCACCACACCCAACTACTCTCTTTTTTCTTTTTTCTTTTAAGGACTTTATCCTTTTTTTCTCCCAAGCCTACATATATATATATATATATACATATATATATATATATATATATTTAAAATTTTAATTAAATTCTTTTTTTTCCATCTCCTTCCCTCCTACTCCCCCTTCCCTCCCCTCCCTACCACCCATACCCCCTCTCCACCCCTCTCCAAGACAAAGAGCCATCAGGGTTTCCCTTCACTATGTTAAGTCCAAGGTCCTCCCAGCTCCCCCTAAGTCCAGGAAGGTGAGCAACCAAACTGACAAGGCTCACAGTGAGCCCGTCCATGCTGTAGAGTTCATGTTCATTGCCATTGTCCTTGGTTTCTCAGTCCTCCTCCACCGTCAGCCACATTCAGAGAGTCCGGTTTGGTCCCCTGTTCCATCTGTCCCATTCCAACTGGACTTGGTGGTCTCCCGTTAGATCTGTCCCACCGTCTCAATGGGTAAACGCACTCCTCGCGGTCCTGACTTCCATGCTCATGATCTCCCTCCTTTTGCTCCTCATCAGGACCTTGGGAGCTCAGTCCGAAGCTCCTATGTGGGGCTCTGTCATTTTCTCCATCCAATGCCAGGTGAAGGTTCTATGGTGATATGCAAGATATTCATGAGTATGGCAATAGGATCTGGACATTTCTGGCACCCTCTCCTCAGCTGCCCAAGGACCTAGCTGGGGGCGTCTTCCTGGACACCTGGGAACCCCTCTAGAGTCAAGTCTCTGCCAACCCTAGAATGGCTCCCTTAACTAAGATATATAATTCCTTGTTCCCATATCCACCCTTCCTATATCCCAACCATCCTATTCCCCCAAGCTCTTCCCATCCTCCACTTCACACTTTTCTCTCCCCATGCCGCCCTCCCCCCATCCCACCCCACCCACATGTTCCCATTTTTTGTCCGGCAATCTTGTCTACTTCCAGTATCCAGGAGGATAACTATATGTTTTTCTTTGGGTTCACCTTCTTATATAGCTTCTCTAGGATTTTTTTTTTTTTTTTTACGAATTATAGGCTCGATGTCCTTTATTTATGGCTAGAAACCAATTATGAGTGAGTACATCCCATGTTCATCTTTTTGGGCCTGAGTTACCTCACTCAGGATGGTGTTTTCTATTTCCCTCCATTTGCATGCAAAATTCAAGATGTCATTGTTTTTTACCGCCGAGTAGTACTCTAATATGTATATATTCCACAGTTTCTTCATCCATTCTTGCACTGAAGGGCATCTAGGTTGTTTCCAGGTTCTGGCTATTACAAATAATGCTGCTATAAACATAGTTGAACAGATGCTTTTGTAATATGATTGGGCATCTCTTGGGTAAATTCACAAGAGTGGGATTGCTGGGTCCTGGGGTAGGTTGATCCCAAATTTCCTGAGAAACCTCCACACTGCTTTCCAAAGCGGTTGCACAAGTTTGCATTCCCACCAGCAATGGATGAGTGTACCCCTTACTCCACATCCTCTCCAGCAAAGGCTATCATTGGTGTTTTTGATTTTAGCCATTCTGACAGGTGTAAGATGGTATCTCAACGTTGTTTTGATTTGCATTTCCCTGATTGCTAAGGAGGTTGAGCATGCCCTTAAGTGTGTTTTGGCCATTTGAACTTCTTCTGTTGAGAATTCTCTGTTCAGTTCGGTGCCCCATTTTTTAATTGGGTTCATTAGCATTTTAAAGTCTAGTCTCTTGAGTTCCTTATATATTTTGGAGATCAGACCTTTGTCTGTTGCGGGGTTGGTGAAGATCTTTTCCCAGTCAGTAGGCTGCCTTTTTGTCTTATTGACAGTGTCCTTTGCTTTACAGAAGCTGCTCAGCTTCAGGAGGTCCCATTTATTCAATGTTGCCCTTAATGTCTGTGCTGCTGGGGCTATACGTAGGAAGCGGTCTCCTGTGCCCAAATGTTGTAGACTACTTCCCACTTTCTCCTCTAACAGGTTCAGTGTGTTCAGATTGATATTGAGGTCTTTAATCCATTTGGACTTGAGTTTTGTGCATGGTGATAGACACGGATCTACTTTCATTCTTCTACAGGTTGACATCCAGTTATGCCAGCACCATTTGTTAAAGATGCTTTCTTTCTTCCATTGTGTGCTTTTAGCTCCTTTATCAAAATTCAGGTGTTCATAGGTTTGTGGGTTAAGATCTGGGTCTTCTATTCGATTCCATTGGTCGACTTCTCTATTTTTATGCCAATACCAAGCTGTTTTCAATACTGTAGCTCTGTAATAGAGTTTGAAGTCAGGGATGGTAATGCCTCCAGAAGTCCCTTTATTGTATAAGATTGTTTTGGCTATCCTGGGTTTCTTGTTCTTCCATATAAAGTTGATTATTGTCCTCTCAAGATCTGTGAAGAATTTTGATGGGATCTTTAAGGGGATTGCATTAAATCTATAGATTGCCTTTGGTAGTATTGCCATTTTTACTATGTTGATCCTCCCAATCCAAGAGCAAGGGAGATCCTTCCATTTTCTGGTGTCCTCTTCAATTTCTTTCTTCAAAGATTTAAAGTTCTTGTCAAATAGGTCTTTCCCTTCCTTGGTTAGAGTTACGCCAAGATATTTTATGCTATTTGTCGCTATCATGAAAGGTGAAGCTTCTCTGATTTCTTTCTCTGCTTCCTTATCCTTTGTATATAGGAGGGCGACTGATTTTTTGGAGTTGATCTTGTAACCTGCCACGATACTAAAGGAGTTTATCAGCTGTAGGAGTTCTTTGGTGGAGTTTTTCGGGTCGCTTATGTACACTATCATATCATCTGCAAATAACGAAAGTTTAACTTCTTCCTTTCCAATTCGAATCCCCTTGATCCCCTTGTTTTGTCTTATTGCTATTGCTAGAACTTCAAGCACTATATTGAAGAGATAAGGAGAGAGTGGACAGCCTTGTCGCATTCCTGAATTTAGTGGGATGGCCTTGAGTTTCTCTCCATTTAATTTGATGTTAGCTGTCGGCTTGCTGTAAATAGCCTTTATTATATTTAGGAATGAACCCTGTATCCCTAATCTCTCCAAGACCTTTATCATAAAGGGGTGCTGAATTTTGTCAAATGCTTTTTCTGCATCTAATGAGATGATCATATGGTTTTTATCCTTCAGTTTATTTATATGATGGATTACATTGATAGATTTTCGTATGTTGCACCAGTCCTGCATCTCTGGGATGAAACCTACTTGATCATAGTGGATAATTTTTCTAATGTGTTCTTGGATTCTGTTTGCCAGTATTTTATTGAGAATTTTTGCATCGATGTTCATGAGTGAGACTGGCCTGTAATTCTCTTTCTTGGTTAAGTCTTTGTGTGGTTTAGGTATCAGGGTAATTGTAGCTTCATAAAAGGAATTTGGCAATGACTGTTCTGTTTCTATATTATGAAAAACCTTAAGGAGTATAGGTATTAGGTCTTCTTGGAAGTTCTGGTAGAATTCTGCATTGAACCCATCAGGTCCTAGGCTCTTTTTGGTAGGGAGGTTTCTGATAACAGTTTCCAATTCTTCGCGACTAACAGGACTATTTAGAGCATTTACCTGGTCTTGGTTTAACTTTGATATATGGTACTTATCTAAAAAAGTGTCTATTTCTTTTACATTTTCCATTTTTGTGGCATACAGGCTTTTGTAGTAAGATCTAATGATTCTCTGAATTTCCTCTGTGTCTGTGGTTATGTCCCCTTTTTCATTTCTGATCTTATTAATTTGAGTGTTCTCTCTCTGCCGTTTGATTAGTTTGGCTAGGGGTTTCTCAATCTTGTTGACTTTTTTCAAGAACCAGCTTTTTGTTTCATTGATTCTTTGGATTATTTTCTGTGTTTCTATTTTGTTGATTTCTGCCCTCAGTTTGACAATTTCCAGTCTTCTACTCCTCCTAGGTGAGTCTGCTTCTTTCTTTTCTAAAGTTTTCAGGTGTGCTGTTAAGTCTCCAATGTGTGCTTTCTCCGTTTTTTTTTAAGTGGGCACTTAGTGCTATGAATTTTCCTCTTAGCACTGCTTTCATAGTGTCCCATAAGTTTGAGTAAGTTGTGTCTTTATTTTCATTAAATTCAAGAAAGACTTTAATTTCTTTCTTTATTTCTTCCTTGACCCAGCTGTGGTTCAGTAGTTGACTGTTCAGTTTCCATGAGTTTGTAGGCTTTCTGGGGGTAGCATTGTTGTTGAATTCTAATTTTAATCCATGGTGATCCGATAAGATGCAGGTGGTTACTAATATGTTTTTGTAACTGTGGAAGTTTGCTTTGTTACCGAGTATGTGGTCAATTTTCGAAAAGGTTCCATGAGCTGCAGAGAAGAAGGTATATTCTTTCCTTTTTTGGGTGGAATAATCTATAGATGTCTGTTAAGTCCATTTGGTTCATTACCTCTATTAAGTCTCTTAATTCTCTGTTAGGTTTCTGTCGAATTGACCTGTCCATTGGTGAAAGAGGAGTGTTGAAGTCTTCCACTATCAGTGTGTTTGGTTTGATTGCTGCCTTGAGTTCTAGTAATGTTTCTTTTATATAAGTGGGTGCTTTTGTATTAGGGGCATAGATATTCAGGATTGAGACTTCATTCTGATAGATTTTTCCTGTAATGAGTATAAAGTGTCCCTTTCCATCTCTTCTGATTGATTTTAGTTTGAAGTCAACTTTGTTAGAAATTAGTATGGCCACACTGGCCTGTTTCTTAGGTCCATTTGCTTGATAAACCTTTTCCCAACCCTTTACTCTGAGTAGATGTCTGTCTTTGTGGTTGAGGTGTGTTTCTTGTAAACAGCAGAATGTTGGATCCTGTTTTCGTATCCAATCTCTTAGCCTGTGCCTTTTTATAGGTGAATTGAGCCCATTGATATTAAGTGATATTAATGACCAGTGGATGTTAACTCCGGTTGTCATTTTTTATTTGGTAGTAGAGATTGTGTGTTTCCTTTCTTTGAGATGTGCTGGTGAAGGGTCGCTAGACGTCTGAGTTATTTTGGGCAATGCTGGACTCCTTTGTTTGTGAATTTCCTTCTATTACTTTCTGTAAGGCTGGATTTGTGGCTATGTATTGTTTAAATTTGTTTTTATCCTGGAATATTTTGTTTTCTCCATTTATAGTGAATGAAAGCTTGGCTGGGTATAGTAATCTGGGCTTGCATCCATGGTCTCTTAGTTTCTGCAAAACATCTATCCAGGACCTTCTGGCTTTCATGGTTTCCATAGAGAAGTCAGGTGTTAGTCTGATAGGTTTACCTTTATATGTTACTTGACCTTTTTCCTTTGCAGTTCTTAATATTCTTTCTTTATTCTGTATGTTTTGTGTTTTGATTATAATATGGCGAGGGGATGTTTTTTTTTGATCCAGTCTATTTGGTGTTCTGTAAGCTTCTTGAACCTTAATAGAAATATCTTTTTTCAGGTTTGGGAAGTTTTCTTCTATAATTTTATTAAATATATTTTCTGGACCATTGAGCTGTAATTCTTCTCCTTCTTCTATGCCTATTATTCTTAGGTTTGGTCTTTTTATTGTGTCCCAGATTTCCTGAATGTTTTGTGATGAGGATTTGTTGGATTTGCTGTTTTCTTTGATCAGTGCATTTATTTTCTCTATGGTATCTTCAGAATCTGAGATTCTTTCTTCTATCTCTTGTATTCTATTGGTTATGCTTGTTTCTGTAGTCTCTGTTCGTTTACATAGATTTTCCATATCCGGCTGGCCCTCGGGTTGTGTTTTATTCCTTGCCTCCATTTCAGTTTTCAAGTCTTGCACTGTTTCCATTATCTGTTTGATTGTTTTTTTTCTTGGTTTCCTAGGATATCATTTACGGATTTACTCAATTCTTCAAACTTTTTGTTATTCTTCTCGTCCATTTCCTTAAGGGAGTTTTTCACCTCCTGTTTAAGGGACTCTATTACTTTCATAAAGTCAATTTTTTCTACTTCTTCTTGATTAGTGTGTTCAAGTCCTCCTGTTATAAGTTCGCTGGGTTCTGGTGCTTTCATGTTTTTTTCCAAATTGTTGGAGGAATTCTTGCATTGGCACCTGCCCATTTTATCCTCTGAATAATCCCCTTTGGGTCTTCTTTTAGAAGTTCAATTCACCCCAATGAATTCAATTCACTCACCCCAATGAATGGTGGATCCTCTGGCAGACTGTCAGGTCTCCTTGCAGGCCAAGCAGCTCACTGACAAAAGGCCTACATTGCTGCAGGCAGGCTAGTGAAGGAGGGGACCTCCCACCGGCCTGGGTGCACTCAATTCCAGGTCCCCGGCGCCCAAACAGGCTGAGCTGTGGGATTTTTGTGGCCCCAAAGATGGGAGGATGGGGGGGGAGGAGTTGGGAAATGTCGGTGGTCCCTCTCCAGGCAGCTGCCGCGGTTCCGGCACTCACTCCTCACTCACCCCAATGAATGATGCATCCTCTGGCAGACTTTCAGGTCCCCTCTTGGCCAAGCAGCTCACTGACCAAGCCTACATATATTTTTAAACACACAGTAAACTGTTTAGTGGTTTTCTTCATCTTTGAATCTATCTTTACTGTATATCCCTCTTTTTCTGACCACATGAGTCTTTAATTTGCTAAGCAATATGGATAGGATTAAACTTTCACTGACATTTATCTTCTTTCTTTTAGATAAAAGCTATTCTACAGGTACAAAATGACCTTTCATTGTGATTTTAATTGCATTTTCCTGATCATTAGTAATGTTCAGAAACTGGTCATATAGTTATTGGCCACTGACTTGCCTACATTTAAGAAATAAACTCTCATGGACCTAGTCTATTTTTTAAATTGATGTATTTGCTTTGATACTATTGTTTGAGTTCCTCATATATTTTAGAACATAATCCATTACCAGTTGAATACAGCATTTTCTTCATTTTCCACTTTGCTACTCTGTGGGTCTTATTAGTAGTGAAACAACTTTTAAGTTTTTGGTAACCTCATTTGTCTATTTTTACTTTGTTTTCTAGGTTTTTGGAGCCATTCATATTAAAATAATCTTTGCTAAGGCCAACATTAATAAATCTTTCTCATGTTTTATTCCAACATTTTACACTTTTAGGTCTTATGTTTAATTCTTTGGTAATTTTTATTTGTTTTGTAAATAGATGATATATGCCAGAGGAATCCTTTGTCTAGATGTGAATATCCATTTTTCCCTACACAATTTATTGAAGAAACTCTTCTTTACCTTTGTGTGTCCTTGGTACCTTTGTTAAATATTAGTTGCTTATATACATGTGAGACTATTTCTAGGCCTTCTATTTAGTTCTGTTGTTCTAGATGTTTATTTTGCTTATACTATCACTTTATTTTCATTGTTTTAATTTTTTTAGTTGATCAAATAGCATCCATAAGAGTGTTCGAATTATTCAGTCTTTTTTGGTTTCATATAAATTTCAGGATTGTTTTGTCTATTTTTTAAGAGTCACATTGTGCTTCCAAACAATTAAAATAAGAAGGATTTAATATAAAAAGAACCACATTGTGATTCTTATAGAGATGGCATTGAATCTTTAGACAACACTGGATACTTGAAAGATTTATTTACTTTTATTTTGTATTTTTGCATGTTTTGCCTGCATGTATTTCTGTGCACCACATTATATATATACTTGGTTCTGTATTTGTTAAAATTCCCATGCCACATTTTACCAATTTAGAAAAAGCAATCCAATAATTCATATGAAACTACAAAAGATTATGAATAGTCAAAACAATTCCAAGGCATAAGAACATTGCTGGAGGTATTAAAATACCCAACTTCATTATACTACAAAGATGTTGGATTTTGTCAAACACTGTTTATGCACACATTGATATGATCTTATGATGTTTAGTCTTTTTGATCATGCGTTTTGCATTATTAACCCCAGGAATACACTCCAGGGAGTAAACTTAAACCTGGTGAATGGCTGGTCCTTTTAATGTGATGTTGAGTACAATTTGTTAGAAATTCCACTGAATGATTTTTAAGAATCTGTGTTTCTCAGCTTTAGGAACAGGGTATTGCTAGCTTTGTAACATGTTTTTGAAAGTATTCCTTAATATCTGGGAAGAGGTTGGCGAGGATTAGTGTTATCTCTTCTTTCCACATTTGATGGAATACAGCTGTGATGCCACCTGATCCCAAACTTCTCTGTGCTAGACTTTAACACACTACTTGCTGCTAGTCTGCCCAGATTTTGTATTTGATTTTGCTTCAGTCTTGGTAGTGTCTGTAAGTGGAGAAATGTATCTATCTCTGTTGTAGGAGTCCACTTCTTTGTTTCTCGACCATCTGGCTCCCCAAACTCCCAAAATAACTACACAGAAACTGTATTAATTAAATCACTGTTTGGTCCATTAACTCTAGCTTCTTATTAGCTAAATCTTACATCTTACTTAATTTAACCCATTTCTATTAATCTGTGTATCACCACGAGGCTGTGGCTTACCAGGAAAGGTTCAGACATCTGTCTCTGGTGGGGGCTACATGGCTTCTCTTGACTCTGCCTCCTTTCTCTCAGCATTCAGTTTAGTTTTCCCTGCTTAGCTCTGTTCTACCCTATCAGGCCAAGCCAGTTTCTTTATTAAACAATGGTATTCATAGAATACAGAGAAGAATCCTACATCACATCTGTTTTAAATTGTCCAATTTGTGGTGTGTTATTGTTCACAATGTTTTTTAGTATATCTGTGTTGTCATTTGAAGTGCAGTACATCTTTCTTTAAATTATATGAATACTTTCCTTTTTTCTTAGTCTACATAAACATTTAATATATCTTTTAGTCATTAACTAATTTATTTGTTTTCTATTCCAACCCCAGCCTCCCTTCCTTCTCTCCCTCTTCTCCCTCCCCCACCCTCCCTGAATTCACTCCTTTTCTCTCTCTGCCTTTTAGTTAGTTTAGATAAGAGTTTGTATATCTTGTTGATTTTCTCAAAGAACCAACTCATTGGTTCCATGATTCCTTGTATTGTTCTCTTTGTTTCTATTCTATTGATTTCAGACCTCAGTTTGATAATTTACTGCAGTCTACTCCTCTTGGGTGTGTTTGCTTCTTTTTGTTCTAGAGCTTTCAGGTGTGTTGTTCGGTCACTAGTATAAGATCCCTCCAAATTCTTTATGAAGGCACTCAGTGCTATGAACTTTCCTCTTAGCACTTCTTTCATTGTGTCTTATAAATTTGGTTATGTTGTGCATTCATTTTCACAGAATTTTAGGAAGTCTTTAATTTCTTTCTATTTGTTCCTTGACCCAGTGGTAACTTAGTAAAGAGTTGTTCAGTTTCCATGAATTTATAGACTTTCTGTTGCTTTTATTGTTGAAATTCAGCTTTAATACATGGTGGTCTGATAAGATACAGGGATTATTTCGATTTTTTTGTATCTGTGGTCGATTACATGGTCAGTTGTGAAGAAGGTTCCATGAGGTGCTAAGAAGATAGATTCTTTGTCTTTGGGTGAAATGTTCTGTAGATATGTTATGTCCATTTGAGTCATAATATTTGTTAGTTCCATATTTCCCTGTTAGGTTTCTATCTGGTAGACCTGTCCAGTGGTGAGAATGGGGTATTGAAGTCTCAGACAGTTAATATGTTGGGTTTGATGTGTGATTTAAACTTTAGTATTTTTTTTTTTTACAAATGTCAGTGTACTTGCATTTGTGTTTCAGCTGCATTGGAATATTCAGGGCCTGTTGTAGTATGATAGCTGGGCTCTGGTGGTGTCATATTGCCATGGCTGTTGTTGTTTGTGTTCTTACACTGGTGCTTAGGTATCTGGTTGGGGTCGTGATTATATCTAGATCCTGATTTCTGAGGGTTTTTTTTTGTCAGATGGGTGTTTTGATCCTTGGTTTTTGTTTTCTTTTTGGTCTTCTCATCTTTGTATTCTGTATTTCTGACAGTCAGTGTGACCTCTGAACTAATAAGGCATCTCTGTCCAAGTTGGGAGCTTGTCTACTGGTGGTTTGCTTGGCCTTTGGTGCAGTGGGTGGATGGGGGGCGGGTCTCTGTTCTAACTGGTGTGGCCTGTTCTTTTTGACTGCTGTTATCTGCACCTGTTTTTCCCACTGGTGTGGTCTATACATGAGCCACCAAAGTCTGCTCCTCAGACTGTATGGTCTGCACCTGAGTGCTGGGATTTCACCTGAGTTGTGGCCAGGGCCCTGCAGTGGTGCTGGTGATGACATAGGAGGTGGATGAACACAGGATGGGTCCTGGGGAACAATTCTGGAAAATGGTGCAGCTCAGCTGTCAAGCAGGTCACTCACCTGTTCTTTAGACTGGTGTGCACTGTACCTGAGCTGATGAAGTCTGCGGGAGTTGGGGGGAAGGGCTGGCTGTAGGGAGGATGATCAAGTGGGAAGACTTGGGCAGTGCAATGGGTCTTGAGGGAACAGGTTCCAGGCAATGGGGGCAGTCCAGCTGTCAGTCCTATTACTCACCTGCTCCTTGAACTGATGTGGCTAACAGCCAAGCAGCGAACTTCTGATAGCATTGGGGGGATGCAGAGTCCAGCAGGGCTGCTGTTCTTCAGTCTGGTCTGGACTGTATGATGGAGTCTGCTGGAGTTGGGGCTACCTAAACATTTGTCAGTTACCGTTATCCTTTGAAAAACCACGTTTACTTTTGCTTGTCTTCTACTGCCTTTCCAGTTTCTAGTTCATTAATGTTGGTCTGATTCTATTTTATTTTTTATATTAATTTTGTGTTTATTTTACCCTGCCCTAGTTACTTGAGTTGTAGTATCAAGATGGTTGAGAGCTTTCCTTTTTAACCGTGGGATTCAAATCCCATTAGATTTCAAATATTGTGTTGCCATTTTTATTTTTCTCAATTCATTAGACTTAAAATGTGGTGTTGCCGTTTAATTTTCTCAATATCCCTTTTTATTTTCTTTCTTGTCCCATTGGTCATTTAGTACCAAATTTGTGAATTTCTCTAAATTCTTCGTGTTGCCAATTCCTGTGCCACTGTGTCCAGAAAATATGTTTGACATGAGTCTTATCTTTTGAAGTATATAGAACTTTTGTGCCCTTCCTGTAGTGTATTCCACATATGCATGAAAATAATATGTATTCTGCTGCTATTGGACAGAATGCTTATATATTTGTGTTAGGTCCATTTTACTTACATTTACTAAAAAGTCCTGTTTCCTTATAGCTTCTCTGGATGATCAATCCTTACTTGTATTTCTACTTCTCCTTTTATATTTCTTAATATCTGCTTTATACATTTATGTGCTTCTATGTTGGCTATATATATTTGCAATTTATATATCCTCTTTCTTTAAGGAATTGATTGTGAATTTATTACAGGATAATGGTAACACACTCAAAGGGTGAGTGTAGGTGTCTTAGTTAGGGTTTCTATTGCTGTGAAGAGACATCATGACCTCTTACAAACAAAAAATGTTTAATTGAGGTGGTGGCTTATGGTTTCAGAGATTTAGTTCAATATCATCATGGTGGGGAGTGTGACTGCATCCAGGCAGACACAGTGTTGAAGAAGGATCTGGTACATCATACATTTTGACATGCAGGCAACAGGAAGGGGTCCAACATGCTGGGTGTGGCTTGAGCGTATATGAGACCTCAAAACCTGCCTCTACCGTGGCAGACTTCCTTCAACATGGTCACACCCACACCAACAAAGCCACACCTCCTGCTAGTGCCACTCCCTTTGGGGGCCATTTTCTTTCAAACCACCGCAGTAGGAGTTTTTTTTCAAAAAGCAATTTTTTTCTTACAATATAGTCTGATTATGCTTTTTCCCTCCCTCAGTACCTTCTAGGTCCTCCCCACCTTCGTACCAACCCAACGACACTCTTTCTTTCTTTCTCTCTCTCTCTCTTTCTTTCTTTCTTTCTTTCTTTCTTTCTTTCTTTCTTTCTTTCTTTCTTTCTTTCTTTCCTTTCTTTCTTTCTCTGTCTCTCTTTAGAAAATGAACAGGCAAACAAACAAAAAACAAGCAAGTAAGCTAAAAAAAAGAACCCAAACCCCACAAGGCAAACGCATACACACACATATCATGAAAAGGACTAAATCAAAGACCATAATATGTAAGAAAAGACCAATAAGAGACACATCCCAGGGATGTTGGATAGTTAGTTCTGTGGGTTCAACTTTGATGAAGGAGAGGTAAGGAATTCTAAGAATGGATTGAGACTTTCCTGTAATAGACGTTACCCTCCTTTTCTGTCCCTTTTTGGGAATTTTCAGATGTGGATAAAATCAGACATGACAGGGTGGACAATTTTGCACAGCTAACGATATGGAGCTGCTAATATAATGAAGTGAAGGGCAATTTGTCTTCTCAGTTGGCTATTTTGGTTTCACCTGGTTTGGGGTGGTTTTATGTCTTTACTGTTTGCTTATTCGAATGATGTGCTGTTGTAGTACAACTCTACAGTTAGAGCAACCGTTAGCCTACCTCTTTCCCCTCTGGGCCTATCTAGCTTATTTCTTCTCTTGGAGATTCCCATTCCTTAGTCTTGAGGGGTGAATGACTCCCAGCTGACACTGTTCTATTGACTCTACCTATTGAGAGCAAAGCAATCTGACTCTGACCCATGGCAGTCAGAGGTGGTACAGGTGCCTTTGAAATCTTACAGGACCATCTTTTTAGCATGGAATCGTTGGTCTGAAAGATTTGTATTTTAAAATAAAAAAATGTAGAGACCAAATATGAGGAGCAGAATAATAGTTATCAGGGGCTTAAGAATGATAAAAAATAGGTTAGACCTTAGAAGCAAGACAATTTTTATTGCTGTCCAAATGATGTTTATATTACTTTAAAATAATCTAGACATTTTGTCCTAGAGCAAGAAATATGGCAAATCATAATGCATAGCAAAGAAAGAAATGTAGCCTGTGATGAAGACAAATGAAGATATTTATCTTCTTGTTTGACTATTAGCTCTTTAAATAGCACAGACACCTTGGAGTAACCTCTATTATAGGGCTCACTTCTCAGGCTCTGATCTCCACTTTGTAGCACTAAAGATAGTTGTGGTAATTATTGGCTTCAGATAACCCAAACATACATCCCAAACCAAGGTAGATAACAGAAAGTTTGTTTACATAATTGAAAATACACTTAACTGTATTTTAAAATATCTTAATGGTAGTGTTAAGAAGGGCTGAATGATACATTATGGTGAAGGCTAGCTGTACTGGACTTTTTATGGCTCTTGGTTAAAATAGCAGAGGTGTGTCAAGAAACGTTTAGAAACTGTTGGCTTTTCTCCCTGAAAGCTATATCCATGGATATCTTTTATTATTTTTGAAAAATTCTTGTAACAACTGTTATAGTGCATACTGATAGCCCTCTTTCAGATCCAGTTTGCCTCTTTTTGTTTTTTATTATTGTTACTAATTAGTTCATTTATTGGCTATACTTTTCTGTTGAATGTTTAAGACAATGTATGTGTCTAAAAGTATCTTTTTCTTCATTATTTTACTGTTTGATTGAAGCTCCTTAGGGACACGAGGCACTCATTGACTCCTTTAACTTTTTTCTATCAGATGCATCAGTTTCATTATCTACTGCGATAAAACACATATTCAGTGTTTATACAGCCTCTCTGTTCAAGAGGATAGGTATCTTAGTAGAACTGTAGGCTAGGAATCCTGGCTGACCTTGGAGAGTAAGAACCAAATTATAAACTGTCTTCTTAGTCCCTTTATCCTCTTTGACCTCCAGATTTTGATAGTTAAATGCCCATGGAATCAGTCACCAGTCTTGAGGAGGAAGAAGTAGGTTTTAATTAATGCAATAAGCTCTCAGATATATGAATATTTTGGAACACACATATGGTGTTAAATATGCCACAGTGACCTAAAATAATAGTTGCTTAATTAACTAAAAAATCATTTTAAAGACTTTAAAACAAATACTTAAATAAATCCTAACTTTGTTTAGACATAGTTGTCTTCAAATTGATTGTTTTCAGTGGAGTATCTTGTTTATTTCCAATGACAGAACATGGTATACTGCCCACAAAATTCTACCATCTGAGGTCAATGTTGAAGGATTGCAGTGTTCCTCAGCAGCCAAGGCTGTAAGGTTGTCCATTGTGGTGGTGAGCACTATTGATATTTCCAATGGCAAAGCCTGATTCTGCTCTTTTCATGTATTTCCCTCCTATCTACAAAGTTGTGATCAACACCTTTGGAAACAGAGTTTACTTAAGAGCATTTTTGGACCAGTGTTTCATTAATGGAACTCTTGTTAACATCTTGGTGAAAGAGTCTGAAGCATAAGTAAACATGTAGAAACCAATGTTCTAGGACCCAGGGTAGTATCAGCATCTGTATGGAACACAGGCATCTCCACTGCCGCTCTGTTAATGCTGTGCATGGGGCAAGCATTTATGGAAGTGGGGTAGCTGAAACATATGTTTGTTCTTTTCTTTTTAAACGTATGTTGGTATCTTTTTGCCTGTTTGCCTGTATGAGTTCTTCATATATGCAGGTATCCTAAGATGCAAGAAGAGGGCATCATATCCACCAGAATTTGAGTTATAGGCAGTTTTGAGTTGCCTAATGTGAATGCTTGGAAGCAGATGTGGGTCCTCTGCAACAGCAAGTACTCTTAACTACTGAGGAATCTTTCCAGCCCCTTTTCTATTTTTCACTTCATTTTTATCTATTATTTGAAAGCTCAGTGTTTATCAGCAATGTATTTTGTTTGCACAAAAGACTTCATGTCAAAAGTATCATTTTTTGCTCAATTCCCAATTCTTGTTGCGGAAATTGATGACTGGAAGTACACAGGATTGAGAATTAAGGTTATCTTGAAAAACAAAATGAATTTATAATAAAGATAAAAAACCATGTAAATGAGATAGAACAGAATATCTAACAAAGATTTTCTGACAAATGTGGTGGGTATTGCAGAGAAATGTTGACGATATGATTATTTTAATAAATGATACTTGGATATTAAATATTAATATGGCAAAAGGATGTCTTATCTCTACCAATCACAAGAAGTCAAGTATTTTTAATTTGAGTGACAAAATATTTTCTTTACTTGTGAAAATTCTTACTTAATATTTATCGTCTTCCTTTAGTCTTTTAAAAATACTTATTTCTATGTGCCTTTTAATTTTTTTAGCTTTTTGAAATTAGTATATATCTTAATGGTTTCCATTATGTATTCTTCCTACATGTTTTGTTCTTATTGGTCCCACTATTCCTTTCTTCCCCCTCACACTCTACCCTGTCCTTTTGTTTCTCATCTACCTGTCCAATAATTCTCCTCCTTTTATGACACGTTATTCTTCCACCTTTAAATATCTTCTGCCCCTCTGCTCCTCATTCTAGTTTTAAGACCTTTAGTCACACACACTAGTATATATATTCACATATACTCAAAGTCTAGAATCAGCCTATGTGAGGAAACAGTGAGGGTATGTCTTTCATAGCCTTGTTCATTTCACTTAGCATAATCGTTTACAGTTCCATCAATTTTCCTGAAAGTGTTATAACTGCATTTGTCTTTAGAGCTGAAAAATATTCTCTTGTGTATACTACCGATTCATGTGTTGATGGACATCTAGTTTGCTTTATTTCTTAGCTATTGTGGATGTGTAGATATCTGTGTTAGAACTTGGAGTCCTTTGCCCAAGAGTGATAGAGCAGGGTCAGTAATTCTACTTTTGATTTTATAAAAATCCTCCATACTGATTTCTGTAGTGGCTGCACCAGTTCCCATTCCTACCAGCAGTGTTTATGGGCTGCTCTTTCCTCACATCTTCATCTACATATTTTTTTGTTATTTGTTTTCTTTTTCAAAAATATTTATTTTACTTTTAATTACGTGTATGTGTGTCTTTGTGTGAGTAGGTTCACATGAGTGCTGGTGCCCTCTCCAGCTGCAGGAGGTAAAGGCAATTGTAAGATGCCTGATGTGGATACTGGGAATCAAACACAGACACTCTACAAGAGTAATGAGTGCTTTCTAGTATGATCTTTTAACACTGAGCTGTCTTTCCTACCCCACCATTTGTTTGGTCACTTCAGTGTTTTTTTTTCCTTTAAGAACTGTCTCTTCATCAACCTATATTTTGGTTGGAAGATTTCTTTCTTTCTTTTTCTTTCTGTTCTTTACAAATTCTAGATATAAACCCATTTATTATTATTATTATTATTACTATTATTATTATTATTAAAAAATTCCACCCCCACCTCCCATTTCCCTCCCTTTCCCTCCACTCCCCTCCCCTCCCTTTCCAATCCAAGGAGCAGTCAGGGTTCCCTGCCCTGCGGGGAGTCCAAGGTCCTCCCCTCTCCATCCAGGTCCAGGAAGGTGCACATCTAAACAGACTAGGCTCCCCAAAAGCCAGTACGTGTTGTAGGATCAAAACCCAGTGCCATTGTTCTTGGCTTCTCAATCAGCCCTCATTGTCCGCCACGTTCAGAGAGTCCAGTTTGATCCCATGCTTTTTCAGTCCCATTTGAGCTGGCTTTGGTGAGCTCCCATTAGACCAACCCCACTGTCTCAGTGGGTGGGCGCACTCCTCGTGTTCCTGACTTCCTTGCTCATGTTCTCCCTCCTTCAGCTCCTCATTTGGGCCTTGGGAGCTCCGTCCTGCGCTCCAATGTGGGTCTCTGTCTCTATTTCCATCCATCTCCGGATAAAGCTTCTATGGTGATATGCAAGATATTCATCAGTATGGCTATAGGAAAGGGCCATTTCAGGCTCCCTCTCCTCAGCTGCTCAAAGGAACTAGCTGGGGGCATCTCCATGGATACCTGGGAACCCCTCTAGAGTAAAGTCTCTTGCTAACCCTAAAATGGCTCCCTTAATTAAGATATATTCTTCCCTGCACCCCTATTTACCCTTCCTCCATCCCAATCATCCCATTCCCCCAGGGTCTCCCCTTCCTCCCCGCCTCACTTTTCTCTCCACATCTCCCGATCACCCCTTACTGCCACCCCACCCCCAACCCCAAGTTCCCAATTTTTGCCTGGTAATCTAGTCTACTTCCAATATCCAGGAGGATAACTATATGTTTTTCTTTGGGTTCACCTTCTTATTTAGCTTCTCTAGGATCACAAATTATAGGCCCACAGACCTTTATTTATGTCTAGAATCCACTTATGAATAAGTACATACCAAATTCATCTTTTTGGGTCTGGGTTACCTCACTCAGAATAGTGTTTTCTATTTCCATCCATTTGCACGCAAAGTTCAAGATGTCATTGTTTTTTACCGCTGAGTAGTACTCTAATGTGTATATATTCCACACTTTCTTTATCCATTCTTCCATTGAAGGGCATCTAGGTTGTTTCCAGGTTCTGGCTATTACAAATAATGCTGCTATGAACATAGTTGAACAAATGCTTTTGTAGTATGATTGGGCATCTCTTGGGTATATTCCCAAGAGTAGAATTGCTGGGTCCTGTGGTAGGTTGATCCCAAATTTCCTGAGAAACCGCCACACTGATTTCCAAAGTGGTTGTACAAGTTTGCATTCCCACCAGCAATGGATGAGTATACCCCTTACTCTACAAGCTCTCCAGCAAAGGCTATCATTGGTGTTTTTTATTTTAGCCATTCTGACAGGTGAAAGATGGTGTCTCAAAGTTGTTTTGATTTGCATTTTCCTGATCGCTAAGCAGTTTGAGCATGACCTTAAGTGTGTTTTGGCCATTTGAACTTCTTCTGTTGAGAATTCTCTGTTCAGTTCAGTGCCCCATTTTTTAATTGGGTTAATTAGCATTTTAAAGTCTAGTTTCTTGAGTTCTCTTTATATTTTGGAAATCAGACCTTTGTTTGTTGCGGGGTTGGTGAAGATCTTCTCCCAGTCAGTAGGTAGCCCTTTTGTCTTAATGACAGTGTCCTTTGCTTTACAGAAGCTTCTCAATTTCATAGGTGCCATTTATTCAATGTTGCCCTTAATACCTGTGATGCTGGGGTTATACGTAGGAAATAGTCTCCTGTGCTTATGTGTTGTAGAGTACTTCCCACTTTCTCTTCTATCAGGTTCAGTGTGTTCAGATTGATATTGAGGTCTTTAATCCATTTGGACTTGAGTTTTGTGCATGGTGATAGATATGGATCTATTTTCATTCTTCTACTGATTGACATCCAGTTATGCCAGCACCATTTGTTGAAGATGCTTTCCTTCTTCCATTCTATACTTTTAGCTCCTTTGTCAAAAATCAGGTGTTCATATGTTTGTGGGTTAAGATCCGGGTCTTCTATTCGATCCCATAGGTCGACTTCTCTGTTTTTATGCCAATACCAAGCTGTTTTCAATACTGTAGCTCTGTAACAGAGTTTGAAGTCAGGGACGGTAATTCCTCCAGAAGTACCTTTATTGTATAAGATTGTATTGGCTATCCTGGGTTTTTTGTTTTTCCATATAAAGTTGATTATTGTTCTCTCAAGGTCTGTGAAGAATTTTGATTGAATTTTAATGGGGATTGCATTGAATCTATATATTGCCTTTGGTAGAATTGCCATTTTTACTATGTTGATCCTCCCAATCCAAGAGCGAGGGAGATTCTTCCATTTTCTTTCTTTTTTTAAAAAAAATTATTTATTTATCATGTACACAATATTCTGTCTGCGTGTATGCTAGCAGGCCAGAAGAGGACACCAAGATCTCATTACAGATGGTTGTGAGCCACCATGTGGTTGCTGGGAATTGAACTCAGGACCTTTGGAAGAGCAGGCAATCCTCTTAACCGCTCAGCTATCTCTCCAGCCCTCTTCCATTTTCTTGTATCCTCTTCAATTTCTTTCTTCAAAGGCTTAAAGTTCTTGTCAAATAGATCTTTCACTTCCTTGGTTAAAGTTACCCCAAGATATTTTATGCTATTTGTGGCTATCGTAAAAGGTGATGCTTCTCTGATTTTCTTCTCTGCTTCTTTATCCTTTGTGTATAGGAGGGCAACTGATTTTTTGGAGTTGATCTTGTATCCTGCCATGTTACTAAAGGAGTTTATCAGCTGTAGGAGTTCTTTGGTGGAGTTTTTGGGGTCGCTTATGTACAGTATCATATCATCTGCAAATAACGAAAGTTTAACTTCTTCCTATCCAATTCGAATCCCCTTGGTCTACTTATGCTGTCTTATTGCTATTGCTAGAACTTCAAGCACTATATTGAAGAGATAAGGAGAGCGTGGACAGCCTTGTCGCATTCCTGAATTTAGTGGGATGGCCTTGAGTTTCTCTCCATTTAATTTGATGTTAGCTGTCGGCTTGCTGTAAATAGCCTTTATTATATTCATGAATGACCCTTATATCCCTAATCTCTCCAAGACCTTTATCATAAAAGGGTGTTGAATTTTGTCAAATGCTTTTTCAGCATCTAATGAGATGATCATATGTTTTTTTTCCTTTAGTTTATTTATATGATGGATTACATTGATAGATTTTGGTATGTTGAACCAGCCCTGCATCTCTGGGATGAAGGCTACTTGATCGTAGTGGATAATTTTTCTAATGTGTTCTTGAATTCGGTTTGCCAGTATTTTATTGAGAATTTTTGCGTCAATGTTCATGAGTGAGATTGGCCTGTAATTCTCTTTCTTGGTTGAGTCTTTGTGTGGTTTAGGTATCAGGGTAACTGTAGCTTCATAAAAGGAATTTGGCAATGACTGTTCTGTTTCTATATTATGAAACACATTCAGGAGTATAGGTATTAGGTCTTGGAAGTTCTGGTGGAATTCTACGTTGAAACCATCTGGTCCTTGGCTCTTTTTGGTAGGGAGGTTTCTGATAACAGTTTTTAATTCTTCGCGACTAATGGGACTATTTAGATTGTTCACCTGGTCCTGGTTTATCTTTGGTATATGAAACTTATCTTAAAATGTCCATTTCTTATACATTTTCCAATTTTGTGGCATACAGACTTTTGTAGTAAGATCTAATGATTCTCTGAATTTCCTCTGTGTCTGTGGTTATGTCCCCCTTTTCATTTCTGATCTTATTAATTTACTTGTTTTCTCTCTGCTGTTTGATTAGTTTGGATAGGGGTTTGTCAATCTTGTTGTTTTTCTCCAAAAACCATCTTTTTGTTTCATTGATTCTTTGGATTATTTTCTGTGTTTCTATTTTGTTGATTTCTGCCCTCAGTTTGATTATTTCCAGTCTTCTACTCCTCCTGGGTGAGTCTGCTTCTTTTTTTCTAGAGCTTTCAGGTGTGCTGTTAAGTCTCCAATGTGTGCTGTCTCCATTTTTTTAAGTGGGCACTTAGTGCTATGAATTTTCCTCTTAGCACTGCTTTCATCGTGTCCCATAGGTTTGAGTAAGTTGTGTCTTTATTTTCATTAAATTCAAGGAAGACTTTAATTTCTTTCTTTATTTTTTCCTTGACCCAGGTCTGGTTCAGTAGTTGACTGTTCAGTTTCCATGAGTTTGTAGGCTTTCTGGGGGTAGCATTGTTGTTGAATTCTAATTTTAATCCATGGTGATCCGATAAGATGCAGGTGGTTACTAATATGTTTTTGTAACTGTGGAAGTTTGCTTTGTTACCGAGTATGTGGTCAATTTCTGAAAAGGTTCCATGAGCCGCAGAGAAGAAGGTATAATCTTTCCTATTTGGGTAGAATGTTCTATAGATGTCTGTTAAGTCCATTTGGTTCATTACCTCCATTAAGTCTCTTAATTCTCTGTTAGGTTTCTGTCGGATTGACCTGTCCATTGGTGAGAGAGGAGTGTTGAAGTCTCCTACTGTTAGTGTGTGTGGTTTGATGGCTGTCTTGAGTTCTAGTAATGTTTCTTTTACATAAGTGGGTGCTTTTATATTAGGGGCATAGATATTCAGGATTGAGACTTCATTCTGATGGATTTTTCCTGTTATGCGTATAAAATGTCCCTTTCCATCTCTTCTGATTGATTTTAGTTTGTTAGAAATTAGTATAGCCACACCTGCTTGTTTCTTAGGTCCATTTGCTTGATAAACCTTTTCCCAACGCTTTACTCTGAGTAGATGTCTGTCTTTGTGGTTGAGGTGTGTTTCTTGTAAACAGCAGAATGTTGGATCCTGTTTTCATATCCAATCTCTTAGCCTGTGCCTTTTTGTTTTTTGGTTTTTTTTTTTTGAGACAGGGTTTCCCTCTAGGTTCTAGAGCCTGTCCTAGAACTAGCTCTTGTAGACCAGGCTGGCCTCAAACTCAGAGATCCACCTGCCTCTGCCTCCTGTGTGCTGGGATTAAATCATGCGCCACCACAGCCCGGCAAGCCTGTGCCTTTTTATAGGTGAATTGATTCCATTGATATTAAGTGATATTAATGACCAGTGGTTGTTTACTCCGGTCATCATTTTTTTTTGTGGAAGAGATTGTGTGTTTCCCTTCTTTGAGATGTGATGGTGAAGGGTCGCTAGATGTCTGAGTTATTTTGGGCAATGCTGGACTCCTTTGTTTGTGAATTTCCTTCTATTACTTTCTGTAAGGCTGGATTTGTGGCTATGTATTGTTTAAATTTGTTTTTATCCTGGAATATTTTGTTTTCTCCATTTATAGTGAATGAAAGCTTGGCTGGGTATAGTAATCTGGGCCTGCATCCATGGTCTCTTAGTTTCTGCAGAACATCAATCCAGGACCTTCTGGCTTTCATGGTTTTCATAGAGAAGTCAGGTGTAAGTCCAATAGGCTTACCTTTATAAGTTACTTGACCTTTTTCCTTTGCAGCTCTTTACATTCTCTCTTTATTCTGTATGTTTTGTGTTTTGATTATAATATGGCGAAGAGATTTTTTTGATCCAGTCTATTTGGTGTTCTGTAAGCTTCTTGCACCTTCATAGGAATATCCTTCTTTAGGTTGGGGAAGTTTTCTTCTATAATTTTATTAAATATATTTTCTGTACTGTTGAGCTGTAGTTCTTCTCCTTCTTCTACCCCTATTATTCTTAGGTTTGGTCTTTTTATTGTGTCCCAGATTTCCTGAATGTTTTGTGATGAGAATTTGTTGGATTTGCTGTTTTCTTTGATCAGTGCATTTATTTTCTCTATGGTATCTTCAAGAATCTGAGATTCTTTCTTCTATCTCTTGTATTCTATTGGTTATGCTTGTTTCTGTAGTCTCTGTTCGTTTACCTGGATTTTCCATATCCAGCTGGCCCTTGGTTTGTGTTTTCTTCCTTGCCTCCATTTCAGTTTTCAAATCTTGAACTGTTTCCTTTACCTGTTTCATTGTTTTTTCTTGGTTTTCCAGGGTATCATTTACGGATTTACTCATTTCTTCGAGCTTTTTGTTATACTTCTCATCCATTTCTTTAAGGGAGTTTTTCATATCCATTTTAAGGGTCTCTATCACTTTCATAATGTCAATTTTTTCCACTTCTTCTAGAGTAGGGTGTTCAAGTCCTTCTGTTGTAAGATCGCTAGGTTCTGGTGTTTTCATGTTTCTTTTTATGTATTATTACATTGTAGTAGAATAAAACTAGACATCTACAGCAAGAAGAACCCTGGAAAAAAATCACACTACTTGGAGAGTAAAAGTATTTTAATTTTTTGTTTATCTTTCTCTGTAATAGCCCTAAGTGTCCTGGAATTAGCTCTTGTAGACAAGCATGCCTTGAACTCACAGAGATCTGCCTGCCTCTGCTTCCCGAGTGTTGTGATTAAAGGTGTGCACCACCTCCTGTGATGTGTTTTAAATTTATATGTGGAAAGCAGAAGAGGAAGTTGGTTTCCCAGGAGCTGGAGATAAAGGTAATTTGTTCCATCCAATAGGTTTTTGAAACTAAATTCCAGTCCTCTGAAGGCTAATGCATGCTCTTAACCACCAAGCCATCTCTCCAACTCCTGTACAATATACTTTTCAACAAACAAATGGGTCACTTAACAAATCCATAAGAAGGACTGTAGAATTGGTTCAGTGTTTAAGAGCACATACTGCTATTTTAGAGGGCCAGTGTTTAGTTCTCTGCATCCATGTTAGATGTCTCCTAACTGGCTGTAACTTCAGCTCCTGGGGTATCCTATTCTCTAGCTCTGCAGACACCTATACTCTCATATATATATATATGTATATATACATATATACACACACACACATATACATATATACACATACATACATACATATATACATATATGCATATGCATATATATATGTATATGCATATATGTATGCATATATGTATGTGTGTATGTATGCATATATGTATATGTGTATGTATGCACATATGTATATATGCATATATATGCATATATGCATATATGCATATATATGCACACATGCATATATGCATATATATACATACATATATGCATACATGCATATATGCATACATACACATATACATATATGCACACATACACACATACATATATGCATACATGCATATATGTATGCATATGCGCATATGCGCATATATGCATATATGCGCACATGCACATATATACATATATGCGCATATGATATGCGCATATATGCGTATATACATATATACATGTATGCATGTATGCATATATGCATGTATTTGCATATGTGTATATCTGTATATATGCGCATATATGCACATATACACATATACACATATACACCACATATGCATATATGCGTACATACATATATGCATATATACATATACACATATATGCATATATACATATATGCATATGTGCATATATGCATACATACATATCATACATATATGCATATATACATATATGCATATATGCACATATACACATATACATATATACATATATACATATATACATATATACATATATACATATATACATATATACATATATACATATATACATATATACATATCTGTGTGTATGTGTGTGCATGCATAAATATGTGCACACATACACATATGTATACATATATACATATATGTATATATACACACACATATACACATATACACACAATTTAAGAAATAAATATTTTAAGCATCAAAAAGAAAATTAAAATATTGTTAGACTCTTATGTAAATGATGACACAGATAACCAGAACTTTGGGGATACAAGTAAGTGAGTTATAACAGGAAAGCTAATAGCTTTAAGCACTTAGATTTAAAATAACTTGGAATATTTCAAATAATTAAGCTGAACGATGAACATTAAAGTTCTAGGAAACATGAATAAGAAAAACTAAAATCTAGCAGAGAGGAAAAAATAAGATAGATTAAAGGAGAAATTAATGAAGTGAATACTAAAGGAATAATAAATAGATTATATATAATACATAATATAAATAATACATATATTCAGTCAAAGAAATGCTTATTTGATGCAATATTTCTTCTGTTGTTTTCAAACAGGGTCTAACGTAGCCCAGGTAGCCCTGGAGCTGGCTGTATCAAAGGGTAAGATTGAAGTTTTGACCCTCCAGCTTCCATTTCTGGAATGGCTAGGATTACAAGCCAGCTTACCTCCACCACCTCATTTGAGATGGTGAGACAAATCATATTTGCGTTCTTATAATTTTCTTTACTAGCTAATTCTCATATTTGATTCTGTATTCATCCTGTTGTAATTAATTCCTTAAATTGAAGAATCAGAAGAAAATCTGACCTCCTGCACATAGGTAGCTGAAAAAAGCAAAGTATATTAATATCTTATCCAGGTAATTATAAATATTCTTTCGAGCCCTATAATCTAATGAAGTGTGATTAAGTCGCCAAGAATATTGCTTTTGAAAAATATTAATGCTAGTCTCATAGCATGAGTTAGTTTCTTCAAGAACATGTTTCTCTATAACATTGAGCCTGACATCTGAATCTCTCTGGCTTTCTGTCTTTTTACAATGTCATACCCCTTCACACATGATGCTGCCATCATCCTATCCATTCCTTTATGAAACATAAAAGCAGGCCCTTGACAGAAGCTGAACACACTAGAATAACTGATCTTGGTTATTCTTCTTCACAAACTATAACCTAAATATATCTGTTCTTATTTATAAAGTACCCAGCCTAAGGCATTTGTTTATAGCAACAGAAAATTGACTGATACATTGTAAGAGGAAAAAGACATAGGGAAGGAAGGTTATTAAAAGAAAAAAAATGGCTAAAATATCCCCAAATTTAGGAACAGAAATAGACACTCACTATGAGAACTAAAGGTTTTCAAATATTTGAAACTCAGAAAGATTAAGACACTGAATTAGAATTGTATCATCAAAAGTCAAACTCAAACAAGACTAAATTAAAACTAAAACCATTTAGAAGCGACCCCTTCTCTAAAAGTGCAGTGAATATCTGAGCAAATCTAAAACAAAACAAAACAAAAACAATCCTTTGTAGACCAATAGAGAGTGTGATGACGTATCAAAATTAAATAGATCTGAAATCAAAAAAGGTCAAAGCAACAAAGAATGCTAATTCATCAGGAAGTCAATTTAAAAAGATGTAAATATAAATATTTAACATTTATAAATGTACATTATGAGCAATATGCAATATATAAATATAATATAATATAAATATAGTGTTTACATATTATAAATAAAATGCGCATATTTTAATATGTACATATATGTGTAAGAACCTCTGAAAACTATACTTTTCAAAGAGATATTTTAAAAAGTTTTTGTGTCTGTGTTTGTGGGAGGCGAGGGGTGTGTAGCTGTGTACATGCATGTGGGTGTCTTCAGGTGCCAGAACAGGGTGTCAGATCCCCTGGAACTGGAGTTACAGGTGATTGTGAGCCACCGAATGTGAATTCTGGGAGGCAAACGAGTTCTATGCAAGAGAAGCAAGAGCTTTTAACTTCTGAATCTTTTTGTAATCCATCAAACTATAAGTTTTGAAGTTTTCTAAATTATTCTTTGAGAATTTCATGCAATATATTTTGACCATATTCTTTTCTCTCCTCCAATCCTCCCAGGCCCGCCCCCACTCTCACACACATAATTATTGAACCACATCCACTTTGCCCCCTTAAGGTAAATCTTAAATGGGAGACACACAGTCCACAAGGGCAGCTACCCCTTGCTCCATAGCATCGTTTGTAATAAACATGGTGTTTAACTTTTTTTGAGTGACTGTTCCTGAGCATGGAGCTTGTCCTAGAGAAATTAAAAACAGCCCAACAAAAGTGGAGTGATACATCATATAAAAAATTCAGAATACAAGGGAAACCCTGTCTCGAAAAACCAAAAAAAAAATTCAGAATACAGATTTAGCTTATTACAAATTAGTCATTCAGAAGGTGATTTCTGTGGAAATTTAACATGGTTTTTTTTTTTTTTAGAATTTTTTTTTATTTTTATTTTTCTCATTTTTTTATTCAAGATTTCCATCTCCTCCCCTCCTCCTCCCCCTTCCCTCCCCTCCCTTCCACCCATACCCCCACACCACCCCTCTCCAAAGACAAAGAGCCATCAGGGTTCCCTTCACTATGTTAAGTCCAAGGTCCTCCCAGCTCCCCCTAAGTCCAGGAAGGTGAGCAACCAAACTGACAAGGCTCACAGTGAGCCCGTCCATGCTGTAGAGTTCATGTTCATTGCCGTTGTCCTTGGTTTCTCAGTCCTCCTCCACCGTCAGCCACATTCAGAGAGTCCGGTTTGGTCCACTGTTCCATCAGTCCCATTCCAACTGGACTTGGTGGTCTCCCGTTAGATCTGTCCCACCATCTCAATGGGTAAACGCACTCCTCGCGGTCCTGGCTTCCTTGCTCATGATCTCCCTCCTTTAGCTCCTCATCAGGACCTTGAGAGCTCAGTCTGGTGCTCCTATGTGGCGCTCTGTCATTTTCTCCATCCAATGCCAGGTGAAGGTTCTATGGTGATATGCAAGATATTCATGAGTATGACAATACGATCTGGACATTTCTGGCACCCTCTCCTCAGCTGCCCAAGGAACTAGCTGGGGGCGTCTTCCTGGACACCTGGGAACCCCTCTAGAGTCAAGTCTCTGCCAACCCTAGAATGGCTCCCTTAACTAAGATATATAATTCCTTGTTTCCATATCCACCCTTCCTATATCCCAACCATCCTATTCCCCCAAGCTCTTCCCATCCTCCACTTCACACTTTTCTCTCCCCATCCCCCCATCCCCCCATCCCACCCCACCCCCATGTTCCCATTTTTTGTCCGGCAATCTTGTCTACTTCCAGTATCCAGGAGGATAACTATATGTTTTTCTTTGGGTTCACCTTCTTATATAGCTTCTCTAGGATTTTTTACGAATTATAGGCTCGATGTCCTTTATTTATGGCTAGAAACCAATTATGAGTGAGTACATCCCATGTTCATTTTTTGGGCCTGGGTTACCTCGCTCAGGATGGTGTTTTCTATTTCCATCCATTTGCATGCAAAATTCAAGATGTCATTGTTTTTTACCGCCGAGTAGTACTCTAATATGTATATATTCCACAGTTTCTTCATCCATTCTTCCACTGAAGGGCATCTAGGTTGTTTCCAGGTTCTGGCTATTACAAATAATGCTGCTATAAACATAGTTGAACAAATGCTTTTGTAATATGATTGGGCATCTCTTGGGTAAATTCCCAATAGTGGGATTGCTGGGTCCTGGGGTAGGTTGATCCCAAATTTCCTGAGAAACCTCCACACTGCTTTCCAAAGCGGTTGCACAAGTTTGCATTCCCACCAGCAATGGATGAGTGTACCCCTTACTCCACATCCTCTCCAGCAAAGGCTATCATTGGTGTTTTTTATTTTAGCCATTCTGACAGGTGTAAGATGGTATCTCAACGTTGTTTTGATTTGTATTTCCCTGATTGCTAAGGAGGTTGAGCATGCCCTTAAGTGTGTTTTGGCCATTCGAACTTCTTCTGTTGGGAATTCTCTGTTCAGTTCGGTGTCCCATTTTTTAATTGGGTTCATTAGCATTTTAAAGTCTAGTCTCTTGAGTTCCTTATATATTTTGGAGATCAGGCCTTTGTCTGTTGCGGGGCTGGTGAAGATCTTTTCCCAGTCAGTAGGCTGCCTTTTTGTCTTAGTGACAGTGTCCTTTGCTTTACAGAAGCTGCTCAGCTTCAGGAGGTCGCATTTATTCAATGTTGCCCTTAATGTCTGTGCTGCTGGGGCTATACGTAGGAGGCGGTCTCCTGTGCCCAAATGTTGTAGACTACTTCCCACTTTCTCCTCTAACAGGTTCAGTGTGTTCAGATTGATATTGAGGTCTTTAATCCATTTGGACTTGAGTTTTGTGCATGGTGATAGACACGGATCTACTTTCATTCTTCTACAGGTTGACATCCAGTTATGCCAGCACCATTTGTTGAAGATGCTTTCTTTCTTCCATTGTGTGCTTTTAGCTCCTTTATCAAAAATCAGGTGTTCATAGATTTGTGGGTTAAGATCTGGGTCTTCTATTCGATTCCATTGGTCGACTTCTCTATTTTTATGCCAATACCAAGCTGTTTTCAATACTGTAGCTCTGTAATAGAGTTTGAAGTCAGGGATGGTAATGCCTCCAGAAGTTCCTTTATTGTATAAGATTGTTTTGGCTATCCTGGGTTTCTTGTTCTTCCATATAAAGTTGATTATTGTCCTCTCAAGATCTGTGAAGAATTTTGATGGGATCTTTAAGGGGATTGCATTAAATCTATAGATTGCCTTTGGTAGTATTGCCATTTTTACTATGTTGATCCTCCCAATCCAAGAGCAAGGGAGATCCTTCCATTTTCTGGTGTCCTCTTCAATTTCTTTCTTCAAAGATTTAAAGTTCTTGTCAAATAGGTCTTTCACTTCCTTGGTTAGAGTTACCCCAAGATATTTTATGCTATTTGTGGCTATCGTGAAAGGTGAAGCTTCTCTGATTTCTTTCTCTGCTTCCTTATCCTTTGTATATAGGAGGGCGACTGATTTTTTGGAGTTGATCTTGTATCCTGTCATGCTACGAAAGGAGTTTATCAGCTGTAGGAGTTCTTTGGTGGAGTTTTTCGGGTCACTTATGTACACTATCATATCATCAGCAAATAATGAAAGTTTAACTTCTTCCTTTCCAATTCGAATCCCCTTGATCCCCTTGTTTTGTCTTATTGCTATTGCTAGAACTTCAAGCACTATATTGAAGAGATAAGGAGAGAGTGGACAGCCTTGTTGCGTTCCTGAATTTAGTGGGATGGCCTTGAGTTTCTCTCCATTTAATTTGATGTTAGCTGTCGGCTTGCTGTAAATAGCCTTTATTATATTTAGGAATGACCCCTGTATCTCTAATCTCTCTAAGACCTTTATCATAAAGGGGTGCTGAATTTTGTCAAATGCTTTTTCTGCATCTAATGAGATGATCATATGGTTTTTATCCTTCAGTTTATTTATATGATGGATTACATTGATAGATTTTCATATGTTGAACCAGCCCTGCATCTCTGGGATGAAACCTACTTGATCATAGTGGATAATTTTTCTAATGTGTTCTTGGATTCT
Source organism: Arvicola amphibius (assembly GCF_903992535.2). Lineage (NCBI taxonomy): Eukaryota > Metazoa > Chordata > Mammalia > Rodentia > Cricetidae > Arvicola > Arvicola amphibius. The sequence goes on from NC_052065.1 coordinate 64,342,957, forward strand.
GTTTGCCAGTATTTTATTGAGAATTTTTGCATCGATGTTCATGAGTGAGATTGGCCTGTAATTCTCTTTTTTGGTTAAGTCTTTGCGTGGTTTAGGTATCAGGGTAATTGTAGCTTCATTAAAGGAATTTGGCAATGACTGTTCTGTTTCTACATTATGAAAAACCTTAAGGAGTATAGGTATTAGGTCTTCTTGGAAGTTCTGGTAGAATTCTGCATTGAACCCATCAGGTCCTGGGCTGTTTTTGGTAGGGAGGTTTCTGATAACAGTTTCCAATTCTTTGCGACTAACAGGACTATTTAGAGCATTTACCTGGTCCTGGTTTAACTTTGGTATATGGTACTTATCTAAAAAAGTGTCCATTTCTTTTACATTTTCCAATTTTGTGGCATATAAGCTTTTGTAGTAAGATCTAATGATTCTCTGAATTTCCTCTGTGTCTGTGGTTATGTCCCCTTTTTCATTTCTGATCTTATTAATTTGTGTGTTCTCTCTCTGCCGTTTGATTAGTTTGGCTAGGGGTTTCTCAATCTTGTTGATTTTCTCCAAGAACCAGCTTTTTGTTTCATTGATTCTTTGGATTCTTTGCTGTGTTTCTATTTTGTTGATTTCTGCCCTCAGTTTGATAATTTCCAGTCTTCTACTCCTCCTAGGTGAGTCTGCTTCTTTCTTTTCTAAAGTTTTCAGGTGTGCTGTTAAGTCTCCAATGTGTGCTTTCTCTGTTTTTTTTTTAAGTGGGCACTTAGTGCTATGAATTTTCCTCTTAGCACTGCTTTCATAGTGTCCCATAAGTTTGAGTATGTTGTGTCTTTGTTTTCATTAAATTCCAGAAAGACTTTGATTTCTTTCTTTATTTCTTCCTTGACCCAGGTGTGGCTCAGTAGTTGACTGTTCAGTTTCCATGAGTTTGTAGGCTTTCTGGGGGTAGCATTGTTGTTGAATTCTAATTTTAATCCATGGTGATCCGATAAGACACAGGTGGTTACTAATATGTTTTTGTAACTGTGGAAGTTTGCTTTGTTACCGAGTATGTGGTCAATTTTCGAAAAGGTTCCATGAGCTGCAGAGAAGAAGGTATATTCTTTCCTGTTTGTGGAATGTTCTATAGATGTCTGTTAAGTCCATTTGGTTCATTACCTCTATTAAGTCTCTTAATTCTCTGTTAGGTTTCTGTCGAATTGACCTGTCCATTGGTGAAAGAGGAGTGTTGACGTCTCCCACTATCAGTGTGTTTGGTTTGATGGCTGCCTTGAGTTCTAGTAATGTTTCTTTTATATAAGTGGGTGCTTTTGTATTAGGGGCATAGATATTCAGGATTGAGACTTCATTCTGATAGATTTTTCCTGTAATGAGTATAAAGTGTCCCTTTCCATCTCTTCTGATTGATTTTAGTTTGAAGTCAACTTTGTTAGAAATTAGTATGGCCACACCGGCTTATTTCTTAGGTCCATTTGCTTGATAAACCTTTTCCTAACCCTTTACTCTGAGTAGATGTCTGTCTTTGTGGTTGAGGTGTGTTTCTTTTAAACAGCAGAATGTTGGATCCTGTTTTCGTATCCAATCTCTTAGCCTGTGTCTTTTTATAGGTGAATTGAGTCCATTGATATTAAGTGATATTAATGACCAGTGGATGTTAACTCCGGTTGTCATTTTTTATTTGGTAGTAGAGATTGTGTGTTTCCTTTCTTTGAGATGTGCTGGTGATGGGTCACTAGATGTCTGAGTTATTTTGGGCAATGCTGGACTCCTTTGTTTGTGAATTTCCTTCTATTACTTTCCTTAAGGCTGGATTTGTGGCTATGTATTGTTTAAATTTGTTTTTATCCTGGAATATTTTGTTTTCTCCATTTATAGTGAATGAAAGCTTGGCTGGGTATAGTAATCTGGGCTTGCATCCATGGTCTCTTAGTTTCTGCAAAACATCTATCCAGGACCTTCTGGCTTTCATGGTTTCCATAGAGAAGTCAGGTGTTAGTCTGATAAGTTTTCCTTTATATGTTACTTGACCTTTTTCCTTTGCAGCTCTTAATATTCTTTCTTTATTCTGTATGTTTTGTGTTTTGATTATAATATGGCGGGGGGGGGGTGTTTTTTTTTTGATCCAGTCTATTTGGTGTTCTGTAAGCTTCTTGAACCTTAATAGGAATATCTTTCTTTAGGTTTGGGTAGTTTTCTTCTATAATTTTATTAAATATATTTTCTGGACCATTGAGCTGTAATTCTTCTCCTTCTTCTATGCCTATTATTCTTAGGTTTGGTCTTTTTATTGTGTCCCAGATTTCCTGAATGTTTTGTGATGAGAATTTGTTGGATTTCCTGTTTTCTTTTATCAGTGCGTTTATTTTCTCTATGGTATCTTCAGAATCTGAGATTCTTTCTTCTATCTCTTGTATTCTGTTGGTTATGCTTGTTTCTGTAGTCTCTGTTCGTTTACATAGATTTTCCATATCTGGCTGGCCCTCGGGTTGTGTTTTATTCCTTGCCTCCATTTCAGTTTTCAAGTCTTGCACTGTTTCCATTATCTGTTTGATTGTTTTTTTCTTGGTTTCCTAGGATATCATTTACGGATTTACTCAATTCTTCAAACTTTTTGTTATTCTTCTCGTCCATTTCCTTAAGGGAGTTTTTCACCTCCTGTTTAAGGGACTCTATTACTTTCATAAAGTCAATTTTTTCTACTTCTTCTTGATTAGTGTGTTCAAGTCCTCCTGTTATAAGTTCGCTGGGTTCTGGTGCTTTCATGTTGTTTTCCAAATTGTTGGAGGAATTCTTGCATTGGCACCTGCCCAATTTATCCTCTGAATAATCCCCTTTGGGTCTTCTTTTAGAAGTTCAGTTCCCCCCAATGAATTCAATGCACTCACCCCAGTGAATGATAGATCCTCTGGCAGACTGTCAGGTCTCCTTGCAGGCCAAGCAGCTCGCTGACAAAGGGCCTACCTTTCTCCATGCAGGCTAATGAAGGAGGGGCCCTCCCACCAGCCTGGGTACACTCAATTCCAGGTCCCCGGCGCCCAAACAGGCTGAGCTGTGTGATTTTGTGGCCCCAAAGACGGGAGGATGAGGTGGGGTAGGGGGTTTTGGGTGCAAGATGGGAAGGGACAAGAAGAGAGAAGCAGTATCTGGGGAGAATATCCCCTGCAGGAAGAGCAGGGAGTGTGTGAGTGGGGTGGGAGAATTGGGGAATGTTGGTGGTCCCTCTCCGGGCAGCTGCCCGGTTCAGGCACTCACTCCGCACTCACCCCAATGAATGATGGATCCTCTGGACTTAACATGGTTTTTGAAAGGTTCTCGTGGAACTTTAAAGAGCTGAGAGTAAACAGTTGTACTGAATTGATAAGAAAGAAACTGCATGATTTACACTGGTCAATGTGAACACCATATTATAAAGTATAATAATAAATGTGGCTTGTTCATATGCACAAATATAAAGCAAGTAACCAACTGAACAGTGGAACTCAAGTGCATCTGCATGTGTACAACCAGATGCTCTTTTGGCAACATTGACAGAAGAATGAAGAAAATATATATCTTGTTAACAGCTAGCACTATTTCACTTAGGTATCCAAAGGGAAAATACTGTCTTATTAACTTTGCCTCATTTTTTCCTAAATTTATTTATTTAAGTTTTTGTACAAATGTAGCTTGTATGTTAAGGATATTGTAGAATGAGTTGTGAGCAGGCCTGCTTTTCATCCTGCCCGGATCCCACACAGCTAGCTTTACACCCGAAATAAAAACACACAAATTGTATTCATTTAAACACTGCCTGGCCCATTATCTCTAGCCTCTTACTGGCTAACTATCACATTGTGCTTAACCCATTTCTAATAATCTGTGTAGCACCACAAGGTGGTGGCTTACCGGGAATGATTCAGCAAATCTGACCTGGTGGCTGGCTTCATGGCGACTGTCTCAGAGAGAAGAGGCATGTTGTCTGACTAACTTCCCTTCTTCCTAGTATTCTGTTCTGTCTACTCCACCTATCTAAATCCTGCCCTATCAAAAAGCCAAGGCAGTTTCTTTATTAACCAACGAGAGTCCTCCATCATTTCCCCTTTTTCTGTTTAAACAAAAAAGAAAGGCTTTAACTTCAACATAGTAAAATTCATATAACAAAACAGTTATCAAACAAGAATTACAGTTACAATATTTATATCTATTTTATTTTTTATTTTTTTAATATTTATTTATTTATTAAGTATACAATATTCTGTCTGCATATATGCCTGCAGGCCAGAAGAGGGCACCAGACCCCATTACAGATGGTTGTGAGCCACCATGTGGTTGCTGGGAATTGAACTCAGGACCTTCGAAAGAGCAGGCAATGCTCTTAACCACTGAGCCATCTCGCCAGCCCCTATCTATTTTATTTTTGATCATATTTAAAGAAAACCATAACTATCTATCTGTTCTTCAATTCCATCAAAGACTCCAGAAGGATATAATATTACCTAAGTAAACAAGAAATTAACAACTTCCAAAACTCTAGAAATGACAGCGACATCTTGCTGCCTGGACAGTCACCCAAAGTTCCTCTGTACCATTGGGGCCTACAGGCCCATAGTATCCAGCAGACTTTTCCACAATGTAGGAAATTTCAAAGGCAGTTCAGTCACTATCTGCTGTGTCCTGCAAAATGTCTTGCAGACTCATGAATCAGGAACCCTGAAGGATTATCTCACCTTTAGGCAAGTTTAGCAGTCTTCTCTCTGTGGGTTCTTTGTGTCCAGTTTATGCAACAGTCCAGGCAAGAGCAGTTTCTTGCCCAAATGGTTATAAAACTCCATAAGGATCCTCTTCAATGCCCATCTTCCTTTTGAAGTAGATTGGTGCTGCCAGGAGCAGACATGTCTCATTGTCATGAAAAACCCTAAGTTATTAAAACATTAAATGTCATATTCTGTAGTCTTTGAAAGATATGAAGAATGCCTATCTGAAATATATCTATGCACATCTAGAAAATCTAACTAACATGACTACAAACTTGACTATTACAGATGATTATCTATTAACCTATATTTCTTAATTATATATTACATTCTTGAATGAACTAAATAATCACAATACCTTAATCAAGAGCAGAAATATATACACATATAACAAAATTGACCTTAAATCTCTATCAATAAAGCAAAATCTTTATCAATGCAAATTATTCATATCTATATCATATCCCCCTTTAGATGTAAAAGAACATTTATAAACAATATTTGGGAAGATGGGTGCAGTTATTTCTCCCCAAACTGCTTCCTGCTGAATGGGGGCGCTGATATTTAGGCTTTTCATGGTATAACCTGTGTGCCAGGTTCATCTCAGTCAGCAGTTGAGCAAAGTAATTTTTTGAGGGTGTTCACAGCAACCTTTCAGGAGGGTGTGGTCTATCATACCATATTGGGATAGAAGCAATCCACAGGGCCTCATCCTCTGTGAAAACAAAAGAAGGACTTTTCCAAAGCATCATGACCTTAGATCCAAATTTTGAAGTCAAGGTATTTTCAAAATATCTATCTTGGATTAGTTCAGCAGCATTTATAAACAAATATCTTTTAGCAGCTGTTGCTCCTTCCTCAGCATTTGAACAATTCAAAGAGAGCATAATAGCATATAGTATCAAGATTCTCTGTGTATTTTCCATCTTTGTGTGGCTTTATTTTAACCTCTATTTCATTTCTTTTTACTTTTCTTTTTTTTTCTTTTTTTTTTCCTTTTTTTTTTTTTGGTTTTTCGAGACAGGGTTTCTCTGTAGTTTTTTTAGAGCCTGTCCTGGAACTAGCTCTTGTAGACCAGGCTGGCCTCGAACTCACAGAGATCCGCCTGCCTCTGCCTCCCGAGTGCTGGGATTAAAGGCGTGCGCCACCACTGCCCAGCTTTACTTTTATTTTTTTGAGACAGGTTCTCTGTATATCTTTGTCCTGGAATAACTCTGTAGACCAGGCTGTCCTTGAACTCACAGAGATCCCTCTGCCACTGCCTCCCCAGTGCTGGGATTAAAGGTGTGTGCTACAACACCTTGAACTCACAAAAATCTGTCTGTCTCTGCCTCCCAGGCATTGGGATTAAAGGTGTGTACCACCACATTCAACTTCTCTCTTTCTTTTTTCTTTGTTTCTTTTTGTTACTTTTAAGAACTTTAACCTTTAGCCTGCATATATTTTTAACACACTGTAAACCATTTAGACGTTTTCTTCGACTTTGAATCTTTCTTTGACTGTTATCAAACAAAATCAGTAGGAATAAAGCTGTGAATTTGGTGGCTGGATCCAGCCCATTCCTTAGTTTTCCAGCCTCATGGCTGAGGTACCGACTGTAGCTATTTTTTTTTGAGACAGGGTTTCCCTGTAGTTTCTAGAGCCTGTCCTGGAGCTAGCTCTTGTAGACCAGGCTGGCCCCGAACTCAGAGATCTGCCTGCCTCTGCCTCCCGAGTGCTGGGATTAAAGGCGTGTGCCACCACCGCCTGGCGACTGTAGCTATTTTTATTACCACAACTCTATGGGATTTCAAGGTACTTGGCAGCAAGCAAGCTGCAGCATTCTGCTCACAGACCACAGTCAGTCGGACTGCCTTCCTGAAATAGTCAGAGTTTGCCCTGGCAGGACGGCCCAGAAAGCCAGCATTTTAAAATAGCATGGCTTTTTTCCTGCTATGGCTGAAAATCAAAAAGCATGCGTTCAGCTTTTTATCAACACCATTTAAGTTTTCCGTGGCAGGACCTCTCAAAGAGCTGCAGGGTTTTGCAGCTAAATCTGAGTCAGGAAACCTCTCTTAGATGAGACTGTTTGCTTGCCTCTAGCAAGCAGTGCAGACCTGAGATATTGCTGCCACCAAGAAGCCATGCTTTATTCTTTCCCAAGCTTTCTCAAGCTTTCTGTGGATTCAGTTATCCACATGGGTGCCATTCTGTAGTGAGGAGCTGTGGCCTGCATTCCTGCCCAGCTCATGGCCGCCTGGCTATTGTATGCCCCGAAATAACAACACACAAATTGTATTCATTTAAACATTGCCTGGCCCATTATCTCTAGCCTCTTACTGGCTAACTATCACATCGTGAATAACCCATTTCTAATAATCTGTGTAGCACCACAAGGTTGTGGCTTACCGGGAATGATTCAGCAAGTATGACCTGGTGGCTGGCTTCATGGTGACTGTCTCACAGAGGAGAGTCATGTCATCTGACTAACTTCCCTTCTTCCCAGCATTCTGTTCTGTGTACTACACCTATCAAAATCCTGCCCTATCAAAAAGCCAAGGCAGTTTCTTTATTAACCAATGAGAGTCTTCCATCAGCATATTGCTCACAAACTCTCCTATTGTCCTCTTCTCACTCCTTACCCCTCCTATTAATCTTTTTGTTCCTTAGACAGCTTCATTTCTACTTTCATGTCCTAATTTTATGTACCTGTACAAAACTGAGGAACAACGGTGAGAAAATATACAATATTTGTCTTTCTGAGCCTGGTTTAATTCAGTTAACATGATTACCTCAATTGTATACATTTTTATGTAAATGACAAGATTTCTTCTGTATTGGAAAATTTTGTATATACATGCTAAAGTGTCAGACCTGCAGACCATAAGCTCCATGGTGTGAATGAATGCATTCAAAATGATTAGAATTATAAAATTTTTTATGACTTTTAAATAATCTGATCACATAGTTCTCAAGCATGAATTTTTATAGATGACAGTCAAAAAAGTACACAGGACACATTCCAGAATAGCTCCCATGTTAATTTATGTATGTATTTATTATTGCTATTGATGTTTGCATCTTGTTACTTTTTCATTTAGTTTTCTATACGTGGTGTTTGTATTTATGTGGGCGTGGGAGCTTGTATGCCATAGTGCCCATGTGGCTATCAGAGAAAAGTTTTTAGTTTCAGTTCTCCTTTCCAACATATGGATGCCACAGATGCAACTCAGATTGCCAAGTCTCTTTCTTTACCTAGTGAGCCATCACTCTGCTCACATTGTTTTTCAATTTTGAAACTTTCATGTTAGTGGGCCTGGAGAAATGACTCAGACATTGAGAGCACTCGCTGCTCTTGTACAGGACCCAGATTTTTTTCCCAGTACCCACATGACAATTAACAACAATCCGTAACTATAGCTCTGGGAGATCCCATCCCCTTTTCTGGCCTCTGTGTGCCCCAGATATGCATGTGGGAAACACAGTCAAAATACTTTTGCATATAAAACAGTCTCCAAAAAATTAGGCTAGCATACAGAATAATTTGTTTCATTATAGCATTTTCATACATATGTGTCATCATACTTAAATGTAACTTGTTCCCTCCTCCACTGCCCTTTCTTGTGCCCTCTGCCTCCTACTCTAGGCACCTTCCTTCCCTCCAGTACACAGTTCTCCCTTTTGCTTACACATGGCGAATGCTCATTATTTTAAGGTTTTTGAGACAGGGCCTTACTTTGTAGCCCTATATGTCCTAGACTCAGTAAACATACCAGGCTAGCCTCTAATTTGCGATACTCTTCCTGTCTCTGCTTCTCAGGTGCTGCAATAACAGGTATGTGCCACCACCACTATGTTTCTGCATTTAAAAAAAGCACTTTCGGGGATCATTGGCTTGATTTGGCCCAGCAGTCAATCACTTGCCTAGTAAATTCAAGGTCCTGTTTCAATACTCTTTTAAGGATAGTTTAAAAATTAGTTTTGGTTATTGGTTTGTGTATAAGTGTGTGTCAGAGGACAATCTGGGGGAACTGATATTCTCCTTGCACCATGTGGGTCTTAGGCAATAAATGCAGTTTTTCAGACTCACCAGTATGTGCCTTTTATCCACTCTGCCGTGGCAGCAGCCCCAATACACTTTTTGAATACAGACAAAATAATATGTAATTTCAATTTTGGTAGATAATTTTTCCAGATATCTCATTATTCTATAGTTGTTTCATTCTCAATTCATACTTTTTTGTTTGCTATGCACTATTATAAAGGAGATGTACATTTATCTTTTAAAATGAAATAACAGTCCCTCCAGTCAACTTCTTTGATCTAATAGTTGCTATCTACCTCAGCTATACAATTCTAAGGTACTATTTTAATTTTCCCATTGTCCTGAAGAACCTGAAAAATATTGGAATCAAGCCCAACAATATTTATCACTATTCTACTTTCTAAATTATCTATGACATATTCTGAATCCATTATCACTGCTCATTTATAGTGTGTCTTTGCCCACCACTCACTGTTTTCCTGACTCCCTTTGTCTACTTTATGTTCTACAGGCTAGCATTGAGACAATGCATTTTCCAGTACTCATGGTCTTTTATTTGAAAATTTTATTTCTTACTTTTTGAGAATTTAATGAATGACTACTGCATTTATATCATTTCCACCTCTTCTTCCCTACCTCCAAATCCTCCTATGGCTTTCCACTCCTTCCATAATTATTGTTACACACATTACATTAACCACACAATCACACAGTTTCTCTCTCTCTCTCTCTCTCTCTCTCTCTCTCTCTCTCTCTCTCTTTCTCTTACACACACACACACACACACACACACTACTGAGTTCACTTAGTGTTACATGTATGTTTGCCTGTTTATGACAGACTGCTTGGGATCGGATAACCTATCAGGTGGCTCTTCCTTAGGGAAAAGTGTTTCTTCCTTTCTCAGCAGCCATTGATTTCTTATCACTCTTCATCTAGGAGTTGGGGCCTTGTGAAATTTCCTCTATCTGCATTGGCATGTCAGTGGTGTCATTATGCAGGTCTTGCTTGGGCAACCATATTGTTGAGAAGTAGCCCTGTACCAGAAATGGAAATGTTTGAAGGGAAGATTGACATCATTTTAAATTCCCAGAGCTACATTTCTAAGAAAGAGGGAAAATAACAGTTACACGAGGATTCCTAGTGATGGCAATTAAGTCATAATAAAATGACACTGGAATAATTGGATTTTATACAAGAGCTTTGCCTTTACATGTTTTGGTCTCCATGGCTATAGTGGTAGAGCACTGTATTGATGATGTCACTCATGATAAAATAATGGACACTGGAAGAGTTGTTCTGTGAGTTCAATGTCTCCTCATCTCGGCCTGCAGATATGTTTTTAAGGAAATTGTGTTTATTTTCTCCTTCGGGACCACTGAAAGTCAACACCAAGTTTTACAACTCAGACAAGGATGACTTGTTTCTTGAAGTTCAGATTCAAAACGTTTCGCCTTCAACTGTGTTTATACGAAAAGTTTCCTTGGAGCTACCTGAAATGTACACCGAAGAAGCCTTAAATACTCTCAACCTGGATGGAGAAGATGAGTGTACATTTGGAACCAGGACATTTTTGCAGGCAACAGAAGGACGCCATTACTTATATCACCTGCGGGTCAAGGAGGAATATTTAGAGAAAGCGAGAAAGCTTAGTGGGCTAACGGAAATGGGAAAGTTAGAGATCGTGTGGAAAAGGGAACTTGGCGAAATCGCAATGCTACACACAGTCCCACTTGAAAGAGAAGCTCGCAGTTCTGGAGAACTGAAGCTGTCTTTGGAGAAAATTCCAGATACTGTAGCCCAAGAAGAACCTTTTCAAATCACCTGCAAGATAACAAATTATACTGATAAGAAAATGAAACTGCTTCTGAAAATGCATGATACAACTTCTGTTCGTTGGTGTGGATGTTCAGGAAGAAGCCTTGGTAAGTTGATGCCAGGCTCATCTCTGTCATTTACCATGACACTACTGTGCTTACAGCTAGGCCTGAGGAGGATCTCTGGCATACAGATAATAGACACAGTTTTAAAGACCAAATATCGCTTTGATGGTGTTGCAAAAGTCTGCGTAGTACCTTCCACCATGAAAATGGAAAACTAAAGGTGACTTTCAGTGTGATCATTTTCAGGAAGTTTCCCAGAAACACTTTAACTCTTGTATCAGCCCAAAAGTGATCAACTAACAAGTATGAAGAAAGATTATTTCTGTTGAGACTATTTCTACCTCTCAAAATTAAACAATTGCTGTTTTCAAAAACAATCTGCCAGTGTTGGTCTTATGTGAGGTGCCGCATCAGTTTTGATCTGAAGTTTGACGTAATGTCCAGTGCTTACTTTCTCTCCCCCACTTAGAAGGTATCTCTCTAGGGCATGCTGCCTGGGGTTGAATAGAGGGAATACACATGACATGAAGTTGTCCTTCCTTCATCATTTCTATGCTCTACTTTCTCCCTATATGTCCCCATGTCTTGTGAAAGTATTTTCCTGTGTGAATTGATGTTTGACTTGATGTTCCTATGGCAGGAAACACAAAGGAAGGTCCTATTCCATGTCTCCATGATGTGACCCTGAAGTAAATGAAGCAATACACTGTTGTAAGGAGACCGGTGTTGGTTCTTGGCTGCTCAGCCCCGAAATAACCACACAGAAACTGTATTACTTAAATCACTGTTTGGCCCATTAGTTCTAGCTTCTTATTGGCTAACACTTACATCTTAATTTAACCCATTTCTATTAATTGGTGATCACCATGAGGTCGTGGCCTACCAGCAAAATTTCAGCATGTCTGTCTCCGGTGGTGGCTCCATGGCTTCACTCTACTCTGCTTTTCTTTCTCCCAGCATTCATTTTAGTTTTCCCTGACTACCTTTGTTCTACCCTATCAGGCCAAGCCAGTTTCTTTATTCATCAATGGTATTCACAGCATACAGAGGGGACTCCTACATCAACACACTTCTTTATAAAAGGATTATTTTGAATATAGTTGGTTATACTTTCAAGGAATACAAATTTTCTTGACAAAGTTTATTAGGTGCTGGAATTAGAAGTTCAGCAGTGACAAGGAACTCATTGTAGACCAGGGATATAGAAAATTCATGAAAACCTGGTAGGTTTTTTGTTTATTTCCTTTTTGGACCAGGCATTGGCAATAGAGGACTGATTCTCACTTAAATTCAAACTGCCATGCAAATTAATATGTTGACAAAGGAACCTGTATTGCATGACTCAGTCCCATTCTCTGAATCATCAAAATTCCAGACACAAATTTAGATCTCTTTTTAAAGAAACTTGCATATTACCATAGAACCTTCATCTGGTGATGGATGGAGATAGAGACAGAGACCCACAGTGGAGCACTGGACTGAGCTCCCAAGGTCCTGATGAGGAGCAGAAGGAGGGAGAACATGAGCAAGAAATTCAGGACTGTGAGGGTGTACATTCACCCACTGAGACGGTAGGATGATCTAACAGGAGATCACCAAGACCAGTTAGAATGGGACTGATGGAACATGTGATCAAACTGGACTCTTTGAATGTGGCTGATGGTGGAGGCTGACTGAGAAGCCAAGAACAATGGCGATGGGCTTTGATTCTCTGGCATGGACGGGCTGTGTGAGCCTTGTCAGTTTGGATGCTTACCTTCCTGGACCTGGGGTTAGTTATGAGGACCTTGAACTTCCCATAGTGTAGGGAACCCTGACTGCTCTTTGGCCTGGAGAAGGAGGGAGTGGGGGTATGGGTGGAGGGGAGGGGAGGGAAGTGGGAGGAGGGGAGGAGATGGAAATTTTTAATAAAAATAAAAAAGAAACTGTTTTTATCTCAAAAATTATTAATATATCTTTGTTTGTAATTCAAAATGCTGTTCCTTATGTAATGGAATCAGGTATACCAAATCTCTAATGATTTGTGATCCACTTAACTCACTTCTCCAAACAGCACTGTGATATAGCTGTCCCCTGCTGTGGGAATAGTAAGTGTTGTTGTATTATGGTACCACATTTTTGTTTGTTTTGTTTTTTCTTTTTGTCATTGTTTTTCAAGACATGGTTCCTCTGCATAGCCCTGGTTGCCCTGGAACTCATTCTGGAGACCAGAATGGACTTAAACTCACAGAGATCTGCCTTCCTCTTTCTCCCAAGTGCTGGAATTAAAAGTGACTATGGTACCATGTTTTAAATTTATTTTTAAATAACATTTTTATGTTTTGAAGGTTTCATATATTGGTACAATGAATTTTGGTAATATTCATTCACTATACCTCCCTCTCATTCTTCTTGGTGTCTCCAGTTCCATCCCCCCAATATCATGCACTCTTTTTAAAAGGTAAATCTTTAATATGCATGTATACATGTAATGTATTTTACTTTAATTCACCATCATCTCTCAATCCTCACCAGTGAAGCTTCTTTAAAAGGTCGATGCGAATTAACACAGATGCACAACTGTTCAAGATGCAGAGAATGAGAAACTGGAGTGCTTAGCCCTGAATGGCACACGCAATAAGCAATACAGAAAGAATTTGTTTTATTTCTAAATGAGCCAGGAGATAGAGTCAAATTTGCAGCATTTTTGCTATTTCTGCAGAGAATGTACTCATGTTTTATGTTAAGAAATAATTGTTTATTTAATAAAATAGCAACGGTTGACAGATACTTCAGAGAAAATTTAATTACCAAAGAAGACAAAACCCCCAAATTGTTTAGATTATATCTTTTCTTTCTATGAACATATAGCAAACTAAAAAAGTTCATAATCTGAAGCTAATAATGTGCCAAATGATTTATTTTTCAGAAGGAAAACTAGGATATGAATAATATATAGTAGGAATGAAAACAAATGTCTTTCTGCATTGCTTATTGCTTAATATATTAATATGCTTATTTCAATTGGTTTTCATAATTATTCTTTGCATACCACAATTACAATCTTAGAGTACACTGGATTCTTTTTGTATAATTATTCTTACCAGTAACTTCCTTACATCCATTTTTTATTTTTAATGTTGCGTTCTCTTTTTTGTTGTTGATGATCCTTTGTTGTTTGTTTTTTGAGAAAGTCTCACATAGCCCAGGCTGACCTTCCTACTTGCTATGTGAGAGAGGCTGATCTTGAACTCCTGACCCTGTTACCTCTACCGGCCCAGCACTGGGATTTCAGGTGTGTGCCACCATTCCCGGCATGGCTTCAGTTTGAAAAATTTCTTTTAGCATTTCTTGTAGAACAGGTATGGTGGAGATTGCTCTCTCAGGTTTTGTTTGCCTGAAAAAATTGTTGTCACCTCTTCATTTCTTTGTTTTTTAAAAAAAGGCTTCCCTGGACACAGCTTTCTCAATTGGCAGGATATTTCTTCCTTCAGTGCTGTGCAACTCTTATGCCACTCTTTACTGACCTGTGCAGTATCTGCCAAGAAATATGTAGTTGTAAGTATTAGATATCATTATCTGTTCTTCCTTTCCTCTTGTGGCTTTGAGTAATTTTCTCTTAATCTTCACTATTTTTCTATTATTTTCCTGCTTTTAAATTTTTTTCTCATACTGAAAATAGATTCTTTTCTTATACAATATATCCTGATTATAGTTTCCCCCTCTACTTCTCCCAGTTCCTCCTCACCTCTCCTCCCCTCTGAACCAACTCCCTAATATCTCCCATTAGAAAAGAACAGGTTTATAATAGATAACAACAAAATATAGCAAAATAAAATATAAGATTAAACAAAAACTATCATATTAAAGTTGGACATGGCAACCCAACCAGAGGAAAGGAATCCCAAGAGCAGTTACAAGAGTCAGAGACTGCCTTGTTCTCACAATCAGTAGTATGGTAAAAATACTAAGCTAATATTTTTAATATATATGCAGAGTATATGTAGGCCCATGTAGGCCCTGTGCTCACTACTTCAGTTTCTGTAAGCTTGTATATGCCTTGCTTGGTTGATTCAGACAGCTTTGTCCTCCTGATGTCTTCCATTTGCTCTAGGTCTTACAAGTTCCACAGGATTCCCTGAAGGGAGGAATTTGATGGAGACCTCCCATGTAGACTCTCTCTCTCCGTGTAATGTCTGGCTGTGGGTCTCTGCATCTGTTCCCGTCTGCTGCTGGAGGAAGCCTCTCTGATGATGACTGGATAAGGCACTGGTTTATGATTATAGCAGAATATCATTAGGAGTTATTTTAGTGATACTTTTTTCTTTGTTCTTTTATATACAAATCCCAGTTCCCTCTCCCTCCCCTCCTCCCGCTCCCCTACCACACCCTTTCCAGTCCTCAGAGAGTGTGAGGCCTCACATGGGGTGTCAACAAAGTCTGTCACATCACTTGAGGCAATACCAAACCCTTCTCCCTGTATTTAGGCTGAGTAAGGTATCCATCCCTCCACAGGGAATGGGCTCCAAAAATCCAGTTCATGCACTAGGGTAAATACTGTTTTCCATAGCCAGAGGCCTCACACACACTGGCCAAACCACACAACTGTCACCCACATTCAGAGGGCCTAGTTTGGTCCTATGCAGGTTCCCCAGCTGTCAGAGTTAGGTAGTTCCCACTAGCTCAGGTCAGCTTTTCTGTGGGTTTCCCTACTTTTTAAAAAGATCAGTAGTATTTGGTTTTACCCTATGTCTCGGTGTAGTGTGGCGGCGAGCAGGCCTGCTTTTAGTCCTGCCTGATTCCCTTATGGTTAGCTTTACACCTGAAATAACAACACACAAATTGTATTCTTTTAAACACTGTCTCGCTCCTTAGTTTCAGCCTCTTATTAGCTAATTCTCACATATCTTGCTTTAACCCATATCCAATAATTTATGTAGCACCATGAGGTGGTGGCTTACAAGGAAGATTCTAGCGTTTGTCCATCTTAGGCCAGAGCTTCATCGCATCTGGCTCAGAGAGGAGAGGCATGGCTATTGCCTGAGGCATCTGCCTCACTCCCAGCATCCTGTTCTATCTACTCCACCCACCTATGTTCTAACATATCAGGCCAAGCAGTTTCTTTATTTTTTATTTTTATTTTTTATTTGTTTTTGTTTTTCGAGACAGGGTTTCTCTGCAGCTTTAGAGCCTGTCCTGGAGCTAGCTCTTGTAGACCAGGCTGGTCTCGAACTCACAGAGATCTGCCTGCCTGCTGGGATTAAAGGCGTGTGCCACCACCGCCTGGCTAAGCAGTTTCTTTATTAATTAACCAATGAAATAATCAGATAGATAGAAGACACACCTACATCATCTCGGGGCTATTTACTCTCTGGGTCTTGGTTCTCAAAGCAGTGCCCAGTATATATTGCCCTAGCATGTTTTGCAGACAAGACACCATTATATAGATCAAAAGTTTTGTGGCTGGGTTGTTGTTCACATTTGCATTTTGGTAGCCCGCAGAGTACCTTCCTGCAGCAATAGGACTAGAATGTAGGAGTGAGGGCTCTATGTAGGTACCAGCTCTACTTCTCCATTATATTGATATTTTCTTTATGATCTAACAAATAAAGCTTGCCTGAAGATCTGAGTGCAAAGCTAGCCACACTAGTCAGCCATACAAGCCAGGCAGTGGTGGCACAAACCTTTAAAATCAGCAGCCACACCAGCTAGCCATAGAGGCCTGGCAGTGGTGGTGCATGCCTTTAATCCGAGCACTAGAGAGGAATAGAAGGAGGGATGAGACAGAAACTCTCTGTCTTTTCGGTCTGAAGATTTCATAGAGGGAAGAGCTCTCTAGTGATTGATTGGCTGTTTTGTTTTTCTGATCTTTCAGATTGGACCCCAATATCTGGGTTTATATTAGTCATGTTACATCTGGCACCCAACTTTTGGGGTATGGACTCATGAAAAAACCATTTGCCTGTGATGTTACAGCCATTGACATAGGCCGGAGCTACACGCAGCTAGAGTCACCACCCTACTGGTTAGGTTTTCCTTTCTTCTCTCCTTGTGGGCTTTCCCGAACCCCCTTCTCAGGCAGCTGCCAAAACTAGGTGGTTGCTTTGGAATCCAGTCAGGCTTTTACTGCTCTAAGCAGCAGCAATAAACCTCACATCTTCATCATCATTGGCAGTAGATTTGGTGAGAAAATTAGGGATTCTTTAGGGAGCAATTAGTTTAAAGGGGGAGTTTTCCCCACGCTAAAAAAAAAAAATGGAAGACACAGTTAGATAAGATGGAGGAATAACAATAGGGTGGGTGAGACTTGTTGCATGGACTCTATTTTTTTTTCCATTTGATCACTAACTGCAGAGATCCTGCAAGAGGTGGTAGCATCCCGATCTCTTGGGAATAACAAACATGGAGGTATTATGTTTACTTGTGGTTGGTTCTATGTGCCCCATCTTTAGCTGTTCTGCAACTAATTCCTTTAGGGTTGACAGCTTTGGTTCAATATAGGTCACTGCTCACCCCAGATGTCCTGGCTTTAGAACCATGTCAATGGAATGGGGCTAGAAGGCTCCATCATGGTGGATTTCTGAGGGGCAGGGGCCCTTAGAATTCGGCGTGTGACTCATGAGTAACATTGCAATTTGCCAAACTGTCTTTCCTTGAGCCTAAAGGTCATCAAAGAAAACTCTATTCTCAGTAGTTAGGACAGCACCCATATCCTCCAGAATGTCCCTGCCTCAGAGATTTCTCAGTACCATAGAAATGATAGGGTGGATGGCTGCCTTGTTGCCATCAAGGTATTTTCAATGGACTGGATGGGTGGTAAGTTTTGAATCTTGTTGGCCTCCTACTCCACTGATGGGAGGCCCAGGTCTGAATTTCCAATGGGGGAAGCAGGGTGCCTCCAATTCTGTTAATATGGTGACTTCCATACTTGTGTCTACCAAACCTCTAACAGCTTGTCCATCAAGACGGACAGTCAGCATTGGGGAGCGTGGAAAAACAGGCAGTGTCCAATAATTTTTGGATTGCCAGAGCCTCTTCTTATTGGCTGGGGTGAAGAGTGTCCGAACCCCACCTGGAGTTTAGAGGGGCAGGTGTTGTGGCAGATTGTGATCTGCAATCCTTTGCTTAATGAAATCCCTTACTGCATCTGGGGCATCCGTTCCTAGGTTTTGCCTGGGGGCAGTCACACCACAGATGTCCTGGTTTGCCACATCTCCAGCAAGATCTGTCTACTTGGGTACACTGACAGCGAGCTGCCTGTCCACAAGGAGAACATCCAGGGAAGCAGTGATGGCAGTGATGGGACTGTTACTGGCGTCAAGATCTCTTGTGGCCAATACCCACTTATGAATGTTCTCATTGTGGATCACTGTGACCACATTGTGGGTGGGGGCATTAAGCCCCTCCCAAACCAATTGTTTGATGAACATTTTCCTGGTGGGGCCTGGGTCTACTTTCTGCTCCAGTGCCTCATTGCCATGGGCAGGAAAATCAGTAAAATTTCCCCTGGCTGTTGAATAAGATTGTAGAAGTAAGCTGAAGGGTCCCACAGGGTGCTTGCCTTAAGAGCTTTGAAGGCCAGGTTAGACACCTGTTGGTAACAGGATTGCTGGCCAATCTGTGCCTGATGGATGGGATGAACAAAGTTACCTCATCGAGTGAGCATGTCATTGGAACATTAACTAAGAAGTTCGTTCATGACTGAGCTTTTGCTGGATCCTCATATGCCAATTTCAAGCTAAGAAAGGTTGCCGGCATCAGCACAGCTTTGAGCAGACTATACCAAGAGTTGCATCACCCATTGACTGAGGACCTGTTCAAAGCAAGGTGAATCTGGCCTTCCAGATAAGAAAGAGTTCAGCTATGGGGGGGGGGGGCAGTGGGAATCCAGGGCAGGATAATGGCATTTTTTCCCAGGTTGACCAGAAAGGCTGCTGCTGGCCTTTGAGGCCTGAGGCAGTGGGGGTGCTGTGGCAGCTGGGGGTCATACCATAGTGCAAGAGAATTTCTGCCTTCAGGGGCAGGCAGACCTTGGGGTATTTCACTCCAAGAATCATGTTGCAGATGTGTGGCTTCCCAAGGTGGGAGTGGAGCTGACGGGAAGTGGAACATGTGATTTTAACTGTGTCTATGCTCTCCTTAGCATGTTTCACAGGGCTTGAACTGGCTCCTCATCATTGGATGTTGGACAGAGATCAGACATGGAAGGGGTGAAGGTGGAAAGGTTGCACATTTTGTAGAGGGAGACAATAGAAAACCGGGTGGGAAACTGAATCAGACATTTAAGCCTTTTGATTAGTGGGAAACTTCTGTGATTCTTTAGGCCTCAGTCATATGCCCGCATGGTGTTTCCAGACAAGGGACATTGTTCAGGAGTTAAGCCTTGGTTCCACTTGTTGGGGTTGGGGGCAGCCCTTATACAGAGATGCCGGGTAAAACAAAACAGAAAAAATGTGCCTTCCTAACTGGAAGTCCAGACAGACATGACAGACAACACGAAAGAAGGAAAGGAGGTCCATATGCTTACTTGGCAAAGGGATGGAAAACATACATTGAGGAGCCTTCATGCTGAAAATACATATTAGGGGTACTGTCCTGTACCACAAGTGAAGAGAGGGAGATAACTATTACCTGTTCCAGGCAATACCCCAAAATTACAGCCACAATGAAGAAATACCTCTGACCAGTTGAGCTCAAAAATCTATGCTAGAAGTGTCTATTTCCAGGTGCCAGATGTAGCTGGGCCCTAACACCTTCCTCAGGGGAGTATGTGAGAAGGTGTGACATCAATGACATAGACATCGGGAGTCAGGTGAAACAGATACAGCAGACTTGTTTATTTAGCAACAGGGAAAAGCTTATATACCCTCCCAACACCTAGGCATCCCATCCATTGACATCACATGGTTGCTCCTCACTGATTAGGCATGATCAGGACCTCTGATAGCACCAGGCAGACTCCAGATTGGCTCCTCTTGGGCTGGTAGGCATTAACTTCCTAAAGAAACAATGTTTTCCCTAAGCACAATTCAAACAAAATGCCCTCTCTTCTGGATTATTCAGAAGGTGTGCCAAAGGCAGGCATTGGATTAATTAATGTAGATCAACAAGAGATATTCAAGGTAACCATTTGCAATTGGCAAACTCCTTGAGGAGCCTCTCACAGGGCCCTATGCCAGATCTGGATCAATTGTTTCCTGACAATGTAGAGAAACCTCCTTTTCAGAGCAGTTAAAGAACCTAATGACTGTTGTAAGAAACCATACTGCTGTGGATAACAGAATAGTAATAGAAGAGAGATCAATAAATTAAGGAGAAACCATAAAGCAGGTATTCTGGCAAACTTCTATAAATGCACAAAGACCAAAATTAAAAATATGAATAAATGACATTGTCATTGAATGTCTGGTAGACACAGGTCCAAATGTAACAATAATTTCACCAGAATCTTGGCATCCAAATTGGCCTCTTCAGAAGGTAAATTTTCAGCTTTTAGGGATTGGAACTTTATTTCAGGTTTTAAAACAGAGCATGAGGTGGGTGAACTGTATAGGGTCAGAAGGACAGAGAGGAATAATAAAACCATATGTGGATAACACAGCAATGAACTTGTGGGGACTTGATTTGTTACAGCAATGGAATACTCAAATTAATATTTCCCCACTCTTAGAAACAACCCATAAATTAATGTATGTTTCTGGGAAAAATATTAGAGAGTATTAAAAAGAACTGTCACTGATCATTCAGGTTGTGCGAGAACAGGGCACAACAGCTGCTGATCTTCTAAAGGGACCCACAGCCCTACCTTTAAAATAGTTGACCTACAAACCTGCATGAGTAGTGTAATGGCCTTTAACATCAGAGAAACTGCAGGCTTTAGCACAGCTGGCATAAGAGCAAATAAATCTCAGCATATTGAAGAACAACTAGTCCTTGGAATTCAATCATAATCACAGAAGTATTTGATATTAAAATAAATGTGGAAAATGGAGAATGGTAATAGATTCAAGAGCTGTTAATAAGGTGATTCAGCCAATGGACTCTCTACAGTCTGGCATTCCTTTGCCTTCTCTATTGCCTAAAGGATGGCCTCTTATAATTATTGATTTAAAAGATTGTTTCTTCACTATACCTTTACAAGAAAAAGACAGAGGAAAAATTTGCTTTCATGGTGCCTACTTAAAATAATTCTCAGTCTGCTTACAGGTATCAATGGAAGATTCTCCCATAGAGAATGTTAAATAACCCCAATCTATGCCAATACTTGTATGGCAGCTGTTGGAAATGATATGTAAGCAGTTTTCTTAATATATAGTTTATCATTACATAAACCACATCTTATTAGCTGATTCAAACATAGATACTTTAAGAAGAATGAAGAAGTAAAAAAAATGCCGTGTTGGGGAATACAAATTGCTGAATACTGAATACTGAATGCTGAAGAAATGCAAAGAGGAGATTCTATTAATTATTTAGGTTATAAAATAGGTTTATAAAAAGTTAGACTCCAGACTCTTTTTTTAAATTGATATATATTGAGCTCTACATTTTTCTCTGTTCCCCTCACTGCCTCTCCCCTCCCCTTCAACCCTCTCCCAAAGTCCCCGTGCTCCCAATTTACTCAGGAGATCTTGTCTTTTTCTACTATCCATGTAGATTAGATCTATGTATGTCTCTCTTAGGGTCCTCCTTGTTGTTTAGGTTCTCTGGGACTGTGATTTTTTGGTCTGGTTTTCTTTGCTTTATGTTTAAAACTCCAGACTCTAATGACTTTCAAAGATTGCTAGGAGACATTGCTAATCTATTGCCCAATAGTAGTATAAAACCTGATAAACTGATAAAAACAAACTCTTACTTGGTGACAAGGACTTAAATAGTCCCATGGAATTATCAGCCAATCTGAAAGAGAATTGACTCTAATTGAAGACAAATTACAGATTGTACATGTGGGTTGTGTGGATCTGAATCTTAACTGCATTCTGGTCCTATTACCCTCCAAACACTCTCCTACAGGAATTTCAATGTACAGGAAAGATATTATATTAGAATATAAACAAAGTAAAATATGAAAAACTTATTTGTAAAAGGTCTCGGAGTTAGTTCTAAAAGGAAAATTGAGACTTTGTCAATTAACAGGAATAGATTCAGCATAAATTATAGTACCTTTTAATAATGATGAAATTGAAAAACTATGGGTAAAAAGTGAACTCATGTGGGAGTCCTCTCTGTATGCTGTGAATACCACTGTTTAGTAAAGAATCTTATTTGGGCCTATTGCAACACAGAATAGGGCAAGGTACTAATTCCAAGCATATAGAGCAGGAGAGAGTAGGCAAAGTGCATCCTTTGGAAATGTGATATACCAAGAGGCCCATTTAGTCTTTTTCTTGAGACATTGTTTTTTGGATGATTTATCCTTTTTCTCCAGATGTCTCATTTATTCAGTGGCCTTCAGATTCCTTAGCTGGATATCTATATTATCCTGAAAAGACAAAAATAAAATCCTTCCCCAACCCTAATTTTGGGGAGGTTTTCTTTTAGTAAGTTATTTCTGATCAAATTAAAAGTATTTGTTATTCTTATAGGTTAGTTTAGATTAAATGGTCATGATGCTTAATGAAGTATTATCTCTTCTAATTAATAGGTGTCTCCTATTCAAATAGAATCTTTATCAATTTTGCTGGTATCCACAGTTTTCCTCTCCTGTGGAAACAAAAGCAAAAACCCTTCCCCAATATAACACATGTCCTGGTTTCCACTCTGAGGTCAGTACATCTTTAAAGCATACAGGCTGATTTAATTCCATATTTTTTTCTACTATCTAATGTCTCTCTACAGTTGTTGTTCCTCTATCATTAGCATTTGATAAATTCAAAGTTAATGAAGTGTTATGCAATCTAATTCTGGAGTCTTTACCATCCCTTTCTATTTATTTCTCTTTCTCAAGAGGTTTCTGTTTTGCAATGTGAATCTTTATTATTTGTGATGGTATCCATAGTTTTTCTTCTCCCATGGAAACAAGAGCTAAACCTCTTCTCCAACGTATAATATCTGCTGGTTTCCATTGTGAGGTCAACACAATCTTGAAATATACTGGCTTATTTAGAAGTTTTTTCTCTTAACCAATGTCTCTCTGCTGCTGTTGTTCCTTTCTCATTAATGTTAATAAAATTTAACATTAATAAAGCATTATGCAATCTATTTATGGGGGTATTTCCATCCCTTTCTTTGTTAGCATATCCTTTATAGTTTGATTTGACCTTTTTGTAACTGCTTGACCTGTAGGATTGTTTGTTATACCTGTAATATGCTTTATATTATACTAAGCAAAAAAAAACTGTTTCATTTTCTTAGATATGTATGCTGGACCATTGTCTGTCTTTATTTGTGCAGAAATAATCATGATGGCCATAACTTCTAATAAATACATTATTACTGAATCAACTTTTTCTGAGCTCAAGGCTGTTGCACATTGAAGACCTGAATACGTGTCAATGGTGTGGTGTACATATTTTAATTTTCCAAATTCTGTAAAGTGAAACACATCCATTTGCCATATCTCATTCGTTTGGTTACCCTTTCAGTTACTTCCTGCAGATAACAGTATTTGATTATATAAAGAGCAAGTAGGACATCTTATAATCTACTTTGCTTGTTGCCTTGTAATAGGAAACTCTTTCTTTAAGCCTTTGCTATTCACATGATTTTTTAAATGAAATTCTGAGGCCTGCAACACACTTCCAATCAATAATCAATCAATTTCTGCATTACTGTGTGCTAGAGGACCTGGCAGACCTGTATGGTATTGGATGTATGTTATGTATATAGGACAAAGATTATTCCTCATTATGTCTTGAACCTGAATAAATAATGAAGTCAATTCTGTATCATCTGGTATAAATTCAGCGGTTTCAATATGCAAGACAACTTTTTCTGAACATTGTGAATCAGTAACTATTGAGAGGTTCTGTAAAATTATTTAGTACCATAAGAATAGCATATAACTGCCTTCTGGACAGAAGTATAAGGGCTTTGTTCCACCTTATTTAATTCTTCTGATTTGTAACTTGCCTTTCCTGATTAATTTGCATCAGTATAAAATGTACAGGCTTCAGTTATCGGCATGTCACATACAATTTGGAGAATTCAAGTAGTTTTCTTTATAAGGTTAAGTCTATCACTTTTGGGATAATTGCTATTAATTTCTCCCCAAAATTAGCACAAGCTTTTTTTTTTTTTTGCCATGGTTCATTGTCTTCCCGTAACTTTTTAATTTCATCAGTTGTAAAAGGAACTATAATCTCTGCTGGGTCTATACCTGCTAACTGACAAAGTCTCAATTTTCCTTTTATAATTAATTCAGAGACTTTTTTCACATAAGTTTTTAATTTTTTACTTGGTTTATGTGGTAAAAAAGATCCATTCTAAGATAACATTGTCCCTCTGCATTAAAATTCCTGTAGGGGAAATTCTGAAAGGCAATATGACTAGAATACAATTAAGATTTGGATTCACCCTATCCACATGTGCCTCCTGTAATTTCTTCTCAACAATTGTCAATTTTTTATGCTTCAGCTGTTAATTCTATGGGACTATTCAAGTCTTTATCACCATCTAAGACTTTGTTTAAATGAATTATTAGGTCAGGTGTTATCTCAACGGCTGGTCTTAGACTGGAAATGTCTTCTAATAGTCTTTGAAAGTCATTAACAGTTTGCAATCAGTCTCTCTTAATTTGTGCCTTTTGTGTTTTAATTTTTTGTAAACCTATTTTGTAACCTAGGTAATTGACAGACTCTCCTCTTTGCATTTTTTTCAGGAACAATTTGTAATCCCCATTTAGGCAAAACTTTCTTCACTTCTTCACACATTCTTTCTAAAGTATCTGCATTTGAATCAGATAGCAAAATATCATTTATGTAATGGTAAGTTACAAACTTCGGAAATTACCTCCGTATTATTTCCAATGGCTGACTTACAAAGTACTGGAACAGGGTGAGCTTATCAAATATTCCTTGTGGTAGGATGATCCACTGGTATTTCCTAGTAGACTGAGAATTAATATAAGTATGCACTGTGAAGGGCAAAATTTTCTAACTCCTTTTGAAACAATCTTTTAAACCAATAACTATGAGAGGCCATCCTGTTTGTAATAGAGAAGGCAGATGATTTCTAGATTTTAGAAGGCCCATAGGTTGAATAGCCTTTTTGACAGCTATAAGGTCTGTCACCATTCTCCATTTTCCAGATTTCTTTTTTAACAACAAATACAGGAGAATTTCAAGGGCTGGTTGATTCTTCAATATGGTGAGCAATAGTGGCTCTTGTGCCTGCTGTTTGAAAGCCCGCAGTTTCTCTTCTGTTAAAGGCCATTGTTTAACCCATATTGGTTTCTCAGTTAACCATTTTAAAGACAGGGTGGTTAGTACCTCTGAAGGTTTGCTAGTTGCTTTGTGTTCTTGTACAACCTGAATGGTTGGTGACTTTTGCTTATAATATTTTATAATATCCTTCCCAGAAATATGTTTTGGGGAATGCAGGAATGTTAATAAGGGTATTCCATTGCTGCAATAGGTCATGACCCCATAAATCATGGCAATATTAGATATATATGGCCTCAGCCTTCCTTTCTGTCCTTCTGGACCTAAGCATTCAACCCATCTTGTACTTTGTTTCATTTGAGATAGAATTCCAATTTCTAGGAATTGAATATCTGCCTCTTAAAGAGGCCAGTTCAGACATCATGATTCTGGAGTAATTATACTCATGTCCACACACGTGTCTATAAATCCCACAATTACAATGCCATTTATATGCACTCTTAGCTTTGGTCTTTGATCATTTATAGAAGTCTGCCAGAATATACATTTCCTATTTCCTACTGGAGTTTTTGATTCATCCTTCATGTGTATTCCATAATCCAGACCAGTATTTTTTTTACAGTAGGTACTAGATTTTTTAATTTTTCTGGTGAGACATGTTCTCTACAGTGATTTGTAATGATTGGACCACTTTAATATTGGGGTCTGTGAGAGGCCCCCCAAGAAGTTTCCCAATGATATCGTGTTGCCTTGTCTGTCTTTTGTCGACCTACATTCATTATTCCAATGTTGACCTTTGCCACACCTCCTACATACACCCAAAGGCTGAGTCGTTCTATTCTTGCCGTTGCTAGAGGAGATATTATTCTTAGGAATTCCTTGTCTACAATCCCTTCTCAGATGTCCTATTCTACCACAATTAAAACATTTGGCATTTTGGTGTCTCCTCATATCACTGGAAATTGCTTCTCCTACCCAAGCTTCAGTACTATAGTCAAATGTCTCAACATTCATATTGTATGCAAGATTCATTCATCTATTGGTGCTGATCTGACCTTTAAAGGCCCTAGGACCTTTTAATATTCTAAGTTGGCATTTTCAATAGACAAAGATTCAATGAGCTCCTGGGTCTGTTACTCCTATTTGTACTTCCTTAGTTAATCTTTGTAAAAAGTCACTAAAGCATTCTTTCTGACCCTGTTTATCCCTAATATATGATTCAATTTTTTACTTGTTCCTAATCCTGTCCCAAACATTTAAAGCTGTTGTGCTACATAGAGACAAGGCGTGTTCATTGTAGAGAGCCTGGTCCTGAGGATCAGAGTAATGTCCATGCTGAGAATTTGATCTTAGGAAATCTCAAGTCCTTTTGCTTTTCCCTGGTCTAAAATTTTTGTCTCTTCTCTCCAATAACACTTCCAAAGCAGCTGTTATCTATCTTCTAGGACCACTGAGATAATCGAAGTCAATTATGTGGGGTAGCCTTATTACCTGAGGCCCACGTTTTCACCATTTTCCTAACAAACAGCGAATGCAATTTATAAGCCACTATTGCCTGTTTAATTTCTTTTAAGATTATTCATACATATAGGTTTCCATGTATATTCCTTGACTACTTTAGGGTACTTGGTGCCAGAAGGTTTTTTCTGAGGATGTCATTGGATAGACAGTTAGAACTATGGATAAGCCATCCCAGATTTTGGCACGTACTGATGAAGCTCAATCCTGTCCTTGTACCTTCTGTCCCTGCTCATCAATTTTGATAAATTCCTCCATCTTTACAAATCTTTTTACCAATGCCTTTTGCAATGTCTGGGTCTCATGTTCGGTGCTCTGTTCGAATGCTCTCACTGAGGATTCCAAGGAATGAAGTTTGTCCAGTAATTTGGACATAATTTTTTTTTCTTTTTCATTTTTTTTTCTTTCTCATGGTTTATTTTTTTTTATATTTAAAAATTTCCATCTCCTTCCCTCCTCCTCCCCCTCCCTCCTCTCCTCCTCCCCCTTCCCGCCCCTCCTTCTCCCCCTTCCCTCCCCTTCCCTCCACCCATACCTCCCCTCCCTCCCTCTCAAGGCCAAGGAGCCATCAGGGTTCCCCACTCCATGCCAAGTCCAAGGTCCTCCCAACACCCCCAGGTCCAGGAAGGCGATCGACCAAGCCGAGAAGGCTCCCACAGAGCCCGTCCATGCAGAAGAATCAGAGCCCAGCGCCAATGTCCCTTGCTTCTCAGTCAGCCCCCCCTGTTGGCCACATTCAGAGAGACGGGTTTGGTCGCATGATCCATCAGTCCCATTCCAACTGGAGTTGGTGATCTCCCTTTAGTTCTGTCCCACCGTCTCCATGAGTGAACGCACCCCTCACGTTCCTGACTTTCTCCCTCATGTTCTCGCTCCTTCTGCTCCTCATCAGGACCTTGGGAGCTCAGTCCAGTGCTCCAATGTGGGGCTCAGTCACCTTCCCCATCTGTCGCCAGCTGGAGGTTCCCTCACGGTCCTGACTTTCTTTCTTATGTTCTCCCTCCTTCTGCTCCTCATCAGGACCTTGGGAGCTCAGTCCGGTGCTCCAATGTGGGGCTCTGTCATTTTCTTCATCTATCGTCAGGTGGAGGTTCTATGGTGATATGCAAGAAATTCATCAGTATGGCTATAGGAACTGGCCTTTTCAGGCTCCCTCTCCTCAGCTGCCCAAGGAACTAACTGGGGGCGTCTCCCTGAAAACCTGGGAACCCCTCTAGGGTCAAGTCTCTTGACAACCCTCAGGTAGCTCCTTAAATTAAGATATATGCTTCCCTGCTCCCATATCCACCCTTCCTATATCCCAAGCATCCCATTCCTCCGAGCTCCCCCCATTCTCCCCTTCACATTTTTCTCTCCCCATCTTCCCTTGGCCCAGTCTTGCCCAACCCTCAAGTTCCCAATTTTGCCTGGCGATCGTGTCTACTTCCCATATCCAGGAGGATTACTATATCTTTTTTGGGGAGTTCACCTTCTTATTATCTTCTCAAGGATCCCAAATTTATAGGCTCAATGTCCTTTAATTATGGCTAGAAACCGATTATGAGTGAGTACATCCCATGTTCATCTTTTTGGGTCTGGGTTACCTCACTCAGCATAGTGTTTTCTATTTCCATCCATTTGCCTGCAAAATTCAAGATGTCATTGTTTTTTACCGCTGAGTAGTATTCTAGCATGTATATATTCCACAGTTTCTTCATCCATTCTTCCACTGAAGGGCATCTAGGTTGTTTCCAGGATCTGGCTATTACAAATAATGCTGCTATGAACATAGATGAGCATATGCTTTTGTTGTATGATTGGGCATCTCTTGGGTAGATTCCCAATAGTGGAATTGCTGGGTCCTGGGGTAGGTTGATCCCAAATTTCCTGAGAAACCGCCACACTGCTTTCCAAAGTGGTTGCACAAGTGTGCATTCCCACCAGCAATGGATGAGTGTACCCCTTACCCCACAACCTCTCCAGCAAAGGTTATTATTGGTGTTTTGGATTTTAGCCAATCTGACAGGTGTAAGATGATATCTCAAAGTTGTTTTGATTTGCATTTCCCTGATAGCTAGGGAGGTTGAGCATGACCTTAAGTGTCTTTTGGCCATTCGAACTTCTTCTGTTGAGAATTCTATGTTCAGTTCAGCGCCCCAATTTTTAATTGGGTTAATTGGCATTTTACCGTCTAGTCTCTTGAGTTCCTTATATATTTTAGAGATCAGACCTTTGTCAGTTGCAGGGTTGGTGAAGATCTTTTCCCAGTCAGTAGGCTGCCTTTGTGTCTTAGTGACAATGTCCTTTGCTTTACAGAAGCTGCTCAACTTCAGGAGGTCCCATTTATTCAATGTTGCCCTTAATGTCTGTGCAGCTGGGGTTATGCACAGGAAACGGTTCCCTGTGCCCATTTGTTGTAGGGTACTTCCCACTTTCTCCTCTATCAAGCTCAATGTGTTCAGATTAATATTGAGGTCTTTAATCCATTTGGACTTGAGTTTTGTGCATGGTGATAGACACGGATCTACTTTCATTCTTCTACAGGTTGACATCCAGTTATGCCAGCACCATTTGTTGAAGATGCTTTCTTTCTTCCATTGTGTGCTTTTAGCTCCTTTATCAAAAATCAGGTGTTCGTAGGTTTGTGGTTTAAGATCCGGGTCTTCTATACGATTCCATTGGTCAACTTCTCTGTTTTTATGCCAATACCAAGCTGTTTTCAATACTGTAGCTTTGTAATAGAGTTTGAAGTCAGGGATGGTAATGCCTCCAGAAGTACCTTTATTGTATAAGATTTTTTTGGCTATCCTGGGTTTCTTGTTTTTCCATATAAAGTTGATTATTGTCCTCTCAATCTCTGTGAAGAATTTTAATGGGACCTTGATTGGGATTGCATTGAATCTATAGATTGCTTTTGGTAGAATTGCCATTTTTACTATGTTGATCCTCCCAATCCACGAGCAGGGGAGATCCTTCCATTTTCTGGTATCCTCTTCAATTTCTTTCTTCAAAGACTTAAAGTTCTTGTCAAATAAATCCTTCACTTCCTTGGTTAGAGATACTCCCAGATATCTTATGCTATTTGTGGCTATTGTGAAAGGTGATACTTCTCTGATTTCCCTCTCTGCTTCCTTATCCTTTGTGTATAGGAGGGCGACTGATTTTTTGGAGTTGATCTTGTAACCTGCCACGTTACTGAAGGAGTTTATCAGCTGTAGGAGTTCTTTGGTGGAGTTTTTGGGGTCGCTTATGTATACTATCATATCATCTCCAAATAATGAAAGTTTAACTTCTTCCTTTCCAAATTGAATCCCCTTGATTCCCTTATGTTGTCTTATTGCTATTGCTAGAACTTCAAGCACTATATTGAAGAGATAAGGAGAGAGTGGACAGCCTTGTTGCGTTCCTGAATTTAGTGGGATAGCCTTGAGTTTCTCTCCGTTTAATTTGATGTTAGCTGTCGGCTTGCTGTAAATAGCTTTTATTATATTTAGGAATGACCCTTGTATCCCTAATCTCTCCAAAACTTTTATCATAAAAGGGTGCTGAATTTTGTCAAATGCCTTTTCAGCATCTAATGAGATGACCATATGGTTTTTTCCTTCAGTTTATTTATATGATGGATTACATTGATAGATTTGGACATAATTTTTATGGTGTACATATTACCTTCCTGGAGAGACATCCTATTTGCCAATATATCATAACTATTCAACAGATTCCGATTATTACATTCAACAGCATGAATTCTCTCAGACAATGTCTTAGCACCCTCTGTCTTTGAGTGGGTTTTGTCTGTCACATTTGTCATATCCTTCTTCAGAGTACTGATTTTCCCTTTTACCTTGTCATTATCAATCTGTAAAGAGTGTATCATTTCTAAAAGTGCTTCTTTCTTGGCTCTATTATCAAACCATTTTTTAATGACATAATATGAAAAAAGCAAAGCTAATCCCTAGAGTCAAACAAAGAGATGTAGGAGAGAAATCACATAAGCCTTGCAGAATACTATCCATAGTATAAGTAAAAAAAAATCTACTGAATCTTTGGATCGTTAAATTATCAGTAATTTTAACCTTATAAATCTTACCTGTCATAAGGCAATTAGAGTTGGAGTAGGTGCAATAACCACTATCGGCCAGCAGGTGTCATAGTTGTAGCCATGTGGCTGGGAGATGCAAGCCACGGACCCCCGAATTCGTTTTTGTACATTAGATACTGAAAATATGCTTTATTAAACAAATTAATAGCAGTTATTAAGGTGATCAAAGCGATTCTGAGAGTTGGTGACCAGGATAAAGAGATAACCCAGAGCCTTCTGTCAGTTCGAATCACATACTGTGCACTCTGCGGGGGATACCTGGCTGGAGAGGCAGCTGCCTGTGGAGGGCTGTGCTAGGGCTGTAGATTAGATCATGAGCAGCCAGCCAGAGCTGAGGGTGGGGTGTGTCAGTTCCAAATGCATCCCGTGGTTACTGTGGGGGTCCTGAAAATGGGGTGTAGTGGTCCCCACGACCCATGATTTGGGTGCTAGATATTACTGGAAAGTCGGGGGGGGGGGGATGAGGACTCAAGTCAAAGAATCCCAACCTAATCTCGAAAGGTTCCAATTATATTTCTTTATTACAAAAGGAAATTCACGGAACATGAACGAGAAGTCCAACCTCAGGTATTTAACAACAGGAACCAGAGAGAGGGTGAGCCCTGGGCAGCCTGTGCTTTTTCTCTGGGTACCTAAAAGGTCATGCCCTAACCTGGTCCAGCCTCTTAAAGGTTATTGGCTGAAGGAGGTTCCCCATCAGGATAGTCCAAATTTTCGTGTGTTAATTCTGTGTTCTGCTACCTTGCTGAATGTATTTATCAGCTGTATGGATTTTATGGTGGAGTTCTTAGGGATTTTGATGTATAGAGTCATATCATCTGCAAATAAGCATATTTCTACTACCTTTTTCCTTATTTACCCTTGTTTCCTACTGTTGTCTTGTTACTGTAGCTAAGACCTCAAATTCTACATTAAACAGGAGTGGAAGCTTATCTTCCTCCTGGTTTTAGTGGTTATACTTCCAGTTTGTAAGACAGTGATTTAATTTGGACTTGCTGTAACAAATAACTTGACCTTCCCCTCCTGCAACTTTAATACCCTTTCTGCATATCTGAGATAAAGCTGACTTGATTGTGGTAGATCTTTTTGATGTGTTATTGAATTTGGTTTGTATTTTATTGAAAAATTTTGCATCCATGTTCATTAGGGAGATTAGCATATAGTTTTTGTTTTTAGTTATTTTTTATCTTTTTTGGTAACAGGGTAATGCCACTAATTCAAAGTTTCAGTCTTTTCATGATGTTCACATTCTGTTCATTAAAAAAAAATTATTGGCCTTTACTGAATGATATATTTCTGCCTTGTCTTTCATTCAGTCTTGATTTTCAGGTTTTTTTTGTTTGTTTTTGTTTTGATTTTTCAAATGACCCATTCTTTTGATGAGAATTTCTGTTTACATTTTTATTATATTCATTGAAAAATTTCACTTTTAGCATCATTTTAGATGGATTTTCTTCAGTGATTTTATTTCTTTGTTAAATTCATTCTTTGCATCTTGGATTGACATCCTTATTTCATTCATTATCTCTTTGTTTTTGTTCTCCTGGAGTATATTCGTGCCTTCTATGAATTGTGTGAATTTATTTATAGTCACTCTTTTGAATTCTTTGTCTGGAAGTCCTTCCAGGTCATTTTCATTAGGTGTTACATTATAATTTGTTGAAGAGACATATTGTCTTGGTGTTTCATGCTGTTTCTGTTTGTGCCTTTGTCTTGACTGCTGATGTTATGCTGTTGTAATTGGAAAGCAGGACACAAAAGAGAGTGACTACCTAATCTTGTCAAGACAAGATGGAACAGTCCTTCAAAAACTCTACTTCATAAAAAGTTTGTCGAATATTCTATGCCTTTAGGCTGAATATGGATGCCCCATTGTTGTAGAGGAACTTTGAGTGACGGTCCAGGCAGTTAGCTGTTTCTGTAATTCCTCACATTTTTTGGAAGCTGCTTGCTTACACTTCCTGCTTACTCAGTTAATACAATTTCCTTCTTGGGTCTCTGAGGTAGTTGAAAGCTAGATATAGTTTTCCTTGTTTATGAGACTCAGAAAAGAAATACACTAAAGAGATGTAAAGTATATAAGTTATCAAAAGTTATATAAGTATATAAAGTATATAAGTTATCAAAAGATAGTATTGGTCGGTAATACAAGTTATGATAGAAAGTAAATTAGGTGCAAGACTTTGGACCCACCAAGAAAGGATAAATAATGGAGTAGTTTATCTGAATTTGTCAAATGCAAATGGACTAGACATTGTTGATGTATTTATTGTCTGTATATATTGTATATAGCTATTGTATTTATTGTATATAGTTCTTATATTAGTTATAACCTTTTTATATTAGACAAAAGGGAAAGATAGTAATATTTTATTTATGATCTAACAAATAAAGCATGCCTCAAGATCTTAGTGCAAACCTAGATACACTAGTCAGCCATACAAGTCAGACAGTGGTGGCACACACTTTTATTCCCAGCAGTCACACTAATTAGTGATTATTTTGAGTTTGGGTAGCCAGGAACGAACAAGCCGTCTCCTCCAACAACAGGCAGCAGTGGTGCATGCCTTTAATACCAGCACTAGAGAAACTATAAGGTGGGATGAGACAGGAACTCTCTGTCTTTGAGCTCTCCAGTGGTTGACTGCTTTGCTTTTCTGATCTTTCAGCTTGAACCCCAATATCTGTCTCTGGGTTTTTACTTAGTTATGTTATATTCCATGTTTAATTAGGTGTGTTGGTGTTGTCCTCAGCAGAGGGGCCCTGTTGAAGTGGAACCTTTTGTCTTAGCAACAGCCTGGGTTGTTTGGAGATTTCCACTGGACTCCTTGGCTAACAGCTCAATTAATTGAAACCTCGTCCTACCACTAGTAGCCTCACTTGGCTACAAGAGATGGTCAGTTGAGACTCCATATCCCCATTACCAGGAGTCATTATTTTTTAATTTAATTTTTTGGGGTTTTGAGAATTTCATACATGAGTATTATATTTATATAATTTGTTGCCCCTCTCTTTTGTTTTTTCCTTCTGTGTCATTCAGTACTTTTCATATTCATGCCTCCTCCTTTAATTATTGTTTCACACACATGTACTGACATGTACATACACAACGACTGAGTCCATTCAGAGTTGACAATATGTATGTATTTGGGGGGAGGCTGATTACCATGGATAGGATAAACACATATCAGGGGATTCATCCTTGAAAAAAACCTAAATGTTCTTCTGAGCAACTGTTGACTGCTTGTAGTTCTTCATCATGCGATGGACCTTGTGGAACTTCCCCTATTCATGTTGGCATTATGTTTTACCTCTGAGATCATAATTTCACTATGTTGTGGGGTATATTTGATTAGGTTAAATTTCATTGGTGATCTTTGTACCTGGATATTTGCGTTCTTCTCTAGATTTATGGAGTTTTCTGTTACCTTTTAAAATAAGTTTTTGACCTCTTTGACATTATCAAGTCCCTCTTGAACCCTAATTACCTGGTATACTAGGTAGCGTTTAAGTGAAGAGCAGAACAGATAGAGTGTTCGTGTGTGTATGTGTGCATGTGTGTGTGCATGCATGTGTGTGTGTGTGTGTGTGTGTGTGTGTGTACTAGGATGGCTTTCACATCAGGAGTTGGGTAGTTCAGCAATGGTTGTCTGAAGAAACCGAGAATTCAGTAGTGAATCAGTCCATGAAGCTGGTGTCATTGTAGTCTCATTCTGCAGCTAAAGGCCTTGAGGATCCTCAGGGACTGCAGTCTACACTGGAAGGACAGCATAACTACTATCACTGAAGATAATGGCAGCAGATGCAGGGGGAAGTTTGGGGAAAGAGAAGGATGCAGAGAAGGAGTGAGAGGGAGGAGGCAGAAGAGGGGTAGATATATTGATCAGCAACCAACACTGCATTCCCCCAGATTTCTTTTTTGTTGTCTTTTAATTTTATTTATTCTTCTCTTATATACTATATCTCAACTGCAGCATCCCCTTCCTCCCCTCTTTCCATTCCCTCCTCCCCCACATCCACTGTGCCTATTTCATTTCAGAAAGGAGCAGACCTCCCTGTAGTATCAACTGAACTTGGCATAACAAAATGCAGTTAAGACTAGGCATATATGCTCTTATAAAGACTGGAAGAAGCAACTCAGTAGTAGGAAAGAGGCCCCATGAGCAGACAAAAGAGTCGGAGACATCCCCCACTCCCATTGATAGGATTTCAACAAAACTCCCAAGCTAGGCATGTATGCAGAGGATCTGGATTAGACCCATGAAGGCTCTGTGGTTGCTGCTTCAGTCTCTGTGAGCCCATGTGGGCCCTGCTTAGTTAATCCTGTGGGCTGTGTTCACCTGGTTTTATACTCCCCAGACTTCCTTACAGTTTGGCCATCTGTGGGAAGGAACTGTCCATCTTGAGAGGGAGTCTTCTCTCAATGCTATCTTGAAATGCTCACATATGCAGCCAGAGACAGATCTCTTGGTTAGTTCTTCATTCCATTAACTTGGCACTCAAAACTGCCCCTTTCACCTGGATATTTTTCCTTCTAAATACTGTCTCAAAGCTTTCATAAGCTTGGAAAAATTCATCTCTACTCTCTTCTGCTCTGAATACAAACGTATGCAACTATACCTGACTCCCTGAAAAGCCTTGACACTCGTTGGTGTTCAATGTCTTCTGCACACTGAAGGGTTATATTTTACCATCTGCCTTTGTATGTGCCTGTCTTCCCTTAAATTCTAACAGGCTGCTTGATTTCTCTAAGATATTTCTGCCATTTTAGCACTAGATTCTACTGTTCTGTTTCCTGTCTGTTATGGTGTGTTCTTACTATTTTGGCACTAGAGGGCAACCCAAGCTCAGGTTTTTTCCTAAATCTGCCATTGAGTGGCTTTTCAGCATGTATTCCAGGAGCACATTAGAGATAATCCACCCTAATAACCAATTTCCTGGTACCTAGGCAGGCCAAAATGTGCCATTCACCGTCATAGAGCATCTCAAGCATTGTGACATAACCTACTTAGGAGAAATGCTTAATGTTTGTCTAATTCAACTTTCTTCTGCCATCAGATCAGTAATGTCTTAACTACCAGATGCTTTTTACCCCAGAGTT